>NC_142517.1:47705000-48356666 GCF_057876585.1 Rhinolophus sinicus
TCCAAATTGAACATAGTCACTAGGTGGCCTGTCCCAACCAAAAGCTAAAGCACCTCTGTGATCTAAATACATTAATTACAACTAAACAATGTTGCACCTAATTCTGTTTTGCTAATGGAGACCATGCACATGCAATCCACATCCACTCTTCTGGTTCGCACAGATCCTAAAGGCTTCTCAAAAGCACACCTTCTACTGTCTGTATTTAAAGTGCAGGGGAGGGGGATAGGAGCAAGATAGCAGATTAGGTAAACGCTATGCCTACTGCATTTCAGGATCACACCAAAATAACAAATAAATTATAGAACAATCAACCCCAAGAATTATCTGAAGATTAGCTGAACAGAACACCTATAATTAAGGATGTAAAGAAAAGGCCACATCCAGACTGGTAGGAGGGGCAGAGACACAAAATGGGTTGATCCCAAACCTACAGATAGTGGTTGAATGCTGGGAGATGACTCCTTGGTGGCAGAGGGCCCCCTGAAGAAGAAGGAGTCCTAGCCCCAGGCTGGGCTCCCCAGTCTACGGGTCCTGTGCCGGGAAGAGGAATTCCCATGACATCTGGCAGTGAAAATTATCAAGGACTCTGCCCTTCCCAGTGGGGTGGAGGGTGGCTGGAAACCCAGATATCCTCTTGTAAAGCAAGCACATGGACTTGCTCACTTGCAGGCACTCACCTGGTCTCTGGTGGAGGAGTGGCAGCTGGGGAGGCCCAGGGACATGTGGAGAAGGACTGAGTTGTGTGGCTTTAGCATGGGAGCTGGAGGTACAGGAGCCATTGTTGTCCTTGTGTGGAACTTGATATACGTGTGGTCTACAGGAAAGCACCATCTTCTCAGAGTAAAGCCCTTCCCCAAAGGGCATTGGTCTGGTGGAATCAGCACGTGTACACCACCTTGGTGATGCCCTGGGTTCCGGCCCCCTGCACAGATGGTGCTACATCGACCAGGAAACTTGACTGCTGGGCTTCTCCCACCACCCCACAAGCTGGGGAAGCTTTTTGTGCCACTGCTGCAGGCCTTCAGCAGTTGACCCAGGGCATTTGCTGGTGGGCAGGAACCCAAGACCTGTGCCGCAACGTCTCTTGGGGAGCTCACAGGAACCTGTGGACCTGAGAGGGGTGGTGACTGGCCATGGTGTTCTCAGAGCATTTTTGCAAGGTGGTCACAGGCCCAGCACCAGTACAGGAGACAAGACTGTATTGACTCTATAGAAACCACCGATCATACCCCGTAGCTCCCTGGAACCCCATGCTGCCCACCTAGAGCTGCATTGCCAGGGGTATTCTGGGCTCCTGAGTGGCCAGCCCCACCCAACAAGCCACAGAGGCCTTTTACAGCAGTGAACAGTCCATGGTGGCCTGGGGAGATTTTGGTGGTAAACAGTGACCCAAAACCTGTGCCACAGCCACTCTGGGACAACTCTCAGGAATTTGCGAGCCTGAGGCGGTGGCTGGCTGTGGTGTTCTTAAGGCATTGCACAGTGGTCCCAGGTCAGGCATGGCATAAGAAATGAATCTGCATTAACTTTGTAAGAACCACCAGCCACATCTCATGACTCCCTGGGACTCCACCCCACCCAGCTAGTGCTGCAGCACTGAAGGCACTCTCAATACCAGGTCAACCAGTCTGGCCCATGCTCATAAAGAGGCTCTTTTAATGGCTGGGCTTGATGGGCAGCTGGCAGGTGGCAGTAGGCCTGGGGGGGCCCTGGACCTTTTGCTAAGTTGTCTTAGGCCCACTATTGGTGGCAGCAGGCCTTGGTTCACAATGAGGCCACCCCCACATGCCTCCAACACAGTCAGCAGCCAACCACATATAGCTTTGTGGCTCCTACCAGGTAGCTGTGGGCCAGTAACAGGCTGCAATTGGCCTGCATGGGAGCCCCTCCCAAGAGATACCAGAAACAACACACCCAGAGGCCAGCTTCAGACCATACCAGAGCACTACCTGTTTAGCCCTACAAGCAGTACACCCGACTCCACAGGTGAAGCCTCCGCTAAGGAGTCAGGCCCCACATAGCAGCTCATGCACTGTGGGTATAGCCAATCCTCACAGTCAGTCAGCCTGGGAGTCAATCCCACCCACTGATGCACCAAAAGCAATCAAGACTCAACTACAACAGGAGAACACACACAACACACTCAATGGACACTCCTGGAAAACACGCACAAAAGATCAGGAAGACCGCACCATTGAATCACACAGGACGCATACAATATAAGGTCACCTTGCAAAGACTGAGAGACATAGGAGACTTAAATACATAGAGGCAAACACAGAGCAGCAGCCAGAATGAGGAAACAAAAGCACATATCCCAAATAAAAGAACAGAAGAAACCTCCAGAAATAGAACTAAATAAAATGGAGGCAATCAACCTACCAGAGACAGAGTTTAAAACACTGATTATAAGAAGGCTTAAGGAATTTAATGAGAATTTCAACAAAAAGATAGCAAGCATAAAGAAGGACATTGAAACCATAAAAAAAAAACCAGTTAGAAATAAAGAATACAATAACTGAAATGAAGGACACACTAGGAGGAAACAACAGCTGATTAGATAAAGCAGAGGACCGAATCAGCGATTTAGAAGACAATGTAGTAGAATACACCCAGTCAGAACAACAAAAAGATAAAGGAATGAAAAACAATGAAGATAGTTTAAGGGACAACATCAAGCATAACAATATTTGCATCATAGGAGTGCCAGAAGGAGACGAGAGGGAGCAAGTGATCAAGAATCTTTCCTAACGTGGTAAAGGAAATAATATACAAGCCCAGGAAGCACAGAGAGTCCCAAACAAAATGAACTCAAATAGGCCCACACCAAGACACATCATAATTAAAATGGCAAAGGTTAAAGACAAAGAGAGGATGCTAAAAGCAGAAAGAGAAAGACAACTAGTGACTCGCAAGGGAGCTCCTGTCTGCTGATTTCTCAACAGAAACTTTTCAGGCCAGAAGGGAGTGGCAGGAAATATTCAAGGTGACGAAAAACAAGGGTGTACAACCAACACTACTCTACCCACCAAAACCATCATTTAAAACTGAAGGAGAGATACAGAGCTTCCCAGACAAGAAAAAGCTAAGGGAATTCATTACCATCAAGCAGTATCACAAGAAATGTTAAAAGGACTTCTTTAAGCAGAAGAAAGGAGAAAACTAACAAATGAAGATCAAATATATGAATAATAAAATGGCAATAACTATGTACCTATCAAGAATCACTTTAAATGTAAATGGAATAAATGTTCCAATCTAAGGACACAGGGTGGCTGAGTTAATAAGAAAACAAGATCCCTGCATATGCTGTCTACAAGAGACCCACCTCAGATCAAAAGACAGACACAGACTGAAAGTAAAGGCATGAAAAAAGATATTTCACACAAATGGAAATGAGAAAAGAGCTGGGGAAGCAATACTTATATCGGACAAAATAGACTTTAAAACAAAGACTATAATAAGAGAAAAAGAAGGACATTACATAATAATAAAGGGATCAATCCAACAAGAGGACATAACCCTAGTAAATATCTATACACCCAACATAGGAGCACCTAAATATATAAAACAAATAGTGACCAACATAAAGGCAGAGATCAACAGTAACACAATCAAAGTAGGGGACTTTAACACCCCACTGACACCACTGGACAGATCCCCCAGACAGAAAATCAACATAGAAAAAGTGGCCTTATATGACACACTAGACCAGATGGATTTAATTGATATTTTTAGAGCATTTCACCCCAAAGCAGCAGATTATATATTCTTTCAAGTGCACATGGAACATTTTCCAAGATATACTACATGTTAGGCCACAAAACAAGTCTCAATAAATTTAAGAAGACTAAAATCATATCAAGCATCTTCTCTGATTACAGTGGTATGAAACTAGAAATCAATTACAAGAAAAAAACTGAAAAACATACAAACACATGGAGACTAGATAACATGCTATTAAATAATGAAAAGGTCAACATAAGATCAAGGAAGAAATCAAGATACCTTGAAACAAACTAAAATGAAAACACAACAACCC
This sequence comes from Rhinolophus sinicus, assembly GCF_057876585.1. Lineage (NCBI taxonomy): Eukaryota > Metazoa > Chordata > Mammalia > Chiroptera > Rhinolophidae > Rhinolophus > Rhinolophus sinicus. The sequence continues at coordinate 47,709,046 of NC_142517.1, forward strand.
CAAATGTATGGGACACAGCAAAAGCAGTCCTAAGAAGGAAATTCATAGCAATACAGGACTACATAAAGAAACAAGAAAAATCTCAAATCAACAGTCTATATTTACACCTAAGGGAACTGGAAACAGAACAACAAACAAAGCCCAAATTGAGTAAAAGGGAGGAAATAAAGATCAGAGTAGAAATAAACAAAATAGAGACAAAAATATACACATATATAATACATACATATATTAAGTATATGTATGTATGTATATACACATACACACACACACACACACACACACACACACACACACACACACACTGTGTTTCCCCAAAAATAAGACCTAGCCAGGCAATCAGCTCTAATGTGTCTTTTGGAGCAAAAATTAATATAAGATCCAGTCTTATTTTACTATAACATAAGACTGGGTCTTTATAATATAATATAATATAATATAACATAATATAATATAATACCCGGTCTTATTTTACTATAAGACCAGGTAATATAATATAATATAATATAATATAATATAATATAATATAATACTTGGTCTTACCTTAATTTTTGTTCCAAAAGACGCATTAGAGCTGATTGTCTGGCTACATCTTATTTTGGGGGAAACAGGGTATATATATATACATATATATACACACATATACATATATATGAAAGATCAATGAAACCAAGAGTTGTTTTTTTGAAAAAGATAAACAAAATTGACAATCCTTTAACTAGACTCATCAAGAAAAAAAGAGAGGACCCAAATCAATAAAATCATAAATAAAAGAGAAGTGACAACAAACACCACAGAAATACAAAAAATTTTAAGAAAATACTATGAGCAACTATATGCCAATACATTAGACAATCTGGAAAAAATGGATAAATTCCTAGGAGCATAAAATCTTCCAAGGTGGAATCAAGAAGAAACAGAAAATCTGAACAGACCAATTACTATCAACAAAATTGAATCAGTAATCAACAAGCTCCCAACAAACAAAAGTCCTGGACCAGATGGCTTCACAGATGAATTTTACCCAACATTCAAAAAAGAGTTAATACCTATTCTCCTCAAACTATTCCAAAAACTCCAGAAGGACGAAAGTTTCCCAGGCTCATTTCATGAGGCCACTATCACCCTGACTCCAAAACCAAAGCTATTACAAAAAAAGAAAACTAGGTCAATATCCTTAGTGAACACAGATGCAAAAATCCTCAACAAAATATTAGCAAACCGAATTCAGAAATACATTAAAAAGATCATATCCCACGATCAAATGGGATTCATTCCTGGTATGCAAGCTTGGTTCAATACTTGCAAATCAATTAATGTGATACACCACATAAAGACAATTAAAAAATAAAAATCATATGGTCATCAACAGATACAGAAATGGCATTTGACAAAAACCAGCATCAATTTATGATAAAACTCTCAGCAAAGTGTAAATAGAGGGAACATATCTCAACATAATAAAGATATATATATACCCACAGCTAATATTAACTCAATGGGAAAAACCTAAAAGCATTCCCCTTAACATCAGAAACAAGACAAGGATGCTCATTTTCACCACTTTTATTCAACATAATACTGGAAGTTCTAGCCACAGCAATCAGACAAGAAATAAAAAGCATCCAAATAGGAAAGAAGGAAGTAAAATTGTCCTTATTTACAGATGACATCATATTATATAGAGAAAATCCCAAAGGTTGCACCAACAACCTACCAGAGTTGATAAATGAATTTAGTAGAGTAGTAGGATACAAAATTAATATTCAGAAATTGGATGCATACTGGATATCAATAATGAACTATCAGAAAGAGAAATTTAGAAAACAATCTCATTTACAATTGCACCAAAAAAATAAAATACTTAGGAATAAATTTAACCCAGGAGGTGAAAGACCAGTACTCAGAAAATCATTAGACATTGAAGAGAGAAATTTTAAAAAGATACCAATAAATGGAAACCATGCTCATTAATAGGAAGAATTAATATAGTTAAAACGTCCATACTACCCAAAGCAATCTATATATTCAATGCAATCCCTATCAAAATACCAATGGCATTTTTCACAGAGCTAGAATAAATACTCTTAAAATTTATGTGGAACCATAAACAATCCTGAATAGCCACGGCAATCCTGAGAAATAAGAACAAAGCTGGAGGTATCACGCTACCTGATATCAAATTATACCACAAGGCCATAGTAATCAAACAGCATGGTATTGGCATAAACAGACACATAGATCAATGGAACAGAATAGAGAGCCCAGAAATAAATCCATGCCTATATGGTCGTTTCATCTATGACAACGGAAGCAAGAATTTACATTTGGGTATAAAGACAATCTATTTAATAAATGGTGCTGGGAAAACTAGATAGACACATGCAAAAAATGAAACTGGACCAGCTTCTTATGCCATATACAAGAATAAACTTAAAATGGATTAAAGACTTAATTGTACGACCCAAAATCATAAAACTCCTAGAAGAAAATATAGGAAGTAAACTTTCAGACATGACCCTTAGTAATATTTTTACTGATACATCCCCTCAGGCAAGGGAAGCAAAAGAAAAAGAAAAAAAACATATGGGACTACATCAAACAAAAAAGATTTTTTACAGCAAAGGAAACCATCAACAAAACAAACAGACATCCTACTGAATGGGAGGAGATATTTGCCAATGATATATCTGATAAGGTGTTACTATCCAAAATTTATGGGGACAAAACACCTCATACAACTCAACACCACTCAACACCAAAAAACCCCAAACAATCCAATTTAAAAATGGGCAGAGGCCATAAATAGACATTTCTCCAAAGAGGACATACAGATGGCCAATAGACATATGAAAAGATGCTCAATATCACTCACCATCAAAGAAATGCAAATAAAAGCCACAATGAGATACCGCCTCACTCTGGTCAGAGTGACTATCATCAATAAATCAACAAACAACAAATGTTGGCCAGGATGTAGACAAAAGGGAATCCTCGTGCATTGATGCTGGGAATGTAGATTGGTGCAGCCACTATGGAAAACAGTATGGAGGTTCCTCAAAAAATTAAAAATAGAACTACCTTATGACTCAGCAATTCCATTCCTGAGTATTTATCCAAAGAAATCCAAACCACTAATTTGAAAAAATGTATGCACCCCTATGTTTACTGCAGTGCTATTCACAATAGCCAATATATGGAAACAACCAAAATGCCCATTAATAGATGATTGGATAAAGAAATTGTGGTATATTTATACAATGGAGTATTACTACTCTGCCTTAAAAAAGAATGAAATCTTACTATTTGCAACATAGATGGACCTAGAGGATATTATGTTAACTGAAATAAGTCAGACTGAGAAAGACAAATATCATATGATTTCACTTATATGTGCAATCTAAAGAACAGAATAAATGAGCAAGCAAAACAGAAATAGACTCATAGACACAGAGAAAAAAACTGATGGCTGCTAGATGGGAGGGGGATTGGAGATAGGTGAGAAGGTGAAGAGATTAAAAAGTACACATTGGTGGTCACAAAATAGTCATGGGGATGTGAAATACATCCCCGTGGGGATGTATGGGGAATATAGTCAATAATGTTGTAAGGACTACGTGGGATGTCAGATGGGTACTGGACTTATTGGGAGAATCTCTTTATAGATTATGTAAATGCCTAACCACTGCTCTGTACACTTGAAGTAATATAAAATAATACTGAATGTCAACTATTATTAAATAGGTAGGTAGATAGATAGAGTCACAATATGTAAAGTACAGCATAAAGAATATAGTCAATGATATTGTCATAGCTATGTATGGTGTAAGAGGGGTAGTAGAATGGTGGGGTTATCGCTTTATGAGGGGTGTCTAACCATTATGTTGTTTTGTACACCTGAAACTAATAAAATTAAAGTAAATTGAAATAAATAAAGTGCAGGGGAGGGGACTGGGTAGAAGTCCACAGGCCTGCCCAACCTGGAGAAAGAAAACACTGGGCATTACAGGAAACAAAGCAATCCCAACAATGCATGCAGAGGGAGCGAGTCGCAAGGCAGGACGGACAAGGCCGAGTCACGGAGCTCTGAGTGGGAAGATCCACGTGGGGCCCATAGTCACAGCTGTGCTGGGAACACAGCGGGGTCTGATGACGGCCACGGACCCGTTTGGGAGCTGGGTGGAGGTTGGGGAGGCATCTTCCAGGAGGAGAAGCAATAGTGAATCTGAGACCTGGGGCTGAGTAGTGTTAACTAGAGAAAGCCAGTGCGTTTGAATTCAAAATGCACGTATTTTTCTGTCCATCCGTATGTCTCTCGTCCCCTGTTTCTGGCCATGATTGTAATGTAGTAACAACATCTAATCTTAGGGATACTATATTTCTACATCTGATTTAGTAGACATACAACACTCAGAAGTTTAAGGAACCCTTATTTTATGAGGTATATACCATGTGTTCACATTACCTCCCCCTACACAAGACAACTAATCAGCAAGAAAGTCCTTTATTGGGCTTCACTTAGAAGTGCATTTCCTCTGGAATTCTGAATTCTACACGCATTTTCCAGTACACTCACCCTTCAACCACAACCTCTAAACATTCATCTAGAATCCTCTGCCACCTCCTGCTTGTCCCCTAAGCCCCCCACCCACTAAGCAAGCTCCACTGGGTAAGACTTCTTCTTACCCACTTTCCTGTCTCAGGTGAGAAATCATCTGACACCTTTGCCGTCCCTCCCTGGGAGGGAGTTGTCTTTCCATCCCAACAACTCCAGACCTTGGGTCCTCCTGTCTCCTCTGCTCCTGTACCTGAGGGGCTGCTGGAGACGCGGAGCGCCCAGGCAGGCAGCATCACTGCACATGGCCATCCCTCACTGCGCAGGTGCCCTATGCTATGTGAGCATCCTTCACTTGCTTTGGACCTTCTTTCTCTCCTAGTCTCTACACCAGCCACGCTGTCTCCCCTGCCTCTCCCAAGGCCTGTCTTTCTCACTCTTGGCTGATGTCACCTCCTACCTCATAAAAGGAGAAGACGTCACACACATTGCCAGCTTCTCCTCCCCATGATTTCCCAGGCTCCCCGGCCCTGTCCATTCCCTCCATAAAGCACACTGACAGTCAGGATGAGCACTAGGGAGAGGCACGGGAGGCACTCATTTGAGGCACAAAATTTAAGGGAACATCAAAAAGCACAGTAATCAAAACTCCATCGTTTTTTAATGCAAAGCACTTTTAAAAATCAAAATTATCCAAAGAAATCCATGATGAACAAAATGTCAGAACTAAATAGAGACAGGATCCAACCCTGCATTTACTGAGCCCTCCCTCATCACCTCCCCTAACCCTGGCCTGCTGACTGCAGCCCACTCGTGCTAAATGTTTCAAACTGGAAAGTAATTTTGATTCTGCATTCATCTACACATAATGGAAACAAGGTTTCAACCTTTACACTTACTATAGCCAATACATATTTTCACTTAAAAAAAAAATTCTGATGGCAACTCACTAAATGGATATCATGAACCATTAATGAGTAGAGGCCAGCAATTTGAAGAAACCACAAGTAGAGGAATCCCAAATTCTCTCCTACTGTAAAGTGATCATGTCACCTGCTGACCATTGCCAAAACAAAAACAAACCTCAAAGCTCCATATAAGTAGGTAAAGTAATCCAAAGGGAAGACTAGAGGACTAGAATTAGGAGATATTATATGACTATCAGAAAAAAAAAGTCATTTAATTATTCCATTGTGACTCCAGGTTCCTCCTTATTGGGGAAACAAAGTATTATAATGAAACCTGCCCCTCTGAATATCCCTATATCATCTCTTTAGAAACATTCTCAAATTTTAGTTCCCTTAGTTTAGTCTGAGTAGTTTCATATGAATTAGGAAATAAGACTTGTGTTCTCGTTAAAAAGAAAAACAATCTACTATTCAAAATACCCCATGAACCATTAGCGTTAAAGATGAAAGTGCTAGGTTTAAAAGTTATGAATATAAACTGGTGAAGATCCTCTAAGAAGCCACAGTAAAAAATCAGTTTTACTACTTTGTTCCTTTTACTTTTAATCTTTCAAGTCCCATGTAGAATAATGTTTGGCTCTTGTCCAAGGATGGCAAAAGAAAGAAAATTGCCTGTAAATTCTTTATGTTACATCAATTTCTACATTCTAAGATTTTTTTTTCCTAGCTTTTTCTGATGATCTATTATTCCCTGTTAAATAAATGTGCCCCTGCTAAGTAGAGTCCTGGAGTCAATTTGGCATGTTAAAAGAAACCACAAATCATCCAGAATTTATTAGAAAGCTTGTAGTTGCAACTTGGTAGATTTTTCTCAGTAAATCCATTGTACCAACTGGTGCTGAGAAGCATAAATGGTTACTGTTACATCATTGCTTAGCTTATCCACCTCAGAATAAAGGGAATGGCCTGAAGTTGAATTTATAATCCACATTTTTTTAAGTATGGAAAATTAAGTATTCTCTTAGTCATTATATCATTTATTAATTCAAATTTGAGGGGTTCCAATTAGTATGACTTCTACAAAAGACAAAAATCTACTCAATAACGGTCTTTGGGTATTTTGTGGCTATGACTTGAGCTAAGAAACTTTAGCTTATGCCATCAGTAGGGGCCATTTGGAGTTATCTCTGCACAATGAACACGTTAGTTCTTGATTCTGTGTTAGTCCAAAGACTTTAAATTCCAACTTAGCATGGATGTGGGCAGAGGGGAAACTCGGGTTATGTCACTATTTTTCACTGTTAGTCACTTGAGGCCCTACTGTGTGAGTTCAGCCACAAGATCCCCACCAACATAAACTGTGTTTACCTTGCTTCACGAGTTACTCATGGGAATAGATTTCTGTTCACTCATATGGAAAAATGAAGGCCGAAATGTCAAATGAACAAATAGGAAAAGACAAACCCTGAGTTTTTGCTAAGGAAACTAGTAGCACTAGGATTATGGAGTACTATTAGGTTTTAAAGAGTGTCATGCAGGGTCTCAGCTCCAGCTCCCCGCACAAGAACGCAGGATACGGTGAGGCCAAAAAGGAAACCCCACAGAGCCATAGATAGGGGAGTCATACCAGTATAATCTTGCTGGTGGCTGGGTTGGAGACACAGGGAGCAGGATCCACACAATCCACAATCTGCCGTCCGCTTTCTGCCAACCAACCCAACCTGCCCCGTACCATAGCTACGGCAGTTATATTAGTGGCTAACGGCTAACCGGTAGCAGCTGATGGCCACCCAATAACCAAGCCAACACCTTTCCACGTGAGGTTGAGAGCCTGGAAACTGCTCTCTGGGACTCTGTCCCCACACTCCATCCCCCAGGGTCTCGCCTCACAATCTACACGACAAGCATCTTCCGCGAGGGGCCCTGTGTCAGGAACCCAACTCATGAGAAAAAATTTCAGTCCAGTTCAAGTAATGTCCCAGGGAGTGTTCTTCGATGTCCACCTACTTTCTGGGCACAACCAGGGTTTCTCAGGGCACTGCCAGTCTTTCTGGGCACAGCCAGGGTTCTCACATAGTCTCGAAGGCGGAGACACAGGAAGTAAACATCCACCTGCACCCCAACAAGGGGTCTTCCTGCACCAGTCTCGCTGGCAGCTGGACAAGACAAAGGAAGCAAACATCCGCCTGTACCCCAACAACGTGTCTTCCGGTACCATATTCTCGCTGGCAGTCAGGTGAGACACAGGAAGTAAACTACATGGTGGAGTGTTCCCAAGCAAACATTCAAGTGGTCCACCAGTTAGGGATGGAAGGCAATTCCCCATAGTCCACAGTCATTCACCAGGGCTGTGCATTGGCCTCATAATGTGTGTCCTCCCCGCAGGACGAGGGCTCCAAGTCCTCCCCAACCTGGGGGTGAAGAGCGACCTTGACCTCACCCACATCCTCCACCAAGGACTCAGAGAGCGTTTCCTCCTGGGACTACAAGTCCCACATCTGAGCTGCCTCAGCAAGCACTTCCCAGCCCACACGGCCACAACCACCTTCGCTTTCTCTGTCCTATGCTGTTTGGAGAAATGTCCATGTCCTCCCACCCCTCCACGGGGGTCCAGCTCCTGAGAACAGTGGCCACCAGGCACCACACACTGTGTGGGGGCCACCTGTCCTCCCGCCCAGAGTCAGACATCATTCCTACCTTGTCGGAGTCCCTCTCACTGTGCCAGGTATCTGAGTGGGTGGAGGCCTCCGTGTCAGATGTCCACAACTCTAGAAGCCTACGGCAGCAGCCGCCCACCAAAAGGAAGGTGACGCTTGCCACAGCCAACAGGGTGGTGTGCCATGCGGAGGCTCGAGAGACCCACCAATTCACCAAGGGGTCACATTTCTCCCAAGCAGATCGCGCCTCCTGTTCCTGGCGCCACTCCTCATGGGCTTCCCAAAACTGAGCGCGCATATGCACAAGCTGCTCCACCACCTTCCGGAGAGTTTTGGCCAGCACCATACCCTGCTCACTATGCCATGTGTCATGCAGGATCTCTAGTCCTGCTCCCCACACAAGAACGCAGGATATGATGAGACCAAAAAGGAACACCAATGGAGCCATAGATACGGGAGTCATACCACTATATTCTCGCTGGCGGCTGGGTTGGAGACACAGGAAGCAGGAGCCACATGATCCACAGCCTGCTGTCCGCTTCTCTGCCAACCTACCCACCCCTTGCTAACTGCAATCCGCCATCTGCTTCTCTGCCAACCAACAACCATCCCCACTAGTGTAGTTACGGCAGTTATATCAGTGGCTAATGGCTAACTGGTAACAGCTGATGGCCACCCAATAACCGAGCCAGCACCTTTCCACGTGAGGCCGAGAGCCAGACTCACTTGCAGGCACTCACCTTGGGCTCCAGCAAAGGGACAGTGGCTGGTGGGGGCGGGGGGCAGTGGAGGCATGCAGGGGGCAGACTGAGGTGGGTAGTTTCAACGTGAGAGCTGGAGAACAGTCACCATTCTGTGTGAGGTCATTCTCCTGTGCAGATGGCAGACAGGTGCCATCTTTCCTGTGTTAAGCCCTCCCCCTCATGGACAAATCTGAATCTGATTGGTCTGGTGAGCTCTGGGTCTCCAGCAGTGAGAGCAGGCCTGTCACTGCTCTCATCAGCACCTGGGTACAGGAGCCAACATGCGTCTGTGCCTGCTGGGCAGAAGCTGACTCACCCTACACAACTCCCCTACCCAACTCCCTCAATGCTGGAGGCACCTTCTCCAAGAGCAGCCAGCCCCACCCACATTGCACTCTTTCTTGAAGAACTATCAGAGTCTGCAGGACCCACACAGGCAGAAGCTGGCCTTAGTGTACTCTGAGACTTTTGCTGAGTAGCTCCAAGCTCAGCACTGGCACCAAACCAGAGCCTACATTAACCTGGTAACCACAACTCTTCTCACTCTAGTAGCTTCCTGAGACCGTGCCTAATCCAACTCATGTACCACTTGAGGCTTTATCAGTGGCTGAACCTTAAGGCAGCAGGCAGGTGCAGCAGGCTTGGGGTGTCCTGGCTTTTGGGGGAGCTACCGCAGGCCTGGTACTGGTGGCAGCTGTCCGCAGTTTACAGTATTGCCTTTCCCACCTGCCTCCAGGGTTAGCACAGGGAATGAACAACCATGGATCACTTTGTAGCTCCTACCAGGTAACCCCCAGCTGGTCACAGGCAGTGGGTGACCTGGGCCTGCACCAAAGTCCTTCCAAGGGGCCCCAGAACCAACATACTTGTCAGTTGGCTTCACACCACAGCAGAGTACTGCCCAATTACCCCACAAGTGGCACACACAAACGGCAGTTTCAACAGGCACCAGAGCCTGCACAGGCGAATGCCACTCAGTGGGGTAAACCCCCTGCACAGCAGCCTGTAAGCCAATCAGTCTGAGGGTTAATCCCACCAACTGACGTGCCAATAGCAACCAAGGCTGAACTATAACAGGAAGGCACATACAACCCACACAAGGAACGCTCCTGGAGCACCTGGAACAGGTGACCAGGGAGACTGTGTCAGGGCCCCACAGGACACCTGCTACTTAAGGCCACCCATCCAAGACCGGGAGACATAGTAGATCTACCTAATACATAGAAACAAACAGAGAGGCAGCAAAAATGAGGAAACAAAGCAATACATACCAAATAAAAGAATAGGAGAAAACTACAGAAAAAGAACTAAATGAAATGGAGGCAAGCAACCTACCAGAGACAGAGTTCAAAACAATGCTCAAGGAACTTAGTGAGAACTACAACAAAGAGATACCAAGCATAAAAAAGGACATAGAAACCATCAAAAGAACCGGTCAGAAGTGAAGAATACAATAACTGAACTGAGAATGCATTAGAAGGAATCACCAGCAGACTAGATGAAACAGAGGATCGAATAGATTTGGAAGAGAAGGTAGCATAAAACAACCAATCGGAACAGTGAAAGAAAAAAGAATCCAAAAAAAATGACGATAGTGTAAGGGGCCTCTGGGACAACATCAAGTGTAACAACATGCGCATCATAGGGGCACCAGAAGGAGAAGAGAGAGAGCAAAGGATTGAGAACCTATTTGAAGAAATAATGACAGAAAATTTTCCTAACCTGGTGAAGGAAATAGACATACAAGTCCAGAAAGTACAGAGAAAGTGTTGGGGGGCCAGGGTGAAAAATGTGAGGGGATTGAGGAGTAGAAACTGGTAGTTACAACATGGTCGTGAGGATGTAAAGTAAAGCACAGGGAATATAGTCAATAATATGGTAACAACCATGTCTAGTGCCAGGTGAGTATTAGTCTAGAATATTAGACTAGGGGGATCATTGCTTAAATTATATAAATGTCTAACCACTATGCTGTACAACTATAATTGAAAATTTTTTAAAAAGAGGGGAAGGGGAATAAGAGATTCAAATTTCCAGGTATAAAACAAATAAGTCATGGGTATGTAGTATACAGCTTAGGGAATATAGTCAATAATATTGTGATAGCGTGGTACGGCGTCAGATGGTTGCTGGACTTATCATGGTGATCACTTCTTTAGGTATATAAATGTTGAGTAACTATGGTGTACCCCTGAAACTAATATAATATTGTATGTTAGCTATATTTTAATAAAAATATATTTTTTAAAAATCTTAAGGAGCCGGAATCCTCATGCAGACCACTCTGCAGCCAGTGGCTGAGGCCTGTCACTGCTCTCAGCAGCACCTGGGTACAGGAGCCAACATGTCTCTGTGCCTGCTGGGCAGAAGCCACAGTTGCAACATGCTTTCAGAAAACTGGGCCAGACCAAAGGAGCTCCTTGTCAATGCTTTTCAATGTTCCCAGTGCAAAGATAAAATGTTACTTCCATGGGACTACACAAACTGAAAATAAAATGGAAAAAAGCTAAGAAAAGAAAAGAGAAAGAAAGAAACAAACTTCTCCTTTTGCCCTCTAGCCACAGTTACTAACATGGGTGTGTTTACTGTATAGCAGGCACGTCTGAATGTGTTACATATATAGCAACTCTTTACGCCTCAGACGACCTATGAGGGAGAAATGATCTCTCATTTTGCAGAATAAGAAACTGGCACCGAGCCATGGGGTTCACCACATGATCGCTATAAATTCCAGACACCGGGGCAGCTCATAAGCAGCTGATCAGTTCCAGGCCCGTCCCTGAGCTCCTCACCTGCCCTTCCCTCCTGGCTCTGGCACAGCTGGTCTTCCTGGAGCTCCCATCAGGATGGGAGGGCAGGGGAGTAGGTGGGGCAGGGCCAAGACAAGTGACCCAAGAAGGCAAAGAACTTGCTCCACTGTTTGAAGTTTGGAATCACTCACTTATGTTTTGCTCCCACCTTCATTTTGTCAGCGCTTGTTCTCATTTTCTTTGTAACACGCCTGTTTATTAACCCTTCATCTCACTTTGCTAACTAGCACTGCTCACTAGATAAGGGGTAGAACTACCCTCCATTGTGTACATACAAAGTTTCCCCCAGAAAGAGAATTGGCACACCTGGGGAAGTGGTAAACACTGCTATCAGGCATAATGGTAGAGATAGAGACAGAGAGAACAGGGAGAGAAGAGGCGAGAAAAGGATAAAATACAGCAATCAGCACATTATCTGTTAAGGTGAAAGTCATCTAAACTTATTTGCTGACACCCCTTCTCTCTCTCTCTCTCTCTCTCTCTCTCTCTCTCTCTCTCTCTCTCTCTCTCTCAATCTCTCTCTCTCTTTCTCTCCCCCTCCTCCTGGAAAAATCTGTCCTTCGTCCTTCAGTTATTAGAAAGCAAAATAAAAACAGTTTTTAAATCTATGTTTGCCTTCTTTTTTTCTTTTATTTTTTTCTATGATTGAATCATATATTTCAATCCTTCCATTCTTTCTGTAGACTCCATACAGGGCATGGCATAGTATTTGGTCCCAGTACCAAATGCCTCTGTAGAAAATGCTATTTGCCCATCAAATCGCAGAAAGTAATAATTTATAGTTGGTAATTTGCTAAAAAGCCATTGGCACTAACCCACAAATAAGCTGATTTGTTGTTGGTGGAGAACAAATACATATGTTCCTTTACCCACTCCAGTTATAAATCCTGAGCCGAAGTAGGCATTATATTAGATACTGTGTATATATGCAAATGTTTGCACAAGTTTGTATTCTTTTCAAGTCCAAGCTGAACAATGCCCACCCAGGTCCCCATGTCAGCCTTGCACTCAAAAAAAACCAAAAAACGAAAAACAAAACCATACACCTAGAACTATACCCCTACCCCAAAATGTCTGCCCTGGTGCCTACACATGCACACTCCACACAGAGAAGAGGGCAGTGGTTTGTGAGGCCCCTTCGCCCATCTGGGAGGATTTCCTACAGCAGCCTGACTTCCCAAGGAGGCCCCTGAAAGAAAAAAAGGGGAAAGAGGAAAAACCACAATAACGCGGGTCAGGACAAAGTACTATTACTTTTATTGGGGAAAAGTATGCAAAGATTTTGAAATCGTTTGGAAATAAACACAGAGAACAGTGATGATGGTAATGTGACCAAAATGAAGCTAGCGGACAAGACAGTAGCTGCTTTAAAGAAAGAAAGTTAGAAATTTGATTTTCAGAGCAGAGCAGCTTTTCTACAAAAGACAATCAGAAAAGGAATATTGTAGCTTCAAGATGATGGGCTTGGAAATGAGAGGAGTTGTGATGTGCACATCAGAATGAGGAAGGAGAGATAAGGCAGAGGAAGAATCGGGAGAAGCAGCCTTATGGGAAAAATTCAGTGAAGAGGGTGAGTTTTATTAACTGTGGAAGGAGATGACCAAAACCTGAAAGGAAGAGAACACATGAGTAATCACGAAACCAGCTTTGATACCTGACCGGCTTACTATCTAGCAACTGAAGTATTTCGCCATGGTGCCAGGCTTCACTTGTCCAGTTAACGGGCTCTTTCTGAATTCGGTGAGCTAGGACATTTCCTCATAGACCCTATACAGGCCCTGCCCTATGAATGCAGACACAGCACAGCCTGTGTGCTCTAAAACTGGTGTGGTGTAAGGCTGGGCTGTGAGAGGGATGAGGTGGAATCCTGACCTAGCTGCCTGCTGACCACCGGGTCTGGACAAGTGACCCAACCTCTCTACACCCCACGGTACCTTCTGCCAGGAAGGGTGCAGTGAGGACTAAGCGCAATCACAATAACGTGTTTGAAGTGCTGAGCATGGCATCAGGCCATCCTTGTGGGCTGTGTGGACGGCTGTTACCCTCACGCCCTCCACGGATAACAGAAAGCTCCGCTGTCTCACTGCGGTCTTCCTGCTGCATCCCATCGTCATTGCTATAGGAGGACCTGCTGTGCTTCACGGCTCTGGAAACGCGTTTCTGTTAATCCAGCATCGCCTGATAAAATAAGGCAGCATCTCCTCGATGCCTCCTCCTCCTTTACTGCCCGCCTTCCCCTCCCACCCACCCACATCCCTCTGGGTGTTCTTTCCTCCCCACACTTGCTCCTCAGTGGTCTCACTCATTGCCTTTAATCCTGATTTATACTGCTAGTCTAGATTCTGAGCTCCACTCTTGAATGTCTTCATTTAAATGTGTCACTTCAGTCTGAAGCTTAACATGTCTAAAATGAAATATCCAAACACGTTGTGGAACGGTGACCGGATGGGGCTTGAATGTCCCAAGGGCCAGAATCCTCCTCTTCTCACCAGGGGACCCAGCCCAGGGTTGTACGTGTCAATAACAGTTGGTGGCATTCTGTCACTGTGTAAGCTGTCTGTGGATCTGTGTTCCCTTCAGACCTTTTGAGGGTGGAGCCCACATCCTGCTCGTCTCCAGTGTCCCTGAAGAAACCCCCACACACAAGCTCTGCACAGAGTGGATATGTATTACTGCTGGTTGAATTCAATTTTTGCTGAATGCTTCCCACAGTCACCGAATGTTCAAACTTTCGTTCCAAGAAGCCTTGTCACAGTACAATGGTCCCTGTGTACTTCTCCTGTGATGCCAACAGGCCCCAAAGCTGACACTGGAGCCACTCTCACCCGTCTCGAACAGCCCTTGCTTCTGCTCCTGTGGTTTGGCACGTTTGGCATCCTCCTTCAATTCCAGGACCTTGGCAGTTGGAAGAAGCCATAGTAGACACACCCAGAAGTGGAAGATGAAGGGAACTGACCGTACGGAGGCACTCGCTGCAGGCCATTCTCAGAACCCATTTTCTTCCTTTCTCGTCTCATCTGCAAGGGGCTGGGGCCTCCTACACTGACCATTTCCTTCCACATCAACACATAAGGGCATCTCTACGTGTCCATGGAAACCTCAGCAGGGCCCACAGAACAGGGACAGCCTTGGAGAGGCAGGCTCTGGTTGCTGGGACTCTCCTTGGCCCAGTAGAGCTGTGCTGTGGAGAGGGTGGGCCTCTCTCAGGGAAGGAGGGGAGGGGAGAGGGCTGGGGGCAGGAGTGAGGCAGGCACAGTTTCCCTCCATGTTGCAAATGCTCAGACAGCCCGTGACAGTGGCCCGATACCACTCCCGGACACTGGGTCTCGCAGCATTTCCTCTCCCCTCCCACCACTGCACATCCCAGGGCCATTCGGGGTTCTGTGCAAGTTCCAAGGGGCCGCCTCTAACTGCACCCCCTTCTCTCCTACTCAGGAAGACATATCCAACTTGAGGGACTGACTGACATTTGTGTAGGGATGATAGTGAATGCTGTCCAATTAATATTTCTATTTTAAAAGACAATTGGTACCAGCCTTGCCACAGCTATCTAAACTGAACAAAATGGTTTGGGTCCCGTGACCTGAAATGATTTGGGTGGTACCACGGAAAACAAGAAAAGGTCAGCGCATGGAGACATTCAGAAAATCACTGTGGGGATTACAGGCCTAGCGCAAATGCAGTCATTTGTGTTAGGAATTGTGCTCTTAAGTTTGGTTGTGCTGATATTTTAAGGACAACTGTCATTCTCTATTTCCTTTTCTATAGTTAATAATTCCTAGGTGCTCATTGCCCGCTTTATGGAGAATATGTGGTTCAAATCCCACTTAAACCAATTCATAAGGTAGTTATTATATGCTTGCCTGGGATTCATATTGAGTATCATTTGAAATAAGCAGACCATTAGTTAAGGGTTAGAAACAGTTTTGCTATATTGAGATTTTTGGTATAACAGCTCTTCTAAAAAACCAATTCTAAAATCGTTGGTAAATCATTTGATCTGAAACAATACATATTTTTTGAGTCAGTATGGTTGGTCTGATGATCTCAGGTCCTAAACCTGTATTAAACACCTATTTGATCCTGCAGATACAGAGTTAAGTAATCCTAGAAAGAGAGAGCATATTTCTGAGCCATATGTTTCTACCACAATAAATGAACAAACAAACCTCTTGGGGGGGAGGAATTAATAGAATAATAGGATATTGGCAGGAGAGATAAAGATGCAACTAGGTCTGCAATAAAGGTGCACAGGGCAGAGAAAGCAGTGTGTCTCTTCTCAACATTTTTTTATCTTTGACTATTTTAAGCACACACTTTTTTGGGAATTTCCATTGTACAATAGACTTCTTTTCATTTGCATGAAGTGGAAGCTTATTCACTGTTTCCCAATATCTTGTCTTTATGGAAGATTCTCAAGTTGCTGGACACTCCTATTGGAGTGAGTACCAGGACTCCCCTTTCCCATTAACTGAGTAACAATGGTTTTCCTACCAGCAGTGTCCCAGGAATCTCCTTGGGGTACCAGCGATCTCTCCCACTGTGTCTTATGTTTGGATTGCAGGTGCGCCTGTGCATCGTGGCTCCGAGATTTGAACCTGATTCCTTGAATCCCAGTCATAAACTCATATGGGCTGAGCCAGCAGCCCTTTTGCTCCAACCTGCTTACTCCCTGTGTCCTTCCTGTGCAGGCCCTGTCATTTAGGGAGCTATGCTGCAGAGTCAGAATACTGACATTCATCCTTGGCACACCAGTTCCTATCACCGGGTTTAGAGCTAGTAGGCCCACACTAGGGCTCTTGCTGGCAGTGCCCAGACAGCAGTTTGATCCCAGTCAAGTCGCTTAATGCTCTGAGTCCAAATTTCTTCTGTGAAATGAGAATAACAGTACCTACTATTGCTCACAGAATTGGTGTCTGTCTGTTCCTTAAATCTGACATTCATCCATTCTACAAATATTTGAGAATTTACCTACTTGGAAGACATGGGGACACAGTTGAATAAGACAGTACATCTGCCCTGGAGGAGCTCTGTGTCTGGTGTTGAATGGATCAAGGAATACGATGCACATATCAAAAAAATAACTTTATTTCACACCCATTAAGCTGGCTGTTATAAAAAATGGAAAATAGTAAGTGTTGACGAGGATGTGGAGAAAGTAGAACGTGGTACATTGTTGGTGGTACTATGAAACGGTACAGCTGCTATGGAAAACAGTATGGTAGGTAGTTTCTTAAAAAGTTAAAAATAGAATTACCATGGGATCCAGCAATACCACTCCTGGGTATATACCCAAAATAATAGAAAACAAGGACTCAAGCAGACACGTGCACACCAACGATCATAGCAGCATCGTTCACAAGATCCCAAAGGTGGAACGAACTCAAGTGTCTGTCAACAGATAAATGGTTAAACAAGACGTGGTGCATACAGACAGTGACAGATACTCAGCCTTCAACAGGAATGAATTTTGATGCATGCTACAATATAGATGAATCTTAAAAACATTATGCTAAGTGAAATAAGTCAGACACAAAAGGACGAATATTGTATGATTCCACTTACATGAGGAACCTAGAACAGGCAAATTCAGAGAGACAGCAAGTAGAATAGAGGTTATGAGGGGATGGGGAGAGGGAGGAATGAGGAGTTAGTGTTTAATGAGCACAGAGCTTCAGTTTGGGGTGATGGAGAAGTTTTGGTGATGGTGACACAACATTGTGGGTGTATTTAATACCACTGAACCGTGCGCTGAAACATCATTTAAATGGTTACGTTTTATGTCATCTATATTTCACCACAATTTTTTTTAAAAAATTTATAATGCCTGATATGCTACACAAATGCAGCATTGTTAACTTGAAATAAGATTCATGGGATTGTGTTTATAATCAACCCCTCTTTTAAAAAGTGCAGTATGCATGAAATTACTCTGTCGTTATTTATTATGTGGTATTTAAGAGTGGGCATCCATCCAGATAAACTTCAGTAATAATTTATTTAGGCCCCAGCCTCTCCCAAAAAGAATTTGAGGTAATTTACCCTAAACACATCAGAGTAATGAGATCAAATCCAATTAACATAAGACAAAATATAGAAACTGAGATACAAAAGTGGAAAAGAGGGAACAGCAATTGAGGAAAACACTCACCTGTTAACCTCCCAGGAATCAGGGAACTGTTAAGATTCTTCAGGCCTTTTACAAATGCTTGAAAATACCATTGGCTTGAACATGATCATTGTGTGTGTCTATAGTGTTTCACGATGTAATCGTTCACAGTGCTGAGAATTTATTGTATAATTACAGAACACCTAATTGAAACCGAAGAAGGATGTAAAACTAAGAACATGTTTTCCTAAGTCTGAGCCCTCAAGACCTATTCTGCACTTAATGAAACAGGCTCCTGGAGCGATATCTGCCCTGCTGGCCAAATCAATCTCCTACGCCTTGCCCTGAGCTCCTGCATCAAGTCCACACTGTAGCTGGTGTGACAGCCATGTCCTCCATCCAGGCGCCCCCTGCCTCTCACGCTCCCCATCCAGACTCTGCCCCAGCAGCCTGCTTCCCTCAAGGCCCCTGTGGAGCCTGGACTCCTACACCGTGCTCAGGTGTCCTTTCTGAAACACCCTTCTGTCTTCCTGGCCAGGTCCTCACCTCCTACAGAGGACAGTTCAGATTTCACCTTCTCCAAGACCTCTCGGTCACGTTGATTCCCCTTCTCCTGATGCTAACCTACTGCACACTTCAGTTACACATTAACTAGTTAACTGAGTTGTAAATGAACAGAAAGTCTTTCGACCTGTTTTTTGTTTCTTAAGGAAATGAAAAGCGAGGTGCAATTAGACCAAAGACCACATCATACATTTTATTAGAAATGATCATATATTTAAAGAATGATCTATGAGAGCTGGGGGAATACTCAAGATGATCTAATTCAGCCTTTTGACACATAAAGAAACAGACCCTGAGAAAGAAAGTGACTTGTTCGAGGTTATCCAGTATGTTAGTAGTAGAAATGGAAACGGAACGGTAGTCTACTTAATCCCAGTATTTTTATAATACCATAGTAGTTTCATTTTGTGTTTGATTTAATAGTCCGCAAAGAGGATTTTAGATATTCACCAGTAGAGGCCCAAAACATCATGATGAAGGGAAAAGAGTACTTGAAGCCACTGAGAGTCAGGACATCTCAGTTTCCATTCTAATTTTTTGAAAACTTAGCCCTGTAGCAAATCACTTCATGGCCCCGGGGCTCCATTTTTCATCTGTAAAAGGAGGGGATGAACTGGATGGCCTTTAGGTTGTATCTGCTTCTAGCATGTTATGAACCTATTATAGGTGGCCCAGACCCACCGCAGAACTTACAGGTACCAGGAGAGCATACGTCTCTGGCCCCTCCTCCATGCTGGTCCCCCTCCACCTGGCACACACGTCCCACTCCTGTTCCCCTTCTTGCTTTTTTCAAAACTTTACTCAAACTTCACTCACTAAATTTCCAGTGTCTTCCCTCACCACTGGCTAAATTAGATGTCCCTCTAGTTAATGTAAAATCTTGTGTAAATATCACTATTACCTTCTGACTGTCTATTATAATATTTTTCCTTATCTCATCTATAGGGATAACACAAAAATGGGCATTTGGTCCACCCCACAGGCTGTATTTGCTGACTCCTGATAGAGAAAACAGAAAGAGATGGGGGAATTCGGGGAGCTGCAAGGAGCAATCTTGTCTTAGTTGTAGAATTGATGGGTTAAAAAAAAAAAAAAAAAAGGAAAGGAAAGGAAGGAAGGAAAGAAGAAGGAAAGAAAAAGAAAGGAAGAAACCAGATGAGGTTAGAGAAACAAAGGGGAACCAACGTGTGTAGGGCTCTCTAGGCCTTTGGGAGAATTTTGGCTTTAGGAAAGTGGTGAGGCATTAGAGGATTTTGAGCAGAAAAGTGCCATGATCTGACTTATGTTTTAAAATTATGAAGTGCAAACGTAACCTAGTTTTGCAACACGAAGTAGTAGCACTTGAGTGGATGAATTCATAAATAAAACACTTAGAGAAAATTCGCTTTGATACCTAATGTTTATCCCAAAGGCGTGTACTCAGTTAGTTCATGACTTAGCTAAAGCAAAAGGGGAAACACTTTTGGAGACTGTCTTTACAGATTTCAGCCTGGATGAAGTTGATTTCACTCCATGTGTCAAAGGCTCCTCTCTGTTTACTCCAACACATGATAGAAATGCATTTGGATTCCATTTAGATCCTGACTGGTCACAGACAAGCTCGGAAGCTTGAATACTCATACTGAATAAAACTATTTTCTCTCCTGGGACTAGTTTGTGTAATACGGCAATGGGAGTATTTTTATCGCAGGACCATGGCCTATATTTCCGGTTTAGTCTCCACTTCCCTGAGCGGTAAGTTGGCTGCCGCGGTAAGGCTGAGTAGATCATCTCAGTCACTCAAGGGAGCTGCCTTGTGCATCTTCCTGCCCTTATGACACCTATGTCTAAGAGAGGTTGTAAGGAGTAAGTGAGAATAAGTCATAACTAAGGCCAGCACGTGGCAGGTGTTGAATACAGGGGCCCTAGGGCAGACTTATTTGGGTACCAGGCCGCAGGGAAGGAGCCCCTCTGCTTCTGGCGATTGTAATCATGGGCTCCTCTCTCCCACAGCTTCCGCTTTTCATTTCTGGATGGGGCTTTGTGCAGATTCGTTTATCCAGATGTTTCCTGCTTCTGTGTGCAAGACATATATAGGTCTGTCACAGTAGCTGTCATTTCCAGGAATCAAAAAAGGTCTCTAGCTTCCTGAGATTCAATGTCTCAGCCAGATTCGTTTGCCCCTTGTAGTCACATTTGAAATTCTCATAATAGAGCTGTTACCTACAAGATGTCCATGCAACAAAATGGAAGCAACACCTTCTAGTCTCTGTGCAAAATGAATGAGATGAAACTCCTAGCACAGCACTGCCTCAGGCTAAGCTTTCACTCATTCATTATTAATTGGTACCATCAACTGTTCCTCAAAAGATGAGTTAAGCACCTGGGGTTCAGACCTTCATACAGGGAAATGGTGTACCTCCCATTACATGCTAGAAAGGATACAAAAAGTTGTGCAAAACTGTTTAGGTTTCTTTTCTGGAAGGGGAGAAAAAAAAATAGATGGAACCAAACAAAACTAGTTTCCCCAGTTTAAACCTGAGTGGGAAGAGCTGCCGCTAAACTAGTGGGACCTAGAGTGGTTGCCTCCTGCCATCTAGTGGCCAGAAAGGGAAAAGACAAATTTAGAGCAAAGTAATTGATCGAAAGTCATGCATGATTTTATTTTCAAAGTCTGTAATTCATGGAAAATGTGTTTTCTAATCGGGATAATTTAAATTCCCCATTATATTCAACAGTTAAAATACTTCATTCAGTTAGTTAAAGCAAAACGACAATACTAGCATTCAAACATTAAGCCCCAAAACTAAATTTCCTAAAACATGTAGTGATGCAGAAGGTCAGCTGAGGGAAGAGAGAACGCTCCCCAGGTCTCATCAGCATGCATTTTAATGGCCCGATCATACCCATTCATCTGGTCCTTCTCTACCAACACATTCCGTGTTTATTCTGGCACATGGACTCACAGTGCCCCAGAGACCAGGGTTATGTCTACCTAGCAGCCTGCTGGACACTGGCTGGGACCAGAGTCATTCCATTCATTTTTCAAGAATGCAACTATCCTTTGTAACCCGGTTGAATACTTGGCAAGGGCCGATGTTCTTAGTGTAGTCTGGGGTGTGTGTGAGGGTGTGTGTGTGTCTGAGTGTTGTTTTTCGTCTCCTTTTATTATTAAGGCTGTTCATGACCAACATAACCTGCTTCCTCTCTAAGTGTTCATGAGGATTTCCTTTGTGTCCAGCATGAAAACAATAGCAGCCCGATCTCCCCCAAAACTAAGTAATAGAAGCAGACTTGGAATATCCAGAGTTGTTCTGAGACTCTCTAGTTATTGTTGTTATAATTACTACAAACAGTAATCATAGAACATGCTATATTTGAGTTTCCAGGCACTCTACATTATACACATGTTGGCTAATCCTCACGCCAACCCTACAAAATAGGTATTATTATACACATTATGGAGACAAAAGAAAAACTGATGCTCAGAGAGGTTCAGTGGTTTACCCAGGATCACACAGCAAGTGAGTGATTGGCAAAGCCAGAACTGCACGCAGTTCTGAGGAAAGACAATTTTAGCAGTCAATTGTATGGAGCCTTTACAGTCTGTCAGCTAGTGAGCTGAGATTTCACGCGTGCTCTTGTTTGAGTTTCACCACGACTTAATGAGGTTCAGACTACTATTAACCTCCTTTGGAGTCAGGGAAGTGCAGTGGCCACTCTGCAGCCTAGTCTAACCCACCACGTCTCCAGCCTTGGTTCCTACTTCAGATTCCAACCTACCTCCCAGGAAGATGTATTTTCTAAAATCATCTGGAAATAACACGTTTAGCATCTAATTTTTAGTTTGCATCTGATCTGCCATACATTTTACATAGACATTTTTTTTAATGGTTTGCATTTAACCCCTAAGGTTTTTTTATTAGTTTGGTTTTTTAATGTGCTGAATCTCAGTGCACACTTTTTCAAAAATCACCTAGGCTTCCTGGAGGTCACTGACTTTCAAAGTTCTGGCTTTCATCCCCTTGTGCCACCCTGCTAATATCCCCACTGATGGTCTCATTACCACCAGGATGCCCTTGCTATCTGAGTGCTGCCAACTCCACTTCTACTGGGTATGATAGATAGATCTGAGTTATTTGAGAGGCTTTCTCCAAAGCCTCTTAGACTCCTGTGACTAGGCAGTCTGGAGAGCCAGCCCCAGCCCACCGCCATGTGACTGCACAGGGCAGGGTCAGAAAGACCAAGGATTTGGAGAAAGAGCTCAATGTTTGTTGGCTTCACAGAAACCTGGGGTTCAGCAGTTTCTAGCTACTCATTGTCACCGTGAATGTAGCAGACTTGAATTTGTAAGCCACAAGCTTGGGTGTGTAACATTCATGAATCGTTAGCATTTCTGAACTTGTCCTATGCCCTGTCGTCTTGTTCTGGCTACACTCAAAGTGCTTACAGTGGCCTTGAGACTCTTACCATCTCTCTGAATCCACGCCAGCCACCAAGACCTGTTTACTGTTCCCTGAATACACTGAGCTACCTGCCTTGAGGCCTTTGCATTAGCTGTTCCCTCTACCTGGAACAGGCTTCTTCCTGATATTCGCAGGCCTCACACTTTGTCTTCACTCAAGTTTCTGATTAACTGTCTCATTATCAGCAAGGGCATCCCTGCTCACCTTCTTTAAAGTAGCATGCATACCTTTTACCCTGCTTTACTGCTCTTCTAGCATTTATCACTACTTGACATTATATAATGTACTTCTTTGGTTATAGCCTATCTCTACTGGAATGTTAACTCATGAGAACAGGGACCTTGTTTTGTTTGTGGATGTGGAGCCCTAGTACCTAGAGTTATGCCTGGCACATAGTAGGTACTCAATAAGTATTTGTTGCATTGTTTCACGAAGACCCCATTATTTTCTTCATTAACGGTCTATTTACAACTCAGCCATAATAAAGTCAAATGTGTCATTTTTTTCCTCAGGGTTTCTACAGTGGCCATTTCTGGCAATGCAACATTCTACCAGGAAGCACTTTGATAATTAAAAACCCCAGCATTTCTGCCTAGACTATCTTTGTCACTGTCCCAGTCTCTGACTATTTCTGGCTCTGTCCCACGTTTCTGGGAAATTACTCAATAGCACCATCTGCTCCTATTACTATACTTTTATTATGAAAGAATAGAATTTCACCCACAAAAATTCAGTTTATCTAAGGTCAGACTCATAAGTTTCTTTGGGCCATCATATTTTTCCCTCTGGTTTCTGCTCTAACTGTTACACCAGGGGTTTCACAACTTCCTCTCTCCTCATTCTTGCCCAGGTCTGCACCCTACAGCCTTGTTCTTCAGATGTGGGTTGTGAGTTGAGACCCATTGGTGGGTAATGAAATTAGCGAGTTGTGAACAGTATTTTTTTTTTTAATAAAATAGAATAAAAAATATTGAAAGTGATTTCATTTTGAAACTGTGGGACATAGTCCAAAATGTTTGAGAGCACTGCTCTGGCCTATATGGGTTGAAAGAAGTTTTAGTATTATTTTTCTCTTTAGTTGTCTTCAGAATATTCTAGAAGGAGGAGTGTTGGCACTCCTACTCTCACAGTGGGCTTGTGTTGGGTTGTAGAAAATTGTCAGTTCTCTTTAAATTTCCCCAGCAGCAGTAAAAGTGGTGGGCACACCTGTTTCTTTAACAATATGTGTCTCATAAAGCAAATATACCTGGGGCACTGAGAACTGCAAAAATCCTTTGCACAAACATGCCATCCAAATCCCTGCACTAAATGACTTGACCAACCCCCGAGCATGGCTGCTGGCAGCCTAAGGTCACATCCCTAGAATAACCCAGCCCCCCTTGTGAGTTTCTATCTGGAAAAGCTCAAGACCATCAAAAAGAATTTACCATTTGTTCTGGCCAAGGACTGACCATAGGCCCCCCGACTCCCTTTCTTAGAGCATTTACTAAGAAGGTCTTACAATTGTAAATCTCGCCTCTGTCCCTTTGAGATGTATGTGTCTGGCTCTCCTACAGCCCAGGAATGTCTTTCTCAAGGACCTGAAAGCCATTCCTTTGAAATGTAATCATCAGGAGGGATAGGCCCGCAGTCTCCCAGTGTCCCTGGGAGGACACAATCCTAACTTCATGGTTGACAACTAGCAGACGCAGCTGGACTAATCTCATTTACTGACCAACCCTTTGTCATTTTTCACTTCCCTGACTCTTCTTGAGCCCCTGCTGGCTCCCCTCCCTACACCCTCAAGCTCCCTTTAAAGCATCCAGTCAGCTCTGCACAAATTGGACTGGGGTTCAGCTCTTTCCCCTCCTATCAGTAGTGACTGAATAAAATCTGTCCTCACCATATTAGTGTCCAGCTTTGTTTATCTTTGACAGCATCTACACACATACCTCCTAAGGGACACACTGCTTCTCAGTGGTGGCCAAACCTTGCCATCCTCATTATCCAGGGCATTGTTCCTTTCTGTGCTTATCTCCCTATAACTCGTCTAAGACCAGTATAGTCTTACTTAACTGTTCCAGCCTGGTCTGTGATGTCTTTTGGGAAATTAGGTGAAGAGTTATGTATAGGACTCTTTCCTTATAGGGACAAGAGTTTGGTCTATGAGATCCCCCACTGGGAGTTTCTCCCTCCACTGCTAAAGTTGGGGGAACTGGGTTAGTTTTACTAAGGGAGCAAGAAAGCTTCCTTACATACAAACCTTCCTAAAGAATTTGCAGCCAGGAAGTCCCATATCCTCTTTTGCTCTTTCTCCAAACCTCAGAAATTAGGAAACCCTGAAGGCGTAGGGTGCTGGGGTAGCTAGAGGTCAAGACAAGGAGGGTAATGAGGTCTCTATGTTTGGTGACTCCAGGGGAGGCAGCCAGTTAAGGACCCAGGCAGATGATCAGAGGTGGGAAATGTGTGTCAAGGTAACCTGACAGGCAGCGATGAATCACAAATGAGAATCTGAGCACTCAAGAAGAAAAAGAAAATCCTTAGGCATTAGAAACAAACATGGAAGTGAAAACCAGAGTGATTGGTACGGCAGCTTGGGTCAGGTGGAACCTGACCCGAACTAGACCCTAGCGCCATGGGTCTTTAACTGTGGCAGCACACAGGAACAGAAAATGAGGCATGGGCCACGGGAGGTGGGGAAGAATTGAGATCCTACATAAAGGCCGCATCTCCAGTGAAAGGGGGGTCTGTCCGGGGAAAGCCAGACAACAACAGAAGGCACCAGGAGCAGAAAGAGGAGCCAAGGAAAGGTGGGCAGGTGCCAGGCTCTGGCCAAGCTGCCCAGGCATCAGGTTACCTCTTAGATCCGGGAGGGAAGTTGGAGGGCTCCGCAGTGAAGTTAGATCAAAACCCCATTTTGACTCACAGCTGGTGCACTGGCTGTCAGATCTACAGCCCAGGATTAACTCCAGAACACGTCCCACCTGGGAGATGGGGCCGTGCTTCCCAGGGTTTTCCACCCAGAATCCCTAAGGCAGAGAAGCAAAAACCTCTATTTCTAAGGAGTCCCAGGGGGAACAGTCTAAAGCTATTCATGTGACCCCACGTTTTTTTAAAGCCTTAGGTTTTTCTTTTCAATTGCGTAGGACCTTTGCATTGTACTCAAAAACAAACTAAATTGATGATAAGTATTCCAGTTATTGAGAACCACCACTCTCTGTCTCATATGCCAAGTTCCATGAGCCCTGATTTGAGAAGCACAGATCAAATAAGGTTTCAAAGACAACATGTGACCTGGTTGGTTGACCCAGGGCTGAGAGGTCAGACCAGAAACCAGAAACCTGGAAGGGAGTCTCCTGTATTAAGAGGTAAGACCAGGCAGGATGAGAGTCACACAGTTTGGCAAATTGGTTGGTAAAAGCTTGCTCAGAGGCAATGAGGCATTAAGGAGAGATAAGTTGTTTACTTTTTGCCATTCTATAAACCAATTCTGATTAATCTTATCCTAAGAATTTATCTAAACCCTCAAACCAACTGAAATGTTTTAAATTTCCACCTCCTAAATTAATTTATATTCAGATACCACTTACGCAAGTCAAGCAAAAGCAAGCAAAAAAAAAAAAATCACCTAGTGATTACATACAATATATTCTTACACAGTCCACACATATTTCATTGAATAAATAAAAACTTTATTTGTATATTTACCAAAAACAATAATATCCTTAGTTTGATGACTTAAAAAAATACAAACTCATGTAACCAAAATACTTAAAGGATTTGGTTAACTAAGTGTTGACTATCTTTACCTATAAATATAAAAATCCAACCTGTCAAAACTGGTTTTATAATAGCCATATTTGAAATAATAGTGGGTTTCCATAAAGGCTGACTCTTTGTATTATGAGATCTATCACAACATGCAGATCAGACATTAAGGGAAAAATGATTTTGCAACGCTAAGTTAGAACTTTACATAAGCAATTCCAGTGGTGTTTACCCACTTTGAAAATTTTATTGAGTACTTTTTCTTTTTCAAAATCAAGTAGGAAAAGTAGATAACAACAGTACCTCAAGGACGTTTATAAATAGCAAAGCTATACTTTTCACAGCTATAAGCAAAAGGTATTTGAGTTTCCCTGAGAGCACAGCTTGCTTTGGGTTCAAGGGCAGTGTGTGTGTGTGTGTGTGTGTGTGTGTGTGTGTGTGTGTGTGTGTGTGATGAAGTCATTGACAGCAGAATGTGATGAGAGCTAAGAAGAGAATATAATTTGTTTGTGTTTTGGTGTGCTTAGCTCCCTGCCCATTTAAAACCAGCCTTGTCAACTGGGATGCCTTAACCTCCCCTAGAAGTTCCACCCCCTCTGAGTCTCTGGGCCTCATTCTCTCTAGGTCCACTAAGGTAGGAGACCCAGCCAAGCAGCTCAGAGGGCCCCATAGCATATGGGTCCAACTGTTAGTCCTGCCCTAACTTGTGCCACACTTCTAAGAAGTGGGTTCCCTCCTGGAACCCCTGTTCCTTATTCTCCCCTTACCATTCTTGAGAATGGAGTCATGTTCACAAACTCCAGGGCCCCGATATCATTTTCTAGACCTATCATTTCCCCTTCAATGTGATCCCCCTCCTCCTGCCTCATCCTCTTCCTCCCAGCCAGGGATGCTGTTCACTCACAGGACCTGTGTCAAGATCCAGTCCACTGTGCTGGGGCTTCCCACCACCCCGCCTGAGTCCTGGGCCCTTCGTTTCTGGCTCACCGGCAAAGGTCAGCCTCATCCCCTTGCTGGTGGCATGGGTTATGACAGTTAACTTGCTGCAAACCAGATTTTTGTTTATCTTAGAATGAAAATTATATTTTAAGAGCTTCTGTTCCCTGCTAGTGCCTAGAAGCTTAAATCCTGATGTTATAAAGCTTCCCTAAAATGACTTGAAATTTTTTCTTTCCTTAAAAGCTACAGATTGGAAGATTCACGTGCAGAACTCTGGATCATCTCAGTAGGTAGGTATGCTGCTAACCCTTACCAGTATTGAGAATCCCTACTTCTTGAGGACCAGCCACCTGAGATTTTACCACAAGTCACCTGCATATCTAGTGATATAAACATCATGTAGATTTATTTCTTTGTCTTCATTTAGGTATTCTGAACTAGTCCTGAAACTTGGGTCCTGCAAATTTATGACACAGGGATCCTAAATCAATGGGATTGACCCATTGATGGGTTCAAAATTTGCTGTTTTACTGAATGACAGCCATGACAAGGAGCTGTCTTTTTGAGAGGATACTCTTTGTGTATGCCAGTGATGCTGTCACTGGATATCCTCTTTGGAAGTTCTTCCCTGAAACCATCTTTGGAATATCACCGATTCTCCTATAGTTCATAGTTTCTGAAGGTGAGCTCAAAGAAAGACAACCATGTAAGCAGTGGCCACTCATGGACCTAAGTGCACAGCCTCCCAGGGAGATCACCTGGAAGGACAAAAAAAGACATGGATGCAGCCTCCTAACTTTACATACATCGCATTTGTTGTTAACTTGACAAAAGGAAAATTATAATATTGACTAGTGGCCCATTTACCTGTTTATTGAGTGTCTCCAGGGTGGGGATTTGTCTTATTCATTGGTGTTCCCGAGGCTTGACAAACATAAAAAATTCCTTGAATGTCTTCTGAGCTGAACTAGATTAAATTGTTTCTGTTGAGAGCTTTGTTAAGGTTCTTAGACTCATGAGTAAACTATATATGTGTTCTAAATTTCTGCAAATATGTTTGCATTTTCCCATCTTACGTTCCATAGCAGGGAGCTGAACTGCTATGTTCCGCGTAGAGCTTTTCATACACCAACATGCATTTCATTTATCCTCAGTGATCTGAGTATAATAAATAGAAATCTCACTTGTAACATCCCAAGTCTTTTTTATCTGCTTTGAATGTTAGCTTCTTCTAATTATAACTTTTCTAAATTCACTATCAACTCTAACACCTCTAACTTCCCAAACTGCTGAGACGTACAGTCATAATATGCCATATCTGACATGAAATAAAACTCTATAAAGAGATTTGAAATCATACGATGAAAATAAAGCACATTGGGTAATGCAGTTACTATGTTGTTACCATTGTTGCTTTTTAAATACAGCATATGAAACAGGATCTCTTAATCTGTTTTGCCAACTTGGGGATTAGAATGAATTTCCAGTGAGCTCATTTGAAAGCTCTAGCACTTAAAGTGAAGAACAGACTCTGTTCTTTGAGTCAAAATTGTGCCAAGCTGATCCAAAAAAACAAATAGAAGGGCTTAAAAGGCACTGAACACTAAGTTTCCAGGAGGGTGGGGTCTCAGGGACATGGACCCAAATCACTATCTAAGAAGTGGAAAGTATACTGTCAAGAGGAGTTGGTCGTTCCTGCAGTGGTTGGCCGTGTTAGGGTGTGTATCTTTTTAAAACAGTGGTCTCAGTACCTGGGAACCTCTTTTGTCCATGGCAGTACAACGGTTAGACATCAAGAGGCCAGGACACTGGACTGTGCTGAAGGTACAATTCTGTCTGGTAATGACAGTTCTCATCCCAAATGGGCCTCCTGTGATCATTAAAAAAAAAAGAGGCTTTTGATGGGGGAGAACAGAACACAAGTCTTTTATCTCTTTCAAAGCAAATGGGCCTTCCCAGATTCATCTCTCTAGACCTGTCAGATAGAACAACCTATGAGAAACTCTTGACAATGAGCCCAAGGCTCCAACACAAAAGGATTCCATATGGTTTAAATATAAGGGGGAAAAAGAAAAGAAAACAGAAACACCTTTATTTCCCTGCCTTGCTGAGAGAACAAACTTGTCAGAACAAAAAAACAAGGCAGTTTTTTGGGTATTGTTTTTGTTTTTCTTTCCTGCTCTGAGATAGACAGCATGGCAGAAAGGGCACTGACTTGGAAATTGAAAAACCTGGGTTTAGACTCCTGGCTTTGCTAGTTGTAATCTGAGTGTCCTGAGGCAAATCATTTGGCCTCTCTGAAATGCACCAGTAAAATAGGAGTGTTAATATCCAGTCATCAGGTCATTATGATGGTAAGTGACTTGATATACAAAAGTTCCCAGCAGAGAACCTGGCATGGAGCAGGTATGTCCTGAATGTTAAATATTCTTCTTCTCTCCTGAGGTAGGTCATACAAACATTCCTGGCTGCTCTCAAGTGTACTAAAGCTATACTTCCAAGGGATTCCCTGATGAATGGCCAAAAACCCAAGACCAGCCTGCTGTCTGAAGTGGGGCAGGCAGGGCAAGCGGTGTGGAGGGTCTCCCGGCTCAAGGTCAAGGTCCAGCTCCCAGCATGGCTCCGCCTTCCCATTGTCAGACCGACACTGCTCCGGGCACGATTCTCCGGATGTGGGTGTACGACTTTCTGATGGTGACACTGCCGTGATGCGACACTCCCCGGGGCAGGACGCACTCTTCTGTCAGTTTTTGGGCCTCAGGGTCCCAGCACAGCACCGTGGCAATGACCTCGTTCTTCTCATCCCTGCCCCCAGTGATGTAGAGCCGGTTGTTGCAGGGCGCGATGCCGCAGCTGGCCCTCTCGTGGCTGAGCTGAGTCACCAGACACCAGCTGTCCTCAAGAGGGCTGTAGGCATACAGCGCTCTCATGGCCCCACCTGAAGAGGAAGGGAAACATGGTGGGCATCTCACTATTTTTCAGGTTTTCTTCCCCTTTAACCACTAAAACCCTACTTCTGGGTAGGTCAAGTCTACCATCTCGCCAAGAGAAAGTAGATTTATGGCTTTACAGAAAGCCAGAGTGGACCGCTAGGGGCAGGAAGTGCTGGAGACACTTCACAACCCTCCTTCACATTCTAAAACCAGGTGCTAGTCAGGTCCTAAAGGACACCGAGCTTGCCTGGCTGCCGGAATGCACCCCAAGGAAGCAATAGCTGGAAGAAATACCACCTGGTGCATCAGGTAGACTCAGCTCCAAATCCCAGCTCTGCTACCTTTTGATCTGTAATCACCAGCATTTAGATCATGGGGTTATAAGACGTTAAATGGACCTTGTGCACGAAGCACCTGGCAGAAAGCCTGGTACATAGAAGCCGTCAATACACGGCAATAACTAGAGGTGGTAGCCTCTGTGTAGGCTGAGTATGACCTGGGAAACCAGCCCAAGTTACTCATCTCGCGATTAGACCTTTAAGCAGAGTCATAGGCCTGACCATACACATGCATTAAACGTAAAGCGAGGGAGAGAGGGTTTTTTTCTTGATCTGCTCCCATATTTTACTTCTCTGATTAGCTCTTATTTGCTGACATTACTTATTTTTGGCATCACCTTAATCAGTAGTTCTCAATCCTGGCTGCACATTAAAATCACCTGCACATTAAAAACATTTGCCCTGTTGGCCAGCGTCCTCTTTCCCATTCTGATTTCATTTGTCTGAAGTGAGGCCCAGCTACCCGGATTTGTGTAAAAAGCTCCCAAGGTGATTCTAATGAGGGGTCAGAATTGAAATCCATCATCAGTAACAATTACATGCTAACTGTGGTCTGGCTGGCCAGGCTTCTTCTGGTGAACTGCAACTTTTCAGAGCACCCAAAGCAAGTAGGGAGAATAACATTCCTATGAATAAGAAATAATGATAGCTACCATTTACTGGGCACATTTCAGTGTCTGTACATTTTCCTGCAGCACTTCTAGCTCTTCCCCTGGGCCTCAGTGATGACCTGCTTTGTATGTCTCATCCTAAATGTGAGCTGCTTCTGCCTCCAGGACTACAAGGTCCGCCAAGGCCTGGACCAATACCATCTTCTCTTCCTTTTCAACTAGGAATTTGTGAGTTCTCAGGAGGACCTCATCTGATCTACCCGCATGGCTGCATGGGTGTTCTGAAGAAACCCAAAGCACTACTTCAGCAAGGTGTGTGCATCCATATGTTCATTGCAGCGTTGTTTACAATGGCCAAGGTATGGAGGCAGCCTCGATGTCCATCAATGGATGAATGAGTAAAGAGGAGGTGGTACATATATACAATGGAATGTTGCGCGACCAGTGAAAGGAATGGGTTCTTGCCATCTGGGGCAGCATGGATAGACCTGAAGGATATTGTGCTGAGTGGAGCATGTCAGACAGAGAAAGACAGATGCAATGTGATTTCGCTTATATGTGAAATCTGAAGAATAAAATAAACAAACAAAACAGAAACAAACTCGTAGATACAGAGAACATTTTGATGGTTGCCAGATGGGTGGGGTGTTGGGGAGTGGGTGAAAATGGGGAAGGGATTAAGAAGTACAAATCGGTTGTTACAAAGTAGTCATGGGGATGTAGGATATATGAGGTCTGACAATTAAGTTCGCGAACTTGCCTCCATGCGCTTATATTGGCAGCACTGTACAAAGAGCTCGGTAAGGTTTCATAACCGTGGTATATCGGTGTCTCACAGCTGTGTTCATGTGGACAGGTGGTGGTGTCTTGCTGAGTGGCATTTATTAGTGTTGTATTTTTATGTGCCGTCGCGAGAATGTCTGAGCTTGAATTAGAGCAATGAACAAACATTAAGTTTCTTGTGAAACTTGGCAAGAGTGGAAGTGAAATCAGGGACATGTTAGTCCAAGTTTGTGGGGATAATGCCATGAAGAAAATGGCAGTGTACAAATGGATTAAACATTTTTCTGAGGAGTGAGAACACGTCTCTGATGAAGAGAGGTCAGGACATCCAATAACAAGCAGAACTAACGAAAACATTGCAAAAATTCGTTGAATTCTTGTCAAAATCGTTGGCTGACTGTGAAAAGTATAGCACACAAGGTAAACATCAATAGAGAAACAGTTAGGAAAATCTTAACTGAAAATCTTGGCATGAGAAAGGTGTGTGCAAAAATGGTCCTGAAGGAGTTCACTGATGAACAAAAACAAAGGAGAGTTGAAGTTTGCCAAGACCTCGTGGAGAGGTAAGACGATTTTTTGAGCCATGGTATCACTAGTGATGAAGTATGGGTGTATGAATACAATCCTGAAACAAAGCGTCCAAGTGCACAATGGAAGTCGGCCAATTCTCCATGACCAAAAAGTTCCATCAGTCCAGATCAAGAATCAAAACAATGTTGCTAACCTTTTTTGATATCTATTATGAATTTGTACCAACTGGACAAATGGTTAATCAAGGTTACTATTTGGAAGTACTGAAAAGGCTGCGTGAAAAAGTTAGACAACCTGACCTTTTCACCAACAATTCATGGCTCTTGCATCACGACAATGCACCAGCTCACACGGCACTGTCTGTGAGGGAGTTTTTAGCCAGTAAACAAATAACTATTGGAACACCCTCCCTACTCACCTGATCTGGCCCCCAATGACTTCTTTCTTTACCCAAAGATAAAGGACATATTGAAAGGAGGACATTTTGATGACATTCAGGACATCAAGGGTAATATAATGACAGCTCTGATGGCCATTCCAGAAAAAGAGTTCCAAAATTGCTTTGAAGAGTGGACTAGGCACTGGAGTCAGTGCACAGCTTCCCAAGGGGAGTACTTGGAAGGTGACCATAGTGATATTAAGCAATGACATATGTAGCACTTTTTCTAGGATGTGTTCGTGAACCTAATTGTCCCACCTCGTGGCACAAGGAATGTAATCAATAATATTGTGGTAACTATGTAAGGTGTCAGATGGGTACTAGATTTATCAGGGTGATAGATGGAAGGGGGTTGGGGGCAGGATAAAAATGTGAAGAGATTAAGAAGTTACAAAATAGTCGTGGGGATGTAAAGTAAAGCATAAGGAATATAGTCAATAATATGGTTAATAACTATGTATAGTGCTCAGTGGGCACTAGACTAGTCAGGGGGATCACTTCTTAAATTATATAAATGTCTAACCACTATGCTGTACACCTGAAATTAATACAAAATAATATTGAATGTCAACTATAATTGAAAAAATGTAAAAGGTGAGGCAGTGAAGAAGAATAAGAGGTTCAAATTTCCAGGTATAAAATAGATAAGTCATGGGGATGTAATGTACAGCGTAGGGGATATAGTCAATAATATTGTGATAGCATGGTACAGTGTCACATGGCTGCTGGACTTATCATGGTGATCACTTCCTTAGGTCTATAAATCTTAAATAACTATGGTGTACACCTAAAACTAATATGATGTGTTAGCTATATTGTAATAAAAACCTTAAAAGAAAAATAAAGAAGCCATTTGCTCACTTACCAACGACATAGATGCAGTCCCGGAAACTCACTGCATTGATACATTTAGCCTCCACGGGCATGGACGACTTAAAATTCCACTTATTGGTTGAAGGGTCATAACACTGAGTCTTGTCTGTGGCAAGTTTCCCGTTGGGCCCGCCCCCAATCACGTAGAGCTTCTTCTTATGGCTGGTGGCTGCGAAGGAACTGACGTGGACAAGGAGCGGTGCAGCCTGCAGAGGCGCAGGGCCCCGGGAGAAGCTGTCAGTCACGCTGCCCAGATTGCTGCAGTGGCTCACAGGACACAGGCCAGGAGCCAGGGGTCACACGCCTGGGCATCCTTTGCCTGAAGTCACAGGGCCTGCAGCCTTGACTCCCCTTGAGACACAGAGAGGATCAAAACACACATCTCCCACCCTCCCTCCAGACTCTGGGCAGGCTAGAGCTCAGTGTTGGATGTTTTCGGCCTGTTTCTCCCAGAGTTCAGCACTCAGATGAGGCGGGGTATTGACAGGAATAAGTGTTTATACAGATGAAACCAGCTAGTGTTGGAGAAAAATACTTTCTCAAATGTGCATATTCATAGTCATTCACTCAAAAAGTATTTACTGTATGCCTACTATGTGCCAGGCATAGTCCTGGGTGCTTCTATCCAGGAAGAAAAGCTGGTCCAAGGGTTTCAGGTGGCCACAGGTAAGCAGATTCTCCCACTTTGAGGCAACATGCAGATTTGGGGATTAAGCTGGACTCATGCTTCCACCCTGTGAACCCTGGGGCATTACAGGGGACCTCCAAGAGCCTCTTGCCCACTGACATGACCCTCGGGGTCAGGGAGCAACTCTGTGATGGGACTTGCCAAATTGAGAAGCTCTTAGGCACACGCTCCCATAAATGTTAAGGGCTCCCTGTATGGCACTTTTCAAATTGACAAGTCTTGGTTGGGTGCCATGATGACCTCGCTACCTTAGCTTGTGCCTGCAGTGACCATGCTTTATACTCCCCAAAGCAGGAACATATTCTGATGTATGATCTAATAAGGAAAACAAAAATTTGAAATTGGGAATAATCTGGAAATACAGGAAATGAGATCACTTTACCTTTTTAAAAAAATATTGTGACAAAAACACTTAACATGAGGTCTACGCTCTTAACAAATTTTTAAGTGTAAAATAGAATATTGTTACCTGTAGGCACAGTGTTGTACAGCAGATCTCCAGAGCTTATTTATCTCGCATAACTTTATGCCCATCAATTAGCAATGCTTTACCTTTGCTGAGTATGAAATAAACCTGAGGTTGTTCTGCTAAAGTCCTTCATGCAAGCATGTAAATGCCTCATCATTGATAGGCAAATCAACAAAGGCTAATATCTAAACACTACCAAATAACTGCATTCAATAAACAGTGTATTTATTCAAGAGATCCCTATGTTTTCCGTATGGAGAACACAAGGGCCGAGGGCATCTGAGGAGACATAGACTCTGGGACAAGATATACATCAAGGTTAGGACTAAGCCTCCCCTCCACATTTGGGGTTCTGTTCAAGTGCCCACAGAACTTCCCCACCTGGAAGGAAGTCGTTTCTGTCACCTGATTAGCAATGCAGAAGCAATGGGTCCTATGAGGATCAAAGCTCAGAGCCACCAACTATGTTCTGAGTGGGAACGGAGCAATCAGAAAGCCACATACCTACATTGGCATATACCTTTCTTTGAAGCTTTGAAGTAAAAATACAAACAGAGTTACTCATAGAAATAGTCTCCCCTACCTCTGACCAGCAGTTGTGGAAGGGGTCGTAGGTCTCCACGTTGTTGATCCTCTGCAAGCCATCGAATCCTCCGATCACATAGACCTTGCCACCCAACACCACCATCTTATGCCTCCAGCGGCCTATGTTCAAATACTCAATTTGAATCCATTTGTTGATCGAAGAATTGTATTTCCAAACATCGTGCTGTGTTTCTTTGCCACCTGGAAGAGATACAGAGCATCAGAAATCACCAGATGTGTTAGAAATACAGCTTCTCCCATAATTTCCTACAGGCCATAAATGCTAAATTCCCAGGGCAGTCCCCCTAAGGAAAGAGAAAAGAAACCTTGAAGATGTGTGTGGTCTGCTTATAGGGAGATAGAGCCAACATGGGGGAACAGGGAGAGACAGTGTAAGTAAGGCTGATGTGAATTATGTTCTAGAGTGTGTCATGTGTCACTTCTGTGTCATGAGAGTTCAGCGAGAAGGTGCACTTTAGGGAGGAGGGACCCAAGTCCTCCTGTATCCAGCAGAAGCCTGGACTCAGTGTTTGTGCGGCTAAGGGGCAGGATATAAGGCACGACAGATAAGGTTAGACTATTGCAGGCAGGGATGGTAGGGTCTTGACCAGCAGTCAAATTAGAAAGCAGCTTAAGTTCTCTGTTTGCTTATTTATTTAAACAAACAAAAAAGCAAACTTGGAAAAATCACCGAGAAATCTTACAAAATTCTGTTGGTTCATATCTTACATCTACATAAAAAATATAAGTGGGTTTTGTCCTGTTTTTAAACAATTTTTATTATAAAAGAATGAGATGCTCACAATAGATCATTTGAGAGTGAGCTGGTAAATTTTTTTCAAGACAACTCTCTTAATAAACAGAAAATACGTAATTCAGTTAGGAAGAGAGACCAAAACAAAAGAGAACTGACGTTTTTGGTGACTTTAATCAAATATTTTAATAGCTTTGTGTTTCTATTTCCCCATCAGCACAGAGTACCCCCAACTACGTAAAGCAAAAGATGTACTTTTCAGACATGAAGACATGGATGTGCACTAGTGAGGCAATGAAAATCACTGACAATGCTCTGCGTCATGGGTACGTGTTTCTCTCGGGTGGAGCCCAGAAGTGGGATTCCTAGGTCAAGGGCAAGCACACCTTGAATTTTTATAGGTGCTGCTGAAGAGCCCTCTAAAGCTGTCCTAGTTCACCTTGCCCCACACCCCACCCACAGAGGATATGAGGAATGTTTATTTGGTTGGTTGGTGGCTTTGGTTTGATTTTACAGCCTGATGAAGAAAAATGGTGTCACAGTCTGGTTTTCTCTGGCTATTAGGGAGATGAGCTTCTTCCTCTTCTGTGAATTTCTTGTTCACTAGTTTAATCATTTTTCTTTGGGTGGAGTATCTTTTAGAGGTCTCTAGTCAAAACACTGTGATGTTGTTCCCATTTAGGTAGTGTCAAAAATCATAAAATAACTATAAACTT
The DNA here is from genome assembly GCF_057876585.1 of Rhinolophus sinicus. Classification (NCBI taxonomy): domain Eukaryota; kingdom Metazoa; phylum Chordata; class Mammalia; order Chiroptera; family Rhinolophidae; genus Rhinolophus; species Rhinolophus sinicus. The sequence continues at coordinate 47,746,243 of NC_142517.1, forward strand.
TCAAAGAAACGTATGCAAATTTTATTTAAAAAAAAAAAAAAACTTTACCATTCTTACTTCAAGATGTAATGGAAGACCTGATTAACTGGGCAGGCATAACATGTGCATAGATGAGAGGAAGACATATTATTGCAAAGAGCTGGGTGACTTTTGATATCGTGGAGAGACCATGGGACTCAGAGAACCTGGGTTGGAATCCTGACTGACATTTACCAATGTGTGACCTTAGGTATGTGCCATAACCTTTCTGAGTCTCAGTTTTCTCCATTTGTAACCTGGAGATTAAAATTACCTACCTTATAGAGTTGATGTGAGAGGCAAATGATCAAATGCTACCAAAGTATAAAGTTATTTAATCTACTGTGCTGTAAAGATGGTAGAGAATGTGTCATTCAATAAATATTTATTGAGCATTTACTATGTGGTCAGGCACAGTGCTAGGTGCTGGGAATAGTGTTGACTCTCATAGAAGTTAAAGACTAATGAGAGACACACATAAAGTAATTATAAATAATCAATCAAACGACTTAGAAGTAAGAAATGAAAAAGTACCAGGTGCTATTAGAGTGTCTAAATATATAACCTAATAAACTTGAGGGGAGGAGTCAGGTTCAGGAGAAGAGCAGACATTTTTATTCATTACTGTATTCCCAGCGCCAGCTAAGTGTACTATGCCTATAGTAGACACTGAATGAATTTTAGTGTCACTTTCCTTCTTCCTTTTTCATGAAGGACTGGGCCTGTCTGCCTGCTCCCTCTAATCCTAATACAATACTGTTCACGGGTTAGTGCTCATTAAATGAGAATGCACGCTCCAAGATAAGACCACCTGAGCTCTTAGTTTCCATATCCTGACCATTAGATTGTTGCCATTTACAGTACTTCTTCTAGGATGGCTGCCTGGCTGACACTCAGGAAAATACGTAGTGCCCCTGGGGGCTTGCTTTGGTATCACGTGGCTCCTGCTTACCTGAGATGTAGACCTCATTTTTCAATGTGACACATGCAAACTCCACCCACTTCTTATTCTCACTCTCCAGCTCTTGCTCGGTCATCGGGAGCTTGGCCACCTCCAGGCGGCTGCGCCTCAGGGGGTCCAGGCAGGTTACCTCCGCCACAAAACGTTCATCCTTTGTGCAGCCACCAATGATCATGAACACCTCAGACTGGAACTCATGCATCCTGGGTTTTGTGCGCTCAGAAATAATCTGGAAAACCAATGGGAGTACCAAGAGGCAAGATGACACAATAGTTTAGAGCTCAGGCTATGGAGCCAGCAGAAAGAACCCAATTCCCAACTCTGCCACTGTATGGCCAGGTAACGTCACCTCCTTGGGCCTCAGTTTCATCACCTGTATAAAGATTTTAGTGGTAACTACCTCACAAGTTTGTTGTGAGGATTAAATGAGACCATACACATAGTGTGCTTGGCCCAGGGCTTGCTGTATAATAAGTTCTCAGTAAAAAGTACTTGTTGTTGCTTTTGCTGCCGTTTTAAGAAATCCAGATCTGTTTACTATCAAATGCACTCCCTGCTTCTCCTCTCCTGTTAGATCTGAAGACTTGAACCCTGGAATTTTATTTCTGGCCACCTTCCACTCCCATCTCGTTTCAATTTTTTAAAGATATCTCAGACTTTGCTCACTATGAGACTTATTCTGGAAGACAGGTCCTGACAGTTGGCACAATAGAGTATCCAGAGACTTGGGAGAAAAAAACACAAAAGGAAGCAGGGTGTGACCAGAAAATTTGGGGACTGGATCCCAACATCAAACATATGACCCTTCAGAGCCTCAAACAAACAAAGAAATCCACACCATGGATATTTGAGCCCAGCTGAAAGAGCAGAGATTTGGAGTCAAATACACCTGAGTTTGGTCCTAGTACTACCACCTATGACCATGTGACCTTGGAGAAGTGACACAGTCTCTGTAAATACCTGTAATCATTTCTATACCGTCTGGTCTTTGGTATACATAAAGGTGGTCCCTGGAAACTTAGGAGGCAATGAAAAGAAGGGGCTACATTCCCTGCCCCGAAAGACCTCTTTCAATGAAAGTCCCAGTTACTGTTACTAAATCAAATGTAGATTGACATTGGCTTGTAGGTTCTAAAATGTCCCATTGTCACCATCCTCATGAGCCTAGAGGACGGACAAGGTTAAGAGGGAGGGATAATGACAGGACAAGAAGGGTTAAAGTTTGGGAAACGAAGGTTAAAGGGAGAAGTGTGTTCAGAGAGTAGCCTCCAGGCTTACACTATTGTCATTAGGAATAAACTCAAAATCATTCAAGCAGTGAGAACACAGTGGGTTTCAGGGAATCAACCGGCAATGAGACCTCCATTTGAAGATCACTGTGAAGATCACTGTAAAATGGAAATGAAAAAGTACCCTGAGCAGGATTTGGGGCAATAGAGCAGCAAAATCCTAGAACACAGTGAAAAGAGATATTTTAGTCTCAGAGAAAGAAAATGCTTGATTGTGAGAGATAGAGCACCATAAAGGAGTGGAGTGAAACTGAAAACAGTCTTTATTTGTGGAGCACTTACCATGTGCCAGACACTCGGCTGAACACATCTCATTAATTATCTTATTTAATTCTCAGCACAATTCTGTCAGTTGGTAGGTATTATTATCTCTGTGTTATAGGTCAAGACTGAGCTTTAGAGCAGCTAAGTAGCTTGTCCAATGTCATGCTGTAGATAAATTGTGCAGTTAAGATTAAAGCCAGGACTGCAAGCCCAAGTTCCTGCCACGAAAGACTTTTTCAAACATCAGAATTCTCTCTCCTCCCGAAGCTAAAATTCATAATCCCACTCCCCACCTCCACCCCATTGCAAACACAAAAGTCAGAGCATATATTTCATAGCTGCAATTTTGCAGAAGACAAGATAAAGACAATTTATATCAGAGACATGTGTTCATCACCTGCATTTCGGGGACTTAGGAAATGGGAAGCAGAAACAAAAGTAGCCAGAATGTTTGCCTTATAGTTGATCAAGCCTCTTTAAATGCTGAGCTGGGAGCAGTTGCAAAGACCAGCACTTACCTTCAAGTATATGAGGGCTTTGATTCCCACCACCGAGCTACCGGCCAGTGACCCACATACCCAGCTTGGGATATGACCCATGTGTTGCCTGGACTCCCTCCATCAGTCTGCTCGTAACCTTTCCTTTGCCTACTGTCCCATCTCCTGTGACAGACCATATGTTTAATAAGGAAGAGACTGTTTTCTAGTGCCTGGTACCAAATCTGGCATATAGTGTTAAGGATTTATTTGTTTAAAAAAAAAAAAAGAAAGCATGACATATTAAAATAAATGGGATATGGGATGCTATTAAAGTAGTACTTAGGGGGAAATTCATAGCACTAATGACAATATCAAGGAGGAAAACGATGGAAGGAGAACTGACTCTGGGTGGTGAACACACAATATGATATATAGATGTTGTATTACGGAATTGTACACTTGATACTTATGTAATTTTACCAACCATTGTCACCCTAATAAATTTTAATTTAAAAGAAAGAGGGAAAAACAGCCTCAAATCAATGACCTTCACTTCCATCTTAAGAATCTAGAAAAAGAAGAGAAAATTAAACCCAAAGGAAGCAGAAGAAAGGAAACTATCAAGGTCAGAGTGGAAATAAATGAAATAGAAAAGATAAAAACAATAGAGAAAATCAAGTGAAACCAGAAGCTGGTTCTTTGAGAAAATCAATAAAATTGATAAACCTCTAACCAGACTGATCAGAAAAGAAAAAGAGGAGATAATAATTACCAATATCTGGAATGAGAGATGTGACATCACTACAGATTCTACAGATATTAAAAGGATAATAAGTGAATACTGTGAACAACCTTATGCCAATAAATGTAGCAAACTCTATGAAATGGAAAAATTCTTTGAAAGACACAAAATACCAAAGCTCAATCTAAAAGAAATAACCTGGATATCCTTATATCTATTAAAGAAACACAATTTATAGTTTAAAACCTCCTCACAAAGAAAACTCCTGGTTCTGATAGCATCACTGGAAAATTCTACCCAACATTTAAGGATGTGTTTGCAGAGTGAATGAGTGACAATGGATCTGAGGACAACACAGAACTAGAAAGGACACACAGAAAAAGAATGAGGCTCCCAAGAGACTTCACACAGACAATTCCTAAGCCAATTTGGCTAAGATTTGTACCAATGGTCTAATGAAGAAGGCTTAGTAGTGAATCCCAGAGATATTGCATAGTGGTATATATTGCATAGTGATATATATATATATATATATACACACACACACACACACACACACACACACACACACACACACACATATATATCATATGTACAAACTTAACAAACTGCCCCTATATCTTTACTTCCTAATTGTTTTATTTCTCCCCACTAAGCTTATTCTTGTCTTTATAGAGTTCTGAATAAAATATATCTCCAGGAATTATTAAGCATAACCAGGTAGATCCAAATGATGTGTGTATTCACCATCTTGGTCCTCATTTATTCATTCAACAAACATTTATCAATCACTTGCTATATACCAGGGACTCTCCTAGCTCTGGAGATGAAAAGTCCAATAAGACATATTTCCTACCATAACAAGCTTCCAGTCTAGAGATACTTACAGATGAGGAATTCAGTGGTTAATGCAGCAGTTGCTGCTGTGACAGAGCAATGCACCAGGGTCTATGAGAATAAGAGAAGCCTCTGGAGAAGGTGACGCTTGCATTGAGTTTTGAAGCAGAAGTTAACTTGATGAAGAAGAAGAAAAAAGGCATCTGAACAGCATCTGCATTAGCCTGGAGGCTAAAAAAGCAGGTCCACTTTGGGGAATTACAAGCAGTGCATTAGGACTATAGCAGAAGAGAGGAGTTGGATGGAGATGGCACTAGAGAAGCAGGCAGGAGATGAAGTACACAAGGCCAGGCTCTGCAGGCTCTAGAGCTCAGGTGGGAAGTGAGGGATCTATTCTGATGGTGGTGGGGAGCCAGTGAAGAGGGTAAGCTCAAGAGAGAAAAGATTAGGCTTGCGTTTTCAATCCTCCATCTGTTGAATGAATTGGGAAGGGCAGACTGGGAGCAGGACGGTGAGTTTTGAAATTCAGGAGGGAGATAATGTGAGTCTGAACTAAGGTAACATCAGAGGCGATCCAAAGACTCAAGGTTCCCTGGAGCGGGCAGACGAGGAAAGCAGCACCCCGAGGAATGGTGACTGGCCAGGGCACATTCTGTCCATATGTGCATCAACCCCACCAACCTCCTGCCCTTACACAACTGGGAAGAGGAGTGTGCCCGTTATGGTGCTGAGTGATTTCTGAATCTCACCTAATTCCTTAGTAGCTGTCTATGATGCAGTGTCATCCCCATTTAACAGATCAGAAATACAAGGGCTCGTGGAACTGCCTGACTCAAACTATAACCAGTGTAGCATCTTCTTCTCCATGCCTTAAGGGTTTGCAAGCCAGCCTCATCTCTGTCTCTGTGAGGCCCACCATCACCTTTACTTCACTGGTGAACTGCAGTACCTCATTGTCAACTCACCTCATTGCCGGAAAGGTGGTACATCCTGGCTTCCTGGAGCAGTGGGAACACCTCTGGGCACTGCCTGATGAGAGGATCTGCTTCTACCATCTCCACAAAGTACCACTGATCCAGAAGCGGCAAGCGCACATTCTCCAACACGTAGGGGAGCAAGCAAAGTCGTTCCGACTGTTTGTGCCGGATCCAGCTCATCACAGTCTCAAACACCTGAGCCTCCTCAGTCACATAAAGGTCATCACTCTTCAAGATGTGATACAGAGTGTCCACAGGAAGTTCCAGGAACTCCTCAGAGTTTAGAATCTGCACGAAGTTTTGGATGATGTAACTCTGAACCTGCTTCTTTAAACTGTCCAAGGCGTGTGTGTCTGCCAACCTCAGTATTCCAACACAGTTTTCTGGGTTCAAAGCTTCTGTGAGGAAGCTCGCACAGGCATCCACCATCCGCAGGAACTAAGAGAACAGAAGGGCAGCAAGTCAGGCCACCAAATGATTAGTCCACAAAGAGGTTTACCAGTGCGTTGTGTGTAGTAGCAAAAAATTAGAAACAACCTAACGGACGAACAATAAAGGATGAGTTAAATAAATAAAAATACATTCGTATTTTCGACCGCTCTGTAGTCACTTAAAGAAACATGCTGTAGAAGAATATTAAATGACATGGAAAATTTTTATAATGCGTTATGTTTAAAAATAGGTTCATCGAATCTGATCAAGCCTCTAGATTTAATCAGCAACTTACAGGAAATACAGTTGACACTAGAGTAACACGGAGCGGGGTGCTGACCTCCTGCACAGATGAGAATCCGCATATTACTACATATAGGAGAAAGAGGAACATGTCAAATGACACCATGGGAATATGATCAGCAAAATCCAGACTGTGGGAAACTCTACCAGATCAGTTTCTTCATCAAATACATCACAAGGGGGAAGATGGGGTGGGGGGAGTGGGGAAGGAGAGCCTAAGGATAAAAAGAGATTTAAGAGACACAGCCACCTTTCACAAAGTCAGGGTCCTTATTGGGATCCCTGATTTAAACAAAATAATTTTAAATGTCAGAGAAATTTGTACAATGACTAATATTTCATGATATAAAGCAATTGTTACTAACTTTAAGTGTGATTATGGTATAGTTATGTTTAAGGAAGAATCTTACATTTTAGAGATAGGTATGGAAATATTTGCGGATGAAATGAGAAAGCACTTCACAAAATCATATGTACATTATGATACCATTTTTATAAGGAAAATATATAGAGAATACAGGCATAGAAAAAAGACTGAAGGATATACATCCAAATATTAACAGTTGTCATCTCTCGTGTATTAGGTACCATGTTTCCCTGAAAATAAGACCTAGCCAGACCATCAGCTCTAATGCATCTTTTGGAGTAAAAATTAATATAAGACCCGGTCTTTATTTTAATATAATATAAGACTGAGTATAATATAACATAATATAATATATAATACTGGATATAATACTCCTAAATGGCCATAGTAAGTCTCGTGGGAAAATTTGTTGTCAAGGGAACAATAATCCTCCCATAGAAATAGGCCCCATAGCAATGGACAAGAAATATACTGTGTAAATAATATAAGGTACCACACTATCTAATAAAACCATGAGAGTTTTTTCTGATTTTGTTTATTTATATACTCCTTAAATCCTCTAAAATAAGCAACACTTTTGTAATGAAAAATTAATTTGTAAAATTGATTGGCTTTCATGTTTTATTTTTAAATTATCATCATCCTCATAATAATACGAGCCCCTTATGGGTATACAGCACTTCACAGTTTACAAAACACTGTCATATCCATTATATTATTGAATACTCATTTTACAGATGAACTGTCTCAAATGCATGGGTTCATTCTTATTAGCTGCTCTCTGGAGCTTAGCTTTGAATGAGTCTAAACTCCTATCTCCTCCTTGTCCACTGGGCCCCTTATGGGTCAAGTTCTCAATGTTCTTGGGTTGATCAATTAGTGGAAGGATGGAAAAAGGAAGGCTGAGGGGCAGGGCGTGGTAGGGCTGGCTGGTCTGAAGACAGGGCCTGCTGTTGATGGGCAGGCCTGCAGAGGACTGTAGGGGTCTGGCCTCAGAAGAGAAGCTCTAGTACCAGGAACTTGAGGGTAGCAGGGTTGTGGGGCCTGAAGGGTGGGGGTGAGGGCAGGACTGGTCTTAGACTAGACCATATTGACTTAGTCTTTGTCCTTCACTCCAGAGGATTCTGGGAGGCACACATCCCTGATTTTTTGGATCAATCCCAATTACAAAATATTATCTTTCTGTGTCAGACTATGAGGTCAGACAATTAAGTTCACAAACTCATTCTAGAAAAAGTGCTGCATGCCTCATTGCTGAATATCACTACAGTCACCTTCGAAGTTCTCCCCTTGGGAAGCTATGCACCGATACCAGCGCCCAGTCCACCCTTCAGAGCAATTTTTGAACTCTTTCTCTGGAATGGCCATCAGAGCAGTCATCATATAACTCTTGATGTCCTGAATGTCATCAAAATGTCTTCCTTTCAATATTTCCTTTCTCTTCAGGTAAAGAAAGAAGTCATTGGGGGCCAGCTCAGGTAAGTAGGGAGGGTGTTCCAATACAGTTATTTGTTTACTGGCTAAAAACTCCCTCACAGACAATGTTATGTGAGCTGGTGCATTGTCGTGCTTCAAGAGTCATGGATTACTGGCGAAGAGTTCAGGTCGTCTAACTTTTTCACGCAGTGTTTTCAGCACTTCCAAATAGTAAACTTGGTGAACTGTTTGTCCAGTTGGTACAAATTCATAATGAATAATCCCTCTGATATCAAGAAAGGTTAGCAACATCGTTGCAACAAGTTCTCGAACTTAATTGTCAGACCTCGTACACTTTCCAATTGTCAGTTTAGAAAACATTGACTGAGAATCAATGTAATGTTGGAGTGAGCCAGAGTTCTGCCTCAGATCACCCTGTCTGCTGGTCCCAACCGCCTGCAAATCTGCTCCTCGCATGAGCAACTGTGGCAACGGTTGAGACTGAGAATTCTAACACCTGTCTAGTTGTTTGCAGATTTTCAGTTCAAAGAGTAAAAATATACAACCGAGACCAAGCCTCGCTAAGCCCTCAGGACCTGTAACCAGAGCCCTTTGTGGCCCTGCCCACAGAGAGATCTATGAGGGCTGAAAGGGAACTTACTTACGTGGTAGCCTCCAAAGTCAAACAGCAGGTACACCACACCAGTGTTTGCGTGCAAGGAAGATAATATGAAAATGAAGTCAATTTTCTAAATATGTTGACTATTTCTGGAAAGCTACCGAAGAACCTAGTAACAGTGATTGCCTCTGGGGAAGGGACCTGGTGACTGGGGTCAGGGCAGAGAGGAAGAATTATTTTTTACTGTTTATTTTTTTGTACCCCCTTGAGTTGTGTGCCATGTGGAGGAATTATCTATTTAAAAAATAAAGTTTCTCATGAATGGAGAAAACACTAGAAGGAAACACATTAACATGCTAACAGTGGTTATCACAATTGCAGTTTTATAGATAAAGTTATTAATTCGTTTTTTAGACTTTGCTGTATAGATCAAGTTTTCTACACTGAGCATGAAGCTGCTTTTCAAATCAGAAAAAAAATTAAATTCATACTGCCTTGCAACTTTCAAGTACACAATGAGAAAATAAAATGTGAAAAATAAAATAAAGAACACCCACGATGCATGAGCCCCTTTATATTAACCAGCTCATTTAATTCTCACAACACTATAAAGTAGATATTTATTATCATTCCTGTTTCATACATGAGGAAAACAGATTCAGAGAAGTGAAGGCATTTCCTGAGACTTATAACTAATAAGAAGTAGAGCTAAAATTTGAAACAGTCTTATCTGATTCCAAAAATGCATGTTTTTACATTCCTTCAGGCTGTTTCCAGTCACATAGCGTTTGCACAGGACAGCGGCTTGGCAGATGCCAGGCATGATTGGCACACTTCACCAGAGAGCTCAGCTGATCTGATCTGCCCAGATGCAGGAAGTCCTGGCCAACAAGATGCCAATGTCTGCCCCTGCTTGGTGATTGTTTGATGAGCAAAGAAGGAAGCCATGAAGGAGGATCAAATCAAGTATCAAAGCTCGCGTTTGTTAGAAATATTGATCCCAACGTGTCCCTCCCTACTTAGAACCATGCACGCAGCCGCCCCTGCATTTCTTGAATGTGTACTGACCATTTTTATGTGGGAGGCCCTCAGCCAGTGCTGGGGGTACAGAGGTGAGCAGAAAGAGACCCAGTGCCTGTACTCTGGAGCTGACAGACCCATGGGGGAGGCAGGCGGGAATCAAATAATCACACAAGTGTAAAAGTACAGCCATGATAAACGCTATGTAACCAAGTTCAGTGAATCTACTGCCTGAAACTCAAGAAAGTCCTATTGCTACCCCTCCAGCCATGCAAATCTGGCTCTAAGCCGTCACCAGGATGCACCCTGCTGGAACCCCTCCACAGTCAAACCAGTCTACTCACCATCTCCAAACATCCCTAAACTTGCCTGTTCCCATGCCTTTCTGTGCTCATGTCATGCCCGCTGCCTGGACCAGCTTCTCCCTCATCTCTAGACACTAAAATCCTGCTCTCCTCACCGAAGCAAGCTTGACTCCAGAGTTCCACAAAAAGAAACGATTCAGGATAGGTACCCCCAATTTCAATGGAGAAGTCCCCTCTAAAGTTTACCTCAAGAAGGAGGAAGAAGTGAGTACTATGGCCAACGTCTTATCTGCCTACACAGGGCTATTTTCTTCATTCAAAGGTGTTAAATCTAGAGCCAGTGGATGGGCTCCATGAGTCTGCGAACTCCTACAATTGTTTGCAAACATTTGTTTGCACATGTGCCATTTTTCTGGGAACCGAGTTTGCAAGAGACACTATGAGTTGCTCTCTAGTATTCCCTCCCCCTGAGGACAAAGCCAACACAAGAGGGACAGCCAGGCTAAGAGGACCAGAGAGTCTTAATCAGACGGCTTAAAGCCTTCCCTGCCTCTGGACATTTTAAATTCTGGTCAATACTTGTTTAAGAAGAAAGGAGGAGAATGGAAGAAAAGGGAAGGGAAAAGAAATGGAGAAATCCTACCTATTCATGAAGTTCCTTCTCCAAAACCACTCTTCCTTCGTTGTTTGTCCATTTACCCAAATGGAATCAGTTCCTCCCTCCTCTGTGCTCCACTGGGCAGCGTATTTACCCCTCTTATGGAGCACAGATTACATGTCTGCCTGTACTATGGTCAAGCATCTCAAGGTTCTAGGTCATGCTTGTGTTTTTACTTCCAGCAGCACCTAGCATAGACTCTGGCAAAAGAAGGGAAAGGAGGGAAGGAGAGAGAGAGGGAGAAAGTATTTTTCGGCTACCTACTATGTACCAAGATCTGCACTAGAGAGTTTCCCTTTCATTATTTTATTTGAGGAATACATTTTAGTTTTTAACAAATACATTTTATCTAACAAGTAATAATAAAATAGGTATTAGTATTACAATTTGTGCAGAGACAGAATAGAGAATTCAAAGAGTTAGTGTGTTGCCCAAGGTCACACAGCTAGTAGGTGGTAGAGGTGAAACTCAAGATCACGGCTAGCTGACTCCTCTCACTGAGCTTTCCACTGCCTTTGGAACGGTTGCTAACAAAATTCCAGGAGACTCTGAACAGGCCTATGTGGTCAAGGGTAGGTGGGGATCTCCAAGTTGCCTACATTCCCCTCAACACATGCCTCAATAAACACTTCTGAGTGTGAGGGGTGGAGGGCAGCATCATGTGATCCCAACCAATGGCTGGGAAACTGCTGATGTGCAGGGCAGACAACGGGACACGAAACGGGTTTGTTTTCAATTTGTTGGGTTCTTGTTCTTCTTCTTCATAGTCAAGATTACTTAAGACTTTAGGGTACATTTTCTGTCTCAGCCTGTCCCAATGGCAAATGAACTTGTTTATTAAAGCTGAGCAATGACAGATAATGGCAACAGACAACCAACTTCCTGTTTGGGGGACATGTTAGCAAAAGGTTATAGCCAGGCACCTGACTGTCAAACAGAGAGGCTAAAAATACAGTCGAAGGAAACCACTTGAGACATGACTACAGTTCCCATGAGAAGTGTCTGCCTCAAAGAGAATGCACCCCCGCTCCCCATCTCCACTCCCCCTCTTCTGCTTCCCTTCACGCTCTCCAGAACTGGGGGCCCTAAGGGACGTCACCAATGTAATTCCACATCTCCCTAGAGGTTCTTTCAAATCCACTCCAGCATAACTGAAGTCTTATTTTGGTCCAAAGGGTCTCTGAAGACGTTGGTATTCTTATCCGTGAGCCCCAACAAAGTAGTGTATGTGAAGACTGTATAAGTTGATGAGTGTATAAGTGGAATTTTAATAAAATCCAAATTTATTTGAAAGTGTTCCTAAATTGAGTGTAAATTTTTGTCACTAGTTTTCTTCTCAGACAATAGATACTAAAAGTAAAGCTGTTCTCCTGTGGGTTCTTTATTGGTGTTAAAGAGGGGTCTTCATATTTAAAAATTGCAAATTACCACCTATCCTATTCCTCTATCCTTGCCTCTCTGTCTCTCTTAGGCAATATACCAACCTCAGACTCTATGGGAATAAGCTCCTCTGCCCCCAGGATGTCCTCTGCTCCCTCAAGTCTTTCAGTCCTTGCTCTAGACTTGGCTGAGAGGTCTGCTCGCTCCTGGAAGCTATATGGGGTAGGCAGGAAAGGAAGAAGCTAAGACCTGCAAAAGGCCCACTCACTAAGGTGGGGCAGGTGCTGGGGGATTGAGGCAACTATAGAGGTGGACTGACCTCAGAAGTGGAATCAGAGGGAAAGGAAAGGGGCAGCGCCCAAGGCTGTGGCAAGTTTGGTCACAGTTCAGGCAACAGACAAGATAGACCCTGAGTTTCCAGAGGACGTAGTGGGGGACCCAATAGGCAGCAGAGCACAATAGAGGACACATGTGGGCCACACTAAGTTTCAAGGGGCAAGTCGCATAGCTGGGGCTTAATGACTCAGCCTAGGGACAAGGTGAAAGGTAAAAAGCGGTACCACTATGAGGATTAAATGCAATGATTATACCTGGGACATGGTTGATGCTCAGGACGTAGAGAGAGAGAGGAGAGAGGAGAGAGACAGAGAGAGAGAGAGACAGAGAGAGAGAGAGAGAGAGAGAGAGAGAGAGCTATCTAAGCAGAAGCCAGGTTCTGGAAGCATGTCTGTGAATGCAGACAGCTGCAACAGGTGAGGAAGCAGGTAGAGAAGGCAGGAACCTTAGTCTTTGCTTACAAGTTCTCTCCACCTGGAATACTTTCCCCTAACCCAACTGCCACTTGTTGAAATTCTCCCCATTCTATGAAGTCCAGTTCAACACCACCTCCTTCAGAGCCAAAATTTTTCTCAACTCCTAGATTCTGCCATGAGTTCTGGTTGCCATCTGGGTTGGAAGCTCATTGGGAATCCTTGTTTTTGATGCTTTCAGGATAGTGGATGGAGGCAGGTATACGGAATCAGAAGTTCTAGATTTAGGCCCCAGATCATAGCTCGACCACTTGATGACCTGAACACTCTCTGAGCCACAGTTTCCTCATATGGAAAGTGCTGAGCATAATAAAGCCTAACTTTCAAGCTCATTGTATGGGTATTACCTGGGCTGCCCACTCACAGAAATATTGTCACTATCAGATGGGCTCATGTAAGGGAAAGAATATGATAAATAGCTAATAAATGTGATCTGTGTTTACAATTTTTTATCTTTATTTCCGCCTGATATTGTCTCACAAAGTACCTTGCACATAGTAGATGCTTAGTAATTTGTGATAGTTAGGGAGAAGTAAAAGTCAGAAACTGGTAGCAACATAGATTTTCATCACAACTAAAACCCCCCATCCCGCTTCCTGTATTCCACAAGCTATGGGCAGCAACAAGGGCATCTCAGGCTTACTTACCAGGGACGGCGGGTAGGGTAGACAACAGAAGACAAGTTTGGCTTTGAGTTTCTAAATCCTCTTTCAGAACGTATGCTAGAAGAATAGTTTTGAAAAACCAATCAGTGGTAATCACTGGGCCGTTGGAGCTTCAAAAGCTGGAATCCTAAGGAGTCTAGGCATAAAGTTTATGCCAAACAGTAGAAATAGGAGAATGGATGATAATGTAAGAGTCAGCTTCTGCTACATGGGAGGAGAGAATGATTCTTAGGCCGGCAAGAGAGAAGAGAAAGAGTCTAATAATAGAGTGAGAAGCAATTGTGGGTCCCTAAGATAATGCCCTGCCTGCCTCCCAACTCAGGCCAAAGTCCAGAGTTAGGGGGATACTGAAAGCCCCTTAAAGGCTGTGGCTCTGAGGACAAAAGAATGTGTGCCTTGACTGCTGAGATGAAATCAGAAATGCAGCAGTCCAGTATAGCAGCAGCAGAAGAGAAAGTGCAGTGTGCTGTTTCTAGACAAAGGGGGCCTATGCAGTCGTTCTGAGTTCCCTGTAGCTTCAAATTGGCACAGGAGAGCAAATGGAGGTTCCTTGTGTGTCCCTGAGAGGGGACCAGAAACAGGAGAGGATTGGCAGACCTGAGAAGTTTGCAAAGAGGACAAAGAGAATGCAAGATGACCCACAAGGACTGATGGCCAGACCTACGTGGGACTGGGGACTTTCAGTTGATGCCAGTGGGGAGAAGGTTGATGACCAGAGAGAAACTGATGGGAACACAGGTGCTCCAGCATGGACCAGTGATGCACATGACCGTGGGAAGCCTGAGCCGAATGTCTTTTTCTGTGATATCCTGGCACTATGTGCTACACAAGCTGCCTGGATCCTGAATTGATTTCACTTTCCTGAAGTGAGATGGCATTACGTTAACTACAATTTCAACCACTGGTGGAATGGGAAGTTCAGGATAGGGATTAAGCTCAATGCTAGAAAAATAATAGGTTAAATCACACTTTTTTTTTTTTTTTTTTGCACACCTGAGTTCGTAGCCTAAAATTTGAACCCTCTATACTAATTAGAACGCAAGAACAATACGAAATTCAAAAATAGGCAAAACTAATTCATGATGACAGATGCTAAAGTAGTAGTTCCCCTTGGGGCGGTACTGCCTGGGGAAGGCACAAGGGAGTAATCTTGGATGCCAGAATGGTCTAGAGCTTGATTGGTGTGGTGGTTACATGGTTGTATACACATGTAAAAAATCATCAAGCTATACACTTGGGATGTCTGCGCTTTACTGAATGTAAGTTATACCTAAAAATAAAAAAGATCAGACATTGAGATCAAACACAGAAATGTAAAGTCGACAGCAGGTCCACTGTGAGAACACCTGCTGGCCCCAAGTGTCCAAGGTTTCTCAGAGGGAATTGGGCAGGAGCTGTGCTAGTCTTGCCTCCTGACACACTCCCATGGAGCACCGCAGGTTCCCAGAACCTTGCAGTGGGCAGCCCTCTCCCAAGATGCTGAAGGCCCCAGCAGCCTTCAGGATCATGGCTTATTTCAGGCCTCTCTCGGAGGGATAGTTGTGTAGTGGAGAACACACAGGATACACGTTAGCAGACAGGAGTTTATTCAGGCTCTTGTCTCACTGCCATAAAGCCTTGAGCATTTAACATTGTTGAATCTTATTTTTCTCACTTATAAATTGGGGGTAAACATACCTACCTGGTGGTAAATGAGAAAATACAGGCAAAATGGTTGCCACATAGTGAATGTTCTGAAAAGAGCAACTGTTATGTGGACCCAGGAGATTAACCCTGATTTCTTAACACTCACAGTAGACACACAGTGATATTGGTTGACAAAGAGTGTCTGGGGGAGAGGATGCAGCAGACAGACAACAGGATGATTTTATCTGGATGATGGTAAAGAAATACTTGGGTTGGTTTTCTTGTCTAGATCAACTGGCTATTCTGATGCTGAGTAGATAAAATCTCTGGGTCCCTGTCGATGACAACAGAAGTTCACCTATACTTTACAGTAATGGGACCTACTTTTTGCTATGTGCCTCGCCCTTAGTAGTACTTAAAAATGAAGTCATTATTAGTATTAATTAGCTTGCAGACTATTTCCTTTTCTACTAGCCCATGACACTTCCAAGAACCAGGATTGGGCTTCTTAGCATCCTCTTAAGGAAAGTCAGGCAATTTTTGTTGGGGTCTTAAGCAGTTTCTGAAGTAGTCTTCGTGTTCAGCCATTAATGAACAAGAGCAACACACGCATTCATTGATTCCACAAATATTTATGTACTGTGTTCCAGGTAATGAGTAAGCCAAGAAGCCAACCCAGGTCATCAAGTCAGCCACTGACCACCACGTGGCTACCTCATCCATACAGGTCTCACCGCCATTCATTCTATCATTAGCAAAAGACACATGAAAATAAGCAATGCCAGGACCTCCACCAAAGTCTCCACAAACTGCCACCAGGATGAAAGTTATGTCACCACTTCAGAGGGTGTTGTGGAGGCACCACGTGGGTCTTCTCAGGCCCAGGCCAGATGAGCAGGCGCCCACTCTGGCATCCCCCTTTCTTTTCTCTGAGTCTAGGCCCCCAGGACTCAGCCTGATCTCCTTTATTCTTCTTACGTAGAACTATTCTTCTACGTAAGCAATTTCTTCTAACCAGCTGCTCTGTATCCTAGGGATCCTTCTGTCTCAAGACTCAATGTTGGCTGAGTATGGTCTCCCTGATCTAACATCTTCTAGCTGCCCTGCAGATAAGCTCAGAAGCCCTTTTTCTTTCATGAGTTTTTAATAACAGAAATGAAAGTAACAAATATGACAAAGTTCCCCAAACAAACATGGCAAAGTTCCCCAAGATTGAGAAATTCTTATAGCCATTGTCCCAGGTCTATAGCCCCTAACTACCTTGCTTATTTAAGACTCAGCAGTCTGAAGGTCCAGTTAAGGCAAGGAGGGCCCTTTGCTTTTCCGAAGCCCCCATTAGGTGACATTTATCTCAAAATCCCTGCTCACATGTGAACAGGTCAGTTGGTTCTTTCCCTTTAGGTGCTTCTCTTACTTTTACCTTTCCAAAAACTACTTAGAGAAAATATGTTTCTCTCCATAGTTGGCCAATAAATTATGGCCAGGTTACTGAAAATTTCTTCCGCCTAAAAGGAAGAAACTGTTCCACCCCTGCTATAGCTGATTAGATCAATGGGCCCTTCACCCAAGGATCATTGGTCTGTTAACAGGCCAGCAACTCATGAAGTTATCTCACACGAAATGTTCTTTTCAAACAGCAATAGTGGTGACTGTCTGGGTCAATCAACTTCTCTCTTTCTGGACTGGGAAATCCTGGGAGAGAAGCAATCAATGTATAACAGGAAAAGAATAAGAGGAGGCCAGAAAAGAAAAGCAGAAAATAAAGAAGCAGCTGCGTCACATCACTGTGAAACTTAAGAAGTCTTTACTACTGGATGGGCGAGGAACACCAACATAATCTGATTCCTATTCGTTTCAGTCCCACAAAGGTGGTTTCGGTTACTGCGGATGTTCTGAACTGACAAGATAAAGTGCTAACTCTGGCACACTTTTCTCCATCTAACATCCTGAGTTAATTAAAATAGAACACCATCCAGTTTATTGTAATAGTCATGTTTCATATGAATGTGATAAAACAAAACTTTAAATCATGGTGTCTTATAATCCTAATCCAGGGGAAAGAAACAAGGATTTAGGTAGGAATGGTTTAGGGAAATGTTCTCACAGTTCAATGTCAGCTCTATTTATCCACGGCACAAATTGTCCAAAGTAAAAATTAACTCACAAATAAAAGGAAGAAACTTCTACTTAACATCAATTACATAATCAATGTACCAGGTACTTTACAAAGATCACCCCATTTAACCCTCATAATATTATAACTCTCCCTGAAAGGTAGGTACTATTATCATCCTAATTTTACAAATGAGAAAGCAGAGGCTCAGAAAATCTAAGTAACTTATCCACAGCCACACATCAAATAAATGACTGAACCGGGATTTAAGCCCAGGTTCTGCCTGATTCCAAAGCCCATGTTCGTGCCATGTTGCGACTCTGCCTTATAAGAGACCATTACAGATAACTGGACATGTTTCATGTCTAAAGAGACCCCAACATAATTGTAAAGCCATTGAAAGAACAAGGCAGCTCTACACATACTGACCTGTAACAATTTCTGAAATATACTATGAAGCCAAAAAAAACCAAGGTGCAAAATTGAATGCATAGTGTGCCAACATTTGTGTTTAAAAAATTAAGGCAATGAGTGGGAGTGATGTATGCACATATATCCTGGTGTGTGCATAGAATATGAAGGACAGCAAGACTATGCTAACAGTGAAGATGGCAAATGTTTCACTGTCTCCCCTTTTGTGTTTCTGAATTTGGAATGGGTATGTTTCATCCATCCAAAAGAATAAATACTTTTTTTAATCCACAAAGTGATTTTAAAAACCTGTCAACTTCTGTCCTTTGTGGAAACTTCAAGCATGAAAATATTCCCAGTTTTCTATTTTTGAAACTTCAAAACAAATAGTCTAGAAGCAAAAGAAATCAGAAAGTAGGTTAAAAAGATATCCAGAAACCCACTGAATTCTTCTCTTATTTTCGTAAAAATTAGCACTTAAAGGAAAATGAGTAAAATCACCTGAGAGAAATATTATTTTTTGCCTAAGAGTAAACAAGATTTGAGAAAAACATTGAGGTGAGGGATTACCAAAAAAGGGGAATCAACAGTAAACAGAGCTTGCTCTATCTCTAATCTGTCTCTGTCCTCCTCTCCCACCTTGCTCATTAAATCTAAATTCTCCATTGAAGCTCACCACTTGGGAGAAAATGAAAAGAAGAAGAGGAAGAAGAAGACAAAGAAGAAAAAAACAACTTTATGCCAAAATAATTTCCAGATATATTAAAGATTTAAGTATAAGGCTTTAGATGTAACAAAACTAAGTGAAATTATAAGTGCTTAAGTATACAATCAAGCAATGGGGAAACTCTTTCTAAAAATGTACACCAAAAGCAAACTCCTCAAGGAAATGATCGATAGATCTGACTAAATACTAGTTTTAAACTTTGTACATAGAAAAGCTATAACTAAAATTATGAGTTAAATGACCAATGGAAAACATTTGCAACATTATTATAAAAGATTACAGTATTTATTATCTAAAGAGTTTTCATAGCTCTCTTGAAAAATCACCAAAAACTGAAAGGAGAACAAGAAACAGAAACACAAACTCCATCTTCAATGAAACCAGGAGAAATCAGTAACCCCAAACCACAGAATATGAACACTGCTAAGTGACTTTGCTAAAAGGAGAGTTGTCACAAGTGCCTACAGAGGAACAAATTTGTCCCTCAGATCTCCCCTCCCCAAAAACACAGGAATATTAAAGTCCCAAGGAACCACGTAGGCCAGGGTAGGTGGAGGACAATAACAGGGAGTAAGTTCAAGAATAAGTTAAGCCTCCTGGTTCTCCTCCTTGATTCTCACAGTCTAACAATTCCCATTCTTACTCCCTGGTAGAAGAAGATTTATCCTCTGAAGGAACCACACCAGAGAGGTTCTAGACTCAGGAACACCCGAAACTAAAGACAACAAATGAGGACATCTTGCTTAAAATAAGAAGATTAAGTAAAGATTTGCACACACGCAGTCCAGAATACATGTAGCTGTCTTATACCCCCAGGCAAGTGACTAAAGATCCTTATCTGGAGAAATCAAACAACCCTAGGAACAATCCAATAGCTATTGGCATTTGGGAATCCCCAATTAAAATTTTTAAAAACCTGTCAGGTTACCTGATAATCCTTGTAAAACTCTCTAGTCTACTAACCTCCTGTCCTAATCCATTTGCACCAAACTTCAAACCAGTATATTAAGTCCTCAGTCTTAAATATGACTAAACAGTCAAGGATCAAATTATCAAAAGGTATTTGAGGAAACCCTCTGCAGTAGTTGAACTGTGGTCCCAAAAAGATATGTCCATATCATAATCCCCAGAACATGTGAATTTTACCTTTTATGGCAAAAGAATGAATAGTACTTTATGTGACACAAGGTGTGATTAAGTTAAGGTGTGATTAAGTTGACAAAAGACGCTTATCTAGGTGGGCCATAAATGCAATCACATGTATCTTTATAAAACACAGACACAAAAAAGAGAATACACACAGAAGAGGAAGAGGTAATGTGACCATGAATGCCAAGATTTGAGTGGTGTGCCCACAAGTGAAGGGATGTCAACAGCTACCAGAAACTAGAAAACACAAAGAACAGATTCTCCCTTAGAGTCTCCAACCAAAGGAAGTACAACCTTACTGAGCCTTGATTTTGGACTTCTGGTCTCCAGAACTCTGAAGGAATAAATGTCTGTTGTTTTAAGCCACCCAATTTGAGGTAATTTGTTATGGTGCCAGCCCTACAAAATTAATACACCCTTTAAGATGAAAATTGGAGACCTAAGCAAATACTCAGAGTAAAGGAACTCAAAAGAAAGAGAGAGAGGGGCAGCCGGATGGCTCAATTGGTTAGAGCACAAGCTCTCAACAACAATGTTGCTGGTTCAATTCCCTCATGGGATGTTGGGCTGCACCCCCGGAAACTAAAGATTGAAAACAGCAACTTGACTTGGAGCTAAGCTGTACCCTCTACAACTAAATTGAAGGACAATGACTTGGAGTTGATGGGCCCTGGAAAACACTGTTTCCCAATATCCCCCAATTAAAAATAAATAATAATACTAAAAAAAAAATTTTTTAAGAAAAATAAAAAGAAAGAGAGAGAGGAGAAAACTTCAAATACATTATAATAGCCTCAAAGAAATGAGTAGAAGTCTATTTTAAAAACAACAAGGAATCTTGAAAACTAAGGATATGGTGGCAGAAATTTAAAATTGACTGAGGAGTTGAAAGATAAAGTTGAGAAACTCTCCTAGAAAGTAGAACAAAAGGCTAGAGATGTTCAATAGAAGAGAAAAGGTAAGAAAAAATAAAATTAAATCCAGGAGGTATAACACCTAACTAATAATAGCTCCAGAGGACAGGATAGATAAGAGTTGGAAAGTATCAAAGAGATACAAGAAAATGTCCCTGAATTGAAGTACATGAGTCTTCAAATTAAAAGAACCAACAAAATGAAAACAAAAAACCTGCAGTTATTGTATGTGCTATTACAGAAATGGATCTATTGACATAAAAAAGGATTATAACACAATACAGGTGAAATAACATTTAAAAAGCATGCGCCCAATAGAAACCCATTCTTATAAAATATGTAATATTTAGTAACATGGAGCAATATCTTCAAAATGTCAGAAGAAAATTATATTCAATCTTGAATTTTATACCCAGCTAAAATATCAATCAAATATTATGTAAAACAAAAATACTTTTGGAATTTAGGTCTCCAAAAATGTATCTATCATATACTCTTCCATGATAAGCTATTAAAGGTTGTGATCCATTAAAATATAGGTGTATACAAGAAAAAAAGAAGACATAGGATCCAGAGAGAGAAAATCCAACATAGAAAAGAGGTAAAAGGAACTCGCAGGATGACAGCCAAGAAAGTCCAGGATCACAGCTGTGCAATAGGCCTAGAGAGCAACCAGTCAAGATCAGAGCAGGAGGACACAAAGAAAAGAAATTATCTAAAATCAATGCATCAAGAGATAGCAATGTACATGCACAAATAATTTAGAAATACGAAAGTAAATAAAAGAAGAAACATTTACAAACAAATGAAATTTTAAAACATTTAAAAACAAACTTCAGAACAGTGGGCTGAAGAAGGGAATGAGGACAAGAGATTGCTGCTTTTTGTTTTAAGAATTGTAGCTACTGCTGACGTTTTAAGCTTGTATTACCTTCTTAGAAGTGCTGAAAAAATTACCACAAACTTGGCAACTTACTCAACCAGAACTCTCATAGTTCTGAAGATCAGACATCTGAAATTCAGTTTTGGGCAGGGTTGGTTCTCTCTGGAGACTCTGAGGGAGCTACTTTCCATGTCTCTCTCCTAAGCTTCTTTTGGTAGCTGCTGGCAACACTTGGTGTTCCTTGGTGTGGGGCTGCATAATTCCAATCTCTGCCTATGTCTTCATATGGCCTGCTCTCTGTGCCTCTGTGTCAATTCTCCCTCTCTTTCTCCTATAAGGATACCAGTCATTGGCTTTAGGGCTCTCCCTAAATCCAGTATGATCTCCTCTCAAGATCCTTACCTTAGTTATATTAGCAAAGACCCTATTTCCAAATAAGATCACATTCACAGATTTCAGGGCTTAGTACTTGGACATATCTTTCTGGGAGACAAAATTCAAAGCTATTTATATGAAATACTTGGAAAACCTTTAGTTATTTCATATATATATATATATATATATATATATATATATATATATATATATATATGCATGTATATATCTTAACATCTATTTCCAAAGTGTCATCCAGAAAGGTTTCCATTTCCACTGCCACCAGCAATGGATGAAAGTGCCCATTTTTCCTCACTTTTGCAAAAACTGATTATTATATTGCATATGATCTTGACCAAAGTGATAGACAAAATATTATTTTTTGTTGACTTAATTTGCCTTTGGATTACTAATGAAGTTGGGCTTTTAAAAATATATTTATTTATCATTCAATCTTCCTTTTTTGTAAATTACCTGTTCATTTACTTAGCACACTTTATTTCCATTAAGATATTCATTTCATCCATATGAAATAAAAGTAAAAGGATGTTTATGACAGCATTGTTTTGAATAGTCAAGTAGATGAAAACCTAACCTTTCAGTTATAGGGGCTGATTCACTAAACTGTTATACCATTGAATTCAATTCAGCTATTATAAGTGCTATTACAGAAATGTATCTATTGACATGAAAAGATGATTACAAGTAAAATAAACAGACTTAAAACAGTATTTCCAATAGGAGCCCATTCTTCTAAAATCTGTACACAGTAGATAATAATATTCAAACACATATATAGCATTTACCAGGCACTGTTTTAAACACTTTACAAATATTACAACTCCATGAAATAGGCTCTATCATCACTCCTATTATACTGAAAAAGGAACTAGAGCACAATGAAATTATGAAACTAGCCCAAAGTCACACAGCATGTAAGTGGTGGAACTGGGACTTAAATCCTGTAGTGGCTTAAGCTAGGCTACTAACCACCCTGCTAACTGCATAGAAAAGGACCCAGAAGTGTATATACCAAAGAAGCTGTCATATTGTCTCTAAAGAGGAGGGGATTGTAGATAATTTTTATGTTCTTTTTGTTTGTATGGGTTTCTAATTTTTCTGTAATGAGTTTGTAAAGTTATTGCAATTTAAAATTATTAAAAACTGCATTTGAAAAAGAAAATCTATCTCCTTAGCCTATCATATAAGACCTCCTTTCAGCCAGTGGGAAAAACAGGAGACCTAGTTACCAGTCCCAACTTTGTCACTCAAGACACATACTAAGTGCTCAATAAAATTTGTATTCATTGAGCATCTACTTTGGTGCCAGACACTATATTTGAAGCAATAAATTATTATTACTATTATTAGTATCAGTGTTGCCTGTTCATCTTTAGACAAGTTAGCAACTCTCTCTGGGCCCCAGGAAAGGAGATTAACAGGAAGATAACTACAGCAACAGTGGCTTGATTGAATAATGGTGAATGGGGTGACTCTGCTTTTGGTTATTGGCCATTTTGGAGGAGGTTGTGCAGAGGGGAGATGTTGTTTTTTAAAAGGAGGTTCAGAAAAAGAATAAAACCTGAACTAGAAAGAGGCCTCTCCATGATATGGGAAGGAGTTCCCTGAAGTTAGATTGCTGGAGTAGTGGGTAGAAGTGATGAGATGCGATGCTGAGCAAGCAGTTGCTGAGGCCCTCCCTCCACAGACTCCCTGACAGTCAGTAGCCCAAGTATGTAAGCAGGTAAAGACAGAGAAAGGGTGAGTGGGTGGCAACTGACTTAGAGACATCTCCAGGTAAGGTGGGACCAGCCCTGCTGCAAGTAACTCACTCTGTATCTTTAAAGTGCCCTGAGGTAACTGAGACAATAAAATTGGCCAACATTGCAGCAACCCATTACTCGGAATTCATCAGCACTGTTTCATGGTTGATTTTGCTCCCTCTTTCTACTCTTTCTTCCTGGATGAACTTCAGAAGTCCGGCATAGACTCCAGTGTCAACAAAAATAATCCCATTGCCCATGGTTTTGTCCCTGGACCCCTCATTCCCTAACTTCCCAGACTTTGTTTTCTGTGACCCTCAACTGCTGAACTAGTGAAGAGCCAAGAGGATGCCACCACTCAAAGTCCCAAACCATGGACAAGATCTGATGCTTGTCACCATTCCCTGGGAATGAACTGGCCTATCCCTGGATTCTGTTTATCAGAAATATCAACATCTTTAGTGAGACCATCTTTGTTGTAACCCAATGGAACCAAGTTCAAAGTGTAACCTTAGATCTAGGCAAAGTTGATAGCTTGGAGTAAGACCCAGTTAATAAATGTGGATACAATTGATATAATCTATAGGTCCAATTATTCTATGAATTAAATATAATTTTTACAATCAGATTGCGACAAACATAGTCAAATATCAACAATAAAACTTAATTCTGAGGGGTCTCTATCTCATCTTCTGTAATACTCTTATAGAAGTGCTCCTCTTTCATACCCACCACAAAGTGCTGACCAGTCAAGGTTCTGCTTCCCCCAGAATCTAGACACTCCTCCCCAGGAGATTCCCTGGTGTGGTGGCAAGCATGTGGCCACTAGACTGAGAAAGCCAAGGGCTCAAATCACAGCTTGTCATTTATCCTCCATGTGCCTTACTTTCCCCACCTGTAAAGTAGGAAAAAGTAACTATCTCCCTGGGTAGTGTTAGAATTAGAAGTTATGTATATGAACTGGTGATGGCAGTCCCTGGCTCTAATGAGGCTTCTGTAAATTATAGCCATTGCTCCTGGAGTCAGGAGCCAAGTATAGATTCTAGGCACCAAGCTCCCCTGGATTCATCTCATAAAGAGTCACCGCCTCATTTCACCACCTCTCAGGAAGTTTCCAAAGAAGCATCTTCTGACTTTCAAGTTAGCACAGGCCCAGCTAATTGTGTGTGTGTGTGTGTCCCAGGCGCAGACCTGGGAGCCAGTCCAGGCAGGTCCCTGGGGAATCCTGCTTTCCCCTGCTGCAGAGGGGATGACGAGCCTATTTGTTCACATACCTGAAAGAGGTTAGCAGCTTCCAGAACCCGCTGGACATTCTGCTTGGTGATCAGCGCCTTGCTGGTATACGTGTAGTCCAGAAGAGTGTGCATGGTCTCAGCATCGACCCCTTTGATAATGATCCTCTTCTCGTACTTTTCCTTTAAATCATTGCAGAACATGGCCCTGGAAGAGAGACATGAGCATGTGAGTCCTAACATGATGCTTGGTTCCAGGCCTGGAGAGACCCCCTTCAGATCTCTCTACTCCCATGGAACAGTGAGGTAATTACAATTAAGTGAGGGCATAAGGATGGGAGTCTAATCCAGTAGGATTTATGCCCTTATAAGAAGAAAGACCAAAACACTGTCTCTGTCATGCGAGCACACAGTGGCCATCTATGAGCCAGAAAGAGAGTCCTCACATAACCGACAATGCTAGCGCCATGATCTTGGACTTCCAGCCTCTAAAATTATGAGAATAGGTGCCTTAGCCATTATCTTCCAACCAATTCACCAAAATGGGAAGGTCCCAAAGGGAAGCCCTAGTGACAGAATGTACTTCCCAAAACTGAGACTTCCATCCCAACAAAGAGGGGATTATACCCCTAAATCCTGCTCTGTCTCCCTTTCTCATACCTCTTATTTATGTCTGGAAATCACTCATCAGTTTCAAATCAGTTAACTATCTGACATTTTGAAACTTTGGTTTCAGCCAATAAGATCTCCCTTAGTTCTCCCTCGGTCCTTCTTCCTCTGTCCTTGTTTTAATCAATAATTCTCCTACCTGTCTCTCCTCCTTCCTCTTCCCTCTTCCCTCAACTGGCCTCTTTCTCCTCACAGAATACAACAGCATGAAAAACAGAGCAAATGCTAATTCTGTAAAATTAACAAATCCCAGCCTGGAATTAGAGGAGCAGTGATGTCATTTGGACAGATGACCGATGTCCTAGCCGCTGTCTTCAGCTATAAATCCTCTTAGCCAGAGGGGCGTAGAGCTGTCTGCAGAACCACACATCTTTTAAAGTGATGTCCTGTATGACTCACTTCGCTGTCTCCTGATTCCATAAAGAACCTGGCCATCAAAGAAACCATACAATTTCTTCTCAGCTCAGCCTGCCTTCCTGGGAGGAGTTGGACAAGCTCCTGCCCTAACCCTCCTTTTGTCTGAGTCTGTACAGCAGTGCTGCCCAATAGAAATCGAATGAAAGCCAAATGTGTCATTTTAAATTTTCTAGTAACTGTATTTTTAAAAAGTAAAAAGAGATCAAATTAATTTTAATATCTTTTACTTAACCCAATTTACCTCAAGTATTATCATTTCAACACTCAATAGATATTTTTAAATTGTTAATGAGATCATTTACATTCTTTCTTTCATACTGTCTTCAAAATCCTGCATGTATATTTTATAGTGAAAACGCATCTCAATTCAGATTAGCCATAATTCAAATGTTCAGTATCACACGTGACCAGTGGCTACTGTATTAGACAACACAGCTTCAGTGCGTTAGTCCTGAACTCAGATGTTGGGCCATCCTGACGTGCAATTGTATCAGGGGGTAAAGTGAATTCCACCCACATCAACTCCATGTACATGAATATATGGGAAATAGGACAGTGAGCAGGAAAGGATAGACTGTGATGATGGGTCAAATGAAGCTTCTTATAACTGAGGCAACGTATACTGGAGTCCGACCAGGGTGAAACTTAGAAATGCTACTTCACCTAGAATGTGATTTCAAGATTAGTGAAAGGTGAATTTTGTTGAATCTGTACAACCTCAAAAAGTCCAATGAAAATTGGACAAGTCCAATGGAGACACGTTTTAGTATTATATGAGATACGTGTGTAAATTATTGAATTCAATGCTTTGCACTTTAAGGGGCTCTTACTGAAGCCTAGTATTTCCCACGTGACACAATTACTGGGATCATCTGGGCTCTTGACCAGGCTATCACTGCCCAATGCAGCTTCTAAATTCTCTCTTGGAATCGGTTGCTGAATAACATCCTGCCTCAGCTTAGTCCATACCTGACTGGGTGTCTGCATCCCCCAGAAGCCAAACCTCCTGAGCCAGTGATGTGTTAGGGGAGTGGGGGGAGCAGGATGGGGAGGGGAGGAGACCGAGCAGGACAAAAGTCATAGAGAAAGTCACTTTGGTCTGATCCTGCAGGGGACCGCTGGAGAATACACTCCAGAGCTGTCCCAACGAGAGGCACAGAAGCAGGGCTGTGATACTGCAGCACCTCCTGACCGTTTTAGTTGTGGGCCACCCCAGCAGGAGGTACATTCTTAGGCACTTCTGGTTTTCAGTGAGTGAGTGTGCATGTGCACAAGCAGAGGGGCCTGGGAGCCTCGGGGAGGGCGGAAAGAAGACTGCAGTGCTGGCTGTTGGCAGGTGGAGAGAGGGCTTTGGTCTGGTCTAGGCTCTGACGCTAATTCACTGCGTGACTTGTACAAGTTGAGCAAACCTCAGTTTCCTTCTCTGTGACGTAGTATAACAATAGCCCCTACCCCAGTGAGATGTTGGGAAGAATAATTAAGATAACAAAGTGGTGAGCACTCACTAAGGAAAGGTATTTCTCTTAGACCAGATCGGAGGGATCTTGGCAGGCTGGTGGGAGATTCTTGGGGTGGGCGGGCGGTTACACGCTGGCTTGCAGCCCTTGACCCCTGAGTCCAGAGCCGGGTCCATATCAGGTCAGTGGGTGTCAGAGTTGCTGCACTGCTGTCCACCACCTATCCAGAGTAGAGTTAGGATTCTACAGCACGCAGACTGGTCTAGAGACATAAGCATGGTGCCTGGCACATAGTAGGAGCCAGTAAATGTTCATGCAGAGA
Organism: Rhinolophus sinicus; assembly: GCF_057876585.1. NCBI lineage: Eukaryota > Metazoa > Chordata > Mammalia > Chiroptera > Rhinolophidae > Rhinolophus > Rhinolophus sinicus. The sequence continues at coordinate 47,773,842 of NC_142517.1, forward strand.
GGAAAGAAGTGCCCTCAGACAGAGTCCTCTCTCCAGGAGCTCTTTTGCCTGCTTTGGCTCCCAAAGAGCATTTCTCTGCTCTCCTCTGAAACTTTTTCATTGATTTTCTGTCACTTAAATCCACTCTCCTGAGCCACAGCCACCACGCTGAACACAGAGAAAGTGAAACTAAGGAGAAATCTATGAAATTCTCATAAACCAAACTCTGAGGCCTCCTGCTGCTCTCCCAGGAGATCCACTTTGGCAACGTTGGGACCCCATGAAATGTACATAACCTAGGCAAGGTGGGTCACCCTTAGGTTTCCACTTTAATAACAATAATCTCTTACATTTATGTTTATAGCACTTTGTAGGGCAAACAGCATTACCTTCTTTAATTATTAAACCCATAATAGAGGTGATAGACTAAGGTAGAACTTAAGTGAATTGCCCAAGACCGTACAGGTTGTCAGTAACAGGATGGGGACTAGAACCTAGAACTCTGGGCTCTTAGTCTGGAGCTAAACAGGGCACTGAAACCAAGAAAATCAGTAGGAGTTCAAGGCCATCTTTAGGGGGTCAACTGAGTATCGACACTGAGTGAATCAGACCAATAAAAAATACTTTGTAGGCAGACACTGACCAATTCTCATGAGACTCTTGTAAAACAGAGATAGCTATTAAAGTCCTATGTTACAGTAGAAAGTGTCACAGCAGGGAGCCAGTTGCCCAACACTTCAGCAATAAGTCAGCACCAACCCCAAAATAGAGCCTGGGTGAATGAGCTCATCTCCCACAACAGCCATGAAGATATCCACGGGCCCAGAGTCTCTGGAATGAAGTCAGGGCATGGCCCCAAACACTGCCTGGGCCACACTCACCTGTGAGCTCCGCAGGCCTCATACCTCACCTCATTCAGGTCTCTGCTCAGATCTCACCTCCTCAGAGCGGCCCTCCCTGACACTGCCCCCATCTAAATGGTCACTCCCTAACATCTTGACCTCCCTTATTTTTCTTCATAACCTTGTCACAACTTGAAATTATATTACACATCTATTTGTTAACCAGCTTAACGATTGTGTGCTGAGTGAGGACCTGGGTGCCACGGTCTCCACTGTATCCCTGGGGTGAGACACTGCCTGTAACTTAGTAGGGACTCCGTAAATATTTGGGGAGAAAAATAAATGAGTGAGTGAATGAATGAACAAACGAACCAGCGAACGAACTTGCCCTTCCTGTACCCTGGGTGTTTGCTTTTGACAGAAATCTGCATCTCCAAGAATTATCAAACAGCCTCTGAAGGATAAGGCTGAGAAGGCCTGCCTCATGTGCCCTCCGCCCCCATAGAGAACTTGCACCACACTACCAAGTCCAAGGCCTGGAGCTCAAAGAGGACATAGCATTTACTAGAACATTCCATTTACAACTTTGATGAGTTCTACATGCTCCTGCAGTTCCTAAACATTACCAACTCTGACCTTTTTACCCAACCCAAATCCCCTGTGCCTCCCCTCTCCCCAGGCTTCCGCACCTGCCTCTAAACAACCTGCCTCCTATACCTATAACCCCATTACAGTCCTAAAAACCAATACCCACCCTCACTCTCTCACTACTAGACTGGCTGCATCAGTGCTTCCCCCTGCTTTGTTCTTCCCCTTGGCCCTTCACCATCCCATTTATACCAGGAACTAACTCCTCTGCATCAGTGAGATATTCTGGGTTGGAGTGTCTATAATATGGGTTGCAAATTGAGTTAAATTCTACTTAAAAATATAAGTATCCATAGGTATACAATTGGTTAAAGACTTTTTAATTAGTAATCATGTGCTGCTCAACGAACACTATTATTAAGAAAGGATTATTATTGGATACCAACCAATGTGGCCAATCAAAGGAATTTTCACTGCAAAAAAAAAGCAGGAAGTCAGCAGATGCAAGAGTGACCTAGTATGGCATGACATCATTCTCTATGGTACCTACCACTTCTAAGCTGAAAGCTTGGAATATGAATTTTATTAGGCTCACTGAGTCCCCACGAATCATTCATCTGCAAACCAAAGTTTAAGAACTGCTGCCCTTGAGAAAGGTCACCTCACTTCCCAACACAGGCCCCTTTGGCTCACCCTGAGAAGGAAGGAATTAGACAAAGGTCAAGTTCAAGGAAACAACTGACCATGGTGCTGGGAAAGACATGCCCTTAAAAAAGCCCTTCCTCTTTTTAGGTTCTCCCTTTCATCTTCTGAGATGTAGCCCTCCTAGAATTCCATAAGGTGTAGGGCTGCTTCTCAAATTGGGAGAGGTGGGCTCAGTTGGAAGCAGGCCTTGTCCTTGTCTCTTGAGTCTTCTCTAGCTCAGCTGCATAGACAGGGCCCCTGCAGCTTATATTCAAGTAACGTAGCTCATTAGAGCTAAGAGCTCTGAAAGAGGATGTGGTGCCAAAGCCCTCTGAGTAGCAGTGTGCACATGTGAGTTCTCACCTGCTGTGCACATGGAAATCACACACACCCGGAGAGGTGCCTTCCAAGGAGGATTTGGGCAGTCATGGCTATCTCTCTTTCTACTCCAGAGCCATGACTGACAGCACTCTGCCATCTCTCTCCGGGGCCTGGAGTCTGTTCCTTGAACCCCCAGTTGTTGGCTGAGTCTTTGTTCTGAACTAACAGGAACTGGAACTCCAGAGCTGCCCCCATCTGACTCTAACCATCATCAGGCCTCTAAAGGGCTGCCTTCTGCTGAGCTCCTTGCCCAAGTTCGCCATTCCTCAAGGACACTGCACGTGCACCCTTTGAGGACCAGAACTCCAGCTATATTCTTATAGAACCAGAGGCCCTCCCAGCCCCACTGGCCCAAAGCTGAGGCCTCAGCATGCCATGTTATTCAGCCCATCCAAGTTAATGACAGAAAGCAGGGCTTGTTCTATCCTGCAAGATCAGGCAGGATAGAACATCAATCACAACAAATGCTTTTGGCCAGGATTCAGCAATGATTCAACCATAAAGATATAATGGGCAGTTCTTGTTTTGCCTGCCCAACATCATTCTTAATTGTTTTAGTAAGAGCATCAGATTTTCCTTTCGGAAATATCTCTCCTCCAATATCAGTCTAGGAAGTTTGGGTGAATCCAGCTCCACCTCCTATACCAGGGATGGGTATGGTCCATGTCACATATTATGCCACCCAAGCAAAAGTGATTGGCTCACAGATGGGCACAGAAAGAAGCTGGTCCAATCGAAGCCAATTTTAGAACTTTCTGTGGAAACACTGGGAAAGAGAAACTCTCTTCCTACTGGAATTGCTGAGCTAGGAGAAATAAAAGTTTGGAGCTGCTGGAGATCTTCTCGTCTCTGTGTATGAAGACCCGCCCTGAGAGAGAAATCAACACAGAGGAAAATAGAGCCAAGAGACGGAAAGAAACACTGAGTCCTGATGACATTATTTGAGTACAGGGATCAAAACAGGCCTGAAACTAATATTCCTAGACTTGAAAATTATGTGAGCAAATAATTTTTTTAAAATGTTTGTATTTGCCATTTGCAATGCAGAGTCCTGACCGATACATTGTACAAAAGAAAACCTGAATAACAAATAGGCCCAAATGCCAAAGAAAATTGTCTAAAAAGTACCCAGGAAAAGAAATGTGAAAGTACTCCCAACATTGGCCTACAAGGATCTTCACAGTCTGGTCTGTCCCCTTCCCATCCCTGGTGCAGCTACACTAGCAATTTCCAACATGTGCCACTGTTTACACCGACACTCTTGAGTTCCAGACAGGTCTTTGTATGTACACTCTCTTGGGCCTATTTTTAATGTGTCTTCTCTTCTATTAGATTCATAAGCATCTGAAGGGCAAGGGTTGTATTTTATTTCTCTCTAATTCTTATTCAGTGGCCCACAATAGACTCTTAATGTTTGTTGGATGGCTGACTGGCTGGCTGGATGGCTGGCTGGATGGAAAGGAAACTACACATGCATTGCAATACTTTCATGTAGGCCAGGTGGACTTACCTTATTGTACCTCACATTCTCCAGTCCCACATTTTTCCTCTAACTACCGTGAGAATGAATAATGATGAGCTCCAAGACTGAGTGACTTGGAGCGAAGCGTGTGTGTGTGTGTGTGTGTGTGTGTGTGTGTGTGTGTGTGTGTGTGTAGAACTGCATTATCTAGTAGTTCTCTGTCTGAATTGGAACCTCAGGCCCAGGATATTTATCCTAATTCCTCCCGCCTGATATTTTACATGACAAAAACATGGGGCTGTTCTTTACCTTAATTTGCTTTCACGCATCTTCCACCTCATTGCCAGAGATGACACCTGGCTTCCCCTAACAAAAAATGCCACTCCCCTCACAATCCTATTCAGTGAGGTCTGGTCTGAGCCCCAGTTCCCACTGGACCCGGGGCAGGGTCAACACTGTGCTTTCTAAAGCCCACTGCCACATCCTGACCAGGCTGTTGCCCTGGGGGTGGCTTATCACCCTCTTTTTTCAAACAATTTTCATCCCAGCCCCCCATGACCCCCTGCTGGCTTCTTTAGAACCTCCATGTCATTATCCTGAAGTCAAGGATCATCCTAGGCTTAGAGATTTTTTTTTTTGAGAATTCGCTGGTTCTGATAACTTGGAAACATGTGAGCTGGCACTGGTCCCCATCCTCACCCCTAGGTATTCAAATGCTGAGGCTTTCCCCAGTCGTAGGAGTTATCCCTGTCCTCACAGGGCAAAGACGGTCATACATGTGTTCCAGACTTCTCCCTCCGCCAGTTGCCATAAAGGAATCTGGATTGCCAAGCCTGTTCTCTCATCCAGATGGAAAGGAGAGGAAAACAAGAGTTCCTCCGGCCAGGGAAGAGAGGAGTTTTAAAGGCAGAGGTGAAGGAGGAAGTGCCACAGGTCAGGTTGGCCTACACTCAGGGCTGCCCAGGCCAGGGCCAGAGTTGGAGCTGAAATTCAGCCCCTGCTGCACTCACCACGCCTTGGACCATAATATAAATTGTGACAGTCCCCAGAAAAAGGGTCTCTATTTCTAATTGGTCTTCTCAGACAGAACCTTTAACAATCTTAACAGAGATCTTGGATCACCTTCCTGCTTAAAAATTCTTCAAGGGCTTCTCACTGCCTATAAGATGTATTTCAAACTCTTCATCCTGGCCCAATAAAACTTTCATGGTCTGACCTGCCCATCTCTTGGCTTTATTGGCCCAGACATATCCTTTACTCCAACCTTACTCTTCTACCTATGATTCCCATGATTACACTGCATGATACCTTCCCAGATGTGTTTCCTTTTGCCTGGAATGCTGCCTGCCTTCACCCTTCACTTGGTTCCTTCTGGCGAATGCCTACTCATCCTTTAAAACTCTACTCAGATATTACCTCTTCCAGGAAGCCTTCTCTGGCTGCTCTTTCCCCAGTCCGATTTGATAAACAGAGCTCCACCACAGAACTTGTCACCTTGCACTGAAATACTGATTTACCTGTCCCTCTCCACTAACTGGTTGTGATTGCAAGGTCAAGGGGGAACCATAGCTCATTCATCTTTGTATACTTAGCATCTGGCATAGAGTAGGCACTTGGCAGATTTATGTCAATTGAATGAATACATGAATAGATAGATGGGTAGAATTTCACTAAACCCACTCAAAACTGCAGTACCAAAAGCTTAATATTTGTATAGTCCTGCCACCCAGATATTTGCACCTTAAGAAAGTTTGTATGATTCAGTGTTCCTTGTTAAAGGCTTACAAATCACTCGCGGTACACTGAAAAAATTTGGGAGGAGTGTAGGTTTTCATAGCAATTACAAAGAATTCTCTTCCCCATCACCGCCAGTTCATCTGCAAATGACACAGACATCTCCTGCCAACCCAACCTGCTATCCTGAGCTGAAAGGATATTATTGCCAGTCATCTGAGAACTTTCCTAAATTTCCTAATTTCAATTCTCTTTGTCGTGTGTGTGTGTGTGTGTGTGTGTGTGTGTGTGTGCTGTGTCCACTAACCCCACCTTCCAGGAATTATTCACGGGGCATCTGCCCCGCCCCTAACTCCCCCAACACCAAAATGCCCTTGATACCCAGCCCCCGACAAGCGTGAGCTGACTCTACATACCACATGATGAGCTCTTGAACGCAGGTCAGCTCTTACTTGACCCTGGACCTGAATCATTATATGCAAACCAGCTGGTGGTTACTTTTTATAGTTCCCTGAGTGGCTCATCAGAAAAGGCTATGATGCAGCTTTCTGGATTGTGTTTTAAAGTCATAGCAGTATCAGTGCTCCTATAATTATTGTGGTCTTAAAGCTTTCCACAACAGTTAAATGTAATAAGAGAATGCCTACCCTTACAACCGGCAGAGGACGTGTAGGTTGCCTAAATGATATTCTTTCACAGCAAAGAAGACTTCTCTTTATAAAGAAGTAGCCTCTCCAAAAGAACTTAAGATGGCTTATACTAAAGCAGCAGAGGCATGATAAAATCCAAAACAGTAACAACAACAAATAATAAGATAGGAGCCAACTAATTAAATAGAATACTGAAACCTAGACTAAAGAAAGCTGATGCAATGAGCTTCCTGACAGCCAAAGCATAAACAGAAGTGCAATAAGTTGGCTAATAAATGAAAATAAACCTGAACTTGTTATCCCTCTTTAATGGATATTTATTTTCCTTTTGTCCAGTGCCTCCCTCTTTGGTTCATCATATACACACACACACACACACACACACACACACAAACTCACACACCCTCACCTCTTTGACCAGTGGTGGACGCCTGAAGTAAGCGGGGCTGATCATTGTGCCCCACCTCCCTGACACAGTGATTTGTCTAATGTTGGGTAACTGAATGGAGCTGGGCCAATCAGAGTCTTTCCCTGGGGCTTTTCAAACTGAAGCTACACTTTCAGTTTCTCTCTGGAACCAAAGTCCCAGAGTCCCAACAGGCAAACTCCTATCCATGTGGTAAAAGTCCATCTGAGAAATGCCACCTGCGGGAGAAGCCAAGTGAGGCTGGAGAGAAAACCCCCTGACTGCATTCAAAGCCCTGGTTCCTCTTCTCCCTGGGCTCTGCTGCATCCCGGCCCTTCCTATGATTTGGTTTTGTGCCCAAATAGCTTCCCCTTTTGCCTAGGCTGACTTGACTTGAGCTCCTATCCCTTATAACCAAAAGAATGCTGACTAATATAGAACATTGAGCAATGGGATGGATGGTGAGCTCCAAGGCAGTTTTACCAAAAACACAGATGTTCTGCATAGGGCCAGCTCTTCTCATGTACTGTTTGGTGTTTACTATATTAGAATCTAGTTCTGTTAAGACATTTCATGAAGGGACAGTCACATATCCATGTACTTGATGCAGGGGTGAACCTCAGCACCTGAGATGTGAATAATGAAGTATTTCTCTGTTGTGTTTTCATTGAGAGCTGCATGGAATATTATCCCAAACAAGAAAAGATTAGATTTTCTGGTCTTGATTGAAAGAAGCTCCACATGCCCTAGACACCAGAGGTGGAGATGACAGAGATATTTTCTTGAAAATTTAAAGGACTCAATTGCATTCCTGCTCTGGGGCATCAACCCCCACCAAGCATCTTCCAATCCTAAGAAAAGTCTGCAGGAGTCACTGTGTAGCCATAGCACATATGTGTCCAGATGGTCACTTGAGTGACTTGCTGAATGCACAACAGTGTGAAGCATTTTGGATTTTTTAACTGCTTCTTTCAATTTTTCCTATGGTGACCACACTTTATCATCCTTCCCTTTTCTAAAGTTGTGCAATAGCCTCCCAACTCTGCGAGGACTTCCTGCTCTGACCAGGATGCTACTTAATCAGTGACTGAAACTACAGGAGGAATACGAGTCTTTATTCACATCGAACATTTGCAGGATACATGCTGAATGTCAGCCATTGCAATGGTTCAAAGGACCTTCTCATAGCTCACACCTTCAACCTGTTTCTAGTCTACACCTGGTGGAAGATTCCCTCATGCCGTACACTATCACAGGCATACCCAGGGCTGCTCACAGGTTGGAGGGAGAGGAGGAACGGAAGTGCCAATGCTTTGCCTCTTGCCTGCCAGGATCTCAGAATCCTTAACTCTGGTGCATATGTGACAAGAGTCTCAGAATTCCTTAATACGTGCATAGTTTTCATGATACCTTAACTCCTATTCTGCACTGAATGCAGGTCTGGCACATAGTAGCTGCGTATAATGGACCTTTGTCACATTTTGGTTGCCCAGCACCTGAAACTCTCCCTAAGTGTGGCAAATTCTCCCTCTGAATGAGATGTAGTGTGTGGCACAAGCCACTTACAGACCCAGAAGCTATAAAGGCCCAATGCTCACTTTCCGAGCTAACACATTAACATGTGTAACTCAGCCTTAACCAATAAGATAAACCTATCCCAGGCTGTGAACTGGGAGCTGGTGATGCCCAGAAGCAGGACAGAGGAGAAACTGTTCTGGTGGAGGCAGCAGAAGTAGCAGCAGCCTCCAGTTTCCAAAGACAGCAATGGGGCAGTGCCAGTAGCCACAGCTGTGCTAGCCTTGGCTTCCAGGATCCTGCAGCAGTGTGGGAGTCCTCCTCATGCTGCTTCTGGGTGGCTTTGGGCTGTGGTCCTGGCCACTACCTGGCCACTACCTTATCCTGTCTGTTTTCTGGGTTTGGTACTCCAGGCTTCTGGGAGATTCTGTGAGTTACCTGCATAAATACTCTTCTCAAAAAAGCCACTTGATTTCTGTTCCTTGTAATTAAGAAATCTGACTTATTACCATGCATAAAATGTTTACACAAATACATTCACATACGAATCCATTTTGTGATGTGTATTTCACAACAACTCACTGGAATAGGTAGAAACAAATCATTAGCCTCACTGTGTCGTAGATAATGGCACTGAGACTCAGAGAGACTCTTGAAGCAATTCCTTCAAGATTTGCACAGCCAATAAGTGGCAGGGTCTGGACTCAATTCCCAATGACAGGACTTTAAGACAGAGTTCTTTCCATGATACCAAGAAGTTATTGGTTCCAGCCCCAGTAACGTTCTGTAGGTTCTTGAGTCCCTATACTTTCAAAGCATACTGACCTGCTTCCTTATTTCTTATTTAGCCCTTTGACCCAGACTGGTGCCCTAAGGCATGCTGGGTCTTTGCTGCTACAGGGAGGGGCCTGTCGGCTCAGCCCCCAGATGCAAATTGGTTTGAATGTTCCCACAGTATCCTACCTATGCATTTGTGTACATGCCCAGAGAGGCAATAATTGTTTGCATTTTATCCTCATTTTCAGCTTATGTAACCCACACTAGTGCATGGCAGAGAGAAGGAGTGAATGGTCTTGCACAGAAATGTCCTAACAGCCAAATTTCTACCCAGTGGAAAGGTCTGTTTTTAGTTTGGATCCCAATGGGGAAACCATTCTTCCTATCAAAGTGAGTTCGCTGGAGGACAAAATGGAGACAATGCTGTCTACTTGTCATCTAATTACTGGTATTGTGAGTATGAAATGAAATAAAAAAGAATCCAGCAAAATTCCTGGCATGCAGTCAATGCTCAAAAAAGTTGGCCTTTTCATGTTCCAGAATGCAAAAAATTCTTAACAAAAAGACATTTTTTTACCACATCATTTATAAAAACAAAGAAGATGTGTTACATATATGCAATGGAATATTACCTGGCCATAAGAACAGATGAAATACTACCATTTGTGACAATATGTATGGATCTTGAGATTATCATGCTAAGCAAAATAAGTCAGACAGAAAAAGTCATGAACCATATGACTTCACTCATATGTGGGATATAAAACTGAAAGCAACAAAGGAACAACACAAATAAACAAACAAATAAAAGCTCATAGACACAGACAACAGTTTAGTGAATACCAGAGGGTAAGGGGGGAGAGGAATAGTAGAAGAGGATAAAAGGGGTCAAATACACGGTGATGGAAGGAGAACTGACTCTGGGTGGTGAGCACACAATGTGATATATAGATGATGTATTATAGAAATGTACACTTGAAACCTATATAATTTTACTAGCCATTGTCACCCCAATAAATTTAAGTAAAAAAAAATTGAAAGCACCTTATACTCGCATTGAGAGAATGATTTTCATGTTATGCATCTATTAAAAATGGTAACTAAATCAATAAACAGTAGTTATGAACACTATGGAGCACTATGGGGGAAAGATTATAATAAAGGATTGCAAAGCAAGATGAAAAATTGTAGGTAAAACTATGCTTACAAGTATGTAAAATATGCAGATGAAAAACGGTAGAAGAATAACACCAAAATGAAAACTAATTCTGTCAGGAAATTCCATAATCCCTTACCAAAACATCTTGCGGCCAGATGTGCTTTGGCATTTAGGATTGTCTGGATTTTACCGTATTTTAAATATCGAATAGTACCTCCAGCACTCTTTGATCCAATGCATTAGTAACTTCAGTAGTGAATTATGAATAGTTACCCTAATTGGAACAAATGAAGACTTTAAGTACCCAGTTCAGAACAGCCGTCTCCTTCCACCAGATGAGTGTAGTTCAAATTACAGATTTGTCCGTCAAATAAGTTGTAAAAATTGATTTCATTTATCAACAGTTTGGGGATTTGGGAATTCCAGAAAAGGAATTATAGACCTATAGTACTTAAGTAAGTATTCACCACCAAATTGGTTCTGCCAAAAGGACATTAAAAGTATAAAGTACAGAACCCGCTGCTAGAAATACAATCATCAGTTCACTTGAGTTTACCAGACATACCCCCTGTGGCAGCAGCAATCCTTAACCCTGTTGCTATTTACCAGGTGTTTAATCCAGACCCAAATGGCCTTAACTCATTCTTGTTTCCCTTTGTACTTATTCTATCACCTGCACTTGCTGACTCCTTTTTAGACACTATTATGGAGAAAAAGCAAAGGATTATAACATCTAATCATGGCTTAAGAGTAGCTTTTCACCCAACTTTCTGCCATCCAGTAATTGGGTAACACGCAATAATGATTAATAGATCGTGCTCACAAGACCCTTCCCCTTCCTTGCCTCATCTTTGATTTTTTTAAGCTAGTGGTCCAAGTCCCTTCATCATAGCCTCAGGGAACCAGACCAAGAGACTGAGGTACTGAAGGGACAAGACAGGGCCACGTCCAGGGATTTCAGCATCAGCCGCAACAAAGGAGCTTACTGTTGACTCAGCCTCAGCCTAGAAGCTTTTATATTCCTGTAGGAAGGGTCCATCACCAGGCAGGACTGAAAGAAGCCTGATGACCCCTCCCTGCATCACCACTACTCCCCTCCCTCTGCCAGCCCTGGAACTCACAACTTGGTTGCCCTCACGGATCAACATCATTTATGCAGTGTGCCACGTTCTGCGGGGAGTTGCTCCCCGTACCGAATGGAGAGAACCACTGGTTTATATGGAGATCTTTCGGGAGGTGGGCTCAGTATGTAGGATGAGCCACCCCTTCTAACGACTTTGATGTGGGGACCTGTCCAAAGGCATAGCACAAATGACAGCTTTATCAGTAGTTTTATAAGATACTCACTGCCTTACAAAAATATTTAAAACATTAATATAAATGTTAAATCCCTGCTTCCCTCAATTTTTCTGCCATGAACCTATTTGAACTCCTTGACATTCGGCTGTTTGACATTTAATGCATGTTATAAGCTACTTTCTAAGCTTTATTCTCCCTTAGTCTTTTCTCAGACTCAGCTCTGCATATTTTCCCAACTTCCTCATTCCACTCAAGACTTTTAAATAGGCCTCCAAAAGGAACTATATTGTCTGAGTTACTAATATAGCCCTTGTTTACAGCCACCATGGTTTCATGTGCCACTAGACAATAGGCAGACAGCAGGACCAGAGAACATGCATAGGATGATGAAAGTGAGGCAGATTCCAGGGGAAAATGAAACTGGTGGATTTTCTGATGCATTGGACCACAAGAAAGACGACTGTGGAGAGACGGTGAGCAAAAGATACCCCCAAAGCAAATGGAAAAAAAAAAAGAGTGAATTATTAGCTTCAGGAAAGGCAAAAAGGTTTACAAAAAAGGAAATATAATCCTATCACACAATTTGGCTCAACAAGAAACAAGGTTTTTTTCATGGACATAATGTAAACTCGTAATATAAATTAATCAAAAATGGGATGACATTGTATTGAGAGATTATAGGGAAAGGAAATGTATGGTAAGGGAGTTAGTTATAAATGCTAAGTCTTTATCAGACCTACTAGGAATCCATAAATGATATCTAATACTGAGATATCAAGGAAGAGCAATATACCATTTATATGAAATATCCAGAAAAGAAAAACCAAAGGTAACACAATGATTCATGTTTGCTTGGTGATAAGGATGGAGATGGGGAGTGACTGCAATTGAGCAGGAGGGATCTTCTGGGGATTGATGGGAATTTTCTACAACTGGATTGTGATTGCTGCACAACTGTAAATTTACTAAGATATTATGAAATTGTACACTTAAAATGGGTAAATCTTATTAAAAAAAAAACACACCTATAAGCCAAAAAAAAAAGAAGAAGAAGAAGAACCGCATATTTTGTAGAAATATTACAAGAAACAGCTAAATGTTAAAAATGGTGGGCTCTGGTGAGCGAGACTGAAGGGTGGGGGAGGTGAAGAGGAATTTTTGTTTTTCATCATAAGCCTTGAAATACTATTTGACTGATAACCATTTGCATGAAGCACTTTGATAAAAATGAATTTTAATTTGAAAATATACATGAAAATTTGAAAGTCTATGAAGAGATAGTAAAATAACTGCAGACCTTATTTAAAATAAGAGAAATGCAAATTAAAATTAAATTGAGATACTGTTTCTCCTCTACCAGATTGAAAAAAATCCAGAAGATGGAAGCCTCTTTTGGCAAGGCTGTGGGGAATGCAAAATGACTGAACCCCAATCAAGTAGAATCAAACAATATGCACTAAAGCTGCAGATGCATTTCTCTTTGGTTTAGCAAACCCTCTTCTAGATATTCACCCCAGACACTCCTGCATGCATATGAAATGACATCTGTGTAAGGTTATTCATTATAGCATTGTTTGTATTAATAATAGCAAAGGATTAAAAACTTCCAAACATCTGTCAATAAGTGACTGGTTACATAAACTATGGTTCAATCACTTAGTGAAAAATATTTACGTTCTCAATGAATAAAAACAAAAATAAAAAATCTACATCATTTTACAACCAGCTTCCAGGCCCTCCAAAGTGCAGAGGGCTGTGTCAGGAGCCTCTCAGACAAAGCAGACTCTCTGCCCTTCCAAAGTCTGGACATAAGGGGAACTTGGCTCCCAAACCCTTTCAAAATCTTAGAAACAAAGCAAGACAGGCGGTGAGGCAGTGTCAGAGTTATCGTCAGTCCTAGATTCAAATCCCACTTGGCCACATTTTTAACTGAGACACTTCAGGCTTTGGTGCCTCATCTGTAAATGAGGATAAAATTCCCACCCTCACAGTGTTGTTGTGGGTTAATGCATGTGACACAAGTGGCACAGGGCCTGGCCCACCATAAGTGCTCAACAATAGAAGTTATTATTAAGAGTAATACCAGAAAAAAAAGAATCCTGTCGCTAGGATGAATGTGTTCAGTAGAGGAGGAAAGTCATCTTGGAAATACCAAGGTAAGAACCAAAAGTCACTGTTCTGAAGAAAAGAATAGAAGGAATTTCCCTTCATGACCAGGCAGTTTTGGAAACGACTCTTTAGCCACAGGCAGAAACAGGCACTGTGTGGGCGCTTCCTCCTCTACAGACTGGCAGAGACTTTCCCTAAGTATCCTGTATCAGCTGGGTTGGAAGGACTGCACCCACACACCTTCTGTTTAGGATGAGCAACTCAAGGATCAGAGAAGCCAGTGATGTACTCAAGAGCACACAGCCAGCGGTCCTGTTCCCAAGCCAGGACGAGCCACTAACAAAATTACTATTCGGGTATACATTTTATAACAGCAGTTTTCCAGTGATTCAAAACAGAAAGAATAAACCTAAAAAGTGAGTACTCAGGACATTGAGCTAAGGTGACTTTCATTCATTTCTTAAAGGGGTTGTGATCAATGTGAAAGCATGTGGTCAGTATTGGTGGAGTAAGTAACATGTTTATCTATGTCAATCCATCATTACAGCTGTGCCTATGCTCTGCCTTTTACATACTTCCTGGAATGAAGCCCCAAATTTAGTGGCAGTTATATTGCAGTAAAAACGAGGATTGCTAGAATGTGCCCAATCCCTGCTCCAGCAATGACTAGATGTGTAATGCTGGGTTTCCAATTCCCATCTGTAAAATGGCACATCAGCCACCTTCATCATGCTGTTGCAAAAATAAAATCAGGTAACTTTGTCTGGCACTTAGCAAGCACCACTTCCTGCAAACCCCGATATCCCCTTGCCTTGTCTACGAATAGGACTTCATCAGTTCCACAGCAACCTCCTGACCCTGCTCTTTGAATTCCAAAGAAAAATTCCCCCCAAGCATCGTAAGAAAGAAAGAAAGAAAGAAAGAAAGAAAGAAAGAAAGAAAGAAAGAAAGAAAGAAAGAAAGAAAGAAAGAAAGAAAGAGAGAGAGAGAGAAAGAAAGAGAGAAAGAAAGAGAGAGAAAAAGAAAAATATCTCCCATGATATGTATATAGGTAAGTTGTTTTTAATTCCCTCAGCCAGAATCAAGCATTAAGAAGAATCTCATTGAAAGAATTATAAGGGTATTTCTTTTTTGAGTTCCCCAAATACCTTCTCCATCCCCATTCTCCTTGGGGACTGGTTCACACTACATCTACATCAATCTATAGAACTCTGGACCCAGCTGTATTCACCAGGTTCCTGATTCTCCCACATTCCTATCCCATGCTTTGCACATGGTAAACCCTCAATAAGTGGTTCTTAGCTGAACCAAGCAGAATGAGATGGCAAATTTCAACAAAGATATAGTGAGCATCTACTATATGCTATGCAGTATGTGAGACCCTTTTCCCTCTCATATTTAATGATCACAACTTTCTTGAGAGGTAATCATCATTGTTCCCATCTTACAGATGACAAAACAGAAACACAGAGCATTGAGTGACTTGCCTAAAGTCCCAGGGTCAGGAAGGGGCCCAGTGGGATGGAACCCAGGTCTCTGAGTTTGTTGTAACTAGGAGCCTCTCTCCCCTAAAGCACCTTCGTAACAGCTTTCCCTTCCCACCCACCCCCTCAGCACAAACAGAAACCCCTCATTTTCAGCAAGTCATTTAATAACTCCAAAAGAGGGGCCACATCCTTTTCTCTACCTCTGTTGGTGAACAAAGACAACATCATGTTTCCAACACACTAGTCAGACCAAGGGAGAAAAAAATCCCCATGACTTCAGTAATTTTCCATCCTCTGGAACAAGGACATCATACAGAAGATTTACCATAATACATAAATATTGCTTTTAAATAATACCAATCTCTCTTCTAATATGACTTAAATCCTAAAATCAAAGGTTTAATAGCTTCCTTTCTTGCATCTTGAATAGACACACAAACCTAAATAGATATACAAACCATAAACGCAGCAGCCAACCAGTTAGATGGGGCTCTCACATCTATACAGAGATTCCTGACAACTTGCACCCAATTTGACTCTGGTCTTAGACGTGCTGACCTGAAATAATTGCTGGCCGCGGCAAGCACCACGCGGTGGCAGGAGAATTCCTGAATGTCCACACACAAGGTGACATCTGTCAGAGAGTTTTCCAGTCGGAGGGTCTCCAGGCCATTCTGCAGAATTAAGGAGAGTCCCGTGTCGTCAAATTTTACTTTATCCCCATTTAAGATTTCTACCAGCTCTCCCCTTTTCTGGGAGGGTTCATCTGTAGGAGGTGCCAGAGGCCCTTCCAAACTCTTCTCCACCACGTCGCCCATAGTCCAGGCACCGCTTCGTCCTGCCATCAACATCCAGACTGAAGGAGCGCCCAAGTTACAAGCAGGTCACATTGCAGAAGCTGAGCGGATTTCCTGTGCACGGCCCTCCACTTATCACCAGCTGTCACACACACATAACAGGAAGTCTCGCACTTTCTCATCCTGTTACTACAAACGCCAATAACTTCTATTCTTCTTCTTTCTGTGAATCATCACAAGGTTAGAAATTACTTAGAAGGGATATGTAGGAAGGGGCTCCGGGAGAGAAGGGGTGGCTTCTCAGAGTCTGCTATTAGTATTGTGCAGTTATTTTGGTCCACCTCCTCCCTCATATCCGTGAGCAGGAAGCCTCTGGTTCTGGTTATTACATTTGTACTCCTGATGCTTCTATAACTGAAGTTGTCTATGATGGAATGGGCAGAGGGCATTCTACAACCCTCTCCATCCCTCCCCCCAGGAGCCTGAGACCCCACAATGAGCCCCCACGAGGTCCCTTGGAATCTTGGAAAACATGCTTATCTCTGGTATTCTCATTTCTAGCAGCACTGCACATCTTCTGTCTTTATCTTCCTCCCTGCTCATGCGAAGACAATGTCACAGCAAATATTAATGTTCTCTAAGCCCCATTGCAAAATGTCTGCTGTTTCAGATATGCCTCTGGGTGTAGAGAAGAAATGGTCTCCAGAAACTCGATTCCCAGGGTCTCCTCTCTTAGAAGACCAATCAGGATAGGTCAACACCAGCTTGCCCTAACAAGTCTCAAATTGGCTGAACTCACCCAACATCTATTGGCGATGTATCTAGTGATGGATCGTGAAGTATTTTCATTACCTCTGCAGGTCTCCATTAAATAGTAATAACGATATTTTATTCTTAAAATCTTACTACATCCTAGAAAATTTACAGAAGTTAATATATTTTAACCTTCATAACAACCCACTGGGGTAGATAGGACTTTCCTCATTTTACAGCTAAGGAAACTGGATGGAGCTCTGCTCAAGTGAGCAGCAGGGCCCAGTTCCGCTTGGCTCCAAAGCCACTATTTCCTGTACCACCATCAGGCTCTCAGAGCTGTAACATCATGTTGACCCTAAATCCTGAGTCTCCCACAGAGAGAACTGCAAGGCTTGCCTGCCGTTGCTGCACCATCCTGGTGCCTTGACAAAGTGCCCTCCGCTCTCTCTCTCCTGCTGTCACTCACCTTCTAGCAGTGGGGAGTACTACCTGGCCTCCCCATTAACAGGATTCCCGATCCTCCGGCTGTCCTGGTCAGTGATGATTGAGCCCTCTCCAGGAGTCTCATTTCTACCTCTGATCTTCTTCTTTTCCATAGATACTTACTTTTAAAACCAGGGTCTTCAATATTTCCCCCAAACTTGTTCTTTATCCAGAGTTCTGTCAATCAAGATGCTTTTGGCTTCAAAACAACAGGGGTCTCACGTTACTTGTAGAAGAAGCCAGAGGTGTGGAGTTCCAAGCTGATCCAGAAGCTTAGTGATGCACCATCAAGGACACAAGATTTTTCCATCTTTCCATTCTGTCACCCTCAGTGTAATGGAGATGTCCCTTTATGGTCACATCATAGCTGCCATAGTACCAAACACCAAGTCTTCATACAACCCCAGTACAATATCAAGAATTAAAAGAGCAGACCTCTTCTCCTCCATCACTTTCTTTTTACCAGAGAGAAAATATTTCCTAAAATCCCCATCAGATTTCTGGGCCACTTGGACACTTCACACCGAATCCCAGGAAATATAAATGCAATACCGTGACTGGCTTGAACCAACCTGAAATCCTCCACTGAGACTAGTCTACCTCCCCCAAGATCAAGGAATAGCCATGTGATCGCTGGACGAAATCAGGCCGGACAGCACAGAAGAGGGGCCAGGCAGGTGTGCAGCTGCCCTGCGGTGCCTGCCACGAGGGCTTGCGGAGTCTTAACTCTCCCTGCCGGCCTTGGCTGGGAGGGACTCAGAACTTCCACCGCCATGACGCTAACCACCACCTCTGCTAGAGCTGAGGACCGTGCACGACCCTCCATACCCTTTGTGCCCCAAAACCTCTCAAATTGCAAACAACAATGGCCATATTCAACTCCACCCCAATCACCCCAAGTAAAACAAAATTTAAAATTCTTCGTTCATGATGGATCCTGTTCACCAAGTTCCTGTGTTATTTTTCATATGGCTCCCAGGCCCACCCACCCCGTCCCCTGATATAAGCAGATAACTGTCACCTTCCCCCCAACCCTCCATTTCCCTGGTCAGCAAGCACGCAGAGTTGTGCCACAGGTGTGACAGTCTCTATCATCTAGTTTTAGTGCCGAGGGGAAAAACACACCCAGCTTGGCATCTATGTCGACCTGGATACGCTCTGAGATTCAGCATGAACTGGTACATACTCTTTATAGCTACAGGCAAAAGAACTCTGTTCTGTGAAAGCTTTATTTTCCCTACCAGGCAATAAAATATACAAGTCATTGGCAAAAGCTTTATTACTGAGAAAACAATTTAATTATATCTTACTAAGCTAGTTGGCTTTATGATACTTGTAAGGAATAAATTTTGTCCCCATACAAGTGGGTGACTTCACTCAAGGAAAATCTCAATTCCTAAGGCCACAGATTGCCCCTTCTGATGCCCATCAACTATCTTCTCTAACACAAATTACACTGATACAAACAAGTCTTACATCAGCCACAGAGGAAGAGCCACTGTTCCCTCATGTTAACTAATTGCTACAAAACGATTATTTATTGAGCCTCAACTATGTTCCAGGAGCTATGAGAGGCACTGTATGAACTCCAATGCTTTTAATCTTCCCACTAATCCAGTGCACTTAAGTACTATGATCTCCATTTCAGAGACGCGAAAGCAGACAAGGTCACATAATTGTAGCACATAATATCAGTGTCACGCCCATATCCCCCCAGCCCACCCTGGAGTTCACCCACAGACAGTTTCCATACACGCCAAAAGCATCACTTCCGGAGAGCATTCTCTGGCTACAAGAGCACACCAGCTCACCAGAAGTGATGGAGAGTTAATGCCCCCAAGAGTTACCTTCAACTCTTCAAGGAATTGGTAGATAAATAGGCTAGCCTCCTTGTCTCTTGGTGAGACACTACTGATGTGTGTTCTACACTGTCTGCCAGAGGACTCCCAGAGCACTGAACTCCAATTGCCCATACTATTAGTAACCCACTCATCCTCCAAGGGCGTCCTGCCCTTCCCATCTCACTTTCCCACCTCCTCACTGTGCCTCCCGAATAAACTACTTGCACCTAATTTTTGTTTTAAGGTCTACATTGGGTTGGGAAGGGAACCAAATTAAGATACATACTACTGAGTGGCAGAATCAAGATTTGAACTCGGATCTGACTATTCTAACACCCATGCTTTTCCCTTTACACTGTTCTCTCATGACCCCCACAGAACCCCAATTCCAAGGGGAGGCAACAACTGTGACTTTGATCTGTCATAGTCAGGGGATTCTTTCTTTCCACCAACATAGCCAATGTCCAGTCAGCGCTGGCTCCTGCTCTTTGCTGCTGCATCCCAATATCCAAGGGCCTAACTCACCTCACAGTAAGGACTTCACAAAGCCAACCAGACCATCGCCTGCCTTTGTAGGTCACAGTCACAGCTGCAATGGCACCAGCGCGTCACAAGCTACCCCCGCAGGGCCTCCGCCTGCCACATTTTCCAGGGTGCACTGCCAGAAATACCACCATTGCCCACAGCCCCCTGCTTCTGCTGCTCTCTCTCAGAGAAGGAGTAGAAATGTCAAAGGGGTTCATTGTGGCATCCTTTATTTCCTGCTTCTCAGAATCTTTGAGTTGCTGCTCTTCCATGGCCCCATATGGGCGCTACCACTCCATATTGGATCAATTACCCAATGTGAGGTTACCACCGATTTAGACAGGACTCATCTATTGCCCTACACAAGCCAGACAAGCCTTCTATTCCCCTACGCAGAAGCTTCTCCTTCTTGATTCACAGCCTGTGAATGAGGGGGCAGTGAGACATCACTTCTGCAGGATTTACAAAATAATTCAGTAAAGTGGCTGGACACAAGATAAAACATTTAAAATATTTTCCAGTACGGCAACGAGAGCCAGTTAGAAAATGTAATGGAAAAATAATGCCACTCACGATGGTAATAAACCATATGTAAATGCCTAGGAATAACCTTAATAAGAAATGTAAGAGAAAACTAACAAAATTTACTAAGAGATTTAAAAGGAAATGGGACTATACCAAATGGAAACAAAAGAGTAAAAACTCTACTGTGATACAACCTCTCTCCATCCCAAACAACCACAACCATTCTCCCACCAAATACATTTATATAACTAGAAGTATAACATACATTACATGCATGAGAACAGAGTTGAGCTGTGTGATATTTACAAGGCTCTGTGTGTGCCTTATAATACTTCACTAAGCTATACATTTTTGTGTGTCATTTTCTATATGATTTGTTTGACAATAAAAAGATAACAATAGTATTAGTAACAACAGTCATCATTCATTGAACACCTACCAGATGCAAGGGCTTTGACAACCATCACCACTTTTAATATTTACAATAATCCTTTGAAGTAGGTGTCATTGTTCCTCAACTTAAGCCTGTGGCAAATGAGTCTAATAGAGGGTTAAGGACTTGTTAAGGTCATACAGCTCCTATCTCATATTTTCTCTGCTCTCCTTAGCCCCTTGATCCAAATAAATAGCTAAGATTCAAATCCCATTTGCTTACTCCAAAGCCTGGGTTCTTAACCACTATCATATATTCTGTCCCCATGATTTTATAACTACACATTTCCTTTCTAAATATGCTCAGAGCTTTCTTGTCTTTGAGATGTGTTTATTCCCTTTGCTGAGACTGTCTCTTCTCTGCCTGAAGAAATGCTATACATTCAGATTATAGAATAATACATACATTTAATACCACTTTTGTAAATTTGAACCAAAAGCATGTGCATAGCCTAGATCGGGGTTTCCCAACCATGGCACTGCTAACAATTTGGACTGAATAATTCTTTGTTGTGGAGGAGGGACTGTCCTGCACATAGTAGGAAGTTTAGCAGCATCCTTAGCCACTACCCATTAGATGCAAATAACATCCTCCCTCCCTTGTGATAATAAAAAATGTCTCCAGACACTGCCAAATGTCTCCCCAGTGGCAAAATCACTCCGGTTGAGAACATTGTCCTAGATGTATACCTCTCAAAAGTGTCAAACTGTGGTTATCTCTGAGTGTTAAAATTAGTAATGTGTCTGATATCCTTTTTTGCTCTAGTGTGTATTTGAAATCTACTTAAATTGTTTCCTGTTGGGGGGATTGGTGTCATATTTTTCTTGTTACAGAAGTAATGATGTTTACTGAAGATTTAGGAAATACAAAGCAAAATGAAGAGTCCAGGATGCCATTTCCCAGAAATACCTACTGGGTTTTGTTAAAAACCATACAAGCCATCTTCAGTGACACTATTTCCATAAAACTTTTCCTGATATCCCCAGCTGTATATTCTCTCTCGTTTCCCTATATTTTCACTTTTCTGAAGGCATGATTCAATATTTCTTGAGGATGTAGACCTGATATTGCTTTCTAAATTTTAAAATTATTGATAGAAGTAAGGTGTCTCCCATTTGTAGGGTGACCAACCATCCTGGTTTGCCCAGATCGAGGGGTTTCCAAGGATGCTGGACTTTCCAGGCTAAAACTGGACTCAGACAATTTGGTCACGCTATTTCTATGTCCTCCAGGGTGTCAACACCTTGTCTGTCATAGGCATTCAATAACATTTGCCCAATTAGTGTTGGAAAAGAGAAATTAGTGATGATGTCGTCCTTTGATGGAAATGAAGGTGATCCTGTCTTCCTCGCACCTCATTCCTGCCCCATCCCTTCACACCTACATTTCTATTTCTTAGGTATTTTATCTAGCATCCTCTGAGCTAGATTCTGTGTATGTTGGGACCAATGAGTGGGTCACATGTTGACCTTTGTGGTTTCTGCCCTCACAGTGTTGGAAGATATTAATAACTTCCATGAATGTTTTCATGTTTCTGCATGGCCTGGGCTTTCTGAGCAAAGAGCACTGGCACATTTGGCTAAAGGGAGATTGAATAAAAAGCAAGAAGTTAGAGATAGTGTATTGCTCCAGGGATGAGATTCAGCGATTTCTTTCCCCCTGATGCCATTTGCTTGCACTGCATGGTAGTAAGGAAAAAGTATGTTAGAGATCGTCCTCTCCTCTCCCTAGAGAGGATTTGTTTACATTCCCAAATAAAAACCCCTCTCTTCCCTTCCCTTCCCTTCCCTTCCCTTCCCCTCCCCTCCCCTCCCCTCCCCTCCCCTCCCCTCCGCTCCCCTCCCCTCCCCTCCCCTCCCCTCCCCTCCCCTCCCCTCTCTCTCTCTCTCTCTCTCTCTCTCTCTCTCTCTCTCTCTCCTCTGTCTCTCTCTCTCACAGCAGGAGAGAATGGGCCAACGTGCCAGCAGCCCTTTATATGCTTGGAGTCTCATAGTTTCGGGGTTGCTCTCCTGTGGTGCAACCCCACTGTTACCGGGAAATAACACTGAAACCTCAGTTCTTGTCTTCTTGAAGGAAGGACTTCAATCAAAAGACAGAATTTTCTGCAGAATAAAACAACCAGAAGACTTTTATTTCTATGGGTAGAATTGTCTCCCCCTCTCCCTTCTCTTATCTCTTTTTCTTCCCCTGAGGTGCCAGAGTCCTCTGGCATTCAGCAATGCATTCTTTTTTATTTGGGGACACGCATAAATACATTCCCTTGGTTTGGGGGCATGTGTAAACATATCCCAGTGGGGTATGTGAAAACCTGGAATCCTGCTGGGTAGCTACGAGGGGCTTGACTCAAGCAGAAGCTGCAGCAAGGGCCTTTCTAACCGGGACTAAATTTCTTCTTTTCCTGCTATCTCTATCTACCTACCTACCCTATCACCACTGCACACTCAGGATAACAGCAGGCTCTCACCTCATTGCCTGTAGTGCTTGGGATAAAGGGAACTTGTATGAAGTGGTCTGTGAACAACAAATGGTCTTTCTCTAATTCAAAGAACTCATGTTTCCTCTCAGAAAAAAAAAAAAAATACACACACACACACACACACACACACGGGGGGTGCCAAAAACATGTATATACCTGACTTGTAGTCATCTCTTGTTATCGGTATATATTGAATATTACAATTTTAATACAGTTTTTTCCTTTCTTAAAATGTGTATACATTTCTCTCTCTCTCTCTCTCTCTCTCTCTCTCTCTCTCTCTCTCTAGATATATATGTGTGTGTGTGTGTGTGTGTGTATATACATATATAGTTGGTGCAAAAGTAATTGCAGTTTAAAAGGTTAAAAATAATTTCAAAACCCACAATTACTTGTTTTCCCGAAAACGAGACCTAGCCGGACAATCAGCTCTCTTGTGTCTTTTGGAGCAAAAATTAATGTAAGTCCCGGTCTTATTTTACTATAATATAAGACCAAGTCTTATATAATGTAATATAAGACCGGGTCTTATATTAATTTTTGCTCCAAAAGACAGATTAGAGCTGATTGTCCAGCTAGCTAGGTCTTATTTTTGGGGAAATGGGTGTGTGTGCGGGGGGGGGGGGGGGGGGGGACAGGTGTGTGTGTGTGTGTGTGTGTGTGTGTAACATGCAGTTCATTTTAACCTGATTTATGCAGGATAAAAGTCAAGAGGTATGGGAGGGTGGAACCAGCAGAGGGAACAAAATAATATTTGCTTCAGGGTCTAAACCCCACCAGGAAGGGACCTGGACTCCATACTTTCCTCTCTGCCTGCAAAATGCCAATTCATCCTTCATGATAAATGGCCCTTCTGCCTCCATGAAGCTTCCCCAACACACCTACATTGCAGGCTTTCTATGTGTCCATGCTGCACTGCTCATGCTTCTGTGGGGGCACTTAAAGCATTATACTGTCATTACTTGGTTACTTGTCCATCTCTCCCAGTAAACTGTGAGCTCCCTGAAGGCAGGGGCTGGGCTTCCTAAATAATATCCTATATCCCAGAATCTGGTACAAGCCCAGTTACATATGACTCAGTCAAGAAATATGAGATAGGTAGATGGATTTCATGGTTAGATGAAAGAATAACCCAAACTCTGAGAAGGTGAGCAGACCTATTGCTGGCAGCAAGAGGAAGAGCTCTGCCTTGGTAACCTGTGACTTATGAAGAGTTCTGCACCGCTGAGGTAATGTGTGAGCTGACTTGGAAGGACAAGAAGAATTCATAAGGAGAGGAAAGGTTAGGGTAAAGGCTTTCCAGGGAAAAGGAATAGCATATTCACTCAGAGATCTAAAAGAACAAGGAGTGTCATGCGGGGTCTCAGCTCCCGCTCCCCACACAAGAACACAGGATATGGTGAGGCCAAAAAGGAACACCCACGGAGCCATGGATGGGGGGTTCACACCACTATAGTCTCACTGGCGTCTGGGTTGGAGACACAGGAAGCAGGAGCCACACGATCCACAATCTGCTTTCCGCTTCTCTGCCTGCCAACCTGCCAGCCTGCCAACCAACCAATCAACCAACCAACCCCTTAGCGTAGCCACGGCAGTTATATTAGTGGTTAATAGCTAACCGGTAACAGCTGATGGCCATCTGATCACAGTTGATGGCCATCTACTACCCGAGCCAGCACCTTCCCATGTGAGGCCGAGAGCCTGGAAAATGCTCTCTGGGACTCTGTCCCCACAAGGAGTATTTGCAGAATGACAAACCACGAGGTACAGTTGGAACACAACTGTGTGAGTGGGGAGGGATTGGAAAAGGGGGTACAATAGTAAGAGCCTCAGTCAGTGAGGGAATTTGGACCCATGTTCTCTAGTAATGATGCTGAAATAGGGCCTGCCTCAGCCGTACCTGGGCCCCAGACTTTCTGACTTGGTAGGTTAGGGTGGTTTCTGAGAATTTGCTTTTCTAAGTTTCCAGGTGATGCTGATGCTACTGGTCCCAAGACCATGTTCTGTTATGTGTGAATCTGTCAGAGGCCCTGGAGATGTTTAACCAGGGGGAAGAGAAGGACTCTCATATGGGATTTGAAAAGCCATCAGGTGGAAGAAGCTAGAGGATGACTCCAGTGAATCAAATGAGGGCCAACAGGAAGGAGTCACAGGCAAGCACTTGCAGATGAGTCTGAAGGATTCTCAAATCAAAGCCAACCCAGACTGGCCTACAGACACCTCAAACAACAGATAATTAAGTCACGTGCCCAAAGTCATACAGCTAGTTAATAGCTGAAACAGGACTACAGCTCAGGCCTTGCAGTTCCTGAGCCAGCGCCTCATCCATCACCCCAGGCTGAGCTAGCATGAACAGGACTCCATACATATCTTACTTGTAAGTGAGAGGTAATTAGAATATCCACTCATGCCTCTAATAAGAGTAGCTTTGCCTTCCGTCCTATACTCTCCTGGTTCCAGTTAATACCTGCGGGCCCAGAGGATAGAGAGCCTGCATCGTCTACCTCAGGTCAGGGTTCACCTGTGTATCCCCAGCTCATGAGTTGGAGTGCCCCAGCCTCTCCCACGCCAGACACTGCTGGCCTGGTCTCTCCTCCCCACCTAACTCAAGATGCCCCAATACTCCTAGGCTCCTGCCCATCAAATGCCCGTTCCTGGGCTCCTCAGACCGCGTTCTCTTGCCAACCATATCCCAGCATAAATAATAACAATATAAATGTTTTCATAAAGAACAATGAGCTAGGGGCCAGCCTGAGTCAGAAACAGGAAGTTGGGAAGTTCCATGAGAAGGAGCACAAAGCTGATCTAAGTGAGGAGACCGGAAACCAAAATCTGAGTCCAGAGCCAACTGTTTCACAGCTTAATGTGGAAGGGATTATTTCCAAAAGATCTGTGTCAAGGCTTTTTATTCTCTTATAAATTTCATATACAGTACACACTTTCCATAGCATAACTTTTCATTTTTCATCAACCTGATGAAAGGCTTGTCATACATGGATTATAGTTTTTCAAAACTTTCTATTCAAAGCCACCTAGCCTGGTACCTGAGCATCCCCTGAAGTGTCTTCTATAGACTGAACTTAAGGAAGGCCAGGTGTTCCCCAGATCCCCTCCAGGTGGTTCTGAGCAACCCCGCTCTGAAACAATGTCCGCAAAATAGGGAGTCAAAATTTAGAAGTGCCTTTTTGAAGGCAGCTGTGAGCCCAACCAAACCTGATGCAATCCCTTAGGTCAGGAGTGTCCAAACTTTTTTCAATGTTTTTCACCAAGGGCCATATGCGGTAAAATACACAAACAGCCGGGCCACTCACTCGAGGTGAAGTACGTATTGCCTCACCTGGTTTATTTAAGTAAACTAAATATATTTTTTGAATTTTCTGTGGGCCAATTAAAAATGGGTTGTGGGCCGCAGTTGGCCCGCGGGCCACAGTTTGGACACTCTGCCTTAGGTGGTCCCAGGACCAATGGAAGCAACTGACGGAAAAAGCTGAAACTGACCCTCAACGAATGGTGAAATCACGGAAGTTTGTCCTTAATATACCTCCCCATATCTCATATATTTCTTTGTGTTTTTTTAAATAACTTTTGCTATGTGTTTTTCTGATTATAAAACAATAATAAATCACCTTTGTGAAATCTTCAAAATTTCAGAAAAAAAATCAAAGTTAACATTTGGTGTACTAGAATAGACTCATACTGACTTGAGAGATTTAATTGCATTCATTTCTTCCTGGCTCCAAGTTTGGTGCTAGTCGTGTTGGTTGAAATTGACCATAATAGAAGTATTTACACCATAAAAACTGGTAAATGCTGCATATCAGGGCTTGTTTGTTTGTTTGTTTGTTTGTTTGAAAAATGATTACCACACACAACTGATATACCACCTTTGCCTTTAGACTATTCAGGTCTTGAGGTCCTTGAATCTGGACCACCATCCAGCTCCAGTTAAGGCTATACTATTGGATTTCAGAGAAATTCTGCTTAAACCCCCTTTTCTGAAGTAGCTTGCTTGAGCTGTTCCTTACATCCAAACAGGCTTCACTGGACCAGAGAAGAGCATATCAGGAAGCTCTTCTGTCTGACCCACATACTCACCACCATATGCCTCTTTCACCACAGACCCCAGTGTTGACCTGACCTCCAAGCACGCACTATGGAAACCACATCTACAGCTCAGCTTGGCATCTTCAAGCTTCTATACCTGCCCTAAGAGCAAATGCATGTTTTTTCATAAAAGGAATTTCCCAACAGACACCAATTTTTGAACCGTTTAGCCCCAAGTAGCCTCTCAGTCATTGTCCCATTATGGCTTCGTGCCCCAGTTTGCCTCTTGGCCAGGTTTGCTCAAGATATTAAGGAGTTCTTTTTTTTTTTTTTATCAAAAATGCCAATTTTTGGGCCAGCCCGGTGGCTCAGGAAGTTAGAGCTCCATGCTCCTAACTCCGAAGGCTGCCGGTTTGATTCCCACATGGGCCAGTGGGCTCTCAACCACAAGGTTGCCGGTTCAACTCCTCAAGTCCCGCAAGGGATGGTGGTCTCTGCCCCCTGCAACTAAGATTGAACACGGCACCTTGAGCTGAGCTGCCACTGAGCTCCCAGATGGCTCAGTTGATTGGAGAGTATCCTCTCAACCACAAGGTTGCCGGTTCGACTCCCGCAAGGAATGGTGGGCTGCACCCTTGCAACTAGCAATGGCAACTGGACCTGGAGCTGAGCTGTACCCTCCACAACTAAGATTGACAGGACAACAACTTGACTTGGAAAAAAGTCCTGGAAGTACACACTGTTCCCCAATAAAATCCTATTCCCCTTCCCCAATAAAATCTTTAAAAAAAAAAAAAAGGCAATTTTCAGTGATTCACCACAATAACCAACACAAAAGAAAGAGAAGAGGTACCCACTATAGGTTCTCCAGGCCTCTTAGAAAATATGGAGTTGTTTCTTTGGCCACTTACATGTGAATCTACAAGGAAAGTGATATTGTAGACATCAAGGGAATGGGTTCTGTTCCAAAAGGAATGCCCCCCAAATGTCCCCATGGCATAACTGCAAGAGTCTACAATGTACCCAGCATGTGATTGACATTGTTGTAAACAAACAACTTAAAGGCAAGATTCTTGCCAAGAGAATTAATGTTTATGTTGAGTATATTAAGCACTCAAAGAGCCCAGATAGCTTCCGGAAACATGTGAAGGAAAATGATCAGAAAAAGAAGGAAGCCAAAGAGCAAGTTACTTGGGTTCAACCGAACTTCCAGCCTGCTCCACCCAAAGAAGTACACAAAGTGTGAGAACCAGTGGAAAGGAGCCTTAACTGCTGGAAGCCATTCCCCATGAATTCGTGATATAATAGATGTAAAAAATAATAATAATATGGACTATGAAAACAAAAGACATTAAAGGCTCTGGTGGCAGCCCTCAGGTTTGGAGTTCATGGAAGAATGATAGCCCTGGGAAGAAGTCAGAGGTGCAAGGCAAAACGCCAGTCCCGGAGGAACAGCAATACCAACCATAGTACCCAGAGGACCCGGGACTAGAGATGGGCATAAGATTAAAGCAAGATCAGTTAATTACGGTTTATTGAAAGAATTTTAAGAACAGGTCAATGCCTCAGTTTCTTTCTCTGTAAATTGAAGTGTAATTATAGTATCCACCTTAATCTGTTGTGAAGAGGGGGATGAGTGAATATATGTGAAGCCTTTAGGAATGCTTGGCATCTATTAAGCCCTATATAAACATTAGCTATTATTATTCAAACGTTTATGTAGAAAAGAAAGTATGTGCATTTTAGTCTAAATCTGGCTTCTGGCTTCAGACCAAAAACTCCTTCAGTACAATGGCCTTTGTTAGTATCTACAAGCTGTCTATTGTCCCCAGGTTATCTTGAATCATTTCCATATAGTCGATGTAGAGGGTTCCACAGACCACCATCTCCCCAGGGAAATGAACTTTGAATCCACTCTGTGCTTCAAAAATATTATTCTACCCAGTGTCACAACAGTTCATGGAAGGATTTATCCATCTGGGAAATTCTTCCCAGAAGTAACCCAGATTAGAGAAGCAATTTGAAAAATATATTAATATGTCTTAAATGTACTATTATTATAGAGTATCATTAAGTGCTCTGTGTACTTTGTCTCATCCTATGTCCTTTTATCCTGATACTTAATAAAATGGATTACTTCCTTCTTTTTACAACCAAAGAAACCAAGGATCAAAACTGAAGTTGGGTGCT
The DNA here is from genome assembly GCF_057876585.1 of Rhinolophus sinicus. Classification (NCBI taxonomy): domain Eukaryota; kingdom Metazoa; phylum Chordata; class Mammalia; order Chiroptera; family Rhinolophidae; genus Rhinolophus; species Rhinolophus sinicus. The sequence continues at coordinate 47,802,984 of NC_142517.1, forward strand.
TTGTCCCAGGTTACACATACTCTGTTGGGTATGTCAGTTATAGCATCTGATTTGCCCATGCCCTATTCTAATGAAAAGTTCCCAGCACACATGCCCTGTTCCCAGGAAATCATTTCTGATACCACATGATTCTGCTGCCCCCCCTTATTAATTGGACTAGAGTGAGTGCTGCCATCCAAAGACAGCCAAGTATTATATAGAGAGAGATTCGTTCAACGACACATACGTCTGGCTCAAAAAGATCAGTTGGAACAATTAGAATCTCTCTCTCTCTCTCTCTCTCTCTCTCTCTCTCTCTCTCTCTCCCTCCCTTTCTCTCACATATTAAATAAGAAATACAGAGTTTTCCATTTGACAGCAGAAATAGGAGGCAAAAGGATACATAAAGAGATGCCATGAAATAGAGTCAGAACCATGCCCACCTAAAGCCATTTGCCAACCAATCTTCTGAAAAGCAAAAATTGTAAGTAAGCAGAGGGACCTGGAAGGTAAAAAGATGAGGCTGAAGCCAACATGTAGAGAGTAACTGAAACAGGTCACCCTGAGACTGGGTGGAGAACCATGGTTTCCTATTGCTGAAGTCCTAAGGCTACTCTGAATCTGGACCCACCCTGTAGCTCTAGTTAGGGCTCTGCTCTAGGATTTCAGAGAGATTTCTGCCTAGATCCCAACTTTTCTTCAAGCAACTTGACTAATACTTTGTTCCTTACATCTAAACGGGCCTCACTGGAACAGAAGCAGAGCGGTATCGTAAAGCACATCTGTCTGACCGCCACATAGGAAACACTGCACTACCCTTCTTCCATAGATCAGGGAGAAATGGGTCCTGAAGAAGGATCAGCTATTGTAGCTACAGGCAGTGCTAATTCAGATCGGCTATCCATTTCCAGTACTAAAATGGACTTTCCAAATGAAGAGTCAAGGAATAAATTGGAAACAGCAAAAATTTCAAAGAGTGGGTTTTGTTAATAAAAACAATCCCCAAGTGTTCACTTAATGTTAAGTTAGGAAGAAAGGCTATAAAATAGTAGGCACAGAATACTCCCATTTTTGCAAATATGAGTGCCAAAAGAAAGGCATTCACTCATTCATCAAATGTTTAATGAGTATGTTCTAGGTACTCAGGATGCAATGGAGAGCAAAGAGTGACACAGTTCCTACCACCAAGGAGCTTTCAGTCTAGTGAGGGAGACCAACATTAAGAAACAAACACACACATTGCTATCATTCTAAGTGCTACAAAGGAAATGCAGTTGGCGGAGAACCTTTATCGGGGACAAGTTTCCCTGGTAAGGAAGTTCAGCAAAGGCTTCTCTGATGACTGTGCTGCGATGGATGAGTACGCAGTACCTACATAGAGAATTGTCCAGGCAGAGGCTACAGCAGGGACAAAGCCTAGTGGTAGGCGGGACTACAGCCAATACAAGGAGCTGAAAGAAGGCCCTATGGTTGGGCAGAGAATGGCGTGGGATGGGGCTGGAGTGGTAGGCAGGGCCAGATCACGCAGTGCCATACAGGCCAGGTTAAGGAGTTTTTCTTCACCACTGAAGGACTAGGGGAACAGGTGAGGATGGGTATGGAAGATACAATCAGATTTTCACTTTGTAAATATCAGTCTCCTTGATGGAGAGCAAATTACTAGGAGCCAGCATGAATAATCTACAAGAGAAGGACAGTATGGAATCTGTCAGTTATCCAGATGGCATACGGCAGCAGCATGGACTGGGGATGAGTGCTGGGGACAGAAACAAGCAAACGAATTTGAACCCTATATGAAAGTTAAAAATCAATAGGATAAGGTGATGGATTACACATGGAATGAATTTTCATTCAATTCCTTCATAAAGGAAAAGGAATTTTCAAAAATGGCCTAGGTTTCTAGTGTGAATAGCTGGATGAATGGAGATACTAACAATGATACAGGGAACACTGCAAAGGGAAGAGGTTTGGGGGAGAAGAGAATGAGTTTATTCTTGGTCATGCTGAGTCTGGGGTCTGAGACATTCAAGATGTATGTGCTCTCAGGTGAGACGTTTGATACACAGTCTGGAGCTCAAAGAAGTCTGGGTTGGAGATATTATAATAATCAATAGACCAAAACATTAAAAGTGGTTATTTCTGGGCGATAAGTTTTTGCATGTCTTCTGTTTTATTCTTTGTGATTTTCTGTTTTTCCTGTTTTCAGCAATGAAATATATATATATTTCTAAACAGAGTTTTAAAAAAGAGTAAGATGTTCCTTGTGCTGTTAGCAAGGGGGAGAACTACTTCTCACAGTTGGAATCAGTGACCTCAACAGGAATGTCCCTAGAGGAGGGGAAAGCCCAGTTAGTTTCATGCTAATAGCTCTTTGGCAACACCATGTTTCTTTTACATGGGCCTCCACCGATCTAGCTATCTTCCTAATTGTAACTTGGTATCCTGAGCAGACAAATGGAAGAGGAGGGGGTCCGCTGTGCAGGTGAATGGCCAAGTTTGGGATCCACGTATCTCCCTGACAACTGAGGTCTTTTCAGGAGCCCAATAAACAGCAACTTTCCCCCGTCATCCTGGGGATGAACCAATTGAGGAGCAAAACAAAGAGCTGGGAGATGAAGACCAAATACCTGAGTACTAGCTAAGTACAAACTCATCAACAGATGGTCCACCCAGTCAGGAGTGGCAACACTGAACCAGGGCCAGCACCCCCACCCCACTTACCTCACCCCAGAGGTGCAAAGCAGAGAGCACTGGGCCATACACACACAATTTCAGTTTCCTAACACCATTTTCCCTGAAGCAGAATGAGGACAGATGGAAGGGTGGGGAAAGGCCAGGAGAGTAAGGCTAATGCAAGGAAACAGCACGAGTGGGAGGCAGCGTTCATGCTCACCGCCACCCACTATGCATTCATGTATTTAGCATCTTGTTTATAAATCAAGCTCCATCACATACAAGAAAACAATGCTGTCCCGTGTGCATTTCAGTAGTCTGAGTGCCTGGTGACTAGCAACAAGTCAGCACTAGCTGAACTTTAGCAGAAACTGAACTTATTAGCAAAATATTGGGTGCTAATAGTGTTTGAGTCCCAGGTTTAAAAAGGAGAACAACACCCATATTCATATTCATAGCAGCATTATTCACAATAGTCAAAAGGTGAAAGCAACCTAAGCGTCCATGGACAGATGAATGAATAAACAAAATGTGGTATATATATAATATATAGACTAGACCATTATTTCACCTTTAAAATGAAGGAAATTCCGTCATCTGCTACAATGTGGATGAATTTAAATACAACATGGATGAGGAAATTAAGCCAAGTGAAATAAGCCAGTCACTAAAAGACAAATGCTGCGTGATTCTACTAGGAGGCACCTAGAGTAGTCAAATTCATAGATACAGAAAGTAGAAGGGTGGTTGCCAGGGCCTGGGAGAATGAGGAATGAGGAGTCGTAGTTTAATAGGTACAGAGTTTTAATTTTGCAAGAGAAAAAGAGTTCTGAAGGTTGGTTGCATGACAATGTGAATGCATTATACTTAAAATTACTGAACTCTACACTTAAAAATTTTTAACATGGTAAAAAAAAACCAGCAACAACAAAAACAGCTGAGGGAAAAAAAAAAGTTTTCTTTCTAGTTTTAACATATTGAGAATATTGGGCAGGGGATATTCTAGCGTTCCAAAAGCATTAACATCAAATGTCGTATGTTTCAAAATATCCTTAGATGAAATGGTATTAACCGTGGACTTGGGTTTGAAATAGAAAACTAATCAAAATTGAATCCTGGGATATATGAAATAATCTAAGACATTTTCCGTTTCTGCGTGGATTGATCTAGCATAAAAATGATATAAAAGGCTTGATTACATTGCCCCAAAAAGTAGGTATAAAGAACACTTTAAGGACGAAGGAAAATTTGAATATGAACTATACTCAATGATAGTATATAAAGATTACATCCCTTGCATGTGACAATGGCATTGTGGTTATATAGGAGAGTATCCTTGTACTCAAGAGACACATGCTCTTTTAGGGGTGAAACATCATGACACCTGCCACTCCCTTGCAATGATTCAGCAAAGAAAATGATTTATATAAAGAAATAAAACAAAGAGTATATGGGAGCTCATTATACTGTTCTTTTATATTTTATGGGGATTTATGAGGAGCCCAAAATTTCTAGCGTGGATGGAGAACAAGGACTGAAAGATGCCACTGAGAACAGGCTGAAAAATCACTCTGAAAGATCGGCCTGGTCAGGACGCCACTTTCCTCATCCCCGAGTATAAATGGCTGTAGCTTGCACCCCTGACACTCTTAGTACAGGGCATGGGACACCACTGCTACATCCATGCCATTGCTTCCCCAAGGCCTTGATCTTACTCCAACCTCCAAATGAGTAAATAAATCCTCCAGAGATGGGTGAACATCTCGCATAAAATGATATTAAAGGCTTGATATCACTTTAGAATTAAAGCTGTGAACCTGATCAGCTAAGAAGAAGATCAAGGCATAGCACGGGGCAGGGGAGGTGGGGAACGGGAACTTCCTATCAATCTCATTCTGAAACAGCCAGGTGGCCTTCTCACCCTTAAGGTACGACATCCAGAGGAAAGAAATGTGATCAAATCTGTTTGAAATTTCAAGCTACAGAATTTCAATACAGCTTTAGATGAAAGATGAAAAACATTGGATTAAAAAAAAATCTACTTTTTCTGTATCTCCATCTCAAGAGAAGCTTTCATGTATATCCAAGGGTGTAACACTCAAATTATCCAGAGATTCCTGAATTAACCTAAGTTTTTCTAGATTTAACATACTGACAACTTGATATAATAAACATGATCCAGTAGCTCTGATCTTTTATGTTTTAAAAATACTATATAGACACATTTCAGCACATGCCAAAACCATTTAGGAAGGACTTTCAGACAAACCCCAGCTTGGGTTAACAACACAGCTGCTCAACATTGTGGATGTACATAAATGAAAAGACAAAATATTATTAAAAGGCACCCTATATAACCAACAGTATATCCATAACATAGTTAACCATCATATTAATCCTTCCAAGTCCAAATATGTTGAGGGTGGTGGCACTTAAAAATAAAACTCCCTGCTTACTTTTGAATCACGTCGCCACTTTGCAAATTGCCTCCTTCAGCGTAGTGTGTGAGAAGGTGAAGGTGTATCAACCAATCAAACCAGAAACTGGAAAATTTAGCCATCACTTTTTCAGAGGGATAATTGAGATTTTGAGTGCTGCACCTGGAAAAAGGATCCTATAAAGAAGTTGTGGTATATATACACAATGGAACACTATTCGGCGGTAAGAAAAGATGATATAGGAACATTTGTGACAACATGGATGGATCTTGAGAGTGTAATGCTGAGCGAAATAAGTCAGAAAAAGCAGAGAACCATGTGATTTCACTGATATGTGGTATATAAACCAAAAATAACAAAAGAACAAGACAAACAAATGAGAAACAGAAACTCATAGACACAGACAATAGTTTAGTGGTTACCAGAGGGTAAGGGGGGTGGGGGGTGGGAGATGAGGGTAAAGGGGATCAAATATATGGTGATGGAAGGAGAACTGACTCTGGGTGGTGAACACACAATGGGATTTATAGATGATGTAATACAGAATTGTACACCTGAAATCTATGTAATTTTACTAACAATTGTCACCCCAATAAATTTTAAAAAAAAAAGAAAAAGGATCCTAGTGTGGAGAGAGAGTCAGGAGATCCATCGCCCCATTCTCAGAGTCTAGGGGCTCTGCTTAATTAGATAAGCAAAAGACCATTGGAAAGGCCCGAACTCGTAAGTCAGAAAGGCCTAAATTTTAATCCCAGTTATTATATTTCCCATAGTGTGGCCTTGGACAATTTGCTTAGCTTTGTGGATCTTTAGTTGCTTTATCTATGAGATGGATTACCTGTGTCATAACATTGCCATGGTTATTAAATGAGAGATCATATGTAAAGTCCTTAGCACCACACCTGACATACAGTACTGCTAAAAAAAAAAAAAAAAAAAAAAAAAAAAAAAAAAAATCCTATTATTAAATAACGAAAGTAACAAACTCTGCAAAAAAAAGAGCAGAGATATAAATTCCCTCCAGACATGAGAACCATTTTGGACGCTGACTGACTGACTGACATGTAAATCAGGTCTCACCCTCTCAAAATAGCACACCTTAATGGAAAGTCATTTCTATATCTAAATTGGACAAAATACACCCCTTTCACCAGGCTGCCCCTTTCTCCACTGGCTCTGTCCTGGGCCATCGACAGGTCTGAGATGACGCTGACGATGGTGAGTTGAAACAGGCCCTTTTCCAGACTTTGAGTTTAAGTTTAATCAATATTGATTAAAGGCCAAGCGTGGGCCAGCCACAGTGCTAGACACTGGGGGACACAGATGTGACTGAATACCCCGCATCACTGCCCTCGAGGAGCTACCAGCCTAAGGAAGCCAACGTGTAAACAGAAAAACTAAACAGAATGTGAAACATGCAGGATACGATGAGAAAATAAGATACTAGGAATTATATGAATACTTTTAGACCCCATCTTTATACATTTTCAACATTTTATTCCGTTCTTCAGTTTAGTTCTTTTCCTTAACAATTGAACATACTCTGCAAATGGGCTTATGTCAAATGTATATTCAAATGAGAAAACAAATTCCACCTCTTTCAGTTTGTTTAAAAGTTGCCATCTTGGTCTCAGTTGTGCTAAATTTGGGTGCTTTATCATTCTGGTCTCTCGCATCAGAGGTACCTAACAATGTGGACAAGGCTCTGACAAAAGGATCTCTCTGCCACCTTGGGGATTAGGTACCTCAATATATGAATTTTGTGGGTACACAATTCAATCCATAGCATTCTGCATCTGGCCCCAAAAATCCTTATTGCATATAAAACACATTGATTTCATCCCCACAGCCCCAAAGTCTTAACTCATTCCAGCATCAACTCTAAAGCCTAAAGTACAAACTTTAAATACCTAAATCAGGTATAGGTGAGACTAGAGGTATGATTCATCCTGAGGCAAAATTCCTCTCTAGCTCTGAAGTGTGAAACCAGACAAATAATGTGTTTCCAAAACACAGTGGTAGGACAAGCATAGGATAAACATTCTCATTCCAAAAGGGAGAAGGAAGAAAGAAGGAAGCGGTAATAGGTCCCAAACAAGTCCACAACCTAGCAAGACAAACTCCTTTTGGTCTCAGTGCTCGAGAATGATCCTTTTTGGCTCAGTGCCCCACCTTCCAGACCCATTGGGGCAGCTGTCTCACTTGATTGCTCTGCTGGGCCAGGGTTACCCCCCAAGTCTCTGCCAGCAGCAAATCTGCCCCCAGGGCTCCAGTTATTTTAACCGAGAGAATTTAATGAAGAATGTTTACCTAGGTAATAAAGAATTGATAGCAAGGTAACTGAAAAGGCAAAAAGAACACTAAACTATGACAGATTGTCATAGAATTGATTAATTCTTTATTACTTGCTAGGAGGAGGCAACAGCAGGAAGCAGGTTATAGGGCTGAGGGAACAAAGGCAAGAGGTTGGGTTATTAACTCTTAGAAGCTTGGAGGACAACCCTGTTGGATTAAGACCCAGGTTTCTGAGGAGAGGGTGCCAGCCTGCTGTGCTGGTATCTCTACAGGGATGAAATGCAGTAGGCTTTGCACATCGATAAAACTTCAAACTGGATTGAACTGTGTGTTATTTGCTAGGGCTGCTATACCAAAGTGCCACAGATTGAATGACTTAAACAACAGAAATGTATTGTCTCACAGGCCTCCCGGCTGTGAAGGAAGGGTCTGCTCCAGGCCTCCGTCCTTGGCTTATAAATGGTTGTCTTCTCCCTGTGTCCCTTCACATTGTCTTCCCTCTATGTATATCTAGGTGTCCAAATTTCCTCTTCTTACAAGGACATCAGTCATATTGGATTAGGGCCCACCCTAATGACCTCTCAGTAACTTGATTACCTCTGTAAAGACCCTACCTCTAAATAAGGTCACATTCTGAGGTACTGGGGGTTAGGACATCAGTATGCGAATTTTCAGGAGACACAATTCAGCCCGTAACAAACTGCTTCTGGAATGATCTGCCTCTGCTGGAATGAGGAAGCAGCATGGCTGGATGCCGATGGTAGGAACAGGAAGCCAACCAGAAATTAACCAGACGCAGAGGAAAAAGTAAGTCCCTTCTTCCGCATCCAGCCCTGTGATCTCCCTCAAATGTCCCTTTTTGACAGAGCCTGAAAGAAAGCAGCTGACAAAGGAAAACTGTGGTTTGTAGCGTCCCAGCCCCTGCATCACAAAGCAGAATATGTGAGCGGGTTTGAAGCTGAGAGACAACAGTTTAATAACGGGCACAGCTCTGAATAATTGTTAGGCTTATTAATTACCAGCACCAGCACTTTCATTTTCATTTTCCACATGGAAATATAATGTAATAAGGGAAAGTTACAATAAAATACTTAATTGAACAAACATGCTAGCCAGGCTACTAAGACTGGTGTGATGGCTGGTGGCCTAGAGCATCACCATGCCGCAGCTCACGCTCATTTGTTCACTGACCTACAACACTGTATCAGCAGCCTTCAAAATTGACCCATGGAAGGCCCATGTGTGATATGCATGGTGTGAAAGAAAACCAAAACTTTGGAAGTCTAGTTGTCAGCACGTGTCATCTCTATTTTATATATCTCAGGAGATGAAAGCTCAGAAGGAAAGGTTGTTTGTCCAAGGTCACACAGCTAATAAAGTGACAGCATGGATTCGAACTGAGGTCTGATTCTCTGTGCCTCAATTTCTTCATCTGCCAAATGAAGATAACGATACCTACCTAGTAGAGCTCTCTATGAAGCAACTTGCTATCTAGAATATTATTAGCCTCTCGTTTTAATAACTGATACATTTAAATTTGCCCCCCTCAAAAATTCATCCTATGCAAGGACAGGATGTCGGTATATCTAAAAGATAATTATATATGTACTATGAGCTCTATTTAAAATGAGACTATAGTTATTCAATTGATTGGTACTTTCTAAACCCAAATCAATTTTTTGCTCTTTATTTTGCTACCACCAATCAGGACAGAGGGTCCCACTTTTTGTAATGTCTTCCTGTCTTATTATTCTCCACAAAATTAAACACTAAGGAATGCAACGCCAGTTGTTCGAATTCCTGTCCTGGAAAGGAAAATTCTAAGCTTCACAACTTCAAATCAGGTTTCTTAATCTGAGCATGTGACCAGTTTAGAATCAGAAACCGTTATAGCTAAAAACATTTAAGTAAGTGGTTATTTTTCATTCAGAAATCCCTACACACAAGGCTCTTTTCAACAAATTTTTGCCTGAGTTAGGAGGGAGATATTTAAGTGTAATTCTGCTCTCCTCCACAATGGGTCAAGTAGCAGCTGCAGGGGAGGAAATGGTGACTTTTTTTCAGGTGTAGGCTTCTCCTAGATGGGAACTGCTTTCCATGGAAGGAGGGGAGGCCATGCCCAAGATAGAACTTCTAGTGGGACTACTACACTTTTGAGGAATGAGAATAGGACAGCCATCACCCATCAATCCAAGGAACCATATGCTGTATTGAAAGGGATTCAAAAAGGCCATTTCCTCCAAAAAATCTTCCCTCATCCCATTCAGGCTGGATTAGATGTGCTTTTCAATTGCTCACATAGAACACTGGGCACCTCTGCCATGGTCCTTGGCACCCCTTATTGGAAACATCTGTTCCAATACCCATTCCTCCACTGCAATGGTGTGCAACATGAGGGCAGACACTGTGCCTTGGACATTTGCATCTCCCTAGTATCAAGCACAGTAGATTCTCAATAAAGTCTGATAAATAAAATAATGAATACCACAGGCACATGTTTCTCAGGCAACTCCATCATCAATAAAGACATTTTGATGCTTAAATACATATAAACATATAATTTTATCAAATTTTATTGACTTTTAGCTCACTACAAACACAAAACCCTGTTCCCTGAAAAATCCCTTTAAAGAAATAATTGTTTTAAATGTCTTTGGTGAATCACTATGTCTTTGGTGAATCACTATGTGAAGTTTGCTTTTTCTCCTCTGCTCTGGCCTACTTCCATGGGGCACCAGTCATACATTCTTCCATTGAAATATATTTATTGAGCGCATACTCTGTTGCAAACGCTGCTAAAGGCAGGACATGCAGCATTGAATGTGATAGAACCAGGCCCATACCCTCATGGAGCTTACAGTCTGATGTCCTCTGCAACCCACTCACCTCCAAAACTCCAGAGACCCTGAGGTTGCCACGTGGCATAATAACATTTTTACCTTTAAGTTCTTAAAAATGTAATGCACTGATAAGGCAAGCCCCTGCTAATTCAGGAACATCTGGAGGTTTGCTGTCCAGAGCTACATAACAAGTCTGCTAAAGTATTTTAATTTTCCCAAGGCAGCTGAGAACTAATTCGTTCAAAGGGATCCGTACTGAGGCACATCCAAGTTCCCTTTGGCCTCCCTCCCTGTGGCACCTGCACAGGGATATCCCACCCTGTTGCCATCTCAGAATAGCCAAAGAGAGACAATGATGCCCAGTGGCATCATTTGCTAAGGTCTTTCAATTGTCTGCCTACACATCACCCTTGTGTGAGTTAGGGAAAAGCAGGCGCATTAGAAAAAGGCACCACTTTGTCACCTAGATGCAGCCTTCACTCAAGGGTGTGCAGCTGAGGGGAGTGGATCTCAGCCAGGATTTCAATCCCAATGGGCCCCATCAGCAGCGTCCCATGCTAAAGCCCTGCTATAAACTCCCTGGACCATGCACTGGGTACAAAATTCATTCATGCATTATTTTCATTCCATATGTTTTAAATTAGCATTCATAACCAAGGAAAACAGTTGCCTGGAAAATTATTGAATTATATGGAAATCCTTCCCTAAAATCCCAGCAGCAGCTACAGAAACTTTAAGCATGATTCAAACTTATTACACTTTTTCCAAAATTACAATTCATTTCTGCCAAATAACTCTGTAACTGTTCAAAACCCTGTGACTTCACTGAGCTCTGAACAATTCAGAACTGGAAAATGAGCACGGTCTTCAGTTGTGCCATTTGGGACAAAAGCCCTGTACCTCCCTGGACGAATATCAAGATCAGTGTTTCTACAAGTTGCCAAAGTCATATCATAAAGGAAACGCAGTCCACTATCCTTTGAGTCTCTCAGAGCTTAAATTCCCAATAATGGTACTTAAGTTTTCAAGTAGCAAGTCAACAAATCCTCTCATCATAGCCACTCATTATGTTAAAATAAGCCATTCTCTGTACACTTTGGGTTCAGCTACTTTCAAATGCCCATAAACGGCTCATAGTTCAAAGCCCAGGCATGAGGAAAATGCATAATCTTAATCATTTCTTCCATTACATCCTTCAATAAACCTGACTTGAAACGTGGCCCTAATGTCAGCTGGGGTAGCTGATCTAGATAAGACAGGTTCAAGTCCCAGTTCTGCATCATGTGGAAAGTCCAGTGCTCTCCTGAGATTTCTGCAAAAGGTTCAGGGCAGGAAGGATTGTGCTCACAGCTCTTTCAGTTCTGATTCCTAGCCTCCCTAGACTCCTGGCTCTCCATTCTGCCCCCTGAGGTATTCTTTTATCCTGGCCCTGGTGTGATTCACATGGGACAAAGCCTTTCACTTGTGACCCTGTGAAGCAACCATGAAAGCTAGGCTGCTGAGCAGAGATGTTATTGGGCTGCCCTACACCAGCGGACACTCGGTGTAGACAACCTGTTCTCAAAGGGCCCCTCAGACAACCAGCACTGGGCATGTCTCACTACCCCCACCTCGCTAGGACATCCTGGCCTTGCTCATGCCTCTCCCTCCTTCTGCTCTCCCCTCTTTCCAGTCACCACCACGCCCTAGGTCCAAATTCTCCTCACAATTTGAGATGAGTCATTCAGCCCCTCCTTCCCAAGTCACCCCAGGCCCAACTTGAAGCAAACACTTCAAGTGGCTCAACTAAACAAATGGGCCATTTACTCTTTCAGCAGAGGCCTTGACTTTATAGTTGGTTTAAAAAAAAAAAATCACCAACCTTGAAGACAGCTGTGGTTTCAAAGAGCCATTTTCTCTTGTTTTTGCTTTTCTGATGAATGGTGCAATGGAAATCAGGCACTTGAACCTCCTTCTTCGGCTTGAATAAACAGTGGAAACCTTTTTTATTGCAGGTGTCTGGTCTATGGTATGTGCATTCAACTTTTCCAAGCTTAGCTTAGAATAAAGTTCCCAAATTATGAACTGACAGGTGGTTTAGCCCTACTTGTTTATAGTGCTAGCTACTTAGGTTTCAAGACAGAAAGAGTTTTTAGTTTAAAATCTTGGCCAGCCCACAGCCCCACACCTGACACAAGGCCCACAGGACACAGCCCAAGGCCCCATTTGGTTGATGAGCTGTGTTAAGTAGTCTGTCTCAGGAGTGCTGCCTTACAGTGGTCTGAGCCTGTTTACATGTTCAATGGGCTACACAAGGTAGAGTGCTGGCCTTGTGTAGTCTTGTTGCTTTTTTGGCTAATAGTCATTTTGCTGTTTCCTCTGATCCTTCTCTTCAATCCCTACTCACACATCACAAGCAGAAAAGGGGAAGATTCTAATTTTCTTCATTCTCTGAAAAAAATAATTATGTGTGTGTATATGACCACACACACGTAATTATTATATTGTAGACGAAAAAGGGGCCACATGTTAAAGCTGACAAGCTCAGGAAACTGAAAATAACCTGATAGGGTGGTGGGCGTGAACATAAAAATTCCTAACTAAGGTGGGCCATGGCAGGAAGTCACATCCTTGGCCTGTAGCTTTCTTGACAAAGGTCAATCTTTACGTGAAGTAAGTCTATGCGTTAAGTGAGTCTATCCGTCGCCTATTTGCATCTAAGATAACATACCCTTGGAATGTAAGAGTAATCCCTTTCCCAACACCCTAGGGGGCACAACCCACCACACTAGAGCAGGAAACTACAAAATCCCTCATTGATATCTTGTTTTCCAAATACTACCTCTATGTCTTGTAAAATGCTATTAACTATCCTGTACCCACCAATACAAAAGAAGTGCAGATTTCTTCATTTTGCTTTTTTATCCAAAACCAGAGATTTCCCCAGCTTTGCTTTCACCCATCCCCTTAATCTACAACCAAAGGATTTCATGTCTACAACCAATGGATTTCATGTAACCTTCTTCCTTTGATTCTAATGCATAAAATAAGTTGCAAAATGGCCATTTTCCAGAGCATTTTCTTAATCCGTTAAGACTGCTTTCTGGCAATTGTCATCAGTTTGGCTCAAATAAACTCTTATAAGCTTTCTCTTAGGCTGGATGTTTTTTCATCAACAATATGCATATATGAAGGCATGAAAATTAAGTTTGTGAACTCATCCTAGAAAAAGTGCTACATACCTCATTGCTGAATATCACCATGGTCACTTTCAAAGTACTCCCCTTGGGAAGCTATGCACTGACTCCAGCGCCTAGTCCACCCTTCAAAGCAATTTTGGAACTCTTTTTCTGGAATCGCCATCAGAGCTCTCGTCGTATTACCCTTGATGTCCTGAATGTCATCAAAATGTCTTCCTTTCAATATTTCCTTTATCTTCAGGTAGAGAAAGAAGTCATTGGGGGCCAGATCAGGTGAGTAGGGAGGGTGTTCCAACACAGTTATTTGTTTACTGGCTAAAAACTCCCTCACAGCCAGTGCTGTGTGAGCTAGTGCATTGTTGTGATGAAAGAGCCATGAATTGTTGGCGAAAAGTTCAGGCCGTCTAACTTTTTCGTGCAGCCTTTTTAGCACTTCCAAATAGTAAACTTGGTTAACTGTCCAGTTGGTACAAATTCATAATGAATAATCCTTCTGATATCAAAAAATGTTAGCAACATTGTTGCAACAAGTTCACGAACTGAATTGTCAGACCTTGTATGTGTATGTCCATGTATATACATTTGTTCATAGACTCTTAGAGCTCATCATAAGAATACTGAGCCCTGACAGTACGCTAGAATCGCCTGAAAGGCTTCTATAAAAAAGACTGATGCCTTGGCCCCATCCCAGACAGATGGTATCATTCTCTTTGGAAGTAGGGCCTAGGCACCTGTATTTTCTACGAGTCCTTTTTAAACTCCCAAGGAGATTCTGATGTATACCTCCTTGGGAGCTCCTTAGAGGTCTTTTAAGCCCTAGCTACTCTGGCCTGAACAGCAGAGCTGCATTTCCTGGGATGCAGACTCAGGCCACATCCCAGACTTACTGTGTCAGAATCTGCATTTCAACAAGATGCCAGGTACTACGCGTGGATGTTACAGGGTGAGAAGCCCTGCTCCAGTCAATCTCTCATTGGATCATCGAGGCCCCAAGAGACTAAGTGACTTCAGAGGTCATGCTGTTAACTAGAGACTCACACAGGACTAGAGCCCAGGCCTCTTTACTACCAGACTGTTTATTTCCATTACATTATTATTTCCCAGATGTACCCAACAGGTAGGTATCCTTCAAAATGTGTATAACATAGTTTTTCTCAAGTTTCTCACAGCTCACTATGACTTGCCTCTCTTCAAAAGAAAAACATCAAATTTAAAAAACATTTAACAAAATGATTAGATGATATGACAAAAACATACTCAAGAAAGGCATCATGGAGTAGCTGTGGAGAAAATATGGAATACAATTAACCAAACAAACGCCCCTAATTTGTGGATCAGCAAGTTGCAGAAGCCACTCTTATGTTGATAGAGAGAGAACAGACATTGCCTACAATCTGGCAAGTCTGAATCTTGTGACAAATCAGAACTCAGCATAGGGGAGGACCCAGAGCCTCCATCTTGCACCTGAGGAAGAGCACCTAAAAAGAGGGGAGGTTGTTTATAGCCTGCAAATTTCACAGATGCCTTTCATGTGAGAACAGTCCACATTTCATTATCACAGATAAAGGAAGCAAAAAATTTCCACGGATCCACATAAGACAAAGTTTTATAGTCAGGGTGGCCAATTAGAACAGGTACCCAATCAATCCCACAGGTCTATAGCCCTCGCAAACTGCGGACTCCCCTTCCGCCAGGGTCCAGCCTTCCATCTGTGCACCCTGTGCAGCGACTCTAAGCCTTCATACCACCCCCAGAATCACACAAACCCACAGAGAAGGGAGGAGACTCCCTCGCAACTTGCTGTTCACAGCCTTCATTTGAATGGGGATCCCTGACTTGTTCCACGGGCTTTATTTCATTCTGATTGTGATGCTGGTTTGAGGATGGTTTTGATTCCCCACCCTGGCCACGTGGGCTCAGGCTGCTTCAAGCAAACAACCCTTCCCCATCTGACCTGCCTGTGACCCTCGTGCCCTGGCCCCACTCCTATAAGTAGAACTATTTCCAGTCCTGAGAATGGCATCGAGCCACCAGGAATCCAAGTGCTCCAAGCCCAGGAGCACTTGCTGCCCCCTTGTTCCTTTGTCCCATCTCTGTAAAATTCCCAGCAATATCCCACCCCAAGGCTGCTGGCAGAGCCCTGAGAAGAGGCCTCAGGCCTGTTGGCTGAGCACTGACTGAGGCTACGGCCCTGGCCCAGGGCCACTCCCTGCCCTGGTGCCTTTGCTGGGGCATTTTCGGGCATATTAATGTAGCTGCTTAGCTTCTCCATGCAGTCTGTGCTTTCATGGTTGTGACTGTCAGGGGAGGCAGAATGAGTAGTGTTTTGGTTCCCTGCCTGAAGAATACATTCCTTCTGTGCTATGTACTCCTGCTCCAGCTATCTCTGGCAATGTTGAGCTTAGATAGCAGAAAAGGCCACTGCCAATGGCAAGGATGACAGAAAAGTGACTGTCCACAACTCAAAGGGGTCACGTTATCAGGGAAAATGCCCCTCTGCAAAAACAAGCATAAATTTTCTTCCAGCCCTTTGGATGTGTGCGCTGATGAAGCCAGCTGGAAGGCAGGTCGGTTTGGGGCAGTACCAGGGAAGGAGGCAGCAGCTCTTACAGGGTAATTAATGACAGGCAAAACACAGAGGGGGCCAGGAGGCTGATGTGAGGTCAGGCAGGGTCAGGCAGGATGTGGACCAGCTCAGGCCCCCATTTGCTGCTGATGGACAGGAATGGCCCAACTAAGCACTGTCCAAAGATGAGAAACTCTTTACCTGTGGAGCTCTAACAAGTCTTGCTTCATAGAACTCCACTCCAAAGGCATTCTCTCATTCCCAAGTGGTTTCCACTGGAGGCACCTTTGGAGAAGTTGAAGAATCCCTGTTTCTTGTTATCAGATGATTTGACTAACAGTAAACTCTTTCCTACTTTGTGGCATATTGAATGGGTGGCTAGGTAAATAGACGAGTGAATGAATAAATAAATGAATGGATGGATGAATGAGAAAGAAAAAAAGAGAAGTAGGAACAGGGGTATTGCACAGATGCAACCACTAGCAAAGATTAAGGCCAGGAATTATCACCCTCCCCAAACTATCTCTGAGGACAGTTGAGTTTCAGGAATGCCTCAGTGAGGCTAGAGGTATAATCTTCCTGGTCTGGTATTAGGTTGGTGCATAAGTAATCACAGTTTTTGCAATTATTTTAACCTTTTAAACTGCAATTATTTTTGCACCAACCTAATAATACATGATCGCTAATAATAATAGTAATTGTCAGAAAGCTGCTGCTACATACCAAGCAATGTGTTGTTATATGCGGTGTTAGATAGGACTCTTTCACTCATTCTGTGCAAGCTACTTTGAGAAGAGTGTTATTTCAGGCGATGGATATGATAACTCTTCTGTGATACAGTTAGAGAAGTGTTTATAAACACTTTTAACAAGGATGTTATTATGAGTAACAAAATCCAACTCAAATTGACACAAGCATAAAAATAGATATTATTACAGATACGCAGACATCCCTTTGAAACTGTGACCAGGAATGCTCCTAGGCTTTCCTAGGGCAGGGGATGAAACAGCAGAGACTCTTTTCTTTTAATATCTGATTTATTATTTTTCTCAGACTGGCTTTGTCAGCTTCTTTATCCATGTGATGGAAAAAGCCATTCATCTCTCTTGGCAAACAATTACCCGGTGCTTGAGAGGATATGTAAGATGTCACTGATAAAGGGCTAGAAAAAAGAGGCTTTGACAAAACTTAATGACATGAAGAGGTAATTAACATAGTCTCAAGGCCTCATAGGTCTCCATTTGTCTAGGAGAAGTTGAACTGGCCTAGATTGCCACTCCCCTGTTTAGACTTAAGTCATGTTTCAGCCTGCCACCTTATAACTCTGCTACTTCCTGGTAACCTCCTGTCCCTTGAAATTAGGTTTCCTTTTGTTTCCAGCATGGATCACAGGTGATTCCCAGTCTTAAAGTACACTAATGATATATTGCATTTCAATCTTGACCCAAATTCACTTGAAATCAACTTCTTGCTTAAAGGCATTCGGCTTCTCTAAAAAGCTCAGATCCTCCAAGGTTTATAGAGATGGGAGGAGAAAGGTAAGACAGGCTTTGAGTTTTATTATTCCTACGGAGTGTTTCAGCATGCTGAGGTATAAGCTGAAAATCTCCCACCACAATGATCATGGCATCATTTGTCAGCCCTTTCCATGTATCAGATGCTTAAACCAGACAATTTTGCAAAGGTAGTTATTTCTTAGATGGAGAAATTAAGATTCAGAGAAGTTAATCGACTTGCCCAAGATCATTAAGCCAATAAGTGGCAGAGATAATATTTGAACCCATATGTCTCTGACCCGAAAGCCCATGTGTTTTCCACCATATCATGCTGATGTAATAGTGATTGTCATCTATGTTCATCGACAATTTAAATATGGTTGTGGAGGAGGGAGTGGAAGTTATGATCATAGGAGGGTAGCTCAGAATTTCTCATCACTTCTGAGACTCTCAGCACTTCATTTAAGTCACCTTGGATCCTCTATTAGTTGGTGTATGCTCGACTTTTTCAGCCCTAGGTGGTCTTGAGGACTCCAATCTAGGCAAGCGCTGTGTCCCTGAGGACGGAAGTCTTCACCTGGGCTCTCTGCCCTGAAAAGTTTGGCGCTCAGTCTGGCAAGGGTACAGTGCTTAAAGTGTTGCCCCTTTCGCCATTCTAACAGGACTTTCTTAGGGAGAGACCACCCAAGCCTTAAAGTAAGTTTCCTTCTCTGTCATCTTCTGTCTCCAGAGAAGACAAAACCTATCACTGTTAACATCTACCTCCTCTAGGACCAGAGGATACTGTGCCCCATCTTCCAACATAGCATGGTGGGGCGGGGCAGTGGCCCACTCAGTTGGAGGAAACCCCACTTTGAAGCAACATCTTCCCCTCTAAACAAGCTTTAGGGCCATGTGATTTCACTCTGGGCTTTTCTATTTTATATACAGAAAGGAAAACTGTATTAAAATTGTAATACTCAATATATACCAACAATAAAAGATGAATACAAGTCACGTTTGACTTCTGCAATTACAAGAGGTGCTCAAAGTGGTTACCATCAGCGTCCAGACACTTCTGATTATGGCGAACTACTGCTTGAGCAACATTAACCAAAGTGTCCATTTGTATACATTTTTTTGGCACACCTAGTATATACTACATATATTCTTCTTAAAAATATTTTTGTATTTTTCAGTTACAGTTGACATGCAATATTATATTAGTTTCAGGTGTAAAACATAGTGACTAGACATTTGTAAAACTTACAAAGTGATCACCCCGATAAATGTAATACCCATCAGACACCAGCAATGTTATTGACTCTGTTCCCTGTGATGTACTTTACATCCACTCTGGGCTTCTCTAAATCAGGTCTACATGGTTCCTTCAGAGGATGCCTATTCATTGTTAGATGTTGCCCCTTTCGTTCATTTATTCACTGAGGATTTATTGAGCAACTAGAATAGTATCTGCTAGATACTATTCTAGGTGCCAAAAATACTGGTGTGAACAAGATAGAAAGGTTTCTGTCTTCATGAAATTTACATTTTGGTAAAAGAAATAGAAAAAAAATTAGTAAACAAATAAGTAATAAAATCATGTAAATTTGGGATAAGTGCTATGGATAAAAGAAATAAGGCTATTAAACAGAGAATAATGGAGAACTCAGGAGTAGCTACTTTATGAAGGGTCCTTTTTCCCAAGGAGGTGGTGTTTGAGCAAAGACCTGAGCCTGAAAAGAATCCAGCCTTATCAGAGTCAGTAAAAGAGCATTCCTGTTAGAGAAAACAGTAAGTGCAAAGTCCCTGAGGTAAGAAACTGGGCCATTCAAGGAAGAAAGGCTGCAACATAGTGTGTGAAAGAGAGAGTGGTCAAGGTTTTTTTTCCAGTCAAGATGGTGAGTAGGTAAATACTGTGCTTATCTCCTCTCACAACCAAATCAAAATTACAACTAAACTACAGAACAGCTATTATTGAGAATCACCTGAAGTCTTGCTGAACCAAAGCACTACAACCAAGGACATACAGAAGCCACCTCGACACTGGTAAGAGAGGCAGAGAAATGGAATGGGCTGGTCCCACACCCGCATGTGACCATTAAAAATCAGGAGGGATATCTCAGCTGCAGAGGTTTCCCCAAGAGGAGCAAGGGGTCCCAGTGCTGCACCATGCTCCCCTGCCCAGGGTTCCAGTGCTAGGGAGAAAAGTCCCCATCATTTCTGGTTGTGAAAACCAGCAGAAATTGCAGCTGAGTGAGACAGAGGGTGGCTACACTCTGAGGGCCTGTGCACAGACTTACTTGCTGACAGACTCACTCACTCTGAGCTCCAGTTCTGGCGCAGCAGCTCGAAAGGTGAAAGGCACATACAGGGAGGAACTGAGTTGTCTGGCTTCAGAGTGGAAGGGCAGCTTTCTTCCCAACGGAGGAGCTGGTGGAAGCCATTGTTTCTTTGTTGAGCCCTCCACCTCCCGGCATGCAGACGCAGGAAGATGCCGTATCTGAGTCTCCATCAACCTGAATAATGACATTCATTCGTCTGCCCCGGTGATTCTGAAACCTGGTGACACCCCACCCAACTTTCAGGCACACTCAAGCCACTTCCAGTAGCTTTTTTATATAAACCGCCCACCTTGGCTCATGCTGCAGACTTTCCTAAAGTCTCCCAAAAGTTCACAAAACCCAAAGAAGCAGCATCTGGCTTCAGCATGTCCCGTTCCTCTAGATGAGGAGCCCTAAGCCCAGCACTTGCTGCAGCGGCCTTGGTTTGTGGCTAAGCCTCTCATGGCACCTCCAAGCACAGCATGGGCAGCAGCCATCTGTGGATTGCTTTGCGGCTCATGCCAGGTGGCCCTGGCAGGGCACAGGCTGTGGCTGAACTTGGACTGCTCTGCAGCAGGTCCCCTCCCAGGTGGCCCTGGCATTGGCACACACAGTGGCCAGCTTCAAACCAATCTGAAGCGTCACTCTGCTGCCTCCAAGGAGCACCCAAAGAGCACACTGGGCAGGCAGCAGAACCCTACTAAAGCAAATCCTGCTCCATAGGGTCAGCCCCTCCACAACAGCTCCTTTACCGTAGTCACAGCCAGTCCTCACAACCAATGAGCCCAAGGGTCAGTCCCTCTCCCTGATGTGCAAACAGCAACTCAACTACAACAGGAGAGACACACACCCACACAAAGGCCACACCTGGACCTCCCAGCTCTCGTGCACCACTGGGCCCCACAGGACACCTACTACATAAGCCACTCTACGAAGACCAGGAGACATAGCTGCCCTACTAATATATAGAAACAAACACAGGGAGGCAACCAAATTGGGGAGAATCATAGAGAGACTTTTTAAGACCAAAAATAAATAAGTAAATAAATAAACAAATAAGAATAATAAAATGGCAATACCTACATATCTATCAACAATTACTTTAAATGTAAATGGATTGAATGCTCCAATCAAAATACATAGAGTGGCTGAATGGGTAAGAAAACAAGCCCGTTACATCTGCTGCCGATAAGAGACTCACTTCATGTCAGAAGACGCACACAGACTGAAAATAAAGGGATGGAAAAAGCTATTTCATGAAAATGGAAACAAACAAACAAAAAATGCTGGGATAGCAATACTTATACCAAACAAAATAGACTTTAAAACAAAAGCTATAACAAGAGACAAGGAAGGATCCAGTAATCCCACTTCTGGGTATTTATTTGAAGAAACCCAAAACGCTGCTTCAAGGGGATATGTCCGTCCATACATTCACTGCAGCATTATTTACAATGGCCAAAATAAGGGGCAACCTGCGCATCCATCAGTGGATGAATAGATAAAGAAGAGGTGGTACATATATACAATGGAATATTACTCGGCCATTAGAAAGAATGAAATCTTTCCATTTGTGAGAACATGGAAGGACCTAGAGGGTATTGTGCTGAGTGTAGTAAGTCAGACAGTGAAAGATAAATGTCATAAGATTTCTCTTATAAGTGAAACCTAAAGAACAAAATAAACAAACAGAAACAAATAGATATAGAGAACATTTTGATGGTTGCCAGATGGGAGAGGGGGTTGGGGTGAATGAAAAGGGGGAAAGGACTAAGAAGTACAAATTGGTTGTTACATCATGGGGATGTAGGGTGAAGTATAAGGAATATAGTCAATAATATTGTAATAACTAGGTATGGTGTCAGATAAGAACTAGATCTATCAAGGTGATAGATGGGAGGTGGGTTGGGGGCAGGGAGAAAAATATAAAGGGATTAACAAATACAAATTGGAAGTTACAAAATAGTCAATGGGATGTAAAGTAAAGCATAGGGAATATAATCAATAATATGGTAATTTCTATTAATAGTCCCAGGTGGGTACCAAACTAGTTAGAGGGAACACTTCTTGAATTATACAAATGTCTAACCACTATGCTATATATATGAAATTAATATAAAATAATGTTGAATGTCAACAGTAATTGAAAAATTAAAAAAGAAGGGGGGGAAATGAAAGGCAATAAGTGGTCCAAATTTCCAGGTTTAGAACAAATAAGTCATGGGATGTAACATGCAGCATAAGGAATATAGTTAATAATATTGTGATAGCGTGGTACAGTGTCAGATGGTTGCTGGACTTATCATGGTGATCACTTCTTTAGGTATACAAGTGTTGAATAACTATGGTATACTCCTGAAACTAATATAATATGGTATGTTAGCTAAATTTTAATAAAAATATTTTTTTAAAAAGAGAGAGTGGTCAATATGAACTTAACAAGGAAGACAGGGACTCTTGTAGGCACAGTTAGGAGTTGAATTTTATTTTATATAAAATAGGAAAATAATAGAGTATTTAAACAGAGCAGTGACACTATTAGATTAAAATGTTTAAAATTCACTCTAGTGATATAGAAAACAGACTAAACAGAGAAAGGGTGGATGAAGGAAGACCAGATAAGAGGGCCTGGCAAAAGGCCAGAAGTCGATGGTGCCTTGGAGTAGCCGAGACCAGTAGGGACGGAGAGAAGTGGATGGATTTGGGATATATTCTTCACATGGAACCAACAAGACTTGGTTATGGACTGGAAGTAGAAGATAAGGAAAAGGGAAAATTCAAAATGACTCCTAGATTTTGGATTTAAGAAACCAGTTGAAAGGTGATGCTCTTTATTATTATGGGAAAGAACTGGGGGAAAATGGATGGTGGAGACAGGACAGGGAAATTTGGGGCACGTCAAGATGTCTATTAGATGCAACAAGTAGAGTTGCCAGTACCAATTGGACTCATGATTCTGGGGCTCTGAGAGAATATTTGGGCTACAGATACACGTTTGAAAGTTATCAGCATACAAGTAAGGTCGATCAAAGCCATAAAATGCAAAGGGATAGCATATCAAGAAAATGTAGGCAAAGAAGGGGATAAGACCCAGGAGAGATAATTCTCATTTAGAGATTAGATAGAAGAGGAAAAAGCCAGTCTTAAAGATACATTGAGCAAGAGGGAGCACTTGTCATAATCAGAAAACCATTTTATTCTTTTTCTTCACTACCTGTTCATACCATCCCCTCAGTGTAACTGTTTGTTCTCTACTCCTTAAAAAAAATCCAAGGCAATTTTGAGACTTTTCTAGAAACTCTCAAGTAATAAAAAGCCATCCAGTAATCTTTGGATGAGAGAGAGAGTCAGAGAGAGAGAGAGAGAGAGAGAGAGAGAGAAAATGATGAGCGAGACTCATCATTTCAATATGTATTATAAATGGTCCAGAGTGACAATAAAACTTTCAAATTCATGAAGAATTAAGCTTCTCCCTTCCTCATTTTGGGCATGCTCCAACCTGGCTGCCACTCATGGGAGCGGAGGATATGGTTGCCTGTTTATTTCTCTCACCTAAAATATGCAGTCTTCTTTCCCCCTCACTAGGCTGTTTCTGGTTCCTCCAGAGTTGAAGCAGAGTGGGGAGGGAGGAAAAGTACGGGACAGAAAAGATCTTACTTGACTAGTCTAGTTATGAACTGAACAAAGCTACCTGGGATTGGCAGATGTATAGAGCTTATTATTTCTCTCATGGAACTATTTTATGGTTTGTTTCAGAGACTTCACCATCTCAGGAAATCTTGCAATGGCAGTTCCTCACTGTAAGTACATGCGTCTCCTAGAGCTGGTCACTTAAAATTCTTTCCTCACCACCTCAGAATCTCATGGTATGTCTGCAAGGTTTGTCTGTGGTTTGTTTATTTGTCTCCAAGCAGCCTTCTTGGGCAGGCTCTAAGAAAACCCCATGCCTGCTCTCTCTGTGTGTACTGCTACATCAGGTCCATGGGAAGCATTCAAGCATCAATTGCCCAAACTCTGGAAGAGCGGCCAAAGCCAATAGCATCATCTCTTTACCCTGCCCTCAGAGGAGCTAGCCAGCCACCGTCAGACTTCAGTCCTCTGTGCCCCACTTTTCAAGTGCTCCCAGCAAAGCCACTTCCTCTAAACTTGCATGAAAGAACAAGCACCCCCACTGCTTCCCTACTGTGGTGGAGAACTTACATTGCAGATCTCTCGTAGGTAATTTTCTCTCCAATTTCCTATGCACTTTGGTCTCTTCAACCTCTTTTATAAGCTGGAGGTGTTTTAATCAACGAAGGGACATAAAACCTACTCTTAGCTGCCTTCTTTGCAAGTGCGGGCTCATTGTCTCATTCCTCACTTTGAAAAGTGGGAGTTATTTGCTCTGATTGTGTTGTGAAGACAAAGCTGAAGACAAAATGGGATGAGTCCTGTTTTACCATCCTGTGTACCCAGAAAACCAAGAAAGAGCAACCAGAGGGAAAAGTAAAATCAGGAGAATGTGATGTTGCAGAAGCCAGAGTGTACCCAAGCAGTCAAATATTGCTAAACAAATAGAGTAAGATGAAGACAAAGAAATCTACACTGCATTTGGTGCCTTGTGCAGTTCCATTTCAGTGTAGTGTTGGGAACAAAAATTAAATTGACCTATTAGATACCTCCTGAGAGTCTGTTCTCCTCTTCTTCCTTGCAAGCAAAACCCCTATGGCCGTGTAAATCTTGACTGCTCCAAGCCAACCACTATAATCTACTTTCCTCTGGCAATGATTCATTTAGGAATGGGCATGTGATACAATTCTGGACAAGATGTGCGGGGAAGTCAGTTGGAGGATTTCTTTAGAGGATTTCTGTAGAGCATTTCTTTTTTCTTAAAAAATGACACATGAAGAAGACTGCTCCTCTTCTTCCACTGGCAGTTATCATTTCTGCTGTGACACCTAATTCTGTGGAAAACATCTTGGTACCAGCCTGAGGATAAAGCCAACACCAAAGAGAAGGGCAGGACCAAGAGAATTGCCACAAAGCAGAGCCTGGAGCCCACTCTACCTGTGGGATTGTTATTTAAACTCTTAAATCCCCATTTTATTTTACACAGTTGATGCAGCGTTTTCTGTTATTTAATGCCAAAAGCATCCTAAAGATAAATTATGGGCTTAAGAGGGGTGAAGAATTGGAGGCATCTCAAAAGCTTTTGAGATATTTTTCTGGGAACAGAGGCAGAGAAATGGTCTGGCAGCTGAGGGAGGGTTGGGGAGGCAGTGAAGAATCTAGTGAAGGCTTTTTGAAAGATGAGAGGCACTGTAACCAGTTTGTGCGTAGATGGGAATGATGCTGTAGAAAGGGCAGAGGGCACGCTGCAGGTACAAGCATCTTCTCGCTACCTCATGTAAGAGCCACAGCCTCTCCCAGAGTCTCCTCCACTGATCTTGCTGATGCCCACACAAGGAAGAGCCCCCAGTTCTACACTGCCACTTCCACTGTTTTACTACAACTGCTTGCATACTCCCTCCTTAGTTGTTTGTTGACAGAACCACTCAGCCATCTCTGAGGTCTTTCTTTGTCTGGAGAAGAAGCAATGGCTGTCCTTACAGGGCTAATCTCTCTAGGACAAGGTCTGCTCAGGAGAAGCTGAGAGAAGCCCAGCTTTTTATCTCTTGAGGTTCTTCGCAAGGAGACCCTAATCTTATAAATGTTTACTTCGCCTTACAAAGAAGCACAGGCTACCCAAGAGCCTAGCTTGCAGTTATTGGCTTATCTTCCAAGCTGAGCCTACCCCTAAACCCCGCTGCATTGAGAGCTGCAGTGGGCTCAACTTAATGAAGTTTGTTATTACTTAACCCCTTCCTTCCTTAACATTCTATTTTCTAATTATCATCATACAAAAGGACATTGACCCATGTCTGTTAGGGTATGCAGCTCCTCTCCTCCAAGGTGGAAAATCTGATCCTCAAGTCAGCAGCTCGTTCCCTTTCTTAGCCACCTAAAGTCATGTGCAACTTAACTCAGGCTGCAGGGTCTTTCCCCAGGGGAAAAGAAACATTCAGTCCCAGCTGGGCCTTGAGCTGTATCAGACAACATATGTGTATTTACTGAGCAACTAAATGGTGATCCAAAAGGGCATTGCTATAAAGCATTTCCAGTAAAAATATAAAAACAATACAAAGGACCAAGTCAAGAACAACGTTAATTTGCCTTTCTATTGTTTCCTGTTCAGAGTAATGATTTGTTCTGCATTTCACTTCCCCTATTCATTTAACAGTAAAACAAGATATGTAGCCTAAAACGTTTAACATCCATGCTATGAAATACAATTATCTACAGTCATATAGAAACACCTGGTAAAAGCCAGACAACTGGGTTTCATTTCCTTATGAAATTTGAACAATTCGTTAACCAAAATATTATAATTAACCAAAATATTTTAAATATCTAAAACCAGCTCCCTCTGTTGATTAAATTCAAATTGATTTACTTGTTCTTGTTTTACCACATTTTCTTACAAATGTAATTTTGGCTAAAATACAGGCTGTGTTTAAGCAAAGAGAAACAAACCAGCCAAATACTAACTTTTTAAAATCTCCGCACTTAACTATAATCACTAGGAATAAGATTTTCCACTTAGAACAAGTAAGACTTGAAATTTTTAATGATTTTGTAGTAAAGCATTTTAATACTAAATTTATTTATTTTCAGGGCTTATTATGTTAAAGTCTGCAGCTATGCATACTTTAAGATTTAGTTCCCTCACATTCTTTTTTAGAATAAGGCTGTTATTAATTAATCAGTTATTTTGTGATGATCTTTCTCTTGATGATGAGTGCTTGTAAGGAATATAAACAATATATAGTTGTCAGAGATTCCTTTTGGGATCCTTCTCTGAGAACTGAGACGATATTTCCATGAATATATGATCTTGTTGATTTTACCCTTTGGCCACATTTGATTGGTCCAAGGCTAGACACCTGGCCAAGCTGGGCTGATCAGGTTCTCTCTCATGGAAATTTGGAATTGGATTAGCATTCTAGTCGGACTTTATGGGTATTTAAGAGGATGGGTTGGAGGCTGAGTAGACAGAAAAGCAAATGAAAGAAAAGAATGAAGCACACTCAGAGAGAACAGCAGTAAAAGAGCATGGAGCCTCACAAACAGAGGTAAGGAGGGAGAGACAGCTGGGATTCCAGTGGCTTCCCAGCACCCAAACTGATGCCTCATGAGTCTCTCTCTAGACCTTTGGTTCTGTGACACACCCTTGTAGTCTTGGGTCTCTTTTTAGCTTTTGTGAGTTTCAATGAGTCTCAATCTCCGAAATGGCAATGAGTACCTTGGGGGCTATTAAAGTAAGGAGAACCCCTGGCAACAACAACCACCCTACATTTCCACAATCTATGCTTGCTGAGTTCTCGGGTCTGCTTTCTTTGATGTGTTAAGCACCTAGACTGAACAATGCTTTTAAAATGTTTCTGACCACAACACACAGAGTAACCTCACCAAAACAGCAAAATTAGTTTTCTACCACCTTCCCTCCAAGAGCATTAATTCCGACAGTCACCCATAGGCAAAAGTGCCTTTGTGGAAGTCCAGGAGTCCATTGGAAAAGTTGCAGCACAATGTTGGAGCAAGAAAGGAAGAAAGAAAGAGAAAGAAAGAACGAAAGAACGAAAGAACGAAAGAACGAAAGAACGAAAGAACGAAAGAAAGAAAGAAAGAAAGAAAGAAAGAAAGAAAGAAAGAAAGAAAGAAAGAAAGAAAGAGGGGAGGAATGGGGGGGGAGAGAGAGAGAGAGATTGATGTTAAGCACATTGAAGAGGGTCAGAGGAAAGCGTTTCCCTTGACCTGTGACAGCTCTACCCAAGGCAGCACAGCTCAGTGCCAAGAGAGACCTACTCAGCCCATGATTTCTACCACGGGGGAAAGTGAGAGTGTGTGAGTGAGCATCCAGCTTCCCCAGCTGTGAGGGACGCTGCCAAAGAGAGCCACTCCTTCCTCACCCACCTAGAACACTGAGGAGTGCTGCACGACTTGGGGAGGGGTGCAGGGGCAGGAGGTAGCTGCTAGAACAGCAGACAGGGCTCTTGGAAGGCATTAAAGGGCCAGACATCCTATTAACTGTGTCATGGGCTCCATCATGAAGCCCACCCAGGTGCTACGAGGGCTGCCTCACCTGTGGATCCCCCAACTGGCCCAGAGGCACCCCCAATGCTCCATGTACCTCACCCCCCCCACACCACCACCCCATGGATGGCTTCCTGTGTGTGATCTAGAGAGCAGCAAGAGTAAGCCTTTACAGACAGCTAGTGAGCGCAAACAGAAAGCTGGCCAGGCCCTGCAGGATTGGGAAAAAGCAAACAAACTGGAGCATTCAGCACCATCTAGGGAAAGCAAAGAGTAGGCTATCAGTACCAAGCCTGGGTTTCCACACAATCTTAACAACCCTCCACCCCCAGCTAGAAAGGAAAAAGAAAGGTGGAGCAGGTGTATGCACAGAAAAAAGTGTGAGAAAGCCCCGGAATCCTTAACAAGGCTAACAGAAGGTATTTCTCTCCCAAAACCAGTCAGTAAAGACTGAAGTGGGTGATTTCTTCTTCAAATGCAAAGACAGCAATGCAAGACTTCAAGAAGCAAGAAAAATCAAGGAATCATGATACTTCTAAAGGAGCACAATAGTTTTCCAGTAACTGACCCCAAAGAAATTCAGAACTGTGATTTCAAAATAGTTGTTTTAAGGAAGCTCAGTGAACTACAAGAAAACAGAGAAAGACAATTCAACATAATCAGGAAAGTAATACATGTACAAAATGAGAAATTTAAAGAGAGCTAGAAATCATTTAAAAGGATAAAACAGAAATTCTAAAGGTAAAGAATACAATTAATGAAATGAAAAACACAATAGAGAGCATCAAAAGCTGATTGGATCAAGCAGAAAGAATCTGTGAAGTAGAGGACAGGTCCTTTGAAATTATCCTGAGGAGAATAAAGGAAAAAAGAAAGAAAAAGAGTGAATAAAGCATACGTGAACTATGGGACACCATTAAAAGAAACATTCTATGCATTATGAAGTCCCAGAAGAAGAAAGGGATAAAGGGACAGAAAGCTTATTTAATTAATATCGTTAAAATGTTAATGCTACCCAAACCAATAAACAGATTCAATGCATCTCTATCAAAATTCCAGTGGCATTTTTCACAGAAATAGAACAAACAATCCTAAAATTCATATGGAACTGTAAAAGACCCTGAGGAGACAAAGCAATCCTGAGAAAGAACAAAGCTGGAAGCATTACACTTCCTGTTTTCAAACTATATTACAAAGCTATAGTAATGAGAACAGCATTTTCATTACTGGCATAAAAACAGACACATAGAACAATGGAACAGAATCAAGAGCCCAGAAATAAATCCATGCATATATAGTCTACTAACATTTGACAAGGAAGCCAAGAATACTCAATGGAGAAAGGATAGTCTCTTCAAAAAATGGTGTTGGGAAAACTGAATGTTTATATGCAAAGGAATAAAATTGGACCCCTATCTTACACCATTCACAAAAATAACTTGAAGTGTATTTAAGACTTAAATATCTCACCTAATATCTGACCTAATACATAAAACTCCTAGAAGAATACATAAGGGAAAATCTCTTTAATATTGGTCTTGGCAACAGTTTTTTGGAAACGACACAAAAAGCACAAACAATGAAAGCAAAACTAAACAAGTGGAACTAAATCAAACTAAAAATATTCTGTACAGCAAAAGAAATAATTCAAAAAATATGAAAGCAACCTATGGGAGAAAATATTTGCAAACCATATATCTGATAAGGGGTTAATATCCAAAATATATCAGAAACTCACAACTCAACAGCAGGGGGTGGAAATCTGATTTAAAAATGGGCAAAGGACCTGAAGAGACATTTTCCCAAAGAAGACATACAAATGGCCAACAGGTACATGACAAGAGGTTCATCATCAGTAATCATGAAGCAAATGCAAATCAAAACCACAATAAGATATCACCTCACACCTGTTAGAATTTCTATTATCAAAAAGACAAGAGAAGGGGCCGGCCCGGTGGCTCAGGCGGTTAGAGCTCCATGCTCCTAACTCCAAAGGCTGCCGGTTCAATTCCCACATGCGCCAGTGGGCTCTCAACCACAGGTTGCCAGTTCAATTTCTCGAGTCCCACAAGGGATGGTGGGCAGCACCCCCTGCAACTAAGATTGAACATGGCACCTTGAGCTGAGCTGCCGCTGAGCTCCCAGATGGCTCAGTTGGTTGGAGTGCGTCCTCTCAACCACAAGGTTGCCGGTTCAACTCCCACAAGGGATGGTGGGCTGTGCCCCCTGCAACTAGAAAATGGCAACTGGACCTGGAACTGAGCTGTGCCCTCCACAACTAAGACTGGAAGGACAACAACTTGAAGCTGTACGACACCCTCCACAACTAAGATTGAAAGGACAACAACTTGACTTGGAAAAAAAAAAAAAAAGGCCTGGAAGTACACACTGTTCCCTAATAAAGTCCTGTTCCCCTTCCCCAATAAAAAAAATAAATATAAATAAAAAATTAAAAAAAAAAAAGACAAGAGAAAACAAGTGTTAGCAAGAATGTAGAGAAAAGGAAACCCTTGTACACTGTTGGTAGACTGTAAATTGGTATAGTCACTATAAAAAACAGTATGGAGGGTCCTCAAAAATTAAAAATAGCTACCATGTGACCCAGCAATCCCACTTCTGGGTATTATATATCCAAGGGGAATGATGTCACTATCTTGAAGAGTTATCTGTACCCCCAGATTCCTTGCAGTATTATTCACAATAGCCAAGACATAGCATCCTTAGTGTCCATGAATGAATGATTAGGTAAAGAACATAAACACGCACATGAGCATGCGCACACATACACACACACAGAGTACATTTGTGACCATGAAAATAATCATGATATATTATTAAGGAAAAAAAGGTGGGATAAAATTTACATATACTGTGTGATTGCAATCATGTTTAAAATGCTTAATAAAAAGATGAGCAGAGAATATACCAAAATGTTAAAATAGCTTCTCCCTCACCTAATACAACAATCCTGTTATAATAATTATGCCCATTCCACAGATAAAGAAGCAGAGTGATTGCTTCTGGAAAGTGGAATTATGAGTGGCTTAGTCCAGTTCTTTACACTGCTTTTTATCTATTCTATAATTCTAAACCCTGTTTTTACCCCAAGAGGTGGGAGGCAAGGTCCTGAAGGAAAAATCCAGAGATCATCCTTGAGGCTCAAAGGAATCCCCTCTGTCCAAAGACACAGCCTGCCATCTGTCATGGACCTCTGAGGAAGTGAGGACACAGGTGAGCACTGGGCTTCCCTGAGGGTCTGGTCCCTTGAAAACCTAGAAAGACCATCCTGTGGGTGTAGCTGTCTATAACATTTGACTTAATTTAATTTAATTTCACATTTTAAAACCTGAGCCATCCCTGATTAATTAAAATTAATTTAATTTCACTTAAAAAACCTGAACAAAGGCGATAGGGCTGTGATCTCACAGGGAAATGTAGAACTTTCCTGGTGCTCTTTCAGCCCCGAGCTTCCATTTCTGCCTTACCCACTCTTCTAGTTCAGAATCTCTTTGAGAACCCGGCTTCCCTCTGCTTGTTTACTGATCGGATAGCTCTTTGTGCCCACAGTTTGCGGGGCTCCTGCCTAAGTCCTTTGGTGACCAGGCCTTGGCTTCCACCATACTCTGACTCCCTGCTTCCTGCCCCTGCTGGCCCCCCACCCAGCCAACACCCTCCTATCAGCTCTCAGTCCTGTCCTTAGCACACATATGGTCACAACATGTTAGTGGAGGTAGCGATCCAGAGGAGGAGTCACATTTTATTTCTGGTGGTGATATCAGCAGGAGTTTGGGTGGCTCCTGAGTATAGTTAACAGCATAGAAACCTGCTCAGATAATTCAAGCGCTCCCTATTTTTGCTCTTTGTCTGCACTTGCTGCTGCCTCTTTTTTCCCACCAAGATTTGCTGTTACCATTCAATTTTGTCTCAAATAGAAGTTTTCTGATTCTGGCCAAGTCACACCCATCAACTAGACCTTAAGTGCCTCAGCTCCCAGTGGTTCTTTAATAATGCTTGCATGTTTAGGAGTCAAGCAAAGGGAACTGTCTCCAGCAGCACTGCCCAGCTCACCCTGCCTTGAAGGGCTTTAAAACTTTACCTCTCTGGGCTGCAAATTCAGCCTAACCTTTCACCTAGAGCAAATTTCATTCCTGAGCAATTTGAGACACCTACACCAATAATTCAGACCTCTATATCCTACTCTTGTGGCCGATTCCACTCTGAACCAGCTAGTGAGCTGGGAATGGCTTGTAACCACGCCCCCATCTTGAAACTTCAAATGACCTTGATCCCCTGCCTGGGTAATAGTAATGCCCCCTTATCTTCAGGGGATATGTTCCAAGACCCCCAGTGGATATCTGAATGGTGGATAATACTGAACTCTATATGTACTATGTTTTTTCCTATACATATATACCTATGATAAAGTTTAATTTGCAAATTAGGTACAGTAAGAGATTAACAACAATAACTAATAATAAAAGAGAACAATTATAACAATACCGGGGGTGCCAAAACACGTGACTTGTATTCATCTTTTGTTATCAATATAGGTTGAATATTACAATTTTAATACAGTTTTTTCCTTTCTTAAAATGTGTGTACATTTTTTGGCACCATCTGTATATGTAATAAAAGTTATATGAATGGGGTCTCTCTCTCTCTGTCTTTCAAAATATCTCATTATACTATACTCACCTGTCTTCTTGTGATGATGTGAAATGATAAAATGCCTTATTAAGTCAAGATTTTTCACCTTTCCATTTATAGGAAGCACTTTACAGCTTTTTTTTTTGTTAAATCCAAATTACCAGCATCACTATTCTTGTGCTTTGGGGCCATTACTAAGTAAAATAAGGGTTACTTAAACACAAGCACTGAAATACCCTGATAGTTAAATGACTAGCGGGCGGGGAGCGTACACAGCATGGAGACACTAGACAAAGGGACAATTCATGTCCCCACGGATAGAGCAGGATGATGAGAGATTTCAGCACACTACTCGGAACAGTGTGCAATTTAAAACTTATAGTCTGTTTATTTCTGTAATTTTCCATTTAATATTTTTGAGCCATAGTTGACCATGAGTAACTAAAACCACAGAGAGTGAAACTACAAAGAAGGGGGAACTACTGTATATATGAAATATTTAAATAGTCATATTGATAGAATAATGGTATTATAAATAGTATTTTAATAATCAAAATGAAAGGGAAGGATATAAAACAAAATTTGAAATAAAAATGTAAGGAAACACTAGAACTAATTGTATGCTAAAATATTCCAAAAACATCAAAAAAATAATTTGTCCTGGGATTCACATCTGCAGAGTTTATAAGCCTAAATCACCTTAAATGTGGGGAGAAACATCTTTTTTTAGTATATAAAACCCTAAC
Source organism: Rhinolophus sinicus (assembly GCF_057876585.1). Classification (NCBI taxonomy): domain Eukaryota; kingdom Metazoa; phylum Chordata; class Mammalia; order Chiroptera; family Rhinolophidae; genus Rhinolophus; species Rhinolophus sinicus. Next base: position 47,836,258 of record NC_142517.1, read on the forward strand.
TCATCTCAATATTTAGCAATAATATGCTGATGGAAGCTATTTCCAAGCTATAAGACAGCGTCACCGGGACAGCCAAAATGTGGATGATCAAGACAGATCAGAGAGAAGGAAATAGAAAGCCACATAGCACTTATTGATGTATCAATAGCTTATTTTGTATGTATAGTATTAACTCAAATATGCAAAAATATGTATGAATAGATATAGATATACATATGAGAAATAAAAGATTGGACATATATTGCTAACAGTAGCTATCTTTGGATTGGAAGACCAAAGATGACATCCAATTTCTTCTTTATCCTCTCTAAAGTTTTCTACAGTTGGCATGTAGTAATACTTTCAAATTTGGGGGAAAGAAACTTTAAAAATTATTTGTTTCTTCTTTTTAGAAGCAAGGGGTTATTAATGAGAAGGTAAAAGGGAGCGTGCCAACCAGTAGTGTCATAAATTCCCTAGGGCATGTGATTGTTTACTCCAAAAAGTCCCTGAGTTGGGAGCTAAAAATAGAAAGATCTGGGGGCTGAATTTGGAGAGGCAAGGAGTCCCACAAGAAGGGTTGTGAGCAGGGCAAGCTGAGGTTAAGAACAAGAGTGGAGTGACTAGGAGGGAGGAAGTTTAGGAGTGGGGGCTGCATGGGGAGGAGGTGCTCATCAGGGATCCAGCTTGGAAAAACTTTGTGGAGGGTGTTGCTTCTGGAGGGGAAGTTGTTTTAAAGGTTCAGTGGAAGAACTGAGTTCAGTTTAATCCCAAAGTAAGCAGCTGTGTCCTCCCAAATCTCCCTAGCCTACCAAGAAGGCTTTTCACTCCCAGAGCTGGAATCTGATTTCCGGTCATTTGTAGCCTCCTACATTCCCCCAATTTCTTCCTGAAGAATTCTAAATGTCCCCAGGTATGTCCTGTTTGGGTGCTTCTTGAACTGAAAGAACTTTTCCACTGAAGTCCTTTCAATCAAAACATAGGCAGATTTCCTATACTTCCAAAACTAAGACAGGCTTTTGGAAATAGGTTAGGCAAAAGCCCTCATGGGTGCAAGGCACAGTGCTCCTTTTAGAGATGAGGAAACTGGCTCCCCGCAATCCCTCCCTTTTCTGTGTATTTGTTCCATCACCCTGTGTTGTTCCTTGTTAAACAGGAAGAATCATCCTTTGCTGGGATCCCTCAACGCAATGTTATGTTCTGTCATAGTAGTACTTATCATTAGATCTTGACAGAATAATACCGCTGTGTCCTGACTGAATAATACTTACCAATTATTGAGGTCTATATGCTCTTTTGTAAGCTGTCATTTAATTCTCATAATAAGAAGGTATTATTAGATTCTATTTTCAGGCAAAGAAGCTGAGCATCAAAGCAGTTAAATAAACCATCTGCTGTCAACACTGTTCATGGTAGCAGAGTCAGGATCTAAACCATTCAGAATCCAAAGTTACCTCCTTGACTCTCCATAAAGATATGCTGGTGGGTATAAATATACAATGAAATATTATTCAGCCTTAAAAAAAAAGAAGGAAATTCTGCCATTTGCAACAACATAGATGAATCTGGAGGACATTATGCTAAGTGAAGTAAGCCAGACACAGAAAGACAAATTCTGCATTATCTCCTTATATGTGGAATCTAAAAAAAGTTGGAGCTATACAAGCAGAGAAAAAAATGGTGGCTGCCAGGTGGGTGGGGGAAAATGAGAAGATGTTGGTCAAAGGGTACAAAGTTTGCAAGATTATTAAGTTCTAGAGAGCTAATGTACAACAATGTGACTATATTTAACAATATTTTATTGTATAGCTGAGATCTGCAAAGAGGGTAGATCTTAAGCGTTCTCACTATATAAAAAAAGAAAAGAAGAAAATAGTAACTATCTGAGATGATAGATACGTTAATTAGCTTGATTGCAGTAATCATTTCACAATGTCCATATATATCAAATCATCAAATTATACACCTTAAATATACAAAGGGTGCCAAAAAATGTATACACATTTTAAGAAAGGAAAACTGCATTAAAATTGTAACACTCAATATATACCAATAACAAAAAAGATGAATACAAGTCACATTTGACTTCTGCAATTACAAGAAATGCTCAAAGTGGTTACCATCAGAGTCCAGACACTTCTGATTAGGGCGAACTACTGCTTAAGCAACATTGACCAAAGTGTCCACTTGTATACATTTTTTTGGCAACCCTGGTATACAATTTTTAATTGTCAATATAACCCAGTAAATTTTTTAAATATATTATGCTAAGTAAGCAAAATAAGTCAGACAGGAAAAAGTCAAGAACCATATGATTTCACTGATATGTGGTATATAAAGCTGAAAACAACAAAAGAACAAGACAAACAAATGAAGAAACAAATGAAGAAACTCAGACACAGAGAATATTTTAGTGGTTATCAGAGGGTAAGGGGGGAGGGAGGTGGTAGATGAGGGCAAAGGGGATCAAATATATGGTGATGGAAAGAGAACTGACTCTGGGTAGTGAACACACAATGTGATATATGTATGACATATTACAGAAATGTACACCTGAAGTCTATGCAACTTTACTAACAATCATCAACATAATAAACTTTAATTTTAAAAGTTTTTTCAATAAATAAATAAAAATACTTGACTGTACAAAGAGAAAAAGAGACATGGCATTTCCAGGAGTTGTTTCTTCACTAAAGTAAATTCAGCATTCCTGAAAGTTCTCTCGTTAGTGAAATTGTCTTTTCTTAAATTACAATGGCAACATTTCAGCATTTTGACATTATATAAGAACTAAAGTCCTAAATTGTATTAATTCTAAACAGGTTTATAAATTTACCAGGTAAGAATTTTTACCCTCGATTTGTTCTTATTTCACTTGAATGTGGAAAGTATTACTATGATATATAACTATAATATGGTAATGATTTGCACACTCCAGTGAAAAACAAAATGATGCAGGATGAAATTTTTATGAGAACTGTAAAGGAGAAATTGTAGATACTCCCTGTATTTGTTTTATTTTCCATTAACGTGGCGATCTTCAAAAGTTCTGCATTACAAAACATCAGCTCTGGCATTTGAATTAATAAATAAAAAGTAAGGAGCCCTCCAATTCCTCACTAGTCTTTGGAACAAAGATTATTCAGAGTTCATCCTGAAAAGCATCTAAATTTAGAGATTTTCTGGGGGAGCAAAACTTTCATGTACCAGTAATAGAGGCAGGCAGGCTTGCCAAGGTATGTCAGGCATGTGTTTGCAGTACTGCACAAGCAAGGTCAAGAGTATCTGGCCCTGTGCACTGGTGACCCAGGGGCCTTGCTGTTTTCTAGGCCAGTCACAGACAGATCTAGGGCTGGAAGCAAAGGAGGTTGCACAATAGTGAGCACAGCTGTTTATTTTTATCACATTATTCAGGCAAGTGTTTTTTAAAACACTTTTAATTTGGAAAGTGTATATATGCACACAGATTAAAAAAAAAAAAAAATGTAAAACGCTTACTGAAAGAAACATAGGTCTCCCCCAACCCCTGACTATTCTTAGTTCTCTGATCTGCAACTCAGAGGCAACCTTGGTTTAAGCTAGGTTATGTGGCCATTGAGTGTGGATATTTTAAGAGCAGAGGCAAGCAGCTTTCATACATCTGGTGGGCAGTCTCTCTCTCTCTCTCTCTCTCTCTCTCTCTCTCTCTCTCTCTCTCTCTCTCTCTCTCTCTCTCCTCTTAAAAATGCCTGCTGGGAAAGACAAATTGAGTTAGAGGTCAGGACCCTAGTGAGTGTTCAGAAACGCTGGCTGTGTTTTCTAGGTTTCTAAATCATTTCGTTTCTTCAGGCTTGTTTTTCAAATCTAGATAATAGAGGTTATGTGTTTCTTTACTCTTCTTTCCTTCTTTACCCCTCCTATTCTTAAAGCATAAAGACATAGCTAGAATTCGTGTGAGAGGGGACAAAACTAACAGTAACAATTTTGGTTGTTATTGAGCACTTACTATATACCTGGAACTATATGTTTTTTTCTCATTTCATCCTCATAACAATTCTGAGCCTGTAGGTGTTTTTATCCTCATTTTTACAGGTGAGAAAACTGAGAAAGATTCAGTAATTTACTGAAGGATATATAGCTACTAAGAAACAAAGCTAGATTTTGAACCTAGACTCTTCAACTCCAAAACCCCATTGGAAACACTTAGATTTTAAGTCTTTACAGCAGAGGACATGACTGTCAAAATGCTGAGCTGATGTAAGGGGGTGAAAAATGACATTGCACAAATTAGAGTGGTCCCTGGACTATCAGCGTGTGGGAACTGCTCTGAGGTCTGCATTAGAACGTGTAGAAGGTCGCACTGTTCAAAATACATGCTTCAGATAGAGCACCTGATAAGCACAGTGTAAAAGAGTGAAATGCTTGGCCTCTCTGACTCCATCTTGTTCAAGCCTGCTTTGTTCTCATGGCCTTCAGGCTAATAGCTCTGCTTAGTCTTGCATATAGACATGCTAATCATTAGAGGAATTCTGCTTGAGGCTTGAGGTTGACAAAAACAGCCCCTTACCAGACGGTGCCTCACCAGAGGAGATAAGGGAAGTATTATTTATCAAAGATTTGCAGGAACCTGGTGACAGACTCACATCAACTAGAGTTAACAGACTAAGTACAGTCTTCCTCAGACCTCTGCTGGCACCCAGATGTCTATGGTCGTGGATCACCTCTTGCCCCTCCCATTTTTCCTTCCCTTGACATAAAAGAAACCTGAACTCTGTACTTTCTTAAGATGGATTTGAGGCACCACTAGGTCTCCCAACCTCTCTGTTGGTGACTTCTCGATCAATAAACCTTTCCTTACTCCAAACTCTGACATTTTGAGTTCTGGCGTTTCAAAGAATCTGCCACCCAGACTTTGGACCAGTAACAACAGCATCAGGTGAGCTTACTAAAGTGAGAATTCTAGGGCTGGAGAATGGTGTGCAGCCTCAACAGACATGATTTCTTCAGACACTGGGTGGGGTCTTTCAAGAACAGGAGAGGTCTGCAGCAGATATTCTTGGACAGTTCCAGCCTTTTCATACCTACTGAAGGATTCCTGGGAGGGCTGCCCATTGAGTAAAAGGAAACCGCAGATGGACAAGACACACTCTCAGAAACTGCAGGCATTTGAGAGGAGAAGTGCCAGGTACAGAATAAGAAGATCAAGTTGGAATTAGTACAGACCTTTTAAATGTCACAGGGTGGCAAAAAATTGGAGATGAAGTCAAAGTCTGCTGGGGCCAGCAGCAGGAATTTTATATGGACTCATAGCCATCTGTGGGATAGACTGCTGAGCAGCGCTAAAGAGTGCGAGTGTGGTCATTTTTCAAACTGGCCTGTCTGATCAGATGCCATGAGCAAGAAAAGAGACTTTCCATATGTGTTCATGCCTAAGAGGGTTTTGCAGCAAGCCACGTGAAAAGGTGTTATGAGGTATCCGTCCCTTGGAGAATCAGGGCTCCCTAGAGCAATCAGGGCAGGAGTAACTTATGACAAAGGATCAGGTTTCTTCTGAGACCAGAAGGTCCACTTGAATTCTTACCACTGGAGAAGTAATTAAGGAAGAAGAGAGGGAGGTAAAATCAAATGTCCTTGGGGCAGAAGAATGAAGAGAAGAGCAGGGACTCAGTACAGGGAGGAGGCAAGTACGCCTCAGCCCCCTGACGTCAGAGCCCAGGGTTCTTTGTGATGACCAGTCACCCTTATCCGCATCTAGTGGGGCAAATTTGGGCACAAACAGGATCCTGAGGCCCCTGAGGCACCTGGCATTCATCCACTTCAACTCCTGGCATTTCATCCACTTCAACCTGTGAAGGACAGTTTCAAGAACAAAGCAAGGATTGCCACTCTATCCCACCTGACCCCCAGGAGACAGGAAGCTCACTTTTGTTTTAGTTGTGAGGAAAGACACCTTGTGGCAGACTGCGCTCCTGAGAGAAAAGCTCAGGGAGGGCAGAGGGAGCTCACCTTCCAGGTGGCAGAAGGCCTACCTCCTTTCCCAGATCTCAAAATGGAAAAATTTCCAGCTATATCTTTCCTTGTTGAATCCTACGAGATGTTTGACCCCAAGTTTTAATTGGCCTAGTGGAGCCCATGACTGACAGTCTTGGTGGGAGTGTGACAACTCAAACCTTTCCTGGTAACTACAAAGCCAGGGAGAGTCAGACCTCTGGATCCAAAAGGGCTTCAGAGCTGAGTCACTCTAACCTCACCAGAGAAGAAGGGAGGGGAGAGGTTGGCCTCAACACTCAGGTGCCATGAGCAAATAGTATATTGTGTTTACTGTTCCTTTCACTCAACACTCTGAGGGCTATTGTGTAACAGACTTGCTGATATTTTAAATATGTCTGTGGAAGAATACACAGGGTGGGGGGAGGCAGAGATAATTTATGATATTCTCTGTCTTCTGAAGACTAGAACTTTCTTGTTTGAAATGTAATGGATGTGAAAATGCAAATTACTGTAAAAGAGATGGGGGTAGGAGGTTGTCAAGGTGGAAGGTGGCAGAGATCCAGAGAGGCCCAGAGACAGGGTGTCTAGTGAGAAAAGAGAAGCAGCTGAGAGAGGAGCTGAGGTGAGGGAGCAGAGATGTTTAAAGGAAATTGTTATGGAGTTTTGTGGTGTGAACTAGCATGTAATTCTCTCTTTGTGAAGCCTTCAGTAACATCTCCATTCATCAGTGCTTTCAACTTTAGATTTGTTGCAGAGGAGGAGCTCAAAGTTCTGAGCCCAAGGCTGGTCAAACACCCCAGTTGCCTTCAGGGGTTGAGTGTGACATTCTAAAGGATGAGAGAGGTGTGCACGGCTTCACAGTAGGTGGGGGAGAGAGGAGAGAATTAGAGAGGGCCCCACAGAAGGGGTGGCACCAGAGGTGGACCTCAAAAGAGGACCAACATTTCTACAATTGGGGATTAGGAGGGCTTCAAATATGAGAGGCCAAGAGCCAAGGCAGGAAGGTCTGAAAGTGGCATATTTAGAGAGTGATGATTGTATGCCTGGGGGAAAAGAGCAGGCTGGAGAGAAAACAAAAGAATGGCTGGAGGAACTATGGCAACCTTAAACCTTAGAGCAAGAGTGTCCAAACTGTGGCCCACACGCCAACTGCGGCCTGCAATCCATTGTTAATTGGCCCGCAGAAAATTCAAAAAATATATTTAGTTTACTTAAATAAACCAGGTGAGGCAATACGTACTTCACCTCGAGTGAGTGGCCCAGCTGTTTGTATATTTTACTGCATATGGCCCTTGGTGAAAAACGTTGAAAAAAGTTTGGACACCCCTGCCTTAGAGGCTGTCATTGGATTCTCTGGAATGCAAAACAAGGACTGCCGCGTGCTATTTGCAAGAAGACAGAATATGGAACAATATGCTATATCCCTGAAAGGAGAGGCTCCCCCCATTCCAAGTAACTGCTTCTTCAAATGACCAGGCCAACCTGGATTGTAAACACTGCATAAAATAAATCACATTACAGCTTAATCTCACTCTGTTTCAGAGGACGCCTCCTGGACTGGACAGCTCTACTTGTATTTCAACCCCAGCTGAGAAAAAGGCTACTACATGGCCCTGCTCACTGACTTGTGGGGTAGGCATAACTTCCAGGGTCCTCCACCAACGCTGAACCCACTCATACTCTGGCTGCCTGAGGAACTCCCACACCCACCTGTAGGCCTCTGCCTGTCTCCAGGGCTGCTGGTCCTGTGGGCCCCCCCCTTTCTTCTCTCAGTTCTGATTGAACACCCTGTACCCATTTGTCCCAAGGGAGTTCTGAGGACCTCATCATTCGGCCAAGTCCAAGTGGATCCCAGAGGGATCTGGTGGCACTTGTTTTTTTTCTCTCAGGTCCCCTTAACCTCAAGAAGTAGAGATCATTCCATCAGTTAACAGATACACACTGAACACCTACTTAGGTATGATATGATACAAAACAAATAAGATACGGTCCCTGACCTCAGGGATCTGACAGGACTCAGGTGAGAAAGGCATGTAAATAAACATGGACAGTTAGTGTGGTACCTGCTTGGAAGGCGGTAAGGACGGGTCGCTGTGGGAAGACAGAGATACCTAGCCCAGAAGAAAATGGGGAGGAAAGGAGAGTTTTCCAGAACAGAGGGCCCACACACTGACTCCTGGAAGGAAGAGCAGGAGCTAGCCTAGCGAATGGGGTGAAGGGAAGGAGGGGGCATAGGAGGCATGAGGAGCAGGATATGGATGGGAATGGCCTGGAGACAGAGAGAGAGTCCCTTTGGCAAAGGTAGGTAGCTCAGTGAGGCTTGTGTTTGGGATGAAGAAGTAGATCCCAGGTGAATCAGGAAAGAACTTATCTGTGCTGCCAGGGAGTAGGGCCTTTATTAAGGCAGTGAGGACCCACAGATGCTTAGTTGCCTACCTATTCCAGGAAAAACAAAACTCCATACAAGAAATTGTAAACTCTTTGACTCAGCATTTCATAATAAATATGCCGTCTTAGTTACATAAACATTAAATAATTACATAACCAGAAATTTAACATTGGAAAGATAGGGGACAGGGATGACAATTTCCTTAATAGGAAATAGCTATACATTACATGGAAATATAGATGTAAATACCAGATTAGTTCAAATACTTGAAAGGCGTGGTTTCTGAAGAATCAGGACTGGGGAAGGGTGAGAGATGGGACTGCTGTTGCATACTGGCCTTGTAGTATTTAACTTTGTAAATAAATTATTTAGAAAGATAATTGTGTTCCTATATTAGTATAAATAAAATTATTTTTTTTTTAATGTGTGAACTCTAGCTTCACGACTTAATAACTGAGTGACTGTCGTGCGGGGCGGCCTGCGGGGTATCCAGAGGGGTCTCAGCTCCCACTCCCCACATAAGAATGCAGGAGATGGTGAGGCCAAAAAGGAACACCCATGGAGCCATAGATGGGGGAGTCATACCACTATATTCTCTCTGGTGGCTGGGTTGGAGACACAGGAAACAGGAGCCACACAATTCTCAACCCTCATTGCACTGCTTGCAGGCTCAGCCACCATCTTCTTGCTAGCCCCCACTTTTCTTCTCCTCTTTCTGCTAGTGTAGCCGCAGCAGTTATATTAGTGGCCAATGGCTCACTGGTTACAGCTGACGGCCAACTAGCCACAGCTGATGGCCATGCAATCACAGTTGATGGTCATTTACTACCTGAGCCAGGCACCTGTCTATGTGAGGCCGAGAGCCTGGAAACTGCTTTCTGGGGCTCAGTCCCCACAGTGACCAAGGGCCAACTCTTCATCCTATCTATGGCTTAGTTTCTTCACCTGTTAAATGGGATAATAACGCCTATCTTCCTGAGTTATTATGAGGACTAAAGGATATATGTAAAGTTCCTAGCACTGAATCTGGAGTTTAGTAGGAACTCAATACTGGCAGGCATTTTCATTTTTAAGAGATAGAAAAGAAGCCTAAAAAGCATATTTAAGAGGACTTCACACAGGCCTTCTGCATTATATACACCTCTGGTCATTGCAACACATCTCTTATTTAATAAAGGCATGACTGGATTCATAAAGAAAAGAAGAAATTATATCAGAAACCAAAAACTAGTTAAATGTTTGAAAGTCAGGAGGTATACTCATCCTTGAAAAAAATATTTGCAGAAACAAAAAGACAAAATAATGTCCATTGGTGAATCTATCTGCCTTAGAAAATAGGGATTTGCGACTGCTATGATTTGCATGCACGAAAGGGTAACCTGGTATTTGATACAGGTGACAGTAACAGATGACATAACAGATTTACAGAAAAAGACGGTTTCCCTGCGCCGTCTAGCGACCAGGTTCTAGACTCTTTCACCCCTCAAGCCCTCAGATTTCACAATTGGCTATCAAGGGGTCAAACTAAAAAGATCTCTAAGCCGCCTCCCAAACTCGAAGATTCTGCGACTCCTTGGTAATGTGCTTTTTGCCTTGGACGTGGCAATACAAACACGACTCAGGTTTCTCACTAGGCTCCTAACACGGGTGCATTTCCTTAACCTGTCCCTACCTAAAACAAAGTATTTCTGAATCAGCTCTTGGATTGGGTCTCTTCACGCTCCGCACCCCACATCGCCCCACAGCGGGAAAACCAAGTGGCCTCCGCGGTAGCCCCCGGAGTGGAAACTACATCTCCCAAGGTGCCCCGGGGCAGGGGAAGCCCACTCGGATTGGCCAGGGGTCGGTGACGCTCAGTGTTTTGGCCCCGACGGTCACATGTTTCCTTTGTTGTGAGCTGCTGCAGAGACTGTTGGCCGGAGGAGACGCTGGCGCTGGAGGGATCGCTGCGCCGCTGACCGCTAAGGAATCGCAGAGGCAGCCGCTGCTGGCCACTGCTACTGGCCGTTTCCAGCCTTCGTCGAGAGGTACCCGGGGATGACAGCTCCAGGACCGGCCGAAAGGCGAGGAACCCGCCAGAGCCGGGGGCGGAGGGGCGACCGAGGTCATGACCACGGGGATGTCTGCAGGAGGGAAGCCAGCGGCGGCCCGCCTATCTGAGCCAGACGAAGGGGTCTGAGGAGAGACTGCGGCTGGGGCTGCAGGGCCTCTAGGGCGAGGGGTTTCCAGGGCTACCATGGGGGTCTTCAGTTCTGGCTCGATAACGACAGTCCTTAAGGGTGGGCACCCCAGCCTCCTGGCACTGCCGCCCCGGAACCGCGGCGCTGCTGACGCGCCCCGGGGGCGGGTTGGGAGGGGCATGGCTTCTAGGACTGGGGGTAGCAGGTGCCGGTCACCCCACCGCTGCCTCGGGGGCGGGGGCAGCTGGCTAACCGCGCTGGGGAGACGGGTCCCGCATGTTGCTGTTGGGCTTTGAAAGGGGAGCTGCTCTTTTTCAGTCGAAGTAAGCACAGAATGCGGAGGCCTCAAATCAAGCCTTCCCTTTTGGTGGGGACGACCGTTGTCTGTCTGGGAGGACTGACGGGGTAACGGTGGGTACGAGCCAGAGAAGCCCCATTAAAGCGGTTGCGAAATGTGCTCGGCACTGTCACCTGACCGTTACCCCCGCCCCCCTCCCGCGAGCCTTTGTTTACCACGGATCGCGGCGGGGCCTGCGCCGGGAACCCGGCCCTGGAGCGACTGTCCCCGGGGAGCCGGGGCGGGCGGAGGAGCGGGCGTTGCGCCGGCGGAGTCCCCGCCTAACCTCCCCACCTTTCTACCACTCCAGGACTCGGTTTCTTAATTTGATTCCTAATGTCCCCGCCCCTAAGTTCTGGACACTCGAGGCGAAGACTGTTAGCGCGGCCGGGATTGGGCGCCTGCGGCTTTTTGAGGGCGGGTACAAGGAGGCGAGTTCCGAGTTTTTATTGGCGGCTGTCTTGTCGCTAGGTAGTCCTGCCCAATCTTCCCCGCCCCCTTGAAGGTGATCTGGAGGACGCGCGGGAGCGTAGACGGCGGCGCGCGCTCCCGCGCCGAAGACTGGCACCAGGCCGAACCTCCCCGCCGCCCCGCCACCTCGGAGCGCTGGGGCCGCTCTGTACCCCCGGGGGAGGGCTGCCGCAGCCCGCCGGCGAGGACCCCAAAATTAGCCCAATTAGTGTCTCGTTATCTGCCGGGATGGTGGGAAAGTCCTCCTTTAGCGAATTTGTTTTTGCAGGTTCTGTAAGAAGGTTTAAGTAACTAAATAAGGTCTGTAACGCCACATTTTAGGGTGCCCTAGTCTGACCCCTGAGGCAGTGACTATTTACAATTAGTTTTGGTGGATTTTAACGATTAATCACTTGCTCTTGAGCAGCTTTTTAAAATCACCTCTTAGTAGTTGCAGCTATAGACTGTTTAGGTCCACCAGCTGAGATTGATTTTTGTTAGGTACGTAAAATAGATTTAAAATCTGCCTGCTGTCGACTAAGATGTAAAATTAGACTTCTAAAAAACAGAAGGACCCAGAATATTCTCCTAAAAATAAAGATTTTATACCCCGGTTTAGATGAGCTGTTCTCATTGTATTAATCCTCGTGGTAATTCAAAATTTGTGAGTGAATTGCGAATGTCTTGTTTTAAAATTATAAATTAAGATGACTAATAAAGTCTACGAGATCATTTAAACCATAGTGTGTTGAAGATACGGTTTTCCTTAGGAGGAGGTCATAGAAATAGGGTACTTGAGTTTTGTCAGGTTTTTCTTTTCCTGTAAATCTGTAGGAATTCACCCAAAACTTAATGAATTTCTGTAGGAGATAGATTCACACACACACACACACACACACACACACACACACACACGTGAAGCAGGAATTGAATATGAACAGTTCTCATTGGTTGTGCATTTTCATTTATTTTTTAAATTGAAGTAGAGATGGCTGCACTAGGAAGGAACAGCTTCTGTGATCCCAAACTGCCTGGTCATTCTTGCATTGGGGCTTTTAACATATCAAAAGAAGTACAAAATACAAACCTCTAACCTTTTTAAAAAATAAAGCCATCACTCAAAAGCCTGCTTATCCAGACAAAGCCTGTAACTTAGTCTCTAAACAGGAAGAAGAAATAATATTCTGAGTTAGGGCTGACTATCAGCTTTAACTTAAACTTTCCTGGCTTTTGTCCAATTTAAGACTAAAATACAACCTTAATGCTTTAAAAAAAAACAACACTGTTTTGACTTCCTTGTTTTCTGCCATTTCATTAAAACCTAAAGGTCAAGCCTGTGAAAAGTAAATACTATTTATTAAATAAGTGACTACAGTTATTTTTGTATATACATTTATCTAGACATTTGGGACATTATTTTTCAACAAATATTTAGGTATGGCCTGTATAATGAAAAATGTAAAGAAAATATCCTCATAAGTACAGTATATGAAAAATACATTCTTTATGATTCGATTTCTGTTGTGACTGAAACAAAGAGTATATGGCCACTTGACAACCATTAACATTTAAGAACCCTTATTCTATTAAAAACAGGATTGCTAAACTTTTTTTTTTAAACTTTTATTTTTTAAGTGTGTTTTTCCAGGACCCATCAGCTCCAAATCGACTAGTTGTTTTTCGATCTAGCTGTGGAGGGTGCAGCTCACAGTGGCCCATGTGGGGATCGAACCAGCGACCTTGTTACCAGTATCAAGCTCTAACCAACTGAGCTATCCGGCTGCCCTAGCACTTCTAAATTTTTATCTTCAGATACCTCTTATTTCTCTTTCTCTCAAGCAAACTCATAATGTATTGACCATTTGAGGTTCTAGTAAAGAAAGGATAATCATTAGTTGCTATAATTCTAGACAAAGAAATTTAAGGTTTTAATTGGTTTCTGGTATCTTAAGTGGGTAAATATGTTCTTGGTGGTTCCATTAAGAAATTAGAATTGTTGAAAATAGCTTGAAAACTAGGTTTTAAATATTACATTTGTAAAACTTGGTTCAGGAATCACTGCTCCAAGAGAAACTTTAAATGGAAAATTTAAGTGTGTAAATTTAGAATCTTTAAAAAGTGGTCATTAAATAGAATGGTTCAAATAAATTAGCTTTGAGAAAATAGGGTGAAAATATTGAAATTTATAAAAACTGCTTGGTTTTATGTAGTACCATGTTAAATATAGTTTTCTAGTTATTTTAAAATAATGGATTTACTATATTGCAGTTGTTTTCTGGCTTGCTTTTGAGTTAATATGTATCCTCAATGATAAACCTCTTCTTGGTGATTAGGCTTTTTGTTGTCTCTCCTATGTTATTCACTCAAGGTTGGATTTGAGAAAATCACGTAGTGTAGAGCATAGCATGTGGCAGTTCACGACTGCAAGTTGTAGGAGCCATGTGTCAAAATGTTGGTTTCCTTTGCTTTCTGGTATGTCTTTATAAGTCCTTCATTAATCTATACTATCTTTAAAGCTGATAGTAAATTCTTTCTTTGTATAGAATTCCCGCTTTATGAAGGAAAAATAAGCTCGGTTGCAGGACAGCTACATTGTAGATCAATTCTGATATCATGTATCTCCTTTGGACTTTGTACACTGAGCTCCTCTGTCCCTTATCCTTACTACCTATTAGGTTTGTAAGTATTACATGAAAGCCCTGAAGAAAATGTCCGGGTGAATTGCCTTGCCCTTATACTCCTTACTGTATAATTCTAGATCAGATCAATCATGAGAGAATTCTTGTACCTGTGTCTTCTGCAAGGGAAACACTGAGAATTTGAATCTATTTTGATGTCAATCTTGGAGTTTTTACTTGGTTCCAGTCTTAGCCAATCCTATAGAGTCTGAAATTGGATCTGAGTGCAATATTTGCGACCCTCATGCCAGACAGAGAGTAAGTTCTCTATAAATGTTTCTTGAATTGACCTGACCCCCTGTGTTGGCTCAGGATCTTACCCATTGGGAAGAAGCACTTAGGTAGGACTAACAGTCCCTTATTTGACCAAGTTGAAATATTCTTTACCAAAGGGTACATACAAGTTAGGCTGAATTCTACAAGTCAGGAGACACACAAGATAACATTCATCTCTCAATCATAATAATCAGGGAACAGAGACGTATGTTTGTGTGTATCTGTGGGAACCATCATAGTCTGTAGCTTGGTCTGCACCATCAACTTTTGAATTGGCCCTAACTTGTTAAGAATTTGAGTGCTATTTATAGATCTATGCCAGAAGCCAGAACCACTTGTGTTTAAATACTATTGCTATTCTGTGCACAGTTCAAGGGGCTGGTATTTTTCTCTTAAGCATTCCTCTCCATCTCAGCCACCAAAAAAGGGGGAATTTTGCTGAATTAGTTGGTTTCTACAGGTACTAAGAGTATATACAGTTCAACGAAGCAGAAGAAATGCATTTATATATTAAAACATTAAAAAATTATTTGATAAGCTTGGAGATTCTATATGGATAATCTAGATAACTGGTTTAAAAATGAAAATTTTTTTTCCTGAATTACCTAGAATACTTGAGATTTTCTGAAATTGATTCCATAGTTATATAATACATAATGACTAAACTATTTGCTTTTGGTAATATTGATAGGGCAACTCAGAATCATTTAATGGCTCCAAACTCAAATGAAATATTAATTATCAGACACTCTTCAAATATCCCAATTTACAATTATCACAGGATATATATTTTCTCATCCCAATGCCACCATTAATTTGCTGTTGACATGAATATTTGTTTACTCATCTTTCACTCAAGAAACTTCACTGCAGGGTAAAATTGTCAAGTAAAGAAGTTGATAAATAATGAAACTATTAATAATTTATATGTAAAATAGCATAAAATTACTAATTTGCTTTAAGGAATTATTCAGTAATGATTTTCTATGCAAAAGTAAACTTCCAGTCAGAAGTCAGAAGCTGAAATCTACTACAAGTTTTTTTTCAACATGTTAGTAAATGCCAACACTACATGAAGTGATTTGTATCTGATTTGCATGTTGCTGTTCTCCATTTATTTTAGGTGTGGAAATTAACACAAATATTTTGACTGAGGCTTTGATCAAGCAAATGCTAAAAAGGTATTTAATATTTATAAACTATCTAAACATTGTTACTAGAGAATCTAAACCATTTTCCTTTCTTTAACCAGGGGTCACTTAGGCCAGTCAGAGTCACAGAACAATTCTAGCCGCAAGATCATAAAGGAAGGTAGTGTCACAGTCATTTCCATTACCGAGTAAAGCATTTACCCACTCCTTTCTACTCCTCCATGATATCCTCAGGCCTTCTTTTACACTTTTCTGTAGTCTTAGCGACACTAAAATAAGTTATCTCCACTCATTTTTCTGGGACATAGGCCAAAAACATACAATTTTAAATCCACTTAGCAATCAGAAACTAGGCCTACAACATTTATGAGTTCTGCAATTGGAAATAAACCCTAGAGTATCCTTAACTAGAAGAATCTTTCTTTTAAGAAAAGTCTTCCTTTCAAGTGACTGTGTAGCTCTAAAATACAGCTCTGGAAGAAATGAGGGAGAAAAAGAGATACTACCTTTTCTAGACAAATCATGTGACTTCATCAGTCATTGACAGGGCAGTCTGATCATCCTTTCATCCACAAACTTACACAGATACAACTTTCAGTAATTATATTTCCTTGGAACAAACATTTTCCTCTTGTTTTGTCCAGAGATGTCTACTTAGTTGCTTCCTTTTTCCATTACTAGTTAAAATACTTTACTTGTGTAAAATGGGAAAACAAAGGCAAATAAATTACATCTGGAAGCCCAAAAGATAAACTTTGAAATGCATCTCATATTTCTTAGACCCTCCTGTGCAAATCGCTTACCCATGCATCAACAGGAAGAGTTTATATTTCATGCTGTTGTGGAGACTGGTTAATGGGAGAGTTCTCAGAAAGTCCAGAGAAAGTGAGGGATGTCCAAAAAGCCAGGCCAAAGCCGTTTGGAAGTAAACAGCCCAGATCTAAGAGATAGTCTGTCTAATTAACAAAACAGTAAATACGAGTTTCTTGTTGCTGTTGAATACTTGGTAATAGCAGGTGATTTTATAGTTGTTCTAATAATCCAGGATTTTCAGTTTTACATTGTATAAAACCAGTGAAAGACCTCTTGTTAGTCAATAATTAAAGAATTAGCTATGACAAAGGGGGCAGAAAATAGCATAAAAAGACAGACCCTTAACTCCTATAAAGTTTTAATCAGCTTCATATTAACACTTAACTCACTCAATATGCTATCCCCAATTTATTAGATACAGTAAGATACCAGATAACAAATACCTCATACTGTAAGATTACTGGATACAGAAAAGAATATTGTTTTGTTTTCTTACTTGTCCCTTTTAGCCAAAGGGAAATTTTTAGTTCTTGCAGTATGTTGCCTTGTTTTGCATTCTGACTACATTTTCACTTAAACATTGAGAAAAGAAAAATATATGGAAGCAGAAGTCTCAAGATTTTTGTTAACACCAGTAATTCTATCATGAGTCAAAAACAATAGTTTGTGTGAATTTTTTTATAAACCTGAAATGCAATAAGAATTTAAATAAGCTAATTTGAAGATTAAGGTCTTGATTTGGGAATCTGACATATCTAATTCAACTATAATTTGAATTTAGATTAGTAAAGCATTAAGATAGAAATATGAGATATTCCATATCACCAATTTATTTATGTTTATCATAATTAAATCACTTGTGATACTACGTTTTGAACTTTTTGCAGTTTCAACAACAAAAAATTGACATTCAGGCACAATAGTGATCTCTCTTCTAGAGAGGATAGGTTTTTGTGTATTGAACTATTACTGAGATAACTTCAGATTAAAAGCATATTTGATATAAATGTTACTGCCCATGTGTAGGAAATTGGAATTCAGAAGTGACTCTATGTGTTATAAATGAACTTTAACCCATGTGCACATGCTTGTGGACATGCACATACGTGCATTGTCAGCTAGAACCCAAGGAACTGAGTGACATACAAATGAGGCAAACATGAACTCTCTAAGTAATCAGGAAAATCTTAAAAAATATGGGAAGAACCCCCCGTTTTTTGGGTGTTTTTTTTTGTTGTTGTTAATCTTAATACATTTTAAAACTAATAATAAAATATTTTAAACTCAGATGTAATTTTATTCATTTAGGTATTAAAATTAACAAAATGAAGCTTTTATTTGTTCTCAGGCAAACCTGTCACTTAAAACTTCCAACTGTCTTTAGATTACAGTTCAAAATCTAGCTTACTTGGACCATAATACATGTAGACAAATATTCCCTCAAATTTAAGATAAACTAATTTTACTGACTACATAT
The DNA here is from genome assembly GCF_057876585.1 of Rhinolophus sinicus. Taxonomy (NCBI): domain Eukaryota; kingdom Metazoa; phylum Chordata; class Mammalia; order Chiroptera; family Rhinolophidae; genus Rhinolophus; species Rhinolophus sinicus. The sequence continues at coordinate 47,853,958 of NC_142517.1, forward strand.
CTGGTAGTTACTACTTTGTTGACATTGCTCCAGAAATCAGCCATTCATAAGCATTCTCTTGGGTTTGTTTTTCCTTTTGTACGTGTTCCTTTAAATAGGCCTCCTACGTGAGCTTCCTCTGCCATAACTGTCTCATTACATTACAAGCCTTTGTTACACATTTAGAAAATAAATTGCCTGTATATATTTTGATACTTGGAATTTTCTGTTTGTTTTTCTTAACTTAGAAGTGAGGGTATAGTTTCTCCCTATCAGTCTTTCACTTACTTTGTAAATAGTTCCTGCCTATTTAGAAAAATCTGTCTTAATCTTGTATATGAAGTCCTAAGGCTGTAAAACCAGCTTTTTTGTTAATTATAGCAACAACCTCTTAGGGTTGTTATGAGGATTAAACTAAATAATCCATATGAAGAATTTAATAAGTGCCAGACTTACATGGTAAGCAGTCCAACAAAAAGATTGATGTTGTTATGTTTTGTTTTTTAGTGCATATAAGGAAATAGAGCCTCCCCAGTTTGCGTCAAACTAGTAGATACACAATTATTACACAGATTTGGCTCTTCATAACTCCTAACGCCTTACATGGTAGATTTCCAAGAACTTCCTCAGGTTTTGCCAGGATTCTTAGAGTGGACCAAAATGACCATTCTTCAGTCATTTCAGGATTTTAAAAATCACAGTCTACATGCCCTCAGCAGGGATTTCCCTATGAACATACTGCCTCTGAATCCTCACCTAGTGATCCCCGATAAAAGTAGTATTTCTTTTACTTTATTCCATTTGACTGATAAAATGCTTGAATTATTTTTGACTCTACAAAATTGGGGGATGGAAAGAGGAATGGAAGAGGAAAAGATTCTGTACAGAATACAAGCATTTATGTGTCCTTCAGATGTTGTTACAGCCAGGTACTTTTCTCTAAACAATTAGAATCTCCTGGTGTACATCTGCTCAGGAAAAATCCTATCATCTAGACTTCAGGAAAATGAAATGCCAATTTATATGGAGAAGCAAAAAACATTTAATAGAAGCTTAAGTGGGAACTGTGCTATCCATACCAATGTGGCAGCATATTGTCTATGTTGCCTGATGTTGTTATTTATCTTTTGGTGAATATGCTTTGTCTCAACCATATATGTGTATTTTTTTATACCCTCAACAGCTATATCTTTAATCTCTAAATCATAGGCCTAGCACAGTGTCATGATAATAATTGACACACAGTAAGTATTTGTTGGTGATGAAAGTGATGGAAGTGACAGCATTAAGTAAATTCAATGAGGGAATTGATAGAAGTTGGCCGTATCTAGTGAATATTGGAACTAGGAAATCTGGGTCATTAGGGTGATTGAAAAAAGGAGGACAAAGATAATAAATACGAATATGAAAAAGAGGAGAATATATATATATATATATATAATAGAACGAGTTACTTCTTGATTTTGATATTTCATATTTTCTTGCCTACTGTGTCACATAAGGACTTAAAAAACTTAACTGTGTGATAGGGTATACAAAATAGTCTTAGATTACGATTGTTGACGCTCAAGTTTCAATTTTATTTGTAGCTTATGAATGGAGGATGGCATTCCATTTGGGGGGTTAAAAATTTTGTTCTTGAGCCTTCTTTTTTAAATGATCTCTTACTTTATTTTTTGAAACTGGTATGTATTTTATTTTTAAATTTATTTTTCAATTACAATTGACAGACAATATTATATTAGTTTCAGGTGTACAACATAGTGGTTAGACATTTATATACCTTATGAAATTAAGTCTAGTACCCATCTGTCGCCATACATAGTTGTTACAATATTATTGACTATATTCCCTGTGCTGTCCCTGTGACTATTTTTATAACTGGCAATTCATATTTCTTAATCCCTTTCTCCTTTTCCACCTATCTGCCCAATCCCCCTCCCATCTGACCACCATCAACTTGTTCTCTGTGTCTGTAAGTTTGTTTCTGCTTTGTGTGTTTGTTTATTTTGTTTTTTCAGGTTCCACATATAAGTGAGATCCTATGGTATTTGTCTTTCTCTGTCTGACTTATTTCACTTAGCATAATACCTTTACATCCGTCCATGTTGTTGCAAATAGTAAGATTTCATTCTTTTTATGGTTCATTAGTATTCCATTGTATATATGTACCACATCGTCTATCCATGGACATTTAGGTTGCTCCATATGGCTATTGTAAATAATGCTGCAATGAGTATAAGGGTGCATACATCTTTTCAAAATAGAGTTTTGGATTTCTTCATATAAATACCCAGAAGTAGAATTGCTGGGTCATATGGTAGTTCCATTTTTAATTTTTTGAGGAACCTCCATACTGTTTTCCGTAACGTTAAGCTACCTTCTTCATGCTACCATAGTTAGGCCTGGATGTCTGACTGTTGGAATATTTCAGGAAGAAGCTGGGACCTTTAGAAGTGATTGTGTATAAGATTCTGTGGGCATGGGCATAGATGAGAGTTAATCTGAGTGCTCTCAAGCCAATTACAAATGCATTTTGGATCACATGTCAACTTACGGAGATGTGAAAAGAGAATAGGAGAAGAACCACCTTAAAAAAATCAAAGTTTAAGGAATTGATAGCTATAGCCCAGTGCCTCAATCCATGAGTTAACCTATTCACAGTCACTTCTGAGGGATGTTTAGGGATGTTTCTTATTAGTGAAAGAGAGTAGGGTATAGATAACATGCATTTTAAAACGAAAACTGAAGTATTACATACTGACAGTGGAAATTTGGGGGAAAACAGAAAAAAAACAAGATAAATAGATCACTTAAAATTTTGACATACTCATATGTGCTTCCTTTTTTTCCTATCCCTAGATGCATTGATAAATAAATTTTTCTATTTCTTAGCATATGTTTTATGGTCTGCTTTTCACTTACCATCTGGTTCATACTTCTTCATGTCATTAAATAGTCTTCATAATTTTTAATGGCTGCATAGACTGTGTCCGATTCTTAAGATGTGCTATGTTAGATAATGCCTTATTGTAGGGCATTTAGGTTGTGTTAAGTACTTTTTATTAAAACAGCAGTGAACATCTCAATAGATAAATCTTTCTACATATCCTGATTAATTATTTCATTAGGAGAGACTGCTAGAAAGGGACTTGGTGGTCAAACAATATACATATTTTTAAAGGCTATTGAACGGTATAGCTGAATTCCTCTCTAACAACACTATTATTAAGATGATAAACACTTAAATTAGGATTCTGAATGTAGTCAGATTCTGTGTCTTACAGAATTCTGACTTTAGTCCGTAGATGAAACCCAGCTATGCAAAAGGGAAGACAAAGTTATTAGTAATTCACAAAGCACATAGTATTCTTTCAGCTGAGGGGAGTTTAAGGAGTCCTATTGCAAATTACATCACAATTATTACTAATTGTGCAAATGCAATTTTTATTAAAATGAAATAGTGCTCCATACCCTATATGAAATATATTAATGATGTGATTTTTGGTATAGTGTTACATCAAAATAAAATACGGAATTTTTTACATATTGAAATGTTTTCACTTTTTCTTAACTTTTAGCCACATAAAGAAGATCCCTAGTGGTCATTTCTCAGCAATTATATAGTCAACTGATGTAACAATGGTCCTAATACTGGGACGAAGACTAAACAGAGAGGATCTTGGGGTGCGTGATTCCCCAGCAATTAAGCGTAAAGTTTTTGAGATGGACCCAAAATCTCTGACAGGCCACGAGTTTTTTGACTTCTCCTCAGGATCGTCCCATGCTGAAAACATACTCCAGATATTTAATGAATTCCGAGATAGCCGCTTGTTCACAGATGTTATCATTTGTGTGGAAGGAAAAGAATTTCCTTGCCATAGAGCTGTTCTCTCAGCTTGTAGTAGCTACTTCAGAGCTATGTTTTGTAATGACCACAGGGAAAGCCGAGAAATGTTGGTTGAAATCAACGGTATTTTAGCTGAAGCTATGGAATGTTTCCTGCAGTACGTTTATACTGGAAAGGTGAAGATCACTACAGAGAACGTACAATATCTCTTTGAAACCTCAAGCCTCTTTCAGATCAGTGTTCTCCGTGATGCGTGTGCCAAGTTCTTGGAGGAGCAGCTTGATCCTTGTAATTGCTTAGGAATCCAGCGCTTTGCTGATACCCATTCACTCAAAACACTCTTCACAAAATGCAAGAATTTTGCGTTACAGACTTTTGAGGATGTGTCTCAGCATGAAGAATTTCTTGAGCTTGACAAAGATGAACTTATTGATTATATTTGTAGTGATGAACTTGTTATTGGTAAAGAGGAGATGGTTTTTGAAGCCGTCATGCGTTGGGTCTATCGTGCTGTTGATCTGAGAAGACCACTATTACATGAGCTCCTGACACATGTGAGACTTCCTCTGTTACATCCCAACTACTTCGTTCAAACAGTTGAGGTGGACCAATTGATCCAGAATTCTCCTGAGTGTTATCAGTTGTTGCATGAAGCAAGACGGTACCACATACTTGGGAATGAAATGATGTCCCCAAGGACTAGGCCACGAAGGTGAGAAGACTGTTGACAAATTTAAACCTGTTGAATGTAATCTCACTGTAGTTATTTATATGTATTATTTACATGTGGATTTATATAATTTAAAATTTGGATTATGTGAATCGTTAGAATGTCTCCCACTGAAGACTAGATTCAACAATAGCATTTTTGGTTATTGTTCTGAGCTATCAGAGGGTATTACAAAGGGTCTTTGCAACTGCACGTCTCAATATATTTCTACTAGTTTCTCGTAACCTTTGTAGGGTCCCAAACTATTCCACTTTTCTTTCCAGAGGGTCTTTGTATATAAAGTAGCTACAGACTTTAGCAGCCTCTTTTGGACTACCTCTACTTACAAAAAACAATTTGTACGTCCACATGCTAACCTTTTTCCTAACAGACAACATGAAATACAGAAGTAAAGTAAGTAAGCTAGGATACATTAAGTGGATTCTCAGATGTAAAACGCAAGCCTCAGATCTTTTCTCATTGCCACAGTTATTATCTTTAATGTCAATCTCAATTTTTAAATTTTTTTTCCTGATTATAAAAATTACATCATTATACAGAATTTGGAAAATGTATGTTAAAGGATAGGAATGCAATTAAGTATTGTTCTATGTTTGTGTCTTACAATGGGTTGCTTCTGTGAAACACCTATAGCTTTTTAACTCAAACTATAGAAATATAACTCCATGCCTTAATAATAGAAGGCATAATATTAAACATAAAGTCAGCCTTCCATATCCGTGGATGTGAAATCCAACTGCAGATTGAAAATATTTGGGGGGGGGGGGGGCACGGAATCCCAGAAAGTTCCAAAAAGCAAAATTTGAATTTGCCACACACCAAATGCTACACTGAATACAAGCTAATGGAGTGATGCATAAGCAAATACAGGTTATGTGCAAATACTATACCATTTTATATAAGGGACCTGAGCATCCACGGATTTGGTATCGCGGGTGTCCTAGAACCCGTCTCCCGTGGATACCAAGGGACAACTGTCCTTTACTGTGATAAGTGAGAAATGCCTACTGTGAAAAATACTAAATAATTTTTTAAATACTTTTCTAATAAAGCTAAGGTTGGGATTTTTTGTGTGTGTGATAAAAAACACATAAAAATTTCTATCTTAACCATATTTACCATTGAAGAGCATTAAATAGATTCACATTATTGTATAACTAGTGTTTAATTTTATTTTCCAATGCCAGCTCTGCTTTTCCTGTGAATTTACTATAGCATAGCTCTCAAACTACATTTTTAACTTTGATCTTGATTAATACTGTTTGAAGCGAGATTAAAATTCAGCATATTGTAAGATGGCATGTCTAAAATCTACAACTTTGGATATAGCAAGATTTAATCTATTTTTTCAGATGTAAAATGAGAATGGTGATAAATGATGCTTACTTTACAGCTTCTGTTGTTGAAACTTAAATGCAGTAATCCTTTTGGTATTCACCATAGAAAATGGTGCATAGAAAGTGCTTAAAAATTACTAGCTAATTATTATTAGTTATTTATTAATACATAGTATAATGTAGGTCTGACCCACTTTAAGAAAACTCCCAGTACTCAACAGTCTGAACTTATTATAAATTAGATACAATAATAACTATTTTTACCAAACAAAATTAATGTCATTCTGTATTAGGGCTAGAGTACATTTTTTTCTTCAGTCAGCTACTTACGTCCATTATAGCTCAAAAGTGGAAAAAAGTCAGCTGACTTTAGTTTTTAAAAAGCAATTGTTTTCTAGGAAAGAAATATAAAATATTTTACTCTCAGTCTTTTAACAATGGACAAAAAACAAATAACTTTATTCTATAAACTGATTTTTTTTTAAGTCCCTTTTCTCTTTCAAGGACTGTTAAGAGACTAGGGCTGAGCTTAATGTGGAGAGACCAAGGTTCTTAATGTATTGAGGAAGCTAAACAGCTTTGGGGCTATTCAAGAACTCTTCTGGATATACAGTATCTCTTCAAAAGGAAAAGCATGCATTTTTTCCAAACAGAGTCCCCTTGTAGCAGAAGAATGTTTTGGGGTCAAATAGGGCTAATAATATCTATCCTGCATAGCTCATAGGATTAGAATAGGGTCCAAGGGATATATGTTGTATTATCAACATGAGCCATTTATTATTAATATTATTTGTAAAGACGTGACCTGAATGAAATCAGATTGTAGCCTAAGGGTAACTAGGTTAGATAATAAATTTTCCTGACTCAGTTATTTGATTTACAAAAATTTATTTTACATCCAATTTTTAAAGGAGCCAATCCATTCCATACAGTGAAACACATCTAAATATAAGATTGCCATATCACCTTTCTTTAGGAGGCAAGTAGGAAAAAAACAAACTATAGTTGTATTGAATTTGTAGACGATTAGAAATGTAATTGCAGATAGTTATTTTTTGTAGGCATTATGTGAGGAGTGTAAAGAGGAATCCTTTATTTTACAACTCTGACATCAACTTCTGCCCTTTATATTCTGTCTTTCTCTTATTTATTACTGCATGTTAGTACCAATCATTAGGAATTTCATTATCTGAACAATGTGTATTATTTGTACAGGTTCTCATCTTTCTGAAAAACTCCAAACTTCTTTGAAAAAGGAGTGATGTCTCCACTTCTTCAACTGCAGTTCACTCCTCTGACTTCTGCTCCAGTCCCTCTACTGAAACTCCTCTCAATCAGGTCATCACTGACCTTCTGTTTATTATTTGTTAGACATCTCTTTTCAGTCTTTATCCTGCTTGATCTCTCATTAGGATTTCACATTATTAATTGCTTTAATCCCTCTTGAAACTTTCCTTGAGCTTACGTAGTACCACTTTCCTCATGGTCCTCTTCTCCAGCTGCTCTTTTTCAGTCTGGTGGTTCTAGATCTAGTTTTGGAAATGTTGGTAGTCCCTTTGGTCCACATCTCTTTGTCTTGCCTTATATACTTTCCTAGGTGATCTCATCTGTTCTCATTGTTTTAATTACCATGCCTGCTGTTGGCTTTCAAACCTGTGTCTCCAGCCCGGGCTTTTCTCATTCGTTCATTCAGCCAATGTTAAAATGATATATCTATGTATTTTTTTCCTTAAAGATGCACCTTTAAAAAAATAACATAAGCAAAATAACATCACACTTAAAGTTAATAATAATTCTATATTATCTAATACCCAATCCGTATTCTAATTTCCCCTATTTTTTCCAAACTGTTCTTATAATGAAACTGGCGCCAATCCAGGATTACTCATTGCATCTGGTTATTTCCACGAAGGCTCTTTTATTCCAGAACAATTTCTTCTTCATGATTCTGACTTGTTGATGGTAAAGTTGTCCAGAAAAAAATATTACACCTTCTGTATTAGTCTGGTTGCTTCCTTATGGTGTCACGGAGCTCTGTTTCCTAGAAACTGTAAGTTGGCTCTGCAAGCTTCAGCTTAATGGAGACCAGTTAAATATTTTTGACTAGAATTCACCCTGGGTAACGCGTCACACTAGGAGACACAGTATATCTGGTTGTCTTCCCATTAGCAACGCAAAGATTAACTCTGGATTAGGGTGATGACAGTCTGATCCCACCACTGAACAGTTAGGTTATACTCCTCGCATCAGCCAGTAATTCTTTAGTGTTTATCCACACCAAGTATTCTCTAGGGCTCAACCCATACTGGATATTCTACCTGTATATACCTATGTGTCTCTTAAAGGACAGAAGAAACCCCAAGATGCATCCAAGAGCATGAAAATTTTGATAATCTGCAGTTTACAACTGCACTGCTAGTTGTAAACCATTGGGTGCATGAAGAGAAAACAGTGGAGACCAATCACAGAAGGAATAAAGCTTAGGAATAATGGTTGTATTTTTATTAACCTATATTATGTAACTTTAAATCTCTGTACCAATATATAATACTATTTTTAATAAACACCAAGTGCAAGCATCATGTGTTTAGAGCACTGGCTTCAGAATCGACAGGCCTGGATTAGAATCTGGCTCTACACAAGTAGCTAATTCCATGACCTTGGGCAAGGCAGCTTAACTTGTCTATGTATCAGTTTCTCCTCTGTAAAATTAGCATAATACTACCTACCTTGTAAGATTGTGTGAGGATTGGAGATACCTTATGAAAAAATGCGTAACCTCGCATTTGACACAAAAATACTTAATAAAAATTGCTGGTTTCATGAAGAAAATAATCAAAACATTTTAAATTTATGCTATAATTTTATAGAATAGGAAATGTGGTTTGAGAGGTAGAAATGCTTGCTGTCAAACATTTTATTTTAAGTGTAAATTGTTCGTATATGGAAAAAGATCGATGTTCTTTGCCACGCTTCATTGAGCAATAGAGATGACTAAAATTTAAAAGCTACCACCTCTTGTCAAGTAATCGGTTACTGTATAATGAATATAGGAACATAATTTCCATAATGAGGACAAGGTTCAACTTTCTGTTAGAAACCAGTAGAGAAAACTAAGAAAGATTTTTTTAAAGAAATAGTATTTTAAGATTATTTAATAAATGCCTTCATTTCTTATAGGTGATAAAACTGAGGCACAGATAAGTGAACCAACTTGCTCTTGGTCACAGAGTTGCTGAGTGGCAGAGCCAGGGTTAAAATTCAGTGTTCTGAATTTCTCTTCCATTCCCTCTTACGAATATTATTCTATTATATTATAGGATGTATTTTTCCCATTTTTATGCGTGTTAATTCATTGTTAATATTTTGAATTTAAACATTTTTACATAAAAGTATACATTGTAAGTCTCCTCTACCTAACCCTTGGTATATCAGTTCTTCCCAAAGGATACCTCTGTTACAGATTTTTGAACTCTTTTAAGAAATATTCTTTGCATATAGAGGTGTGTGTGTGTGTGTGTGTGTGTGTGTGTGTGTGTGTACATACATACATACATTCCTCCCTACTTTGGTTTATACAAATGGTAGGGTACTACACTCACAGTTTTGCGTCTTATTTTTATCACTTAAAACTATCTATTTTTTACTTTTTATCATAGACATTTTCAAATTCATTCTTTTTTAAAACCTGTATACAGTGTTTCCCCGAAAATAAGACCTAGCCGGACCGTCAGCTCTAATGTGTCTTTTGGAGCAAAAATTAATATAAGACCCGGTATTATATTATATTATATTATATTATATTGGTCTTATATTATAGCAAAATAAGAGTGTATGAGTGTATGAGTATCCAGAATTTTATTTATCCTATACTATCATCTTGACTGCCTTTTTATTCTACTTGTCATTATCAGCTGGAGTAACTTCCTTCCTTTAAGACAATCAGCTCAGCCTGAGATAAGTATTTTTCCAAGATCAAGATATGAAAATATACACCTGAAATCTATGTAATTTTACTAACAATTGTCACCCCAATTAATTTTTTAAAAAAGATATAAAAATAACTTTTATTGGATTAACAGTCTCTAATGAGAACACCAGACTTCTCTCTAATTAAGTTAAAAGCCATTTGGCTGCAAATAGGACCTTCAGTGCGGGTAAAACTACTACTAGTTTGCTGCTCCTTTCAGATGAATGCAAATTCCAGTAGACATTGAAGTGATCCTTTGTTTAGTGGGACTAAATGTTCTAGCCATTAACTTTTTGTGCTGTTTTCTCATTACAAGGTACAAAGACAAGACAATATATGTCTATTAAGCTAAGAAGTCTTGATAAAGGCATGCAATTCAAGCAAAGGGAAAGTATAAAACAAGTAAAATGTGATAAGGAAAGTGGGTGTAAAACAAAATTCTTTATCATAATTACATTGATTTTACATTAAAACAATTGGAAGTAATTCAACCTGTTACAATATTTAGCAATTTTTGTTTTGGTCAATCAATAAATAAGGCTTTAAGGAATAATCGCATGGATTTGTCTTAGAGTTATTTTAAGTATGATTTTAGGAAATGATACTTCTATAGAAAGAAGGATGAGTCACTAGTTACATTACTAAGTGTCTGGTGCTATCTGTTTTTACTTCTAATATTTTCATTTTGGAATTATTTGGAAGATAGTAAATGTGGATACTATTTGAGTCCTTCTGATAATGTTTTACTATGTACTAGGTTAGGGTTATATAATTTGCGGGGTTCCTGAAAGTAATTTTTTTTTAATCTGTGAACAAAATTCTATTCTACAATATATATTTCTGATTTTATAATGGAAAAAGCATGCCTGGCATAGTTTTGATTTAATTAGTTGAAATAGCTGTGAGTAAATGGAGTTAGAATATACAGCTCTATTAAAGGGACATATCAGTATTGTTGAATTTTGTTTTTTTCTAGTGTAATTGTGAAACATCACTCTGACTAAAACTACAAATAAGTGTTCTGATGCGGTTGTTTTTCCCCTCCACTTTAAATAAGAGAAGGGAGATCGTTAACATTTTTCTTCTTGAGACTTAACTTTGTAGCAACCATAAAACCCAATTACAACACCTTTTCATTTAGATTACATTTGTGAAAAAATATAAAAGTCAAATAACTTTAAAATTCCAAAACTACCTGTTGGACCTTATGAATAAAAGAAGCTTGGATAAGCTCTTAGTTTTTCCTATGTCTGTCTTAAATTTACAAAATAAAAGAAACCAGTGTTTAATGTAAACCTCATAGTGCTCTTAAAAGCTGTTTTTTCCCACTCTAAAAATAGCCCATGCTCATTATTGTTTTGAAAATTTGTGTTGATCGAAAATGGGAAGCTACACAATTCAGACAACCATTAATGTGTTTTGGTATATTCTTTCCAGACACATTTTTTTATATAGTATTTATTATTTTTTGCTATTAATTTAACAACATTTTTAGCAACTACCCAACATTTTGAGTTGGATTACCTTAATTTAGTTAACTTTTAAAATTTTATTTTAAAAAATAATTTCTGAGCAAATATATATACAATCATGCGTCACTTCGAGACAGGCATGTGTTCTGAGATATGCATCATTAGACAATTGTTGTGCAAACACAGTGTGCACTTACACACACCTAGGCTGTCTGGTATAGACTGTTACTCCCGGGCTACAAACCTACAGCATGGTACTGTACGAAACAACATGAGATTAAATCGCAAACACAAGAGAAAATGCTGCAATCAAGAGATGTGATAAACACAAGATGTTTGAGGCTGCTGCCTGTGTAACTGCATACTTTTTCACAACAAACTTTTTTTTTTAGTAAGTAGGAAGTATACTAAAATAACAAAAAGTATAGTATAGTAAATACATAAACCAACAACAGTCACTTACTATCAAGTATTATGTACTATACATAATCGTACATGTTATACTTTTATGCTACGGGCAGTGCAGTATGTTCATTTACACCAGCATCACCACAAGGACATGAGTAATGCTTTGCAGTATGACATTATGAACGGCTATGATGTCACCACGGCTATGCTGTCGCTAGGCAATAGGAATTTTTCAGCTGCGTTATAATCTTATGGGATCACCCTTCTATATGCAGCTGTTGACCAAAATGTCGTTACATGGTGCATGACTGTACTCTTTTTTAGGTTATACTGTGAATTCGTTTTTTTTAGAACCAGCAATCTGATGAAAACAACATTTTCCTATACTTAGAAAAGTGCTTTATCTTACCTTGTATGTGTGGTTATGCATATCTGAATTGCTGCAAAACTTCACTTGAAAGTCATCCGTAGTATTACCAGCATTCCAATTGAGTTAGGTAGAATCTTTGGACGGCTTTATCATTTTTCAGGCAAAACTCATAGAAAAATATACCCACGGGAATTTTCTGTGGCAAAATGATGTCACTAAATCCCTTGTAGATGTTCTCAAGGCAATAATTGGTAGCCTGTATTATTTGGCACTTGCACATAGAGAATACACTTAACTATTTATAATAGTGTTCCACTTTATGATAATGATATGTTGTTAGTGTTTTGAACTCTTGAATGTATTTTAATTTATTATTTATTCATTCTTAAAATGATTATTTTAGGTCAACTGGCTATTCTGAGGTGATAGTTGTCGTTGGAGGCTGTGAACGAGTTGGAGGATTTAATCTTCCGTATACTGAGTGCTATGATCCTGTGACAGGAGAATGGAAGTCTTTGGCTAAGCTTCCAGAATTTACCAAATCAGAGTATGCGGTCTGTGCTCTAAGGAATGACATTCTTGTTTCAGGTAAATGAAGAATTATTGTAGTAGCTACTTTTAATTTGAACATAGCTTGGCTGTTTTAAATGATAACAGTGGCTCAAAAGAAACAGTGAAAGTGGACATGCCCACTTTAGGCAGATCAGTTTATACAACAAATAAACCTGAGAATGACTTTACTCTTAAGAACAGGCACAAGGTGATACAAAGTGATTTACAAAAGATCCACCAGAAAATGCCTTTAATCATATCATGTTTTAAATGTTCTCAAGTGCAAATAGAATATGATATAATTGTTTAAACTTTTACCTATCTGTTTTCAGGAACACAGTGAAGTCTGCAAAGTCAGAAGTATTCATGGAATTTAGCATCTGTAATCCACCCATGTTTTCTGAAGTTCTCTCCAAAGTTTATAAAATAGGATTTTCGTTAAAATTCTTGAACTTTTTTATTAATAATATGTGATATGCTACCTTTCAAACCAGACAAATAAAGTGACAGGCTTATACAAAGTATAACTACAGTATCTATGATCTGAAATCTGTTACTTGGTTGACTAATTTTACCAGCTTTGCAGATATTACTACACATTGAACAGTATAACAACAGATACTTTATTTGGTACAGTGGTATGCTTTTTTAAAAATTGGTGATTTTTTTAAAAAATCTTTTAAAAATAATTCTGTTGTTTGGGTGCTTCTGATGTCTGACTCCTAAAATTAAAAATGGTTAAATTAACAATGCATTTGTAAAATTCATAGTCTGAATTTTATTATTTGGGGCCTGTAATTATTATTTCTCAAAATAACAATTGACAAAGTTTAAGTCTGCTCTGTAGAACTATTTCCATTAAGTTTTAAGAAGGTCCTGTTTCACTTACTGAACTGAATTCTCAAATTTTGGACTGAGTAAATAAATCCCATGTGTATATATGTATATTACTGGTATTTATGTGTATATTACTGTATGTGCATTGTTTTGCATTTAAAGGTGGAAGAATCAATGGTCGTGATGTCTGGATTTATAATTCACAGTTAAATATTTGGATCAGAGTTGCTTCTCTAAATAAAGGCAGATGGCGACACAAAATGGCTGTCCTCCTTGGTAAAGTAAGACAAACCACTTTTTATTACTATTGCTGGTACATTTCCAAAATAAATACCACAGCTGAATCCTTCTGTTTACTCACCCTCTGGGTGTTTTGCATGCAAATTGTATTTCCTTCCATTTCTAATCTCAGTAGATAAACTGAAGATATAAACAATTTGACACTGTACTTTTATTTTGTTCTCCCAATTTGGAATTTGTGGCAGTGCAGCACATTTCTCTTTTCATGCACCACTGGAGCCTTACTCCCTAAGAAGCATTGAAAAATAAAGGAGTTACATTAAGTACAAATACAGGCTAATGTCTAATCCAAGCATCTTTTTCCTTTTACTGACTTCGGCAGTTAGGCAATGATATATTTATCTACCGTGATGTTATTTTAGCTTTTTTATTGGTATAAGTAGGGACAAGACAAAATAAGGATTAAGATAAACTCAATAATGCATTTTAAAGAAAACATCTTATTGACTACAACTAATAAGTATAAAAATACATAATTTGTTTCTGAACCATTCACTGTCCTCAGGAACTTGAGAATCACTTGTGGACTAGTGGTTCCAAACTTTTCAAAAGCAATTACACCCTCTTTTAAAAAGTTAAATCTAATATAAAAATGCATTCCATAAAACAGACAAAAATACAGCAGTTATACCAAGGGCTAATGTGGCTCTTTAGTTTTTCCCTGCCTCCATCTGTATCACCTCCTCCAAAACCACCTCAAATTGATGAACAGACTAAGTAAAAGCAGCATACTTGCTTGCACGTGTATGTTTGACTGGTCTCCTAGCACTCCTTTCTAAAAAGATAGCTACCTCTTAGGCCCACCCATGGAGACATTTTAGAGCCACCAATGAGAAAACAAAACTGCTCTGATTGAAACAGGTGGTGCCAGGAAGCCTTCCCACCCAGCCTCCCATCAGTCCTTCCCCACACCACCCCCATCACCACAGAGGCTTCATGAAATGTCTATACTGTAGAACACTAGCGCTCCTCAAAGCACATTTTGAAAGCTACTGTCAATTCCTAAGGATATTAACCTATAGCTGCCTGACAAGGTCAGTAAAATAACGAGGACTTTTGTGATAGGTGTAAAGGAAATAAAATATAAAAAAAGACATAATTACTTCGTCTGGACAAACATGATAATGAACATGATTATGTCTCAAGTGCCATGTACGGATTGGTGAACCACAAATTTCTTTGACAAATATTAGTATACTTGACTTGAAGGTACTCAAAACTTGAAATCATTAAATCAAGAAATAAAAGGAATGCTTCCAACCTTACACAAGTATTCAATCCTAAAATTTACATTACCCTATAAATTACAATATTGGCTGAATTCAAACCTATAAAATTATTTAAATTTATAAATGCTCTCAGTTCAAGAACCCCGAGATGGTTTGGAATATAGAATCTTAAAGCAGGAAGGAATCTTAGAGAGTACTTAATGTAATGTTTTCAATTCATGAAGAAACTGAATCCCAGGAGGTCAGGTTACTTGCTCAGGGTTACACAGAGTGATAAAAGCAGGAGCAAAAGCTCAGATTTTCTTAATCTAGAGGCCTTTTTGTCTTGATGTTCACAGCATATATTTGTAATTTATGCATGTACGGGAATAGTATTCAAGTTTAATCCTCAAAATTATATAATGTGATAGATACTAGTATTGTCCACATTTTTAAATGGAGAAAATTAAGACAGTATCAGAGAGGATAAGTAAACTGCCCAGGGTCTTACATCGTGTGGCTGAGCTAGATAGGAACCCTTCTGCTCCTGACTTCAAAGCCTATGTCCTTAATTGCTACATTGCACCACAGATTTCATACCCCTTCTAACTGTATAACCTTGAATAATTACTTTACCTCTCTGAGCTGCATGGTGTTAGGAGAACAAATCCACCAACAGATCATTTTAATATAATGCGAGCAATGCAAGATAGAAATGGCATTGGCTGCTCTGGAAATTTGGAGGAATACAGAAAGATAAATTGTGGACAGACTTTGAATAACAATGTATAAAGTTTGGCCTTGAGCCTTAGGAATTCATTGCTGAACTATTAAAAGGAGTTAATGAGGTATTTCAGGAAGATTAATCTGTGGTTTAGAGTGGAGACCAGGAGATTGAGAGGTATGAAATGATATGGACCCTGAGGAAGGATAGTGGCAATGAAAAGCAAAAGCAAGGGACAGATGTGAGAGATACTGCGAAAGCAGACTCAGGAGGCCTTAGTAGTTAATTAGATATGGAGAGAGGAGTTGATGTGACTGTCTATTAAAAGAACTGTGGATGTTAAACTGGAGAGCTCCTTTAAAGGTTTCCTGTATATCTCATGATGTTTAATGGACTATTCTGCATATAAGTCATTTAATGACTTGTTCATTAGTTCACCTGTCACATAAAGATACTAATTTGCTCTACCTTCCTCATAGTTCTAAAAATAAAATGTATGTGAAAACCCTTTGAAATATATAATACAAAGTTCACTGTGTGTCAGGTACTTTTTTAGGCACTTGTAGAAATCAAAATGAAGAATAAGATATGCCCTGCTTTCAAAGATCTCACAGTCTCTAGTAATCCTTACCTAATCTTTTCATTTCAAAGCTTTATTACTTTATAATAATTGAATATTTTCATCATCCATGAGTGTGAGCATTTAAGCTAAATCATGTAATTCTCAGCTCAAGCAGTATCAGCCCTACAGAGGTCAAGATTTGTTCTTGAGGGTGTGAAAAGAATTGTACTGTTTCATGTATAAAGCACATATATACATAGAGTATATAAACAGATATACAATTATCTGCAGTGTTAAAATTTCATTGGAGGGGGCTATTGTTAAAAAATGTCTAAAAAGATTCCTTCATGGTGGTAAGTGGGTGATAATTTTTAAAAAGGTTCAGAAACTGAGCTAAATAAATATATTGCAATTATAGTTATCAAGGGCTCGTTAAGGAGGAGAGATAATTTAATTTTTAGCTAACTAGTTCAAAATTCAGACTTTTGATAATTAAGATTTTCCATGTATTTTACATTTAGGTATATGTTGTTGGAGGCTATGATGGGCAAAACAGACTTAGCAGTGTAGAATGTTATGATTCCTTTTCAAATCGATGGACTGAAGTTGCTCCCCTTAAGGAAGCAGTGAGTTCTCCTGCTGTGACTAGCTGTGTAGGCAAATTGTTTGTGATTGGTGGAGGACCCGATGATAATACTTGCTCTGATAAGGTAAGCCATGTTCTCTTACAGAAATTACCAGTGATAATGTACAAGAAGAGAAATACAAAAGGCTTATAAGTAGGTAGCAAAGTCTCTTAGTGTGAGGGGCCTTTTAAAAATTGTCTTACTTTATACTTTTGGGGGAAAACATTGAATTTCAATCCTAAAGTAAAATCCTAATGTAGCTAACAATTTGCTGTAAAAAGCATGGTCCAGTATTTTTGAAATGAGACTAATCTCAACGTTGAGATCTTGTAGTAAATAATTGTCTTAAACATTTTACTGCTGTAATCTGCAGAATAAAAAAATTATTCACACAAAACACATTTGGGAAGTAACTAATTATACTTCTTCCAACTGGGTCATTTTCTGCATACTTTGAAAGTATTTTTTAGAACAAAGAAGGGGAAAGGAGACCTCTGTGATGTAGCTAGAAGAAGGCTCAAAGTCACAGCATTTCTTTGAACTCATAGGACAAAAGAACTTATGCCTCCCTGACCTCTCAAGAAATACCATGCTTATTCTGGAATCAAGTACATATTACTAATTGATTTAGTAATGGTTAATTGAATTTTGTCAATTAATTTTTTTCTAAATTAACTTTTAATGTAATGTGACCGAAAGTTACATATTTAAAATTTGTTACTTCAGAATTTGTGATGATTCAAAGTATACTAGATTGAAGTTTACTTGTGTTCTTTTAAAGAAAGGGCTCGCTAAAAATGGAAAGAAATTCTGTTCAGATTGAAGCATAGTCATCCTATATAACAAATTTTTTTTAATCTCAACTGTCAATGGAACTAAGTAAACAAAACCTGGCAGTCATTCATCCTGGAACTAATCTGTTTGTTACTTCATTCTGCTTGATAGTAATACATTTGCATTTCCTTTGAGAATTTCATTATTCAGACATTTCACTATCAAACTAACCTCCCTTAATTCTGTGAATTAATGGGATTTGATTTTTAATCATGTTTCTATGTACTGGTTGACTTTCTATTAAGCAAATTTGCATTTTTTAAAGAAATTTTAATTAAATATTTCTATATATTGTTAGGTTCAATCTTATGATCCAGAAACCAATTCTTGGCTACTTCGTGCAGCTATCCCAATTGCCAAGAGATGTATAACAGCTGTATCCTTAAACAACCTGATATATGTTGCTGGTGGACTGACCAAGGCAATATACTGTTACGATCCAGTTGAAGATTACTGGATGCATGTACAGAATACATTCAGCCGGCAGGTAATAACATAAAACAGTCCAAAAGAAAAATGAATCTAGAGGGACCAAGAACATGACCATTATGAATATACTATAATTTCACTATTAAAATATTTAATGTATGCTTGAGTTTTTTCATAATTTTATAAAACTCCATGTAAAGCATATGGTATACCTGTTTTGAATTCCTTCCAAGAAATTGTTTTATTGAAAACTTTTTACCATCCCATGGTGAAGTAAGTAGCTGTTGCTCTTGGGCTGTTGATTTTTTTCACAATCCTGCTCTAGTCCTTATCCCTCTCTCGCGCATATTTCAAAAGATAAGAAATGCTCCCAAACTGTTCTTTTTTTTTTTCTATAGAGGCTAATTTTTTTTCCTTTTTTTTTTCTTTTTTGTTATACTAGAAATGGCTGTGCTGAGTCTCCTTCATCCACACACTCCGGCCTGTATCTCCCTACTCTCCTTCCGCTCCCTGCTTCCAAAAAAACAAAACGCCTTCCCTCATCCTTTTGATTCATGGCTCTACACTCCTTCCACCAAAATGCCTGATGGTTCTGAAGTTGAAAATCTGGCTCTACCTATAACACTTTAGAGATGTTGTACTCCCAAAGGTCGTTACTAATAATCTCCTAGTCTCATTCATATTCTCTTATTTTTTTCTACTCAACCTTTAAATTTGGGTATTCCTTGAGCCTCTGTCCTCTGCTCTCTTCAGTTTATATTCTGTTCCTGAATGAGCTCATCTACTGCCCAGCACGATGACTTCAAGTCTTTACCTCCATTAATGCCTCTCTCTGCTCCAGACTCAAATTTCCAACTCCCTGTTTGATATTGTCCATGCGTGTTCTGCCTCAAGCCTACTTTTTCTGTTTCCAAACAACCTAGTGAATGCAAAAACTGTTTCTCCCACACTCAAAACAGATATGTGGGTTTATTCCCATACCAGTCAATTCTCCATCACTAGCGAATGGGTGTCTTACAATTCAATTCAGTTCTGACACTATCTACCTGGAGTTAGTGTTAGAGTCCACAAGTTAAGGGCTCAGTCCCACTAGATTGACACTGCTTCAGATGCCAATCATAAATCACAGGTTGTCCCCGGTATTTCTGACTGAACAGCTGTAAATCATGGTTCCCATAACCCCGTCCTTGAGTTTGGTAATTTGCTAGAATGGCTCACAGAACTCAGGGAAACACTTACGTAAGCATGAGGTCTGGAAGGGTCCCAGGCATAGCAGCTTCCGTCCTTGTGGAGTGGTAGTGCACCACCCTCCTGGCACATGGATGTGTTCAGCAACCTGAAAGCTCTACAAGTCCCATACTTTTGACATTTTTGTGGAGGCTTCACCATGTAAGCATGACCAATTATTAACTCATTTTCCAGCCCTTCTCCCCTCTCCAGAGAATAGGGGGTGGGGCTGAAAGTTCCAAGCTTCTAATTATGGCTTGGTCTTTCTGGTGAGCAGCCACTATCTAGGAGCCCACCCAGAATTGCCTCACTGAAACAAAACTGTCACCCAGGAAATTCCAAGGGACTTAGGAGCTCTGTGTCAGGAGCTGGGTGCACAGATAAATATATGTATTTCCTATTATTTCATACCTAGAAACTTAATTCCTTAGATTGCTCTCACTTTCTTTTAAATTAAATCAATCTAGCATATCAGTTCTATGGTCTCAGAGTTTCTCCTATTTTCAATTGCTATTGTTCTTTTATTCAAGTTCTTATCAGTTTGCCTAAACTGAAAACAATAATAATCTAGTGTTCCGTTTTCTAATGCCTTGCTTCTCTAACACATTGTGCAACAAGTTGTTGACATTAAGGTATAGTCTCCAATTAGTAATGTATTCAGAGTAACATTTCCCCAACTGATAGAGGGACATAATAGAATCTTCAGCTTCATGGTACAGAGGGAATATAATCTTCCATCCCTTGTGAATCACATTTCTTTAGCTCAGTGGTCCAAGCTATTCTTCATTGGTTTATTACGGCGAATATTTTAAAATATAATGCACTTTCACTGAGAATTACTGTTCATTTAGAGCTTGGCTGTACTGCATAAAATGATAACGGCTTAGAAAGATAATGGCCAGCATCTAGCATAATGCAGGGCATATAGTAATATAGTAATTATGTTCTTTTTTCAGTTTCAAGTGTACCAAACAACATAGTGATTAGGCATTTATATACCTCACAAAGTGATGACCCCAATAAGTCAATCACCCATCTGATACTACATAGTTATTACAGTATTATTGACTATATTCCCTGTGCTGTACTTTATATACCTGTGACTTTTTTTTCAATTATAGTTGACATTCAGTACTATTTCATATTAGTTTCAGATGTACAGCGTAGTGGTTTAACATTTATACAATTCATGAAGTGATCCCCCTGATAAGTCTAGTACCCATCTGACACTATACATAGTCTTTACAATATTATTGACTATATGCCCCATACTGTACTTTACATCCCTGTGACTATTTTGTAACGAGTACCAATTTGTACTTCTTAATCCCTTCACCTTTCTCATTCAGCCTCCCAACCCCCCACCCATCTAGTAACCATCAGTCTGTTCTCTGTATCTACTCTGTTTCCCCGAAAATAAGACCTAGCCAGACAATCAGCTCTAATGCGTCTTTTGAAGCAAAAATTAATATAAGACCGGGTCTTGTGTTGTATTGTATTGTATTGTATTATATTATGTTATATTATATTATATTATATTATATTTATTATATTATATTATATTATATTATATTATATTATATTATATTATATTATATTTATTATATTATACCCGGTCTTATATCATAGTAAAATAAGACCGGGTCTTATATTAATTTTTGCTCCAAAAGACACATTAGAGGTGATTGTCCGGCTACGTCTTATTTTCGGGGAAACACAGTATGAGTCTGTTTCTGTTTTGCTTATTCATTTATTTTGTTCTTTAGATTCCATATTTTCTTAATGAGAAAAAAACAATAGGATACACATGGCACATTTCCTCTAATTAAACAGTGAATAACATTGACTTCAGAAATTTCGAGGACAAAACATTTCAATCAGAAATATATCAAATCTCTTGAAACAAAAAGTAGTGAGGGGTGGCCAATTAGCCTAGTTGGTTAGAGCGCGGTGCTCTTAACAGGGTTGCCGGCTCAATCCCCACATGTGCCACTGTGAGCTGCGCCCTCCACAACTAGATTGAAACAACTACTTGACTTGGAGCTGATGGGTCCTGGAAAAACACACTTAAAATAAAAATAAAAGTTTAAAAAAAAAAAAAAAACAGATTTCTGGGATTATCTTTTCTCCCTAGTCCATTCTTACTACTGTGTTTCCCTGAAAATAAGACCTAGCTAGACAATCAGCTCTACTGTGTCTTTTGGAGCAAAAATTAATATAAAACCTGGTATTGTATTATATTATACCTGGTATTATATTATATTACATTATATTATAGACCCGGTCTTATTTTACTTTAGTAAACTAAGTAAAATACTATTTACTATTTTACTATAGTAAAATAAGACCAGGTCTTATATTAATTTTTGCTCCAAAAGACGCTAGTCTGGCTAGGTCTTATTTTCGGGGAAACATGGTAATAGAACCTCTTAAGTGTATCTATGTATACATTATTGATAGGCAAATTTTGAACCATCTGTGTTTGCTTATGTGTTTAATGCTAATCAATGAAAAAGGATAAGCCAACTAATTTCATGGTAGACAGTTCAGTCCTAGGCTATGTTTTTTAAAATACTTAGACTACTGAATGACAAAAAAGAGCTGAAAAAATGAGCTCTATTTTTATAGTCCGAATGGACCCAGCCTTTTTCTCTATCCCTCACCATTATGTATCTTTACTTTGCATAATTCCTAAAAGATACAACTTGCTATTTTATACATATTTTGCTTTTTAATTTTCATCAGAAACATCCTTTTAAAAATTGTGGGATTTTTTTTTTAAGTCAATGACGAAGATTTTTTTATCCTCCTTCAATAGACTAGGTATTTAAGATGTCATTATAGTTTAGAATAATTAATTAAAAGAAATCTGATTTTTTTCTTTATTGTTGGCATTTAAGTAGTAAGCATTGTTAAAAAAAATAATCGAGGAGAGGATAATGCTTCATTTTAGTCTTGAAAAATAACTTCATGTATTGATAACTTATTTTTCTTACTAACTGCCATTATTTTTGTGATTCTCATAGAGCAAAATAAACTACTATATCTAGTACAAGTTATTTTCTGATACGAATGAATAAGGTTGCTTATTTCACTTAATTCCGAGCATTATTATCTGAAACGATATTAATAAGATCCTATAATTATATAGCTTAAGAATCATCATCAAAGTAACTAAGGTTCAATAGTGAGAGGTAGCTTGTACGTGAAAACTAAGGATGTTGTTGCTTTTTGTATTCAGAACTTTTAGAATTTATAGAAAGAGCTCACTGTGCTTTAGATGAAAAATGTTATAGTTTGGCATATAATTGGTATAATTCATGGGTGGTATTCTGGATAAAAGTTCGTCATTCACTAATGATAATGGGCCAAGTTATTCTGGGTATATAAAAACTCTAATATAGGCATTTTTAAGTACTCACTAATTCTTTTGTACCTGAAGATACTATCTTCTATTATATAAGTCCACCAAGATTTCATTATTTTCTAGAAGAGCAAAATTTATGTACATACAACAAATCTGCTCAAGTAAAAAATGTTTACTATACTCGGTAGAACCATCTCATTGTTGATTATGTGGAAACAGGATAATAATAACTTTCTCAACGTGAAATACAGATAGAAGAATATCTGACCTACAGCATAACCAGATGCATACAATAGTGAGACAATTTTAGTGTAATTTCTTTCTTTGAACAATCAGTCATCCTTGCAGTTATATTTGTTTTATGTAGTAATTATTGACAGAGAAGACTATAATTTAGCTAAGAATCCCATTATGTGGAAAGTTAACGGTGAAATGTTGTTTGGGGAGTTTGTGTGTCTCAGCCAAGGCCCCTAATAACAGTGCTTTGTTAATTTGATTATAACTCTGTCATTCATTTAACTTGTGGGTAATCTCATATAATGAATAATTTTCCTACTCATTGGTCGTATTATAGCCACTTTCTATCAGAAAGGCCTTTCCTGTACTTGGAAAAGCAAGCCACGCTCTCCAAAGATTGTTTTTCAACTATCACTAAGTTAAAACCCTTTTCTCAGTCGACCACCCCCACTTCACCTCCCACATCTTGGCCCCAATTACTAACATACATTCTATCTTAACACTCACTTCATCCATGCAAAATTATCTATCACTCACACATAAGAGCAGGAGTTGGGCAGAAGGGAGCTTATTCCGTGTTTCCTTTTTTTGACTGGGTTAAAGCATGTCTCATTTTACTTTTCAGTTTGCTACCAGATCCTTTACCTTCAACAGTTAAATTTTTTTTTTAATGTATTTGGTTAAACAGGAAAACTGTGGTATGTCTGTGTGTAATGGCAAAATATATATCCTGGGTGGAAGACGGGAAAATGGAGAAGCCACGGACACTATTCTCTGCTATGATCCTGCGACAAGTATCATCACAGGAGTAGCTGCAATGCCCAGGCCAGTGTCCTATCATGGCTGTGTGACTATTCACAGATACAATGAGAAATGCTTTAAGCTCTAAAGCCAGGATACTTCATCCAAGAAGCCACACTGATCCAAGATGAGAGATTTTAAAAACTCCAGAGTTGGAATTTGGTGTATCTCCTTTGTGCCAAAAGCACAAAACCTAAAAATAATCATTGTGGTCCTTGCTCCCCAAAATATCAATCTTTCAAACTGTAATAAAGCCTTTCCTGTAATTGAAAAAAGGGGGGAGGGGTTTTGTTGTTATTGTTGAAGGTAATGGTGTTGCTTGGACTTTGAGAATGTACCTTTGTAAGTATTTGTAAGAAACTTATGTGGAATAGGAAATAATGTCTGCATTCGTGACTGGTCTCTTCATTTTTGTGTATTTATCTGCAAGACTGTATATTCCTTATTTTGTCATACATGTAAAAAATTGCATGACTAGGCTTCATTTAAGTTGAATCACATAATTCTTAAAATGCATTCTAAGGGGGAAAGATCAGTTTTAAAAATCATTGTCACTAAAAATATATCCAAACGATTAATTTTACTGAAGATTTTCTGTAATTGATAAAAATACGGTGACAACAATTTTGAGTATCCTAAAATACTTAATTATCATGACTTCATTCTTACAATTGCTGTCTTATATTAAACATATTTTTGGGAAGAGGTTGGGTAGGAGATACAAAAGCAGATGCCCCTAAAATGGGGATTAAAATAACAGGTTAATTCCTAAGAAAAAATTATTTAAGACCCATTGAAGGGAAAATGGCCCACTGTGACTCTCATCTCTACATCCTCTAAGGAAGCTCCTTTTCTTGAACCTGGCAAAGGAGTTGAAGTTCATTTTGCAATATTATCTTGTGAAAACAGGGACTGATTTTCTCCCTAGCCCAGTAGGGTTTGACCTCATTAGAGTGGTGCTTTAGGTGAGGACTTCCTGGTTGTCCTACTTTCTTGTGAACAGCTAAAAATCCTGGGAGTCTCTACTTTCAAGTTGCCTTTAAAAGATAAACCAGGGACCACCTAGCTCAATGGGTCTATTTTTCTTTTAAAATTAGCTATCTGAAAAAACTAACAGCAGTAGTTGCAGTCTTCTAAGATGAATCTGTCATTTGGTACACATTGTGTAAAATACTGATCAACGTTCGCAAGCTTCTATACAACAAATTGCCCTTGTCTAGATTTTACAACTCTGGTTTATAAAGCTTGGTAGTTTTCAGAGAGGAATGTAAAATTTTTTCTAAGGTAAATGGAGTGGCAGGAACTACAGCGTAATTGATTATTGTTATTCCTGGGTGGACAGATATAATTTACAACATTGTAGGGATGTTCCAGGTAGCTGGTGTATCTTGACTTCCCAAGCTCTATTGTTATCTGCCTTATAATTATATACTCCTTGTCATAGGAGAGATGAACAAAATATGTGATTATAGTGTCACCAGATTTCTGTTAAAACCAAGTAATTGAAAACTTAACATGTATAAACTTTTTTTTCTCTCATCCTAGAGTGATACTGAGATTTCAAATAAACTATGGCATCAACTTGAATGCTTAGCTGAAATCTGAACTCTGAGGAAAAAATGTACACATTTTTAGGGAATTTTTACTTTCAAATCATAATTTGAAATGATATACGTATATCTTTGTGATAATTATCAGAGCAATTCAAAGAACAATATTCTGTCATTTTAGTTGAAAGACAATTGTAGGTATAATTAGGATACTTGTTTTAATTTTCAGGTAAACATCTACTTGTGTATTATATTTTTGGTAGATAATGGAACCTATTTAGTTCAGAAATGTTTTGCAGAAAATGAGGTAATGTATGAGAAAAGTGTAAATGCTGAGGATTATACAAATAACACTTGTTTCATGTTTATTTGTAAGATCATGTCCATCCATAAATGCAGACACTTCACACACAAAAAAAACTTTCTGAAGATAACTTGTATTGTAGTACTTTCATCTATTGTAAAAATATTAACTATTTACTTGTATCGTTATTCGTTTTTTTAATATCCATATCTTCATTGTAGTAAATCTGATAGAACAGAATTTGTTTAAATATAGACCTCAAAGTTTAATTTTTCCTCTACGTAATTTAAAACTACATAAATTAAGTAGGCCACCAAAAACTTACCTTGAATACTAGGAAATTAAAGTAACTTTTTAAAGTTATCCGAATGATAGTTTAATTTCCTTTAATTATTTATCTTCCTTTACTGATTTTGGATAAATAATGGTGTTAGCATTGATTTAAAAAAAAAAAGGAAATTTTAGGATATAATTATATCAAAAGAAACATACCAAACCAAATTTGTGTCAGATTTTATTCATACTGTCATCACATAGTTGACAGATTTTCTTTTGATAGGTAAAGTTCATATAAGCCTTTGGGTTAGTATATATGTATATCCATGTGTATATATGTAGATAGATATGTATGGTCCTGTACACATATACGCATATAAACACCAAGAATTTTATCAGTTTGTAGTGATCAGAAAAAAGCACATAAAAATTAATTGACCTTATTAAATTCAACTCCAGAAGATTTTTTATTTGGGCATTTCTAGAACACTTTTTTACATTTGAAAGTACATGATGAGTATTAATATGGTGACTTGTATGCAGTCAGAATCTATATAATACATATGGTTTTACAAGGTCAGAAAACAAATTGGAGGTGGAGATGCGTTTGCTAAACCCACTCAGTGGGAAAGGGAATTGAAGGGTATGTTTTGTGAATCAACCGAAAAGTACAGTTTGTTATTTTCATGAATTTAATTCTTTTCCATATGTTCCTATATGTGAGTGAACTATAAAGAGTGATCTAATTCTTACCACAGAAGAGCTTCCTTTTCTGCTCTAATCTTCCCACTGACTACAGAACAGGTATGAAATGGTAGCCTATTCGACCTTCAGTAACCTTTTTTTTTCCTAGATAACTGAAATACAGGTATTTACTCCATTTAAACAAGGTGTAAAGGAAAAATGATGTATATACTCAGGGAGGGTATTAACTTGTCATTTTTGCCTGTTTGAGGTGTTTAAAGTGCCATAACTAAGTAACCTTCAGTTCATGATTCTAGAGTAAATTTAATTTGGTAAAGGGGCTTCACACATGGCAGTGGTTGAACATTCATTCTTTTACATTTAGAAAGACGAAAATGTTTTGTGGACTGATACATTTTCTCTTGGTGAATATGAATTGTTTATGTATCTCTACTGTCAAATACTCTTTCTGAAACTCAGGAAAGACAAAGGTTCAATTATATACTATACTTTTGTCAATATACAAACCAGGTGTGTGTTTTTTCTTGTTGTCTGGATATGGCAATAGACTTTTTTAAAAATTGCTGTGAGAACCCGTACATGAAAAGCGAGGGGTTAAATTGTTTATGTGTGCCTGTTGTGTCTTGAGATTTATGTGTGGAAAAGACATCTACTCCAGACTGTATTTTCAAACAGGAGAGCTTGCTGTTTATGTGATGCTAAGTGATAAGATAATGTCTCCTAAAGGCTTTCCATAGACTGCCTTTATTTTAGGAAACTCAAGACACCAGTTAACCTCAACATAATTTTTGCCTTCTTAGAATTTGTTGTGCATTATATTGAAAGCCAGGTTTACATCACCTCACCCCATTTTTCTTTTTCGTTAAAGGCATTCATACCACATAATCAGAATGGGGCAATTTGGTTGACCTTCAAGGCAGTAGGTTTGACTTGCTAGCTATACTTATTGTCATATCTAATGCTAGGCACCAGAAACCACTTGAGCCAGGAGTGTGAACTGATAATTCCAGAGACATTTTCAACATACACGTACTTCAAACATTTTTTAATGTTTTGTGTGAATGTTTTACATTTGTGTGATTGCCTAGATATTAAATTTACTTAGTGCTAGAGATGATCATCATAAATATTAAAAAAAAACAGCAATAGTCATAACTTATTTTGTATTTTGTTCCAAAGAAAGGTATTTTTTAATGTTTTAAAAATAACTGCATCTAAATTTGTGCCTAAAGTTCTCTAGTGCTATTTCAACTT
Organism: Rhinolophus sinicus; assembly: GCF_057876585.1. Taxonomy (NCBI): domain Eukaryota; kingdom Metazoa; phylum Chordata; class Mammalia; order Chiroptera; family Rhinolophidae; genus Rhinolophus; species Rhinolophus sinicus. Next base: position 47,881,867 of record NC_142517.1, read on the forward strand.
TTTTCCAATCTAAATAAAGCTTACCTTAAATAAATTTCGTATTTGTTTCCTATAGAGTAAATAAACTCCTTTAAAAAATTTTTTTTCATTCAGCCCTTCTTAAATTTTGTAATGAGCACCAACTGTGTGGTTGCTTGGCCAAGTAAGAATGTTAAGAGATTTTGGGGTGTTTGGAATTTTATTTTATTTTTTGGTTGGGTTTTTTTTTTTTTTTTTTGGTTTTGATACCAAGGTGCTTTTTAAGATATTCAGAAAAACATCTATCTTACGTTGATTAAGCCCTTGTAAACATCATTTGCAATATCTACATCTAATGTCAAAAAAGTATATCCACTTATTTTTGTTCTATTATGTACTATTTCTTTTCTCTACAGACTTTGTTATTTAACTTCTTGAAAAAGTTCTTACTCTTCCCTTTCCTATCACCCCTCCCCATGGTTTATTTAAAACTTTGTTGAGAGTTTCTGGAGCTTTCTAAGACAACACAATTATAAAGTTGAACAAAAGCATAATATGCTTTATAACTTTTACAGACCTTTTGGTGGCCGAATGTCATTTGCCTTCAATCCGAGGCTCCAGAGTCTTCACAGTGAAAAAAAAAAAGGCTTCGTATTTCTTTGTTTTCAATTCAGTTGTAGCACATTAATGCTTATATATTTTGTTTAAATATACTTTGTTCATAGTATTTTTTAAAAGTTGTATCTAATAAAATGTATCTAATAAAAAACCATTATTACTTGACTATGTGTTTGTATTAAATTTTGTTTACCAAAAATGTATTGTTTTATTTTAAATATATCCAAATGGTTGTGGGAAAAAGAGATGGAAGAAAATACATATTAATATGTGTGTGTATTTACTGTTATGTCCATAAAGGAACTGGAAGGATAAACAGGAAATAAAAAACAGTGGTGTGTATGAGGAAAGGAAATTGTGGCTGAGAGACAAGTAAAAAGGAAACTTCATGGCATAATCATATACCCATATAATTATATGTAATCATGTATAAATGTATATTATAATCAATATTTTAGTCTCAATCACATGGAAGTGTTACCTATTCAAAAAAAATGTAGGGGCGGCCAGATGGCTCAGGTAGTTAGAGCATGAGCTCTGAACAACAGGGTTGCCGGTTCCATGGGATGGTGGGCTGTGCCCCCTACAACTAAAGATTGAAAACGGCAACAGGACTTGGGGCTGAGCTGTGCCCTCCACAACTAGATTAAAGGACAACGACTTGGAGTTGATGGGCCCTAGAGAAACACACTGTTCCCCAATATTCCCCAATAAAATTAAATATCTTTTTTAAAAATTACCAGAAAATGATCCTTAACATTTGTACTCTAGTGTTCCTTTGATTCTCAAAAGTACCAGTTAGTAATAAGTAATATCAAGGGTAAAGACTTAAGAAAAAACTTTTTTTCAATTGTCAAACAGAGGCCATATATTTACTAGAGAAAAAAATGTCTGATTTTATATTAGCAAGAGTAAAATTTTGAAAAGATACAGAAATAGAGAAACAATGCAATGCTTGGCTTTTTGTGCTTAGTTTTTAAAAGTGCCATTAAAGTAAAATGGCAAGTTAGAGTGCTTCTTAAATAATAAATGTTAAAGGTGTTTTCATTTGACTTAATTCCTCAGTAACCAAGGGTTGTTGTCGCGTAAACATAGTTCTGACACAGAAGAGAACATGAATGTTGGTTCCTTCTCCATGCAACTGGTTCAGGACAAAAATGCAGCGTGCAAAGACAAGAGTTGAAAAAATTGAAAGTATTTGTTAGCTTATGTTTGGAAAACTATAGACAATGAATGGATAAAGAATGAGAGCCTCTTGTACTTTAAATTTTCTGTTTAAAAAATAACCTGTACTCTTAAGCGGAATAAGAGAAAAATGGGCTATACCTGCCTTCTGTTTCTCTGCTGTTTAACTTAATGGAGACTAAGAAAACCAAAAGCGTTGGTTTCTTCCTAATTATGTTGGGGTCTTTTTTAGTTTTCTATATTTTATGATGTTTGACATCTTTGGAGGATCTTGATGGCTGGAGAGAGACTGTCCCCCACCCCCAGGACTAGTGAATTTCTAGAGACAGTAAACAACTTATCAGTGAGCCTACCTTTCATATATAAACCAACCAATCCCTTGTCCATACCCCCGGCCACCTTCTTTAACTCACACAGCCAGACAATGTTCCCCTGCCCTAAATCATCCTGGGACAACGTACCAAACTAACAACAGCCCTTATATCTCAAAGTTGGCCAGAATGATTCAAACTAGCCAATCCTAAACTGTTTACCCTGCCCTCAACTTTCCCATGGAAACCCCAATAAAGGCTGTGGCCTCTGCTTTCCCCTCATTCCTCTGTCTCCTGACTGACTGGTGCTTCTCCTGTGGCCCTGCGTGGTGTGCCGTGCCTCTTGTTTCTAGGTGAACTATGAGTAACATTAAAGTTTTCCTTCAATGGCATTGACCTCTCCATGTTGTCACTCACCTTTATAAGTTAAGACTCGCAAATCCCTTATTCATCTTTGTAGTCTAATACCATGTTTGGCACAAAAGTGCTTAATGTTTTAGTGAATAAAAGCACCCATTCTGATTTGTATGGCTATACAAGAGCCTGTTCTAAACAGCTTAAAACAGGAGTCAGAATTTGATAAACATAATAATCCATACAAATGTACAATAACCAAAGTCCTAAAGAGGAATCAGTCCAAATTGGAGTCAATGCTTCGAGCACTCATACCCTTTCATTCAGGGAAAACGTGATAAAGGGAGGCATCTTGTCCAAATGGGAGGAGGAGAGACGATTTTAAAAGGTACGATTTTAAAATGGTAAGGCTTTCAGGAGTTCAGTGTCATGAAGTGAGTAAACAGAGGAGGTAAAACAAAACAGAAAGCAACTCTTCAAGAAGCTTTCTGGTGTGGTGTGGCAGCGGTGGAATGGGCCTGACTTACCTCCAAGCGCAGGGGGCATAATTGACCAATTAATACCCCAGGGGCTGGTTTGGAAATCAGTCTTGCATTTGAGCTGAGGCCACATTTCCCACCAGTTGCTTCCAGCCAGACTTGTAACAGACATGAAGGCACACCAATTTCTGGGAGACAGGTCTCTTCTGATGGTGGTTTTTGACTCCAGCACTCCTGCTTTGTATAACCTTCATTAGACTACATGGCAATGTAGGATGCTTCTATCCAACCTTTTCCCTTTCTCCTTCACCTGCTTCTAGAATCTGATGGCTCTCTCAGCCTCCTCCCTCCATGTTGTCCCTCCCAGGGCCTTTCCTTGCACAATTTTATTAAAATCCTTGCATGTTTTATCTCATCTGCTTCTCAGAGGACACAGGATTAGCACACGTGGCAACTTTAAAAAAACCAAAATATCCCTTGAGAATCATAGCCCTAGTGATAAAGTTAGCACTGTGGAAACATCCACTAAACCTGGTATTCTAAAATGTCCTAGTTGTTACACTTAGACTAGGTTTAGTGGGAACATAATGTGAAAATAGGTTCTGAAGTCGTAACTGGCTTCAAGTGCCAATTTTGATATTTACTACCAGTGTGTCTTGGGCAAGCTGTTTAACCTTTCTGAACTTCAGTTTCCCCTCTTCCCACTTATGCTTGTTGTGAGGATTAAGTAAGAATGTAAAAGCACTTAGCACAGTACTTGACAATGGTGTTTCATCAGGATTGTAGTCTTGAACAACTTAGAGATTTCATTCATTCATTTGACAAACATTAAATCCTTAGTGTGGATCAGGCAGAATGAATGTTTCCTTCTGGGATTTCAATCATGAATGTGACGGTCCCTGTCCTCATAGACGGATGGGAGAAGCAGACATGTGAGCAGATAAATCCTGTGTAGTGGGATACAGGAAGTTCTAGGCATTCCAGGCACTGAAAACTGTGTGACTGGGAATAAAGAATCACCCCTTTTAGAGTAAAGAGATCTATGGTCTCTTCTTTCCAGTTGTTGCCAAGCACTGGGCAAGGTGCTGTGGAGTTAATACATCAAATGAGACAGGCCCTGTCCTTCACAAGCTTTGTGTCAAGTGAGCAAATCCATAGCAATCAGGGAAAGGCTGCTTGCTGAGACATGGAAATCACATTACACTAATGCCCTCGTTTGTTGCATTTTCCACTTCTCAACTTGTAACTTTCTTACACCGACCTTTCACGATGTTGTTTATCAGCAAATTTGATATCTGTCTGACTCATAGTCTTACTCTTTAATTTTGATTTCTGCCATTATCCTGGGTCAATTCAGCATATAGGACCCATCCCTTTGCTCCAGCCTCACAGCATTGTGACCTCTAATCAACAGACCTTCACCCCCAGGCACTCCAGTAATGCACAGGCCATGCCTTAGATTGTGTCATCACTCAGAATCATTCTTCCTATGAAAACTTCAACTCTGAAGTCTTTCCATCTTTGGCTACAGCCTTCCTGTCCTTCCATTTCTCATTCCATGACTTTTTTTGTGACCTTATCCAGATCTCCAATCTTCTAACATCTCTTCATGCCAGCCCCTGGGTGACCCATCATCCCTTCCCCACCTGCATTCCATAATTATAATATCGTTCAACCACCCTCACCAGCACGCAAAATTTGCTCCACCTTTTGGCCTCCCATTCCGTTTACTCTCCTACCGCCTACATGTGTATCAACCCAATTGTTGGCCTCCTCTACTGCTACTCCCAAGCTATTCAGCACTGGTAGAGAAAATCAATGAGCTGCAAATGATACTGCTAAAATTCTAGGCACTCCAACCAACGGAGCAAGATATTCTTGGCAAGCGTTCATTGTGTACCGACTCTCCCCTTTTCCCTTTCTCCGTAAGAGCGCATTACCTCTCCCCTGGAGTACTCCACGGACTTCTCTTTCATTCTGAGCAGTTGATCTTGCCTTCTCCCTCAAAGACTTAAAGGACATGAGGTAGAATCTCTCTCAACATCTTGCCCTTCCGTACTTATTTCCTATCCTCTACCTTCTTCGTGACCTAGATGTCCTCCCTCCATCTAAACTAAGTCCCACTCATCTAGCATCTTAGGAACTTCCCCCTTTCTTCTTCTCCAACTGTTAACCTCTCTTTCTATGAGCACTTTCTTTTAGCATTTCCACATACGCCAGCCTCTCCCATCTTTAAAATACTTTCTGCAGCCCTCAGTTCCCTTCTAATTCCACCCACTTTTTAAAATGTCTCTCCTTGGCCTCACAACTTAACACACCGCAATCTGACTCACGCACTCATACTTCTACAGAAATCACCCTTGCCACACGTACTAATTACATCTTTACTGCTAATCCAAAGTCCTTATTCAACGCCCTACAAAATTTGATGCTCTTGATTATATTTTTCCTGTCTTGACGATCATCACAGTTTTCCTTTTATTTTTCTTTCATGGGCTCTTCTACTACCTCTTTTGTAAATCCTCAATTACCAGGTTTTCTTCTTACCCTGCAGATAATCATCCTGGGCAATTTTATCCACTTCTGTGGCTTCAGTTATGACTGTACGTGATGACTCCTAAACCTAAATCAGTCAAGACACTTGATACACACAACAACGATCTTCAGGCTGAAATAAGCTGGATAGAACATCCATACCCATACACCATAACTGCTAAAAAATGTATCTTTCCCTCACTTACTCCTTGATTGAAATTCTTGGTGGAAACAATTGGTTGACACTATAGTTCATATGCCTGGCTACCTGCTAAGGGCCAGGAAGAGAGATCTGAATTGTTTAGGGAGAGGAAGGCTTTGCTGCTTGCCAAAACAAATACAATATGAAATTCCACAAATCTAGAGTGGGGTAGGGGGGTGGGGAGAAATGCTTCATGGGCTCACCCATCTCTGAGCCTGGGCTTCTTTCTCCTGGAATGCCTGGCCTGTAACTTCCCATGTGTTCTCTGAAAGAACTAGGGTTCACTTACTCAGGGCAGCTTTGGTGACCACTCTATCCCCATTCAAGTCTGACTCAGATGATGCCCCACTACTCACTTTATATACCTTTGTAAGAGTACTTTTCTGTTTACTTGACTCTTCATCTCCCTCTCCAAGATTATGGACTCTTCAAAATCAGGAATCATTTCTTATCTGAGGAGGTCTAAGAATCTATCTAGCCAAGAATCCAATTCAGGAGATAGGATCAGCTGGGATAAGATCCCTTAGTACATGGGTGTCCAAACCTTTTTCAACATTTTTCACCAAGGGCCATATGCGGTAAAACATACAAACAGCCGGGCCACTCACTCAAGGTGAAGTACGTATTGCCTCACCTAGTTTATTTAAGTAAAATAAATATATTTTTGGAATTTGCTGCAGGCCAATTAACAATGGATTGCGGACTGCAGTTGGCCCGGCCGCAGTTTTGACACCCCTGCCTTAGTGGATACTTTTGGAAAGCCTGAAATCACTGGAAAGGGAAAGGAGAGAGAAAATGCTAGAAGGTAGAATGCCAATGACAAATGGCCTATTTTGAATTTGCCTAGAACTGAAAAGTCTCATCAATATTTGTTAAATCACATTTTTAATGATTTCCTGCATCTTACATAATAGATAGTGACTTTCCCTGACCTTATTATTAGGTTTTGGGTTCTGTCTAAATTTAGGGTCAGTAGCAACCCTCTCCTTGCTTCTGAGTTCAGCTCAAAAGCTACCTTATCTATGAAGCCTTTCCTGATTCCCCAAACAGATTTATTTTTCATTTCTTGAGGACCAAGTCTGTCTTTTTAACTTAACTCTAGCCTCAGGAACCAGCAATGTTCCTGGCACAGAGTAGATAATGAATATATATTTATTTAACTAGTAATCACTGTGAGAAGCAGAAGGCATATGTTGAAAAAAAAAAGGAACAGGGTAATTATAAAGCCTCCAAAGTCCTTTAGTGAGCCTGCTTTGGTTCACAGCTGCTGCCTTTCTCTTGTTATGCTAAGTGGAAGTCCTAATAGATTGCCACCCAATCTTTTATTCCTGACTTACTCTGCTGCAGCTATCCCTAACCCCTACCTGTACCCTTACGCCCACATTTGCAATTACCCCATTTTTATCAAAATGTGTATAAGTGGGTTAATTATTATATACGAATTATATTTCAATAAAGTTGTGATATTTTTAAAACTTCATATAATCTCTTCTCTTCAAGAAACCCATCCTACCCAAAGTTGCTATTAGAACTGGAGTTGACAGTGAGAAAGAACAAAGGTTCTTCCTTGTTTCCTTTGCGTAATTTTCATCCTTGAAGCCTAGGGACAATAAGACTTTGCCCTGCTCAGCATTTCCTTACACAGACAGGGAGCCGATTACAATGCTTTGTGTGAAGATCTACAATAGGGAGACAATCGGTATAGGAGAGCAAGCACAGGTTTTGAAGCCAGATGGCCTTGGGTTTGAACCCCAGCTCTGCTACAACCAGTCTCCACTTCCTCTTTCATGAATTATAGACAATAATAATGATCCATGGGATTGTTGAAGGAATCAAAGGAAATACTGTCATCAATGTATCTACCCAGTGCCTAGTACGAGGCCCTGTACAACGCTTCTCATACATCAGTAAGCACAGGAATCCCCTGGGGATCCTGTTAAATTGCAGCTTCAGTAGCTCTGAGGTGGGACCTGAGATTCTGTATTTCTAACAAGCTTCCACGGGATGTCGCTACTGTTGGTTGAGGACCACGGTTTAAGTAGCAAAACTATAAATTACCTCACGACGTATGAAGTGCCAAAGGACTGTAGAGGAGAGAGCAAAAAATTAATTCTTCAGGAGAAAGGAAGGCAGGAGCTTCCTTGAAGAACCGGGAGTTTGGCAGGAATGAGAAAGGGGACATGCATTCTAGGCAGGTGGAAGAGAATGAGTCAAGACCTTGACTTCCCATTAAAGTGAAAAGTGACTTTGGACATAATTTAAGGAATGTGGTGAGCAGCGGCCACAAACTAGGAAGATAAATTGCAAATGATTTTAACTTGACGTTAATAAGAGTTAATTTTAGCTTAAGCCAGTTGTTCTTAAAATGTGTTTCCTGATCAGCATCATCCCTGAATTTGTTAGAAATGCACGTTTTAGGACCCACCTCAGACCTACTGAATCAGAAACTCTGGGGTCCAGCAATCTGCTTGAACAAGTCCTTCTGGTAATGCTGATGCATTGCAAACTTGAGAACCACTTGGCTTAGGCAACGGAAGCGGGGCTCTGGGAGGTGTTTTAAATAGTGGAGTGAGGCGCTCAGATTTGTGCTGTAGAAAGTTGACCCCTGCAGTTGAGATGTATTAGAGGGGAGAGTAGGCAATTAGGAGGCAAGGACAGGAAACCAGGTCAAAGAGAGAAGGCACCTGACCTAAGAATAATTTAGAAGATGGATTCAGTAACACCTGAAGACTAGTTGGATATGACCTCTGAGAGTAAATGTGCGGTGGGAATCCAAAGATTCTATCTCAGATAACTGACTGGGTGGTGAAACTGCTAACCAAAATAGGTAAGAAAGGAGGAAAAGTAAGCTTTGGATGGGAAAAAAAAAAAGAGTTTAATTGTGAATCAGCTGAATTTGCTTCAGGGCCACGCAAGGGGCAATGTCTTAAAGGCATTTGAAAAAAATGGTCCAGGTTCAGGAGGGAAGCCCAAATTCAGTGGTCTAGATTTAGAACTCATTTGTATGTAAGGGGCAGTTGAAGCTGTGGACATAGAGAAAATTATTCAAGAAATGAGAACAGACCAAGGACAGAGGACATAGAAACTTCAGTATTTAGGCATAGGCAGAGAAAGAGGAGCCTGTGATAGAGGTTGAGAAAGAACTACGGTATCAGAGATGTTAGGGGAACAAGGAAAGAAACACACTGAAGAAATCTCGGGTGTCATATAGGAACATGCTTAATGCAAACAACAGAAAACCTGGACACAAGTTGTTTAAATACATAAGTGATATTTTTCTTACATAACAAGTTGGCAGTCCAGGCCTGGTACAAAGGCTCAACAGTGTCATTCAAGGCCCAGGTTCTTGCCTTCTTTCTGCCCCACCATTTTTAATGTGTTGGCTTGTAATCTCATGGTTGAAGGATGTCTGCTGTACCTTCAGGCAGCACATCCAAATTCAAGGTAGGAAGAAGGGGACAGAGGGGCAAAGGCAGAACTAGCTACAACCCTCCACTTTCTTTGGGAGCCTCTCTTTGTATTCGTTGAACTGTGATTTCATCTTCTTGGCTAGGAGTGGGTTACCTGGTCACTCCTGGCTGCAAGAGAGGGCAGGAAATTGAGTGTTCAACTTCCCAGCTTTAATAGAAGAAGACAAAGAAGAAAGGGTTAAGAATGGATATGAAGGGGCAGCCAGGTGGCTCAGGTGGTTGGAGTGCTGTGCACCTAACACCGAGGTCTCCAGTTCGATTCCCACATGGGCCGGTGAGCTGCGTCCTCCACAACCTGACTGAGAACAACAATGGCTTGACTCAGAGTGGCGGGGGGAAGGAGATAAAAAAAAAAAAAGAATGGATGTGAAGTCTGCCAAGCTGCTATGTATGCCACGTCTAAAAGGAGAGAGTTATAAGAGGAGGAGAGATGGGGTGATGAAAGAAGGAGAGGAGAGGCGTAGCTTCTTAATCCCATGTTGTTGCATAAATAAATCTTTTATACAAAATATTAAGGTCACCATAGTACAAACATAGTGTAAGCATAATACAATTAAGGGTCAAAAAAAAGCTTTCCCATGTATCATATCCAATATTATGATTTGTTTTTTACTTTAAAACAGACTTCCTGCATTTGGGGCCATCAAGAACCAAATTCATTCTATACACAAACTCTGACTACTCAAATTCTCTACTTGGTCTTATCTACGGTGAACAGAAAATAAAGCAGCAGGGAAAATTCTCTGCCCGTTTCCCCTCTGTTTTTCCTTTTGTAATGTGAATAATTCTGTTCCAGGCACATTTATGGCTGTTCTGACATTATTGCTGCTCAGCTGGGAAACACCAAACCTGGATAGATTTACTCTGAACATATGAACAAGGCATTTTACAAGCATAGAAGGTGACACATAATTGTCATACAAAGTATGAGTTTGGAGATTAAAAGTTATTACACACGTGGTATGTTTCACTGCCAAGGTCAATTTATAGAAGATTGCTCATCCCTCCCAACTAAAAATCACCTGTTCACTTGCATTGAAGGAATCTGAGAATTGATTACAGGGGCAACGTCCCCAAATCTGCCATTCAGTGCCCATTATGAAGGCCGAATACGATTTCTAACATCAGGGTCAACAGAATACTAGCACTCTGGACAGTAATTGATTTTTGAAACCTGATATATGCAACATTATTAGTTTTGGCTGTTTAGGCCACCAGGAACCTATTTTATTGGGGAATGAAGGCTATTTACTGTCAGGGCTGTACCTGTTGACTAAGAGCATTTGGAGGCAGTTCTCAAACAAATGGGCCTTTAAATCTGAAGCCAGGAGAAGATCACAATAAAAGCTAGCAGAGGATAATACCAGTAAATGCCACCAAGGAAATGAAAGGATATTAAAAATTCTGTCAACAAATAAATACACTCAGCACTAGTGTCATTATTTATCTCTTATAACAGAGAGCTGTAGTGTGGAAGTCTAATTTACAAACAACAAGCAATAAATGAAAATATCCCAGTATTTATTGTGTTAACTGGGCACCTAAAAGCTGATAACGTATATAAGGATATGTAACCAAATTAAAATCAAAATTCTTCAGTCTTTAAAAACTTGACTCGGAAGTTTAAGTAGAACTATTTTTATACATTCTCCTTTTCACATTGCCCAAATTCTACCAGAACCATATTATAGTTGAAATTTTATATTTACTTTACCTTACCTTTACAAGTAATTTTCAGACATTTTTAGCATCTGTCCAGAAGCCTCTGTTTTTATTTTTAACAACTTTATTGAGGTACGTGCTTTGGCTAGGAACATCCTTATATAAATTTTGTGTGGACATATGCTTTCATTTCTCTTAGGTATTTGCCTAGGAGCGTTAACTGCTAGGTCATGTGGTACCTCTGTGTTTAACATTTTGAGGAACTGCCAAGCTTTTGCCACAGCGGCTACATGCTTTTACATTCCCATCAGCAATGTATGAGAGGTCCAATTTCTCCGTATCTAGAGGCCTCGTTTTTATACGAAACAAAGAGAGAGTCCAACCAGTTCCAGCCGTAGAATGTTTCCTTTCAGGGCAAATTCCACCCACCCCTCCTTTTTTTTCCATGAATGAAAACATGTCTTGCATCATCACCCCCATTCCCAAAGTCTGTAATTCTACAGTGACTGTGCAATCCACACGGAGAAGTACAATACATGGCTTCTTTTGGGTTAGGGTAGGATCCAATAAGCTCTACAAGACTGGGATTTGGTTTTGCCAAAATCCGAATAGGACAAACAGACATTTGGCTCCTTGTTTGGACCTAGTTGGAGACAACGATTCATTTCTAACTGCCTAAGTGTAATTCCCAGACACTAACTACATTAATGGTTTGCTTGGAGCTGTAAATAAGTGAGGTCCTCATTTTACATGTATAATTAGTATCTGCATCCTGGTAGGGGAACCTCATTATGTTAAGGGCTCCAGAGTTCCCACTCCTGTTAATCTTAGGAAGGGTGGTTGGTCTTCTCAGGGGGATGTCCAGGATACCTGGGGCCTGAGAACCCTTGGTCAGTTTAACTACAGTTTTCCATCTGAGCCAGCTTCCCCCTCCGCCTCTCAGGCAGAGCTTTGGGTTCCCCACCTTTCTCAGGCTTTCCTTGTTTCTCTGCTGCAAGAAGCTGTTTGCCAGCAGTTGCCAGCATAGGTTCTCCCCAGCCCTCCCCCCCACCCCCCAAACTACAGGCTCCTTTTCCTGGGCCAGTGTCAACACTACTGGAAACTTCCTGACTAACTTTAACATGAGTTGCTTTTCCTTTCATTAACATTGTACACTTAACAGCCACCCCACCCCCACCGCACCCCATCCCCCACCCTACTCCACTCCCCCACCCACCCCCACACCCCACCTCTAGTGACTGTACAGGTGAACAATGCCTGAGGAGGCCTGGCCAAGGAGGAGCCTGCAATCCAACGTCCTGACACTCGCCAAGCTGTGTGCCCCAGCACAGGTCTTTGTCGGCTTGAAGGATGGGGCGGCTTTTCCTCATGTGCCATTTGACTTAGCAGGGGCCAGTCTCCTTTCCTTTCCTCCCTGGTCTGCTCCCCGTTCATTACCAAGTCTCTCAGCATTTTCTCCGCAACTATTGAATGTATCCATTTCCCTCCATTTCCACTGTCCAGTGTAATCCACCTTCATTATTCACCTTGGCCACTCAAATTGCTTTGCAACTGTCTGGCGGCTACTTTGTTCACCCACCTTCCCAGTCATTCCCCACCCGTTTGCCAGGGTAAGTGATCTTTTTCTAAAGGGCAAGTTGAGTACATTAACTCCCTGGCTTGAAACCCTTGATGGCCTCCTGTCGTTCTTACCATAAAGATCAAACTCTTCCCTCCTGCATGATCTTGCTCCTGCCTAAGTCAGCCCCATCCCCAGCCACTCTGCTCTTGCTTAAGTTTCCCTGCACTTCTCACCTGGTCTTAGGCTTTATGGTGACTCAACAGCTCCTACTGCCTTCAGGTTTCGTGTCGTTTTTTTCAGGGAGTCCTTTTCTACCTTCACACGAAATTTGGTCCCTCTGTGCTGTGCTTTCTTAGCACCCTGTCCGTTTCCTTCACAGAGCTTATCTGTTGTTGAAATGTACAACACTGCATGCAAATGTGTAAAAATCGGTAGCTATGTTATTTCTCATGGGCTCTAATTACTACTGGGGATTGGGCTAAACCTAAACTTGCCAATGAAAGTTATCTGGTCTTGAGCGCTGCCACCACTTTTGTCTACACGGCAACCAAGAGGCCCTACACCATTGTCTACTTCACTGTTTGAGGGCACTGCAAGGCCAGGCGCATGCTGCTGTCTGACCAGGGTCAGAGCTGGAAGGAGGAGCTGGTGACTGAGGAGAACTGTCCGCGGGGCCCTCTCAAGGCTTCCTGTTTGTATGGGCAGCTCCCCAAGTTCACCCTGTACCAGTCCAATGGCATCCTGCGCCACCTGAGCGTCTCCCTCGGATTCTATGGGAAGGACCAGCAGGAGGTGGCCCTGATGTACATGGTGAATGACAGCATGGAGGACCTCCGCTCCGAGTATGTCACCCTCATCTATACCAACTATGAGGTGGGCAACAAGGACTATGTGAAGGAACTGTCCCTGCACCTGAAGTCTTTTGAGACCCTGTTGTCCTCGAACCAGGGGGACCAGGCCATCATCATGGGCAACCAGATCTCCTTTGCAGACTACAACCTGCTCGACTTGCTGCTGAATCACCAGGTCCTGGCCCCCGTTGCTGGGATTCCTTCCCCTTGCTCTCCACCTACATGGCACCCTCAGTGCCCCGCCCAAGCTCAAGGCCTTCCTGGCTCCCCATCAATAGCAAGGAAGACAGTGAGGGCTTGTGACACCCTTAGCAGGAGGCAGGGGCTGCCTGCCTCCCTGTCCCCAGGACGGATAAAATTTCCAAGAGAGAAAACAGGAAGTTAATTGATCTTAAACAGTCTCATTTAGGGTAAACATTTAGTCAATTCGAAGTTGCAGTCCTGTAAGAACTTTCACCTCTCCCCTCTTGATTTCCCAAGATGGCCTGTGGGATCCAAGGGAAGCTTCAAGGCAGTGGCAGGAGGGGTACAGAACTGTGAGCTGTAGCCTGGGTCCTCACTGGCCTCCCTAGTCACGCCTGGTCACCATGGCCCTGCTGGCATCAGCTGCTGAGGTTGCTGGCTGGCAAGCTCATCATCTGTGGCTTCAGCACTTTGAGAGTCTAATGTCTCACCTTCCCCGCCCCCACTCCTCCATCCCTTCTCCTCTCCCCAGCTGACTTGGGAGCACTTCAGCTCTTTCCATCCTTGGGGTCTTAGCTACATTCTACAGCCATTCCCTGCCAATGAGTCCTCTACTGCCTCTGGTGATCACCTGGCACCTGGCACAGCACCCATTGGCCTGTCCATGGCTCTTTCTATTTGTCTGGCAGGGAGCATGCAGAGAAGGCTGGTTTTCTGGCACACCAGGTGCAAATTGTGGACACCAAGCAGCATTTTTTGACTCTTCTCCCTTCCCAATGCTGCTCTCTGTTCCCAAGTCCTGCTCAATGGGAAACTTCTGCCAGAAATGGGCAGCCTTTCAAGCTTGGCCAGAGGAAGTGGTCTTCTAGCACTCCCTCCTCCCCGCCCCCCCCCCCCCCCCCCCCCCCGCCACTTAGCTGAATACTTCTATGCCCCTGCCTCAGGGTTAGACCCCAAAGTAGGGGAACACTGACACACTCATGCTGACCTCTTACCTTACGTCTTTCTCCATGAAAAGTATTGTTATCTCCCAATTCCAATTTTCTCTTTGGGTCTTAGCCTAAGGCTCAAGGAGGCCTTTCCTAGCCTTTCATGTTAGATTGACTAAAATGAACTGTTTTGTTCATTTCTGATTCTCAGTGCCTGACGCAGTCTTGACACAGTGCCAAGACACAGAATAGAAATGCAGCAAAAATTTGCTGAACAAATATTATCAATCTGATTTACCCTTAAGGTCAGGAGTAGACGTTAAGGTCAGGAGGCTGGGGTGACATATTATATTCTATTCCCTTATATTGCAGGGTTTTGGAGTCAGTTCCTGGCCCTACTATTCATTCATTCAACAAATAATTTTTGAGCTCATGCTATGTGCAATGCACTGGGCTTGCTATTGGAGATAAAGGAGTAAATCCTTTAAAATATTTTTAGTAAACACTAAATACATCTAAAATTTTAATAACATATATGTAAAGTATAAAACAATTACAAAGTGTACCCCCTCTAAACCTACCACCCAGCTCCAATGGTAAAATCTTTACACAGGAGAACAGATTGAAGGGGGACAGAATCAGATCCCTGGAGACCAGTAGGGAGACCAGAGTAGTCTTGGGAAGAGAGATGAAGGGGTCTGGGGCAGGGTGGTACAGGTGAGGGAAAGGAAAGTGCGGACTTAAGATATTTACGAGGAAACCTGGACTTGATGGATTGTCACTGACTAGTTGTGTGACTTAGGCAAGTTCCAACCTTTCTGAGCCTCAGTTTCTGCATCTGTAAAGTAGGTTGGTAATACCTATAGTTATTTGTGTCTCTACTACTTAGGCACAAAGCTTGGTACAAGATGACACAAAAATCATAGCTACTGCTGTTATTACTGTACTGTAAAAGCTTCACAAATGCCCGCAGAATATTCTGTCAAACTTGGGATTGAGCTGCGTCATTTCCTTCTAGGGAGGAAAAGGATAAATGACAGTGACTCTGCCAGAACCGATCCCCAGACACCCCACGAGGAGCGGCAGCGCCGGCCAGGGTCAGAGCGTGGGCCAGGGCCAGCCCCCTCCCCTCTCCGCCCCGCCCGCCCGCCCGCTCGCTCCCGCCCGCCCGCTCGCTCCCGCCCACATTTCTGCGAGCTCCGCCCCCGGATCGCGCGCGCGCGCGCGCCGCCGCCACCGCTGCGCGCACCCCGTCCCGCCCCTAGTGGTGACGTGCGAAGCCGGGCGGGCTGCACCGAGCTGTGTGCTTCCGCGGGCTCCGGGGTCGCTGGAGCTTCGTGGCGGGGCAGCTCTGCAGGGCTTCGCCCGCTCCCTCCGCCCCGCGGTGCGCTCCCCCTGCGCGGCCTGCGCTTCAGCTGGAGACCAGGGAAAGGGTGAGTGTTGGCGGGAGCGGGATGGGACCGGCCGGGTGCGCGCTCCGCTCTCCCGGGCTTTGTCTGGGCGGGGGCGGCGCGGGCACGTGCGCGCCCCTCCCCCACCTCTCCGGCCGCGCGGCCCGGGTTGCGGAGCGGAGGGAGGGGCGGATGACTGCGGAGGGGAGAGGATCTGGAGGGGGAGGCTGGATCCAGGCTGAGTGTGTATGTCCGGGAAGTGTCCGAAGCGGGAACCCGGAATTTGGGTATGTCTAGGGGGGACTCCTTTTCTAAGGGGCGCAGCGCTTTCTGAGGGATGGGGGTTCCTTGAGCTCCAGTGGCCGGAGGTTTTAGGATGCTAAGCTTGGTGGCCTGTGATGGGATTGGTGGTGAGATTTGGCCCCAGGACCAGCAAGTTGTGGATTTACCAACAAGAATCCTGGAATCTCCCTCCAACCTGTCGCCATCCTAGCCGTCCTCCTCCCGCTTGAAGGATGAGTAGGATTTAGAAACGTCGGAGGACATTCCAGGGATGGTGCCCAAGTTAAAGCAGCGGAGGTGTGAGACAGTGCGGGGTTGGAGTGGAAAGCGTGGGAAAGTGAGTACTTGGAAGAAAGGCTGGTTTGGTGGGTTGTGGCCAGATTGCAGAAGACAATGAGGTTTGTATCATAATACTTGTTTTCTGTTACGAATGTACTTACGTTAAAAAATAGAAAGTAGAGAAGGAAAATATCACCAGTAATCCTACAGCCTTGGCACATCATGTTTAGAGTTGATATGGTTGCTAGTAGTTTCACCTAAGCTTATAACAGTTACAGTTAGAGATTACCTACAATTTTCCATTCCCTTTTCTCCTTAGCATGTAAAAATGCGATGTAACAAATAGTGTTCAGCAATATCATGTCCTCTTTCTTAACAACCAAGTAGCAAGTATTCATCATAGGAAAATTTAAAACTACAGACAAGCAAAACGAGAAAAAGTACCCATAGTTTTCCTGTCTACAGATACTATCATTGAGTGTATATTTTTGGCTGTGTATATTCTTTCAAAGATAGGAGCAGATGATGCCCTGGTTAGGAATCTGGTTTCTATGGGAATCCTTTGAAGATTTTAAGTATTAGTAAGTATGGAGCATAATCTGACAGAAGAGGGCAAAAGTGGAAACTAGGAGACCAGTTAGGATGCTGTTTGCAGTATCTTGAACTAGGTCCATGGCAGTGGAAAGATTAAAAAAACATTTTTGAGGAAGAATGAACAAGACTTGGAAATGGATTGGTTAGGGAAAGGAAGAAGTCTTTGCTTTTCAGTATTTGTTTTTGAGCAACTGTGAGTAGACGGTGCCATTTACTGAGAAGAATGGAAGAGAGAACTTCAAGGTGGGAAAAATCATTAGTTTTGTTTTGGACATATTAAATTTGAGACACATATTAGTTTTGAAGTTGTTATGTTGACGAGGCAGTTGGATATACAGGTTTGGAACTCACAGAAGAGAGACTAGAGCTGGAGATAAAAATTTGGGAGTACGTACTCAGTTATATGGATGATATTCCCATTTATGAGATGATATGATACCACACAGGGGAAGAGTATAAATAAGTGAAAATCAAGTCTCAGGCACTCCAATACTTTGAGGTCTGGTAGAGGAAGATGGAGCACAGGGCAGAAAGAAAGAGTGAGTTAGGGGGAAAAGCAGGAGACTGGTGTCATGGAAGCCAAGAGAGGTAAGTGTCTGGAAGATGGAGAGTTGGTCCTCTTATCAGTGTTTCTAAGATGTTTAGTAAGATGCTCAGTTGGATTTGAAATGGAGGTTACTGGTTTTGGTCATTGGTAGTACTTACTATCCAGAGGTCTAAGGTGGAAACCACATTGGAATAATTGAATGGGATTGAGGAAATGAAGACAGTGAGTGTGAATTAGAAAAAAGAGGGCCTTCAAGACACCTTATTTCATCTGCCCCCAAACTAAATTTGATAGATAAAAAAATGGTGTCTTGTTTAATTTTTCCATTCCTGGATTACTAATATGGTTGAAGATTTTTCCACATTTATCGGCCATTTGTGAATTTCTGTTCCTGTCCTCTGCATCTTTTTATTTGTTGGTCATTTTCTAATTTATTGTTAAGAGCTCTTTAGATTTTAAAAATATGTAGCTTGACATAGTGTTTGCAGAATTTCCCCCCTTATGTCACCTACCCCCACCCCCGAATAAATATACTTATTACGTATGCTCCATCAGGAAGGACGTGATCGATAATGGAAAAAAATGTACTTATCATTTAACTCTTATGTATACCTTTTTTAAAATTGTGGTGAAATACACATGACATGAAATTTACCACCTTAATCATTTTTAAGTGTATTGAATACATTCATAACGTTGTGCAACCATCACCACCGTTCATCTCTATAACATTTTTCATCATGTAAAACTAAACTCTGCACCCATTAAACAATAATTCCGTATTCCCTTCTTTCCCCCCAGCCCCTGGCAGCCACCGTTCTATATGAATTTTAGGATAGGTTTCCTATTTCTGCAGAAAATGTCATTGGGATTTTGATAGGGATTGTACTGAAGCAGTGGATGGCTTTGAGTAGTACTGACATTTTAACAATATTAAATTTTCTAATCCATGAACATGAGTTGTGTTTCCATTTATTTATGTCTTTAATTTCCTTCAGCAGTGTTTAGTAGTTTTCATTGTACGAATCTTTTACCTCCTTGGTTAAGTTAATCCCTAAGTATTTCATTCTTTTTGATGCTATTATAAATGAAATTATTTTTGTGATTTCCTTTTGATATTGGTCATTTGGCTTTGTATTCTGCTACTTTGCTGAATTCACTTATTAGTTCTAACAATTTTTTTGTGGAATATTTAGGGTTTTCTCCACATGCAAGATCATGTCCTCACATAATAAAATGCCTTCGTATGCAGTGGATGCACTATAATTTGCTATGGACTGTTTCTAGTTTCTTATTATAAAATGTATAGGAAGAGGAGAACTAACACTTAAGTTGTAGATCTGTGAATACAGCCCACATGTGTGTCTATCGCCCTGCCTCGAGAGTATTTCCATAGGATACGCGTAGATTCTCAGAAATACTTGATCTCATTCGACCATAGCTTTTTATTTGAGTCTTCCTTGTCATTTCCTTAAATTGTCCCCCATCTCCCTGCCTTAAACCTGCCCCCTTTCGTTCTGTTTTCTACACAGCTGCCAAATGGAGGGTGAGGGTTGATACACTTTTTCCTCAAAGAAGACAAGACTTGTGAAGCAGATTGTTTCTGTATCATCAGTTCTGTGGGGGTTAGAAAAAAAGTTTTTGAAGGCTGGAGTGCACTTGATGGATGAGTTGGAATTTAATTTGATTCTTTAAGGATGAAGAGCATTTTACTAAGTGGAGAGAAAGTAGAGGTGAAATATGAACCCATTGGAAGGTAAACATGAGGTGTTCAGGCATGTGAACTTTGATGACTGCAGACAAGGAGAAGTAGAACTAGTTTTCCTAGGCAAGGATTGTTTATTCTGTTTATCTGAAGAGTGAGCCAGAGTTATGGAGACATCGGTGATTTTTATCTATTTGGAAAAGTTAGTTTATTTTAGAGTATACGTATACTTTTATTGAGATACAATTCATATAATGTAGAATTCACCATTTTATCGTGCATAATTTGGTGGTTTTTAGTATATTCACAGGTTGTGCAGCCATCATTACTATCTAATTCTGCAACTTTTCCATCACCCTAGAAAGAAACCCCATATCTATTAGCAGTCATCAGTCTCAGTTGCTGCCTCCCACCCCTCAGCCCGGCAACTACTTTTTGTGTCTGTGGATTTGCCTGTTTGTGAACATTTATGTACAAGTTTTGTATAGACATATGCTTTTGTAAGCAACCTAAATGTCCATTAATAGGTGAGTAGATAAATTGTGATATAGCCATACAATAGAATATTGTTTACCCATTTCTCTTGGGTAAATACCTAGGATTGGAATGACTAGGTCATATGATAGGGTATGTCTAAGGTCTTAAAAAAAACTGCCAAACTGTTTCCCAAAATGATTATCCCATTTTACGTTCTAACCAGTAGTGCATGAGAGTTCCAGTTATTCCACACTCTCCGTAATTGTGTTCTTGGAACATATAGAGAAGTAAGAAGAAAACAGAGACGTAAAGGCACCTGTAATCTGTCTCCCGGATTAGTCCTTTTGGCATTTCCCTCCTCAAAATAATTCATGTACATGGTAAGAAAAATCAAACATCATAGTCAGGAATTAAAATGAAAGGCAGGCTCTTCGCTGCATCTACTGTGAGGATGCAGACCATTCTCAGCAGTCAGACTGGACGTCCCAGAAAACGTGGATGTCACTCCGCAGAGACCACAGTTACTGTGAAGGGCCCCAGAGGCACTTCGATCACATCCATGTAGAACTCAGTCTCCCTGGAAAGAAAAGAAGAGGCTCCGGTGACAATGGTGGGGACATAGGAAGGAACTGGCTCCTGTTCGCACTACCTGTCACATACAGAACACGATCGAGGGTTACATTGGGCTTCCGAAACACGATGCGGTCTGCGCACGCTCACTTCCCCATCAACGTTATTCAGGAGAATGGTTCTCCTGTTGAAATCCGAAATTTCTTGGGTGAAAAATATATCTGCAAGGTTCGCATGAGGTCAAGTGTTGCTTGTTCAGTATCTCAAGCCCAGAAAGCTGAGTTAATTCTTGAAGGAAACGATGAACTTGTATCAAATTCAGCTGCTTTGATTCAACAAGCCACAGCAGTTAAAAGCAAGGATATCAGAATAATTTTGGATGATATCTGTTTCTGAAAAAGGAATAGTTCAGCAGGCTGATGACTAAGATCTAAGTTGTCCAGCTACAGAAACACCGAGATGTCGAGTGATTCCTTAGACTCTTTTGTGATATTTTAAAGATGCAATCAAAGTCATATATTGGAAAAAAGAAAAAGAAAGGCAGAACCACTACCTAGAGGCAGTTATTTATTGTTGGTTTTTCTTATTTATGTTCTAGAAAAACAAGTATATACCAACACTTCTTTTGTCTCTTTTTCCCCTAGTTTACAAAAGAAGGAATCAAAGTATACACACTGTTCTGCACCTTGGGTTTTTTTTCACTTGACAATTTATTTTAGAGGTATTTCCATATCAGCACATTTCTTTTTAATGGTTGCATTACAGCCTTACAGTGGTACAATCAGTTTTGCTACAGGAAAACACAAACTTGTTCCAACGCATTTGATATATTAGGGAACTATTTGCGTATAATATGAAGTTCACATTTGCTTACACGTGATTTCTTCTGCAAGAAAATATGGATACAGGAAACTGTACCCTGCTGAACTGAACCATGGAAGGGATACACAAGCCAAGCCGCACACAGGCTACACCTCAAACATCCCCCAACGACCTCAGTTTACTGCTATGTTATGAGCCACACCCTTCCACGTCTGGTGTTGATTTTAGATTACCCTCCTTTACCACTTGACCGTAACTCACAAGCTGCAACCTCAGTGCCCACTTCCACAGCAAACCTGAGGTCTTTTTCAAGGTCAAGTGCCATAGTTGTGGCATTTATGTATTTCTTAACCATTTAACGTGTAAAACTGCTACAGTTATTAGGCTCCCATTTGTTATGTCACTGGTATAACTTTTTTGAGTGTTGTACTTCTAAATTCCAATTTTGCAATAAGCCTTGTGGTTTTTAGTATAGAGTTTTACACAGTGTGGTGCTTTTTAGGAATGCATACGTCACATAGAACTGATTTACTCCATAGTAGGAACGTACATGATTTCTTTTTAAATCTTTACAGTTTTATTTTTTTAAATTGTGAAATATGTCATATATACTAAAGAGCACATATAAGGAAGTATATTTTAAATAATAATAAAGCAACAAATTTCTATTTAGCCACCACCCAGCTTATGAAACAGGAAATTACTAATATTTTTGAACTTCCTTGTACTCCCCTCACTGATCGTTTCATACTTTTTTGAATACCTGAAATATTTCATAATAAAGTTAAATTTAAAAGTATTAAAACTCAGTGCCGTCCCACCCAACTGGTCTTCCTAATGTTGATTCTCCACCTGACTGCCCTGCCGCCCTGCCAGTGGATGCATAGTACACACATACCTGGGGTAGGATAATCTGTAAATAGATTTCTGTTTGAGGTTAATATATATTGGATTTATCATTATTATTTTTTATAGTGTCTTTCTTTGTTGAGATTTAACTCACGTGCTATAAAATACACTTCTTCAGTGTTTTGGGATTTTTTTTTTTAAGTATATTCACAAAGTTATACACCCATCACTATTGAATTCCAGAAATTTGTCATCAGTAGGTATGTTTTTGTAGATATGTAGATCTTCTAAATTAGGTAGTGTTGGTCTAAAGAACACACAGTTTTCTAAAAGATGTCTTGGGCTTTAAGGTGCTGGTTTCCTTTGTAGAATCTTAGCTCCAGATAGAAAGGTATGCAATTTATCCCCATAGGATTGATTTATTGTCGATTTGAAAGCTCCAGTGAAAAGTCCCTATTTAGCAGGATGCAATAATTGGTTCGATTTATATATTCTCAATGACTGTCCAACAATTTTTGACACAGTCTTGAAATGGTCCAGCCCCTTCTTTCCTCTCCAACCTGGATGTGTAGACAAGTTTTGTTTCCTTTTTGCTTCTCTTAGAAAGCTTTTACCACTTCACAACTGAAACAACAGGATTGTCGTATGAATCAGAACTATCATTTTAGACAATTCCAATGATCTGTGTCTGAAAGGAGCGCCACGGAAGTCACTGGAAGGTTCTATGGCTTTCCTTTTGTCAACCTAAGAATTTACCTGAACAGCCACAAAATGCTTAAACATCCCTTATGATTCACTTTGTCCAGAAAAAGTATGTCGAAGTGAATGGGGTAAAGGAAGAGTAAAACTTACCTGAGGCCCGCTGTCCAGTTCTTACACTGATGAGTAGAAGCAGTGGCATGGATAATTTAGAATAGCTCTCTTATTCCTCAACCCTTTTTCATGCTGTTACTTTGTAAGATTAGAGACAGTACTAGCCAAAATGGGTCCTGGGGCTGACCTTTGTTACAATTGCGATGGTCTTAAGCAGTTTTATTTATCATAATACGAAAGTAGAAGTTTTGACTGGAAAATAGATAATAAGTAATGAAACTATTTTTTTTAGTTCAACTGCCTAGCTTTTTTATTTTGCTCGGCTCTATACACGTCATATTGGGAAAGGCCCACATCATCAACTGAATGGCCCACATCAGTTGGATGCTAATGCTCAAACTCTATCAGCTTCCCACCATTCTGGTCCAGTGTAAAATTGTGCTTATTTTTACTTAAAATTCCAGATGAGTAGAAGAAACATTATGTTGGCCAATTAGTGAGAGCATATTAAAACAATTTTGTGTATAAGACCTGGCTTAGGATAATTAGGATAGATTTTTTTTTTTTGTCAGTATCAACTTTAACGAAAATTGGAACAATCTTCTCTTCTTCCTTTTAGATTTCCCTTAATCTGCGTCTTTCCTATGATAGGTTAGTTCAGATTGCTTGTAGTGTGGAAAACAAGCATAATTTTGGGGAGAATATTAGCTGTATATATTTTCAGTTATCTATATCAATAAGAGATGACAGTTCTATGGGTAATCTTCAAATAGAGGAAAAAATTTAAATTGATGTTGAAATATATTTTGATTCTTTTGGTAGGACTTCTTTATGCCTATTGATTTTTCTCAGTATAATATTAAAATGGATATGTATTCTTAGAGTGCACATTGGGTAGTCTTTGGGAAGCCCTCATGGTGTTGGGGTAAAAACTGTTGCTATTTTTAATTTGCAAAATGTAATTCATGAAATGGATTGTATTTATTTGGATTACTGAAAGTTGCTTGCATTAGTAAGTTCCTAAAGGTCTAACATTACACACGTTGTCGTGCGGGAGATCCTGCTCACTGTGCCATTTGTCGTGCGGGAGACCCTGCTCGCTGTGCCATTTGTCGTGCGGGAGACCCTGCTTGCTGCGCCATTTGTCGTGCACGGAGGCCTGCTCGCCGCGCCATTTTTCAGGCGGGGCGGCCTGTGGGGTCTCTGCTCCCGCTCCCCACACAAGAACGCAGGATATGGTGAAGCCAAAAAGGAACACCCACGGAGCCATAGGTAGGGGAGTCATATCACTATGGTCTCACTGGAGGCTGGGTTCACTGGACACGCGACCTGCCGTCTGCCTTTCCACCGACCGACCGACGACTCTCCTCCACTCTCTCGACCCTGTTCCTCTCCTCTCTTCCGCTCTCCTCGGCTCTGCTCGGCTCTTCGGCAGTCCTCGGCTCTCCTCCGTAGCCGCAGCAGTTATACCGGCGGCCAATCGGCTAACCGGCCACAACCAACAGCCAATCAGCCACAGCCGAGCCACCACCTTTCCACATGAGGCTGAGAGCCTGTAAACTACTTTCTGGGGCTCTGTCCCCACACACGTACAGTGCAAATTATCTTGCTTCTGGATCTTCCCAGTACTTTCTTACTGGCAGTAATCTAATCACCTTCTGGTTATGATGCACTATTCTTTTAATACCCTGCTGGATTGGATTTGTATCTGTATTCACAAATGAAGAAACTGATGTGTCATTTTTCTCTGAGGATGCCTTTTGGCCACATCTCCATAGGTTTAGATATATGGTGTCCTCGTTGTTAAGTTTTTAATAGTCTGTTATTTTAATTTTGAGCCATGACTTATTTAGAACAGTGTCTTATTTTCCATAGCATAGTGAGTTTTTGTTAATAATTTCATATTTAATTTTATTAGGATCAGAGAATATGGCTATAACATTTCCACATTTAGAAATAATTGAGACTTTCTTTATATATACTATTATGTAATTTTAATACACTTTTACAGATGTTTCAAACATTCTCTGCTGGGTTCAGAGTTATATGTATCTGTTAAATCTGGCTTGTTAATTGCATTGTCTGTATCATCTGTATTTGTATCTGTTGTGTTTCTTTATCTTTTATATTTCTGAGAGAGATGTATTCAAATTCTATTATGATCGTGATTTTCTTAAATTCTCCTTACATTTCTGGTTTGTTTTATATTTTGTATATTTTAACACTACGCTTGTGTCGTTTAGTGTGTAAGACAATCTTTGTGATTGTCTTTTAATAGTAACATCTTTATTATTTTTTGCCTTAAATTATTGTCTGTTATTAGTCTTGCTATGCCTGCTATCTTTGTTTTCATGTGTCTGTTTATATAATAACTTTGCACATCTCTTTATTTTAAACATTTAGCTATGGTGCCTTTGAAAGTGTAGCAATATCAGCAATACAACAAGTACAGTATTGTGTAAATACGATAAAGCTAGTGTAAGCTAGTAGTTATACCATGTTTCCCCGAAAATAAAACCTAACCGGAAAATAAACCCTAGCGTGATTTTTCAGGAAGACATCCCCTGAACATAAGCCCTAATGCATCTTTTGGAGCAAAAATTAATATAAGACCCGGTCTTATTTTCAGGGAAGCCCAGTATTCCCTGTGGGTATTTTGGCATGTATTTTAGTTATTCATTTATTTATTCAGCAAATAATTTATTGAGAATTTCCAGGGACTTTGTAGGGGGAAGATGGGGAGAGTTATGTTGGATGTACTATGTCAGGGAAGGCCTTCTCTGACATTGTAGGCATTTGAGTTGGGATCTGGTAAAGCTAACCTAGAGGAAGAGTATTCCTACAGAAGGAACCTTAAGTCCAAAAACCCTAAGGAAAGATTGAAGTATATTTGAGGAACAGAAAAGAACCAATGTTTCTGGATTTTAATGATTAAAGATGGAGAGGGAGGCTGGGCTCCATTCATGTAAGATCTGGTAGATTATGTTAAGGAGTGTGATTTTATTCTAAGTGTTTTGGGAAGCAATTGAAGATTTCAAGCAGGAGATGACATGATCAGATAAATATGTGTATAGTCCTTTTCTAAATTGAGGTATAGTGAAATACACAGATTTTAAGTGTTTGGATGGATGAGTTTCATGATTGCATATCCCCATGTAACCCACACCCTCATTAAGACATAAAATATTTCTATCACCCCAGAAAGAGCCTATTCCTCTTCCTAATCGGTCCCTACTACGAGCACCCCAACTACTCTTTTCTTTCACCATTGATAAATTTGTCTGTTTTAGAGTTTCATGTAAGTGGAATCCTTTAGTATGTACTCTTATGTACTCTTTGGCGTCTGGCTTCTTTTACTTACCATAATGGTTTTGAGATTCATTCTGTTGTTACTTGGATTAGGAGTTTTTTTGGGTATACCACAGTTTGTGTGCTCATTCTCCTGTTTGGGTTTTTATAGACATTTTTGAAATGTCACTGGCTAGTAGAGGAGAATAGATTGTAGATTCCGTCATTCAGATATTGAATAAAGGAACACTGGCTGTCTTGTTTAAAAAGGGGAAAATATTTTGTTTGAAATGAATGTAGAAAGGATACGGCCAAAGAATGATAAAATCATTAACATTTTAGGAGCATCTGTGTGTTATGGAAGCAGATGGAAAATGATTGTGTTGCCTTCCCCATCCCCCCCTTTTCAGTCAGATGGGAAAAGTTGTCTTGACTGAAAGCACAAAATTCAGTGGTTCTAATGAGATTCAAATGCCATGAGCATCATACAGTGTTATGTTGAAAAGAGACCTCACATACTACACGGCAGATTTTTCAAGGACCTTACTTACAAGATCTTACTCCTTCCCCCAAGACGTGGTAGCTGTAAAACAGGGTTCTAGGACTGAGTTCTAGGGTTCTAGATCTTCTCTGAAATGAGAACTAAGACCTTTTATTAAGAATTTGTAGTCACTTTATATTACATAATTTTTGTTTTTAATTACACAATTTCTTTTAAAAATTATTTTTCTCTTGCATTGATTTCAAAGTAAAGAATATTGAAAGGTTTTGTTCATTTTGGGGTTTAACCTTTTTTCAGAAACTCAGACTTGTTTATGCTATTTGAATGGGTGTAATACAGGGTAGTGTTGCTTTCTTACATTGTACATGGGAGAAAAATGTATTTTTAAAGTTTAAATTGACAGCATTTGGTGTTGTTTTTCTAATGAGGCTGTTTCAGTGAGAAAAATTTTAAATCGGAGGAATCAGCATTACATATATTTCTGTATTTGGACTTGGTCCCATGGTATGGAGAAAATTCTTTCTCATAGACAAATTATAAACAGTAACAGATTTTTTTTAACGGTTCGCAGTACTATGTCAGTATTCTTTTCAGTTCCATCTGATTCAAAACCTAAAGAGGATTAGTAGGACATTTCGTTTCAGAGTTGAATCTGACAATATCTAACAACTGCTCACATTTCCTTTTCATAAATCTCAAAGCCAGACAAGAAGAATCCACAACTTGATATTACCATGGGTCACTCGTTGCACATTCCACTCACTTCTTTATTACATCATGATGAGCATTGCCTCAGACTGTGCTCCAGCCTTAGTTAGCATGCACTTGAATGGGGTATGTGTGTACTTTAGTATTGTTCTTGCTAGACTGAAGCAGACCTGAATTACTTAAAAATACTTAGTACGGACCTAAATCTTCCTAAGCATGTTGATCGGAAGCTCAAATCTGTGCCCCAAAATGATAGGTGAGGCTTGCTTAAAGGGCTGCGTGAAATAGGAATTACCTTCACAGCACAATTTCACCCATTGATGGTTTGTTTCTTCCTTACCCACCCAAACCCCTCCAGCACCAAATTCTTCTTTTCCTCTATTCCTCCAGTTTTAGAGCAAAAGTCAAAAGAAAGTTTTACTTTATCCCTTAAGTGAGGGGAAAAATAAAATACCGTCTTCAAGGATCCCCAGATTTTCTGGGGAGGAGCCACTGTCATTCTTGAGATTACTTGGTGGGGGTGGGAGGAGAATATGCAGGGTGTGAAATCCATAGAATGGATGAGTGAAGATGATGCTGGACTCACTCATCTTTACAGGTAATCCCGTAAGACTCTCGGCAAACTGGAGAAGACAGGTGCTCCCTAAGGAAATGGTTTGACGCAGAAATTGATTCGGAGATCTGCTGGGATGTATCTACCTCTGATTTCAGGTTTATCAGAGTAGGAGGTGGTTTTTTCCTATCTGCATTAAGGAAGAAGGAAGGAGGTTTATTGAGTTTCAAGAACGTATTCTTTATGTAATTGCCCAAGATTTTTCAGGTTGTCTAATACTGGTAGCAGACTAAAAGGATAAGGCTTTATTCTCACTTTTTATAAGCTTTAAAAACAGAAAATCAGTTGGATTCAGGGCCTCTACAAAAATACTCATTTATATTCTAAATTAGAGCAGGTAGATAATGATGGTAAATAAACATTAAATGGTTTGATTAAGGATGTTTATTAATGCTGAGGGTTTTTAGAACATTTTAAAGCTTAGGAGTATTACACAAGATAACAGTTACAGGCAAAATGTTCTCTTAGTTGGGGTCTTCATAGACATATATCATTACATAATGAGTCTTCCAGCTGAATCAAGTGAGTCTATCTCTGGGATGGGTGAAAGAACTGGACTAAGAGCCAAGAGACTTCTAAATTAGTATTTCTGTTTTAAATATGGTGAATGAAAAATAAATATGTTTGAGTTGACATTTTATTTTATTTATTTTTATTTTCAAACTTTTTATTACCTCAGTAAATACACACTGTGTTTTTGCCTTTGATTAGGTAGCTAATCTCCGTTAGTGGTAGAGCAGAGGTTTGGAAATCAGAGCTCTTGTCTTTTCTGTGCCATAGATTAATGCTCTAAGGGGCAACTCATGTCACCACCCTGGACCTGTTTTCTTATCTGTGTATCAGTGGACCCTCGCTGCTCAATAAGGGAGCGACTAGCCATGGGGGGTTATTGATCCTTTGAACTGTAGTTAGTCCAAATTGAGATGTTTTCTAAGTGTAAAGTACACAATGGATTTTAAAGACTCAGTGGAAAGAGAAGAATGTAAAATATCTTATTGCTAATTTGTTTAGAATGATTATATTGTTAGAATGATAATATCTGGGGTACATTGATTAAATAAAATATATTATTCAAATTAATGTCACCCACTTATTACTAAAATGTAGCTGCTAGAAAATATTAAATTTGTGGCTCACATTATATTTCTTTTGCACAGTGCTGGTCTGGACAGCGTATCCTTCACTGACTCATGAAATATTAATAAGTGCTCAGTGAGACACGGTTTGGAAGAGGAGCCGTGGGTCCGGTAGCACTTTCTGCAGTGTAAATGTTCTATATCTGCGCTGTCCGATGTAGTAGGTACTGGCCACTGTGGCCAGTTCTGAAACGTGAAATATTGAAATGAGGAAGACAAGAAGAACTAAGTTTTAAATTTTATGTTAAAGTTAATTTTAATTAACTTTAAAGAGTCACATATGGGTAGTGGCTAATGTATCAGGATAGTGTGTATCTAGAAGATTTTTTTGGATTGTTTGATTAAAAAATTTGTATACCTAGGACTTGTTTACCATATGGCTCAGTTGTTAGTTTAATATAAGTGAATGGTTTGTGTTCATTATGATTAATAATAAATGATCAGTAACAATATTTATTGAGGACCTGTTATGTAGCAGGTACTGAGCAAGTACCAGAGAGAGGATTTGTGTAATAAATTATTTATTGAGATCTTAACTGTATTGCTCATATTTTGTAATATGCTTGATGGGTTGTGAATTCCAAGATACTGTGTGGCCTTACCATGTTTTCATCAAAGTCTGGTTTTTTTTCCTTTCCTTTCCTTTCCTTATGATGGCCCTTCTTTGAAAGCCTGGCCCTTTTTTAAGTTTGAACAATGTACTGCCTTGTTAAAGGATTTTCTCTTGAAAGGGAAACCCATGCTTTGTAACAGATGATGATGATATTTTCTTTAGTAAACTTTTGAAATTAGTTATGCTTTTGGCTTTAAAAGTGATATGAACATACACGTATTTACACAGATTTTTAAGTGTCAGTATTATGTCATAATCCCCAGTACATATATTTATAAGTACTAGTAGTAAGCGATGTTATTAATTAATTTATTATTGCTTCACAGTGAAGAACGGATGTCATCATGTCTGGAATCAAGCGACCAATCAAAGAATCCGACCCTGATTATGAGGACGTCTCTGTAGCTCTTCCAAACAAGCGGCATAAAGCAATTGAGAATTCAGGTAGAAATTCACCTGCCATAAGAAATTATTTCTTTGTTGTCACATGCCTCTGTGGGAGATTTATAGGAGCTAAAATAAGTGCATTTTCACTGCTGTGTATAATTCCAAGAGGTTCGTGAGCGGGATTAGCTAAGTGCTCTGTTTAATAGTAACGTACTATGGTGGCAATCAGGTAGAAGGTGAAAGCATCAATAATAATGAGACAGGCAGTCAGTTTTAGCTCATTGTATGTGAAGTACAATCATAAAGTCTCGATATCTGTACTGCCGTGTACTATTGTGTGAGATGATTATATGGATTTGGGTTATTTTATATTAATAGTTATATATTATTTTAATGTATATAGAAAAGATGATGGTCTCATGAGATTTGTAGTTACGTGACTACTGTTGCTTAGGATAAGGCTAAAATTATTTTTAAATGCTAATTGTTTTAATTAGATGTTTCACATGGTTCTCAGATATGGTAAGTATCTTGAAGGTGGTATATGAATGATGGAAATTTGGGAAACATTGATTGAGTTTATTCCTGCACTTGGTGCTAGTAGTTAAGGCTGAGAGGCATTCAGTTACTTGTCCGAGATCATATAATTCGTGAAAGAGCAAATCATCAACTACGTGTCCCATAATGTTGTAATCTATCTTTAAAAAGTTGCTAAATTTAAGTTTTTAAAACAAATTATTGCTGAAATTCATTACTGTTTATTTAAATAATAAATCTACATAAGTTAATACTTATAGCTGGGTAAGGAAGACATCAAAGTCATAGATAAGGGGTTACAGCTCCACAAAGATGGGGACCCCTGGAGTTTACGGGTGAAGAAAAATTCCTGTCTCTGTAAGTGCAGTCAAGTGACATGTACCCCCCAGAAGTCTTTGTGGACCGAAAATTATCAACTCTAATTCCAAATAATGAAAACATTTCACTGCAACTTTTCTCCCCATTTAGTTATAATTTTATTTATGAGGAAATGTCGTTTCCTTTCAATAACAAGCCAGATAAACGTGAGAGTATCTTAAACTTCAATCCATTACTCAAATGCATCACATGGCATAACTTAAAAAAAAAAACAAGAATAGGAAAAAAGATTGTTTCAGTAAGCTTTGTAATTTCAGTTTAAATCTAATTTAAGTCCCAAATACTCAGCCCAAGCAGGGTTACATAAACAAGGATACATACAGTACCACTGCAAATACTCTTTACCTCAAATATGAGAAAAATCAGTCATTTGCCTCTAGGCAGACATGTCCACAAAAATGCTTATACAGTTACTAGTTTTAAATTGCCGATCTAATGGCATATTTTACAGGAAGAAAATGACATGGGTGATCAAAGGGTTGAAATTTTTTTATTTTTCATATACTCCAAGGCATGGGTGGTGACTTTTTGCATCTTACAAACACAGGATCATTTTACAAAATCCCAGGTTTTTCAAGCAGTCATTTGAGTCTTTTTTTTTTTTTTTATTCTCTCGTGTCCAGCTACATGTTATATTCTGATATTTTTAACTCTTCAGTTCAATATTACTTTGAGTCATCATCTGAATTCTGTCACCGACTGAGTCATTTTCTTTCCTTTTGAATTCTTTCTTTGCTCATTCCAGGTAGTTATGATCAGAAACTGCTGAATTGCTTGCTACATCCTTCTCTACAGAAGGGAACTTCCTGCCTTTTTATGAACTGCTCTCATGTTACTGATCTAGCTAATTCTTTACTTTCTTTCCCTTTGGGGCTATGAGTTTTCAGAGGTCACCAAATCTTTCTTTCAGAATCTTTATGGGATTCATTTTATTTTTTGGTCATTTTATTTTTATTAATTTCAAACACAAAAATTGCAAGAAGTACCTGTATGTCTTTTATCAAGGTTAATTCACCAGTTGTTTACATTTATCTCATTTGGTTCATTATTTTTCTCCCTTCCAAGTTTGCACGCGTGCACACATACACACACACACACACACACACACACGCACGGAGGTATATACTTACCCACATCATTCTTTCTAAATCATTGGGAAATAAATTAGGCACATGTAAACACTTCTGTATAGTTTCTAAGGAAATTTTCTTATGTAGCCACAGTACAATTCTCAAAAGCAGGACTTTTTAACATTTATCCATTGCGTTATCTATTCTGTGGTCCACATTTAAGTTTTCCGGTTATCCCAGTGTTGTATTTTGTAACTGCTTCCTCTTCTTCAGGATTCAGTCCAGAATCACACAGTGCATTTAGTTTTCATATCTCTTTAGTCTCTTTTAATCTTCTCAATCTTTCTTGACTTTAATGTTTGAATCGTATAGGTCAGTTATTTTGTAGGATATCCTTCAGTTTAGGTTTGTCTGATGTCCCTGTGATTAGATTCAGCTTTTTTGGCAGGA
This sequence comes from Rhinolophus sinicus, assembly GCF_057876585.1. NCBI lineage: Eukaryota > Metazoa > Chordata > Mammalia > Chiroptera > Rhinolophidae > Rhinolophus > Rhinolophus sinicus. The sequence goes on from NC_142517.1 coordinate 47,914,176, forward strand.
ATGCCACAGACTGATGTAGTCTGCTCAGTGCATCATATAGCAGGAAACACACTAGGTCAGTTTTCCCCAGTATTAGTTTTTTAGTTTCTTTTTTTGCTTGCTGACTTAAATCAAGATAGCCACTGGTTATTAGACCTTGGATTATTTTATGTTCTTTGTGTAGCTCGAGATGCTGCAGTGCAGAAGATCGAGACTATTATCAAGGAACAATTTGCACTTGAAATGAAGAATAAGGAACATGAAATTGAAGTCATTGACCAGGTATAATGATGACAGATTAAAAAAAAAGCGATTGAAAAAAAATCTATACGGGATGACTTGAAAAAAATCTATTGAAATAGAATCATGGTTTTTTCCGCCCTTTGCTTTTCTTTTAAAAAGAGCTTCCTTGTTTTGGGGAAAAAAGACATGCTTTTTGTTGTTGTTGTTCTTTAAATGAACTTGCAAGAAAAGATAAAGAAAAAAATTACCTGGAATTTCATCCCAAAAGATAATTCCTCTTTGCTCTTGTGCTCAAATCTTTGTGGACATTTCTCAGTGAATATGTATATATACACATAAATACACATATTACTATACCTATATACTCTTGCAAACCTTAGTTTTTGTCATTCTTTCAAATCTTTTGCCTATGTGATAGGTGGAAAATGGTCATTTTTATTTGTTTTTGATTATTAGAGAAGTTGAGGTTTTTTTGGTCATTTGCATTTCTACTTTATGAATTTTTGTATATATCTCTCCTGTCATTTCCATTTTTTAAAGTAATGAGTTAACATTTGTTTTTAGCGACTGATTGAGGCAAGAAGGATGATGGATAAACTTCGTGCCTGCATTGTCGCCAACTACTATGCTTCTGCAGGACTTCTAAAAGTTTCTGAGGTAAGTTTTTCTCATATGCAGTCATTTCTGGCCACCCATATTTGTTGTGTGAAGGGGAAATTAGTGTTGATGTGGAATTCCTGCCTTTGAAACATTTCTTATATTGATCTTTAGAATTCAAGAAGCCTAATTTATATTCCTGGGAATGTACATAAACTTGCTGTGCTCCACCATAATCCTTGCATCATACCTCTATGTTGTCAGTAATCCTAAAACATTTTTTTCTTTTTATTTATTCCCTCTGCTACTAATATTTAGCATTATTGTTAGGCTTTGCATTTACTTTTGCATTTAGCATTGTTGTTAGGCTTTGCATATACATTGTTGTTAGGCTTTGCAAAGCTGAGTGAGGCCCTATTCTAATTGGCTTTATTCCTCTTCACTTGATTATGGTTCTTTGGAGTAAGTTATACATTGATTGATTTTCCTCCTACCTTTTACTGCGAATGAATGGCAGTTTGTAGTTTCAGTAGATTTACCCTATTCAAAAAGCCCTGATTTTCCCCCCATCTTTTATGAAAATGTTCAAATACACAGAAAAGGTGAAATAAGCACCTGTTTATGCATCACATAGATTTAACAATTTTAACATTTTCCGTGTTTGCTTTCTGATTTTATTTTTCTCTAAAACATTTGAAAATAAGTTCCAGGCAAAATGACCCCTAAATACTTAATTGTGTATTTACTAAAAGCCATTCTTCTATGTAGTCATAATACCTAAGAGAATGCTTCACTATTATGTGGTAACCCATCCATATTCAAATTTTCCCAGTTGTCCCCAAAATATCTTTTAAAGCTGGTTGTTTTGAACGAAGGTCTAATCAAGGTTCATGGCTACATTTGGCTGTTTTGTTTGTCTAGTCTCATTTTATCTAGAACTGTTCTCCCACCTTTTTTACCCTAGGATATTGATTTATTTGAAGAGACCACGCCCTTTATCTTGTATTAATAGAATTGTCCTACGTTTTAAATTTATTTTATCCCTTGGGTTATTGCTTCATTCCCTCTATTTTTCTGTAAACTGGAAGTCAAATCTAAAGATTTGATTAGATTAAGGTTACGTCTTTTTGGCGGTAATACTTCATAGGTGATGCTATATACCTCCTGTTGTTTCACATCTGGAGACGTCGTAATCATCTCGTCCTACTGTTAGTGATAATAAGTGTGATCATTTGGTTATTGTGAATACCACTAGATTGCTCCAATTATGAAGGATGGGGATAAGATTAAACTGGAACAGAAGTAGTTCTTGTTTGACGTTTTGATAATTTCAGTGTAACTTTTGTTCTTTTTAAAATTTGTTTTTCTTAAGGTTTTTTTTTTCCCATTAGAATTAGGTATTTCTTCTCTTGGCCAGTACTGGCTCTGTGAGAATGGGGGAAGGTGTGATGGCACACTGCTTTGCATCGTTCCCTGTGGTCTTTACAGACAATGGGTACCTGTCATGTTTAGGCTTTCATGTCATCCGTGGAGCTTTAGCATGCCGGGTATTAGTCACACTCCTGATGTTATCTTAGAGAAATCTGGAATATTGAGTTTACTCTCAGATAGATAGTTGTTCCTTTTACTGCAAGAGTTTGCATAATACATATTAGAGTCTGAACTACTCTTCTCGAGTTACCATTATGAATGACCACAGGCGTGGTGGCTTAAAACATCAGGAATTTATTATCTCATGACTCTGGAGGCTAGCAGTCCAAAATCAAGGTGTTGGCTGGGTCATGCTCTCTCTGAAGTCTCTATGGAAGAATCCTTCCTAGGCTTTTAGCTTCTGGTGGTTGTGGGCAATCCTTGGTATTCCTTGGTTTGTAGCTGCATCACTCCAGTTTCCTCTGTCTTCACATGGATGTTTTCCCTCTGTGTGTCTTCTTTCTTTTTCTGTGTCAAAGTTTCCTTCTTAAAAGACCACTAGTCATTGGATTAGGGCCTAACCTAATCCAAATGACTTCATCTTAACTTGATTACATCTGCAAAGACTCTATTTCCAAATAAAGTCACATGCACAGGTTCGGTGTTGGACATGAATTTTGTGGAGACAATATTCAACCCAAGGCAGATTCTGATGTCATTTGTCATGTGGCTTGCTGTTCGATTCAACAAGATGGAGATCATGATCTAATGGCTGCATAACACAGGACTGTAGCTACTTTGTTTAAAGAGCTGGTCATTCATTTAATGTTTTGTTCCTTTTTTTACTATTAGCAGTTCTGACTTACACTATTTGATGGACTAGAAATGCACTGATTTTTAGCTTGTCATATTTTGATTAGGATTTTTTCAAGGATATTTAGGTATAGTTTTGTCTATTATGATCTGTCATTTAATTATTTTTAGTTTGCTGAAACAAAATACATTATAGCTCTAAAGCAGGGGTGTTCAAACTGTGGCCCGCGGGCCAACTGCAGCCCACGATCCATTGTTAATTGGCCCGCAACAAATTCCAAAAATATATTCAGTTTACATAAATAAACCAGGTGAGGCAATACGTACTTCACCTCGAGTGAGTGGCCCGGCTATTTGTGTATTTTACCGCATATGGCCCTTGGTGAAAACCTTTGAAAAAAGTTTGGACACCCCTGTTCTCAAGGTACCTTTATTGTTGAAATTCAACAACTTTGTTTCTTTGACTCTGAAGCACTAGTCTCTGGATTCTTTTCTCTTTCTGAAATAATTATTTTAATAGCACAATTTTTAAAAGCTGGGCTTCCTAGGAATGTACTACAGTGTGTCACATTATAACAGAACACACTATATATTGTATGCAAGTAACAAGATATAAAAAATTACCCAAGGCTTCAGTACTGGACTGAGGGCAAACTTTATATATCAGTATTAATCATTTTGAAACATTCTAGACTCCTTTTTGCTGCTACGTGGGAATCATTTAACATATGCCCATTTAACATATGCATATATTTTTTATCTTTATATTTCTACTGGAATGTTTTATTTAGAGCCGTTGATGTGTTTATGTGAAACTTATTTTTTAAGTCAAATTTTACTTTCCATATGTTACTATATTTTTATCTTTATTTTTTAATTTACCTTCAGAGGACTTTCATCTTTAACTTTTAGTGTTAGAACATTTGCATTATTATTTATCCCTCTTTAGTTTTGTTGGTTCAGACCACGTTAAGGAGTTTGGACTTTTATATGGGTGAAGGATTTTAAGCATGATCCTAAAATAGATAAGGGTTTTGGAAAGATCAGAATTTTGCCTACTTTTGGAGGATTTGATTAAAAGTTTATTTTGATTGCTTTTATTTTTGCAGGGATCAAAGACGTGTGATACAATGGTTTTTAATCATCCTGCTATCAAGAAATTTTTGGAATCACCATCTAGGTCATCCTCTCCTGCCAATCAGAGATCAGAAACACCATCAGCTAATCATTCTGAAAGTGATTCTTTATCTCAACACAATGATTTCTTATCTGACAAAGACAATAACAGCAATATGGATATAGAGGAAAGACTCTCAAACAACATGGAACAGAGACCAAGTCGCAATACTGGAAGGGTATAGTTGGATGGATGGGAGGGAACCAAAGGAGAAGGGAACCAGTATTTATTAGATTATACACATGTTACCTCATTGAACCTTCGTAGGAACCCTGGGAAATAATTATATTCCTTTTAGAAGTGGGGAAAATGAGTCTCAGTGAGGTTAAAGTTATATTTGTCCAAATTATCAGAATTGAGAATTAAACCTATGTCTTTCTGATTCTAGAATTCAGGGCTCCTGTGCATGGCATGACTGCTAGATGCCATTCACGTAGATATGAAAGAAACCTTGAGGAGCTGGCAATGCTGTGACCTTGTCCAAGATCTTTACACTCTGTCATGTTTATTCTCTCAAGAGCACTGTCTCTGCAGCATTGTCCTCTGTAAAACTATATTCTAAGATACTTTGATAACTGGAGGAAATTTGACAAGTAGTAAATAGAATTGAAAGATCATTTATTGCTCTTTGATCCTGCCGATTTGTGGAGTTGCCATCTCAAGCTGCTCTGAACTGCTTGGTATAATGTTTGGCTATAGAGAGGAGACCAATGGTTTTTCCCATACAGGTGTTCTGTGATAGAGGAAATTTCTAGTTTGCTTTCCACATACTCAGACATCAGGGATTTGATTTATTTTTGATAAAATGAAATTAAAAATTTTTCTGATTCTAAATTCATATGTGTTCATTGCTAAAAATTTTAAACTACAGAAAAGTAAAAAAGAATAGAAAAGTCATTCACAATGCCACCACTCAAAAATCAGAACTCTTAACATTTGGATTTACTTGTCTCTTTTCAGTATTATTTCTGGGCAAATACTGCATGTTTTTCTTTTTCTAATTAAAAAGAATTTAGATCATATGGTCATAAGCTTTAGAAATTTACCGTCTTTTATTTAATATGTATGCTCATGTTTTTTATGTAACAAATATTTTGTACTATGTTCTAGGCCCTTTCCTAAGAACTGTACAAAACCGTCATGTGAGATAGATACTATTATCATCCTTACTTTACAGATGAGGAAATTAAGACAGAGGAGTTAAGTAGTTACCCAGGATTACACATCTAATAAATGGAAAGGCCAGGATTTAAACCCTGGCAGTATTTCCATAGTCAAACTTTAAATTAACCATTGTGTTTATATTAATTCTCACTGAAAATTTTTTGATAGTATGTAGAAGGTTGAAAAGAAAGTAAATTCCATTGAGTAACCACTGTAACAGTTTCTTGTGTATCCTTCCACATCCTATTTACATATACGAAGCAGACATGTATGCCTATTAAACACACACACATACACATGGAATTGCAGTGTATCTAAACCAGGGTGTCCAAACTTTTTTCAACATTTTTCACCAAGGGCCATGTGCGGTAAAATACACACACAGCCGGGCCACTCACGAGGTGAAGTACGTATTGCCTCACCTGGTTTATTTAAGTAAACTAAATATATTTTTGGAATTTGCTGCGGGCCAATAAAAAATGGATTGTGGGCCGCAGTTGGCCCGCAGGCCACAGTTTGGACACCCCTGATCTAAACTAATGCAAAGATTATAGTAAAATAGTTCTTTTTTGCTCTAAGGTGTCACAAAGCCAGAGAATTTTGTAATTAAAAAAAAAAATTCTGAGTCATTTCATTCATGAACCTTGTATGATTTTACGGTTTCTGCCTATTGAAAATTGTCCAAATTAAAAATGAAAATTGATTATGATTTCTTTCAGGACACTTCTAGTATTGGCTCCCATAAAACAGACCAGCGGAATGCTGATCTTACAGGAGATGAGACGTCACGACTTTTTGTAAAGAAAACAATAGTAGTGGGCAATGTGTCCAAGTGAGTATCCACTTGAATTGTCTCATTTTTAGTCATCCATTTATGTTAAATAGAGCTCGGGCATACTCTTATTGTCATAGTATTACCGTAGAGGTCTCAGGGATTCTTTTTTCCAAACTCTTAGTTGTTTTAAAAGTAAACTAAGGTCCAGAGACTTGAGACTGCCTTAGTGTGTCTGTTAATGTTTGACAGAGTAAAAACATTCTGCGTGGTCAAAATTGTGCCTGTTAAAAAATAGGAGTTTTTACACAAATGGTGTATTTCATCAAACATGTAAGTATGGATAAATTTGGCGGAACTTTTGACTTCTTCTGACCTAGTGTTAATCTTAGGGGCCTTAGCAAATTCCTAAAAATGTCTGTTTGCTTGCCCAAATTGAAATGTTTTTAATTTGTAACGAAAGGTTGCAGAGCAGGCCTTGAAGACAGAATTCTTCCAAGCTAAAGGGCTATCTCTTTACCAGTATGATCTTATGTTGGCTTGTGGGAGCATCATCATTTTTGCCACGTATCTAAGAATGGATGGAAACATCACAAATCTTCAAATAGTTAAGAATGTTATTTCCTCAAAAAGTCTTATTTGCCCTTTTCTGCCCTTATTAGGTGTATTTCCTCAGTTCTTCTCATTTTTATCAACTAGTCATTTCCTATATTCATATATTTTTCCCAAACGAGACTGGAATCTCTTTTGGATAGGAAGTATATCTAATTTGTTTTGTACCTTCCAGTAGTTGGTGTTCAGTAAATATTTGATTGATGAATAAATTAATATATTTATGAAAATTGTAGTTAGATTCGATTATTAAAAATAAAGGATTTGGTATTATAATTATCTGGGAGGGGAGAATCAGATTGGGGGGGCAGGAATCTTTCAAGCCTCAATTAATGGTCCACTAATAACAAACAAGTACATTAAAAATCTCAGGATACTAAAAACAAAGATTCTTAATGGTCTATGTAATAGTATTTAAGTGGAAACATAAAATATCATTAAGGCAATAATATTTCTGTTTTATAGATTATTTTAGAGTTAGCATGTTTCAGCTAAGGGGCTAAATATTCTGTGCGAAGTATTAGCGTTGGGGTCTTAACTGTATTACAGGACAGGTCAGCCCAGAAAAGGCCGAAACTAGAAATCCAGATAGACCCACCAGACCACAAGAAGATTGGGGAGAAACAGTCATTGACATTTTCAAACAATTATGTCCAATTTGTAGGTTTGGGTTTTTTCTTTAAAGACCAGCTAGGACTAAAATACTGGGGATGTCATGTACAACAATCTACATTTCTTCAAGTACAGTCATGTCGTCTTCTTCTGGAACATCGTCCTAATATACTAAATGCGTCCGTCTGGCTGAGATCTTAACTGGGACTTATTTTAGGGGTAGGTCTTATTTTCAGGGATACATGCTATATTTATCAAAGGTCTTGTCCTATAATTGTCTTTTCCTGTAGTATCCTTGTTTGGCTTTAGTAAGAGGGTAAGGCTCACTTTGTAAAATGAGTTTGTAAGTGTTCCCTCCTCATCTATTTTTTGGAAGAGTTTGAGAAGTATTGGTATCAATTCTTCCTTAAATGTTTGGGAGAATTCACCCTTCAAGCCATCTGGTCCTGGCATTTTCTTTATTGGGTAGTGTTTGATTACTGATTCAATCTCCTTTCTAGTAATTGTTCTGTTCGTATTTTCTATTTCTTCATGATTCAGTCTTGGTATATGTTTCTAGGAATTTATCCATTTCTTCTAGGTTGTCCAATTTGTTGGCATTTAATTATTCATAGTCTCTTATGATCATTATATTTGTGTAGCATCAATTGCAACATCTCTTTCATTTATATTGTATTTATTTGAGTCCTCTTTTTTTCTTGGTAAGTATAGCTAAAGGTTTTTCTATTTTGTTTATCTTTTCAAAAAAACAGCTCTTAGTTTATTTGATCTTTTTATTGTCAGTTTAGTCTTTGTTTAATTTATTTTCACTCTGATTTTTGTTATTTCCTTCCTCTACTACTTTAGGGCTTAGTTTGCTTTTCTAGTTTTTCGAGGTGTAAAGTTAGGTTGTTTGAGATCATTTTTTGTAATGTAGGGACGTTTATTGCTATAAATTTCCTTTTTAGAACCACTTTTACTGCATCCCTTAAGTTTTGAGGTGTTATAGTTCCATTTTCAGTTGTCTCAAGATACATATTTTTTTAATTTCTCTTTTGATTTCTTCTCTGACCCATTGGTGATTCAGTAGCACATTGTTTAATATCCACATATTGGTGAATTTTCTAGTTTTCTTTTTGTAATTGATTTTTTAATCCTGTTTTAAGTAGGAATTAATTGTTTTGTAAGGCTTTTGAAGAAAAAAAATAATTCAGGTTCCTTTTTTTCCTTCTCCTCTAGGTATATACCTCCTGATAAGAGAGAAGAAAATGACCAATCAACTCACAAATGGATGGTGTACGTTCGAGGTTCTCGTAGAGAACCCAGCATTAATCATTTTGTCAAGAAAGTTTGGTTCTTCCTTCATCCCAGCTATAAACCAAATGACCTTGTGGAAGTTAGGTAAGCATACTTGAGTTACTTAACCTAAAAAGTACAGATTTATTGAAATGGAAGAAAAGTGATTTAACTTGAAAACACTCCCATGAAATTCTTGTATTATTAGTAATTTACTCAGCTTTGGCTTTTAGTCACAATTAGTTTTAGCTCTGGTTCCCTTTTGCAGGTTACTTTCTCACTGAACAGGCACTGTCCCCTCTGGTCAGATTGTTACCATATTAGGAGCTGATTCTGTTCTCCTGAAAATAGCTGAACTTATTTATATAGATAAATATAAAAAGGTTACTGTTTTTATGAATATCAGACTATAACAGAATTAAACATAGGATTTTACAGAATATTTAATGTTGAAATTTCCTCATGATCTCATTCTTTCAGAAGTAACCCTTAATGATATTTATCCTATATATTAGCCTAGTACAGTTGCTGTTTGTTGTTGTATTATTATCTCACAAAGATAGGATGATAATATATATACTATCCAGAAATTTGTTTCATTTAGGTGTGGTCTTTATATCTTTATATTATGTTACATACCATGTATACATTCACTGTATGAATGTACTGCAGAAATGGTTGTGGTTTATTATCAGCGGAGTCTCCTATGTCCTCAGCTATTCTTTGACCTCACTGCGACTTCCGTTTCTTGCCTACACTAATTTTCATTACCCATCACCGCTCTTACGTAATTTCCTTCTCTCCTTAATCATCTTAGAGTTCATGGTATAATCACAACCATACCCTAGTTATTACAAGACCAGTGCTCTAACCCCTGAGCTATAGGGCCCCACCATACCCTTGTTATTCAAGGAAATCGAGAGATCAGGGTTTTGTATGAATTGTCTATATGCACATAAAAGTCCGTAAGAAAGACAGCAAGAAGTGTTAGTCATATTTTTTATTGATGATAAATATCTGATTTACCAAAAATCGGAATTAAAACTTACTACATTAGAACCTTAATATTTAACAAGCTAATGCCTGTTTTATTTCTCATTTCTCACCCCAAGAATTGGAATTTGTAAAACACTGATTTCCTTTTGAGTTTATTCTTGTATGTGGAGTAAGAAGGTGGTCGGTTTTGTTTTTAACATGTGTCTGTCCAGTTTACCCCGCACCATTTATTGAATAGACTGCCTCACATGTAACCTGCAGGAGAACCAGCGTTTTTTTTTCTTTTTTAAAAAATTTCCATTTATGTGAAATGTCTTTTTCCATCCCTTTACTTCCTTTCTGTGTGTGTCTCTCAATCTGAAGTGAGTCTCTTGTAGGCAGCATATGTATGGGTCTTGTTTTCTTATCCATTCAGCTACGCTATGTCTTTTGATTGGAGCATTTAATCCATTTACATTTAAAGTAATTGTTGATAGGGGTGGCCAGGTTCGCTCAGTTGGTTAGAGTGTGGTGCTAATAACACCAAGGTCGCTGGTTGGATCCTCTCGCATCAGACACTGTGAGCTGTGCCCTCCTTAAAAATAAATCAATAAATAATAAAGTAATTGTTGATAGATATGTAGGTAGTGCCATTTTATTATTCCTTTTGTTTATCTTCTTTTGTTTGTTGTTCTCCTTCTTAAAGAAGTCCCTTTAACATTTCTTGTAATACTGGTTTAGTGGTGATGAATTCCTTTAGCTTTTCTTGTCTGGGAAGCTCTTTCTCTCTCCTTCTATTTTAAATGATAGCCTTGCTAGGTAAAGTAATCTTGGTTGTATGCCCTTGTTTTTCATCTTGGAATAGTTCCAGCCACTCCCTTCTGGCCTGCAAAGTTTCTACTGAGAAGTCAGTTGATAGTCTTATTGGAGCTCCCTTGTAAGTAACCAGTTGTCTTACTCTTGCTGCTTTGAGGATTCTCTTTGTCTTTAGCCTTTCCCGTTTTAATTATATTGTGTCTTGGTGTGGGCCTGTTTGGCTTCATCTTGTTTGGGACTCTGCACTTCCTAGCCTTGTACATCTATTTGCTTCACCAGGTTAGGGAAGTTTTCAGTCATTTTTCTTCAAATAGATTCTCAGTCCCTTGCTCCCTCTCTTTTCCTTCTGCTATTCCTCTGATGCAAATGTTGTTAACGTTTGTTGTTATCTCAGAGGGCCCTTAAACTGTCTTCCATAGTTGTTTTTTTAATTATTTTTTGTTGATGTTTCAATTGGGTGTTTTCTTCTACCTTGTCTTCTAAATCGCTAATTCTATCTTCTGTTTCATCTAATGTGCTGTTGACTCCTTCTGGTGTATTCTTCATTTCAGTTATTGTATTCTTTATTTCTGATTGGTTCTTTTTTTAATGGTTTCTATGTCCTTTATGCTTACTATCTCTTTGTTGAAGTTGTCACTAAGTTCCTTAAGTGTTCTTATAGCCAGTGTTATAAATTCTGTCTCTGGTAGGTTGATTGCCTCCATTTCATTTAGTTCTTTTGTCTGGAATTTTCTCCTGTTTTTTTGTTTGGGGCATATTTCTTTGTTTCCTCATTTTGGCTGTCTCTCTGTCTTTGCTTCTATGTATTAGGTAGATCTATGTCTCTCAGTCTTTGTCAGGTGGCTTTATATAGTCCTGTGTGGTCTAGTGACACAGGCTCCCTGATCACATGTGCATGTGTTCCAGGAGCATCCCTTGTGTTATGTGTATTCTGCTGTTTGTTTAGTTGAGCCTTAATTGCTTTTGATGCTTCAGTGTGTGGGACTGACTCTCAGGCTGACATGCTGTGAGGATTGGCTATGCCCACAGCATACGAGCTGTTGTGTGGGGGCTGACCCCTCAGAGGGGAATTCGCTCAAGTGGGCTTTTGTGCCTGTTGAGACCACCCTTTGGGTATGGTGCTTGTGGGCTAATTGGGTAGTGCTCTGGTGTGATCTGAGGCTGGTCTGTGGGTGTGTCGTTTCTGGTGCATGTTGGGGGCTCCTGTGCAGTCCAGTTTTAGCCTTGCCTGTAACCAGCCTGGTAGGAGCTACAAAGCTGTATGCAATTGGTTGCTGCCTGTGTTGGACCTAGAGGTGTGTAGGAGTGATCTTGCTGTGAACTGAGGCCAGCTGCCACCAGTATCGGGCCTGGTGCAGCTTAGCAAAAGGCCCAGGGACCCCCTTGGCCTGTTGCCACTTTCTAGTTGCCCATAAGGCTCAGCTGCTGAAAGAGCCTCCTTGGGTGCATGCGCCAGGCTAGTTGACCCAGTTTTGACAGTGCCCCTGGTGATGCCACCAGAGTGGGTGGGGTGGAGTCCCAGGAGTCAACGTGATATGGCCAGTGGCTTTCACAGTGTTAATGCAGATTCAGTTCTTGTGTCAGTGCAGAGCCTGTGGCCTCTTCACAGACTACCCTGAACACACCTCAGTCAGCCATCATTCACCTCAGGCCTGCAGATTCCCCGAGAGCCGCTCAAGAAAGGCTGCAGCACAAGCTAGTGCTGACTGCTACTGTGCAAGCCTCTCATAGCTTGTGGGGCGGGGCTGGATACCCAGGAGGTGAGAGTGCCCTGGGTGATGCTGCACTAGTGGGGCAGGGTCCAAAGGAGTCACCAAGGTGGTTCGCACTCACGGATTTTACCAGACCCATGGGCTTTCCCATTTGTCCCTGTGGGGGTGGGTTCAACACAGGAAAGATGGTGTCCTCCTGCAGGTTACACGTGAGGCAGGCTCCACACAGGGTTGATGACAGCTATCCCTCTAGCCCTCGCCTCAAAGCCACACAGTCTTTCCTTGTATGTCTCTGGTGCTTCTGGAGTTTCCACCCTTCTGCTGGAGCCTAGGGTGAGTGTTTGCAAACGAGGGAGGCTGTGCACGGGCCCTTTAAGAAGAAATCTGGGTTTCCAGCCTCCTTGTATCTCACCAGGACAGACTGATGGAATGCTTGCTGATTTTCACTGCCAGATGTGGGAACTCTTCTTCCCAGCATAGACCCCTGGGCTGGGGAGCCCAATGTGGGGCTGGGACCCCTCACTTTTCAGGGGGGACATCGGCCGCCAAGGCATCCCTCCTGGTGCTCAACCAATGTCTGTGGGTTTGGGGTCTGTCCATTTCACGTCTCCACCCCTCCTTCCAGTTTCAGTGTGGCCTCTTCGTTATATCGTTAGTTATATGTGTTCTGTTCAGCTAGTGTTTAGATGCTTCTTGAAGTTTATTGTTCTATAATTTCGTTGTAATTTTCATGTGATCATGGGAGGCAGCAAATAGCACTTACCTATTCCGCCATCCTGGACTTTTCTCTATAAGTCGATCTTCTCATTTGACCCTAAGCCTATCTTTTAATTTATACCAACATCATGGCTACTTCTGTTACTAACTCAGATGGTGTTCAACTGGTTTCTTTCATCCAGGGCTCTCTAGTTTTCTTTGTTTTATTTACCCTCTGTTTTATAACATAGCTGTTGCTTTCTCTAATTTCCAGGGTACTCTCATATTTAGAGATTTTTTTCTGTCTTGGGCTCTTCTGGTAACCTCTGGCTCTGCTTGATAATTCAGGTCTGTTGTTCAACTCCTATCAGGTTGTGTTCTCGGACTCTGCTGTTACTGAATTCATGTCCCTCCTTATTTTCCAAACGCACATCCCACTGAACGTTTCTTTCTCCCTGCAATCTTGGCATCCTCTTCTCTGTACAGTAATTCTAAGCCATTGATTCAAAATGAACATTTTCATTTTAAAGCATTCTTTTTCCCCCCAATTAGCTAAAACTACATTATTTTTGAGTGTATGAAGGTCTCTCAATTAAATTTTTTAGTGTTTTTATTATGGAAAATTCCAAATATATACAAAAATAGAGTATATTGAACCCTCATGTACCCAACACCAATTGTTAACAGTTTGCCAGTCATTTTTAGTCAGTTTTCCTTTTTTTCCTTCACAAATTACGCTTTGACTGAAAATTCTCTAGACCAGTCAGCATTCACACACTTTCCTCGCTATCCACTAAAATTATAGTCACTATTTGGGCAACATACAATCTTTTAAGTCCTCTTAGCAGACAGTTTCAAATAAATTGTTATTTTCCAAGAACCATATGATTTCACTCGTGTGTGATATAAATCAGAAAGCAACAAATGAACAAACTCATAGACACAGACAACAGTATGGTGGTTACCAGAGAGGAGGTAGGTACGGGGAGGATGAAGATGGTAAAGTGGGTCAAATATATGGTGATGGAAGGACACTAGCCTTTGGGTGGTGAGTACACAATGCAGTATACAGATGCTGTATTATAGGATTGTACGTTTGTAACTTACATAATGTTATTAATGTCACTGCAATAAATTTAATTTTTAAAATCGCAGTAAAAAAATTGTCACTTTCAAATTGAGCATTCATGATTCATTTTGTTTTTGCCAGAGTGGAGAAATATATATGGATGTCTAGGGTAGGGAACGTATACCTCACAACCTATGTCTGTCAAGTAGCATTCAAGGATTCTGACACTAATATTGTGACATCCATCAAATCACCTGTCTGTGAAAATTCCCTATCTGAAAATAATGATTTTGGATTATATGGTGTGTCTTAGCTCTGATTATTCAGTAATTGAGAGTTTAATGTAGGTTTAAATTGAATTTTTCTTTTATAATTTAGCATGTTAGTGTAATTCAGCATATTGATTTAGCTTCAAATGAGGAAATATAAATGATTGTCAGAAGGATGTGAATTTGACATATCCATTATGAGAAAACTTTTACTTCCTAGAATGATTACACGTAGATTAATGTGTTAATGTCTGCTTTTCCTTAGAGAGCCTCCTTTTCACCTGACCAGAAGAGGTTGGGGTGAGTTTCCTGTCAGAGTTCAAGTTCACTTTAAGGACAGCCAGAACAAGCGGATAGATATCATACATAATCTGAAGGTACTGTAACAAAAGATTGCTTCCTGGAAATGAAGTTACTTTTACACCTGCACCTACTTACTGTACTTAAAGCAGTAAGTTAGGCCTTCTGAGAGACCTTGCCAAGGATACCAGAAGCAGGATAAATCTTTCTGAGTGTGTTATGCTTACTGCTACCACACCTCTTTGTCCTCTGAAGGTTGGGGTGTATATTCTTTAAAAATGAGTTGAATGTATATTCTTTAAAAAGATGAGCTGGTCAGATAATCAGAAGACTTGAATCTCTGACGAGAGCTCACTGTTATTGTGTTACCTAGGGCTAATCTTTTTAAATCTGTTTATTGTTCTACAAAATGCGGTAATAAGTTGTTTCTTTCAATGTCGTTTCAGTATAATGATGACATGCCCTAGGAACTTAACTCTTGTTTATATCAATTAGCCTATTATAGTCAAATGTAGTCAAAATTTACTACATTTTGCTTAAAGTTGCAGAATCTATCGACATTGTTAAGTGAGGAGTTAATGTAATAAGCCTTGTCTGTTTATCTCATAAGGATAAAGAATATATTTATGTCCTAAGGATAAAGGTAGAAGTGAACATGTTTTAAAAAATAAGAAGTACTATACAAGGTTGTAATACTTTTGATTTGTATTGTAAGTAATCCTTTGTTGGTATATCCACATGGTTTGTTATGCAGCCATTATAAATTATATTTTATGAATTTTATGAAGTGTTTTCGATACATGGGGGGGATATTACCATTATATGGTAAGTGAAAAACAGAGAATAAAACTATATGTATAGTATGAGGTCAATCATGATTTTTAAAGGGTAGGGGCAGAGAACACAAAAGAAATAGACCAAAATGTTGGAATACATAATTGAAGTAATAACATTGTGGACTCTTTCCCCTACCCTTTTTTTCTATGTGTGTATGTTTTTAAAATATTTTTCCAATTTTATATAATAAACACACTTAACTTTTATAGTTGAGAATCAGACCAGTTTTTTAAATGTTCCCAGTCCCTCTCTGTAGTAGTCTTGTGTACGTTTTCTCTGCATAAGATATAATCCTAATATTAAACTTCTCCCAAAACACCCATACTTTGTGGTTTACCACATAGTTCATGTTAATGACTCCAAAAATTGAATTAAATGAATCTGAGTACATCTGCAGAATTCCATTTTTGTTCCCTTTGCTCTGTAAATGCACCTGTTCAACCTTAAGGCATGCTGAAATTTGCCCTCCACTGGTGTTTGACAGCACTGCTCAACTTCATGTTTAAGTTATTTTCTAGAGAATACTGTAAGACTAGATTAATTGCCTTGTGACCTAAGAGAAGAACTTCAACAAAATAAAGAACATACACCCACTTTGGTCAGAGGGACAGGATACCGTCCCACTTACTTAGAGGAAGGTCTGAATTAGTTTTGCTTTGCTTTTATTTTAAGCACCACACATACCATTGCACTGGGCCCAGCCCTAATCCTTAAAATAAAGAGAATTATTTGCATAGTTTTCATACATACTGTATTGTCCATATCACTTAGTTCCTGGTGGAAGATTGAGACAGTGTTTTAAAATGACAGTATTTAAAGAATTTGTTGTCAGGTTTTAAACTTAATTTTTCTATGTGTTATGTATTGATTGGCCTTGAGACCTTAAACACCTGTATTGTGACCATGTGATCTTGATTTGTACTAGAGTATCATTTTCCCTGTTACTTCCATGTTAACTCTCAGAGCCATCTTTTATTCTTCCCTCTTTGTCCTTATCTCTGTCCTGTCCCCGGGTTCACTGCCCATCCCAATTAGAATAGTCTGCCTGAACGAGGAGAACCATTATGTAGCTCTCCCTGAGAAACCTTCATTGAATTCCTGTTATTGACGTTCATACTCCCCTGCCTACTGTTCAGGATTCTTCACGTTTTGACTCAGCATGCTTCCCCTAAATTGCCTCACACTAATCCCCTGCAGGAACATCCTACTTCAGCAAGATGAGTCTGTTTGCGTCTCAGAAATGCCGTGGGCCTTCTTCTCTCGCGTCTTCTTTCATGCTCTTCTCAAAGTGCTTGTTTGAATTCTTTTCACTCGTCAAGTTCCGCTAACTTTTCCTGACTATTTAAGCCCACACTGATCTCCCCGTATTCTAGATTCTGTGGTACATAACAATCCGTATTTGATACTAAAATAATTGCATTAAATTGGAATTATGTAAAATTTAAAGTTCCCGGAATTCATGAAATTCCCATATTTTCTATCCATGACAGGTAGTCAGCTAACCTCTCCTCAGTCATTACCATGGAGCACAGTAATTCCCCAAACATTCCATTTATCCGTTCAGTATAATAAGTAAGCTTTTGGAAGTTTCTTTCATAAATTTACCTAAAACTGCTGCTGCTTTTTTTTCCTAAACCTTGATCGCACTTGTCCTTGTTCGATTTCTGGAATAGCACAGAACAGGACTTTGTTTTATTTTATAAGAACCCTAAAAATGTTTAATGATAGTCTTCACGTTTCTCCTTAAATCGTTTCTTCTCCAGGCGAAAGCTATTCTTTTGTGCTGCTTTCTACCATGTTTCCCCCAAAATAAGATCTAGCCAGACCATCAGCTCTAATGCATCTTTTGGAGCAAAAATTAATATAAGACCCAGTCTTATTTTAATACAAGACCGGGTGTAATATAATGTAATATAACATAATTTATATAATACAATACTGGGTATGATATAATATAATACAATATATAATATAATACCAGATCTGATATAAGACCAGGTCTCATATAATATATGACCTATAAGACCGGGTTTTATATAATGTAATATATAAAGTAATTATATATTATAATGTAATATAAGACCCGGTTTTATATTAAATTTTGCTCCAAAAGACACATTAGAGCTGATGGTCTGGCTAGTTATTTTCAGGGAAATATGGTAGTTCCTCTTGCCATTTTGATAATAATTCTGTTTTATCAATGTCCCTCTTTAAAATGTGGTCCCAACAGTGTACAGAGAGACTATTATTTCTCTGCTCTGGAGAATATGAAAATGGATGGGGCCTAAAGTTGCCCATATCTTTTTACCAATCACACTGTTGGTTAAGGTTTAAGTATTACCATTCCAGATCTCTTCCATGTAACCACCTTGAATCCACCCTGTATTGCATTTTTCATTATGAACGCTAAATCTCATAACTGAGCTGTCTTCTCTGTGTTGGCTGCTAAGAAATTCAGCCAGACTTGAAATCTACCTCTTATAAACCTTTAGCATTTGCTATTTACTAACCTACCCCTGGCTTCATATTTTGTCCAGGAATAAGGACTTCGTCTATTTGTATGTAATTGTAAACTTTTTTTTATATTATTAACATTCCCTCAGTTTATATCCCGTTCTGTCCCCTAAAATATATAATCCATGATGCTGATGTATTGGAAGTGATTAGCATTGCCTATATTGCCTAAATTTTCATTCATTTTTTCAAAAGTGCTTAGTAAATATACCTTAAGTATATATTTGTGGCATCACACTGCTTATCTGTTTTTATAACCTGTCTTTTAAGATATTTTTACGTAGTCTTTGTAAGCATCATCTAAGTGACTGCATGATACTTCACAAATTGATGATGGTTCGTGGTTTACTTAAGCGTTCCTCCTTTGCTGGATGTTTAATTTGTTTTCAGTTTGTGGTTATAGATAATGCTGCAGTAAACATCTTTTTGTGTAAAACTTCTTCCATTTTTAGATTGTCCTTATAATAGGTTATTAGAAGTATATAGTTTATATTAAAAGTGTAATAGCTACCTATATGTCTGAAGTTGTTTTTATTAATTTTATTCAGTTTTCCCCCCAGAAAATAGCGTTTTTGTTGAAGTGATGACTTGATAGTTAACCTTATGAAAAAGTAGATCCTGTGGTGTAAAGACTTGTGGTGAAAGAGGCTTTAGATAAGATTGTATCCTGAAATTTATAAGTACAGTACAACTTAACCCTTTCTTTTGTCTTCCAATAGCTGGATAGAACTTACACTGGCTTGCAGACTCTTGGAGCAGAGACGGTAGGTTTTTTTCCCCTACAGTGTTTTTTGGTAACAAGTAGAATGAAAATTGATCTTCATTGTAGTTAGGGAAAAAATGAGTGCTAAATTTTTTTAAAGTTTATTTCCCCCGTTTTTGTTTCTTTTTTCAAAAATTGTAATCAAATGCACATAAAATTTACCATTCTAATTATTTTTAAGTGTATGGTTAAGTGGTATTAAATATATTCACATTGCTACCATCCACCTCCAGAACTCTTCATCTTGGAAAACTGAAACTAACCATTTATAATAACTCTTTGTTCTCCTCTCCCCCCAACCCCTGGCAATTACCCTTATATTTTTCTATCTATGAATTTGATTACTCTAGGTACAATATTAGTAGAAACAGTGTGTGTGTGTTTTTTTGGGGGGGGTCTTTTTTGTTTTTGTTTTTGTTTTTTGGTGACTGGCATATTTCACTTAGCATAAATGTTCTTAAGGTTCATTCTCATTGTAGCATGCGTCAGAATTTCCTTCCTAAAAAAGGCTGAAAAATATTGCATTGTATGTATATACCACATTTTGTTTTTCTATTTATCCATCAATGAGCACTTGAGTTACTTTTATTACATCTTTTGACTGTTGTGAATAATGCTGCTAAGAATGTGTGTCTCTATCTGTTTGAGTCGCTGCATTCGATTTTTTTCCATATGTACCCAGAAGTGGAATTGCTGGATAATACAGTAATTCTATTTTTAATTATTTAAAGAACCACCACACTGTTTTCCATAATAGCTATACTATTTTATATTCCCACCAACAGTGCACAAGGGTTCTAATTTCTCTACATCTTCTCCAGCACATGTTGTTTTCTATTTTTTTTTATAGTAGCCATCCTAATAGGTGTGAGGTGATATTTCATTGTGGTTTTGGTTTGCATTTTCCTAATGATAGTTGATGTTGAGCATCTTTTCTTGTGTTTATTGGCCATTTGTATGTCTTCTCTGGAGAAATGTCTATTTAAATCCTTTGCCCATTTTGAATCCGGTTGTTTGGTTTTTTTGTTGAGTTTTAGGAGTTCTCTCTGTATTCTTGACATTAATCTGTGAATATTTTCTCCCATTCTGTGGGTTACCTTTTTAGTCTGTTTGGTTGTGTTCTTTGATGTACAGAAATTTTAAATTTGGTGTAGTCCAATTTACCTGTTTTTTTCCTTTTGATCCATGTGTTTTTTGTGTCAAATCCAAGAAATCATTGCCAAATCCAGTGTCATGAAGCTTTGCACCTGTATTTTCTTCTAAGAGTTTTATTTTTTTAGTTCTTATGGTTAAGCCTTTGGTCCATTTTGAGTTAATTTCTATATCTTCATTCTAATGCATGTGAATATCCAGTTGCCCCAGCATCATTTTTTGAAAAAACTGTCCATTTCCATCGAATAGTCTTGACATTTGACCATCTTTGTGAGAGTGTATTCTATCCCAAAATAATTTGACCACATATGTGAGGGTGCATTCTATTCCAATGGGCTGCATGTCTTTCTTTATGCCAGTACCACACTAATTTAATTACTATAGCTTTGTAATAGTAAGTTTTGAAATCAGGAAATGTGAGACCTCCAAATTTGTTTTCCCTCCTTTTACCCCTCCCCCATTTTTGGTATTCATCATATATCAGCAGTAGCCATTAGAATTAGAATTAGCTACTGTTTAGGGACATGTGCTGTGTTATACCAGAAGATACTTATTGAGCATATACTATATGTTAGGCACTGGTCCAGGGACTGTGGATATAGAAATGAACAAGATAGCTATTACTCTCAAGGAGTTATATTCTTGGTGTGTTGAATGGGGAGAAGGTATACAGTAAACATAAAAACAAATGAGATAGTTTCATTTACAAATAAGTGTTATAAAGAAGAGAGTAGCTGGGGAACAAAGGGTGGTTTTAGCTAGGTTGATTAGGGAAGGCCTCTCTTGGAAGGTGACATTTGTTTGGGGCCTAATGGTGAGAAAGAGGCAGTCATCAAAGATTTGGGGGAAGAGTTTTCTAAGGCGTAGAAACAGCAAATGGAAAAGCCCCCATTTTGTGATTGGTTTCACCGGGTTATTGATCTATTAAGCCAGACTAGATTATATTCTGGAATAAATCCTTTAGTTCTTGAGATTGAAATCGCCTTTGAAGTATGATTAGAAATCATTTGTCACATCTCTTAGAGTACCACATTCTTAGACAGGTTTGGGGCTTTCTGTGACATTGATGATGGATTCATGAACCCAATTGTTGCCTGACTGTCTAGGTAGTGGATGTTGAGCTCCATCGGCATTCTCTTGGAGAAGATTCCATTTATCCTCAGTCCTCTGAGTCAGACATCTCTGATGCCCCACCATCTTTGCCTTTGACCATTCCAGCCCCAGTGAAAGCTTCCTCACCAATAAAGCAGTCACATGAGCCAGGGTCTGATACCTCTGTGGAGAAAGGTAACATATTTTTCCTTGTATGGAAATGCATTTTTTCTTATGTGGAGGAGTCATTCTGGGGCATTCTTTTCTCTCATTTGCATAATATGATACTGAACTGCTGCCTTCAGAGACTTAGAGTATATGGAAATTTTCCGTAAGTAGGCATGCTGCTTCTACTACACAGGCCTAGTATGAAAACACCCAAATACTTACTCTTTTCACAAAATGTTTTTCATAAAGTTCTACTGACATTTTATAGAACACAAAACTCACTAAAAAGCACAAAATTTTTATCCTTTAATGATATAGTGATTTCTTCTAATACGTTACAGGAAGACTTTTTGGGTCAGTTCCCAATTTTATAAACAAGAAACTTGAATGTTAAGTATCTAATCTTATTTAATAAAATAGAAGATTCATCATCAACAAATGTTTAAGTATTCACTTATGTAACACACATAGAAGATATAAAATTGATTCTAAATAGTGTTAGTTTAATCTTTAAGCTTACATTTTAATATGATAATATTTTATTTCTTTTATAAAATCTCAACTTTATTCCTCTTTAAATTTCAATTGCGTCTTCTTTATGGGCATTTAATAAGATAGAACATCATTAGATTAAGTGAATCTTAGTTTTTTCTCTTTAAACAGTTTTCAATTCCTATATTAAAAAATGGAAGAACATAATGAACTTGTATACTTTTTATATTATGTATGTTGTCTTATAGTTAATATGTTTTCAAATTTTTTGAAAGAAGCATTTTTAAAAATATGATTTTAGGCATATTTACATTTGTTAAAAAACAAGACAGCAGGCCCCAAGGGGAGTCACTATTGCTAAGCCTCACATCACCAAACAGACTCAATTACAGTTTCTGCCTCTCCCAGAAATGGAATCTTAAACCAGTCAATCAGGAGTTGCACTGACATTACCTTGGTCAGCGCTCATTAGGTCATCTGCCTGATAGACCCCTGCCAACCCCTAAAGGAAAGTGACTTTGCCCCAACTAGTTCAGTTTTTGCTAGTATAACTTCCTTGCTTCCACTCCTATCTGCCTATAAATGTCTTTCATTTTGTACCGTTCTTCAGAGCTCCTTTCTCTCTGCCAGACTGGATGTTACTTGATTTATGAATTGTTCGATAAAGTCAATAAAATCTTTAAAATTTACTCGGTTGAATTTTATTTTTTAACTCATTTCCCCCAAAAATGTATAAAGGGATAATAAATACTGGGGCTTGTATTTATTTTACTACTAGTAAATTGTTTAAATGGTTGTTGAAATGATACGGGATTTTTATTTTCATTCTTTTCTCACAAGGGTAAGGTTTGATTATTTCAAGTGATTGATGATTTATCATTTGCCTGTTTTCATTCAAGCAGGATTCCCAGCCAATACTGAAGCTGAGAGACACACTACATTTTATTCTTTGCCATCTTCATTGGAACGAACACCCACCAAAATAACAACATCCCAGAAAGTTACCTTTTGTTCTCATGGCAATTCAGCTTTTCAGCCAATAGCATCAAGCTGTAAAATTGTGCCACAAAGTCAGGTTCCTAATCCTGAGTCACCTGGAAAATCCTTCCAGCCTATCACCATGAGCTGCAAGATTGTTTCAGGTATACAGATGATGTGTGTAAAAATTGTTGGAATGACAAAACAAAGTATTGTGGCTTTAAAATAAAAAAAATTTCTTAGTTCTTCTAAGCACGGTTTTTAGTGAACAAGTGAGCTAATCACTTTTGATTAGCAAAGCAAAGGTGTCCCAAAGTAAAAGTCATTCATATGGGAACCTTTTTTTAAATGAGGTAAGAAGTGTATTTCAAAGCAGTCAAATTTTCATCTAGAATCAGCACAGGAAAAATATTTCCTAGGATGTATGGTTGGAAACTAAGGCAGAAACTAAGTTTGGGGATTATATATGGAAACCAGAGTGAACAGTAATAGAAAAAATTTAGAGACCTTTTGGTTTGGAGTTGAAATATCTTTTATACTCTCTAACCACACAAGAAAATTATTCCTATTTTCAGTAGGTAGGTCTGAGGCTTCATTTTCACTGAGGTCGAATTGTCCATTGCCTCACGACAATTTCACATTTATGTTAGGTAAACTTTTAATGGGAATGTATTTCATGGTTTTGGCTGTATCACTTCAGAAAAGACATGAAAGAGTCAATAGAAAAAATATTTAGGCAGTGGGAGGCTACTGTATAATAC
The DNA here is from genome assembly GCF_057876585.1 of Rhinolophus sinicus. Classification (NCBI taxonomy): domain Eukaryota; kingdom Metazoa; phylum Chordata; class Mammalia; order Chiroptera; family Rhinolophidae; genus Rhinolophus; species Rhinolophus sinicus. The sequence continues at coordinate 47,937,424 of NC_142517.1, forward strand.
TTAAATTAAGGGGAACTAAAAGGAGTCATTGGTGCTGAAAATAGAAAACTAAGAAATGTGATCCAAGTCTTTGAAATTAATGAAAATAAAGAATGTATAGTTTTACTTACCAGTTAGAAGCATTTTGGAACTTGCTGCTTCAGAGGTCTAAGAGGTTGAACATATAAATTGGTTTGAAGTTTAAAGAAATTCATGGATGACAAATTTGATCAATAAAAGACAATTGAGGATGTTTAATGATACATTGGTAGCCTTTGAGAGTATTCTGTGGGAACATGAATCTCTCTGGATCATGGCTGGGACATACTTTTGTTTGGGGTGGGTAAATTTCATATTGTCCTATTATTATAGAAATTAATTGCAAATCAAGACTCCTGGTTCCTAAGTCCAGCTGTTCTCTAATTTCCTCCCTAATTTTAGTATCTTCAAGTATAATTTCCTCCGTAATTTTAGTATCTTCAAGTATCGCAACCACCCAACCTGCCCAGGGTGGTAAGGGATTTATCATCTAGGGATTCAGCAGTTCCACACTGTTATGTAAAGCATTGCTATTTGAACTTTAATATGCCTGTGGGGCAGCTTGTTAAAATACACGTTTGTTTTCGGGAGGTTGGGGTAGGATCTCAGAATCTGTTTCTAACAAGCTCCTGATGTTGCCGAGCCATGGATAAGGCTGTAGAGAGTGAAACACTAATCCCTGGGCCTCAGCTACACTGCTGCTGCTGCTCAGTGCCTGAAACATGCAGTCTCACTCTCTTTTCCCAATTTGTCACCTTTGTCCTGGTCGCCCGGCCCTTCTTCCATTATCTTCATCATCTTCTTAGGTGGGTTGAGTATGTCTGTTTTGTTTAGTTTATTTTTTCTTTTTAATTAATAAAGGGTCCCCTATATCAACGCCCAGTCCATCACCATTGCCTCGAACCCCAACTTCTACTCCAGTCCATGTGAAGCAAGGCACTGCCAGCTCTGTTATTAGTAATCCTTATGTCATCATGGACAAGCCAGGGCAGGTGATTGGAGCCACCACTCCCACGACAGGTGTGTGTTTGATTTATGCAACCCAAAGTATTTGATCTTTTTTAAAGATGAAATCCTAGCGTGACTTAGTAACCATGTAATGGGAAATGAAATCTCCATCCGTAAACAAGAGGAGGAATATGTAAGAGTAACGCCAGTCCTGTTACTCTGAGGGAAGGTTTATTCTTTGTAAAAGTTATATTTTTAGAAATTTACTTAAGTTTTCTTTTTAGTTTCTAAAGATTAAAAGTGAGCCATAATTATCCCCCCCAACCCCCCTGCCAAAAACAAAAGTTGATTTTATTTCATTTGGAACACGTTCTTTTTGGGCAATGTGGTTAACTTTTCCAAATTAAGCTTTTATACAACAATAGCTTTGTGAACCATATGTATTTCTCCCTGCTCAAATAAAAAGGTGCTCTTTACTTTTCTGCAAATAAGATAAATTTTCTGTACAAGAGGGAGAGTGAATGATGTGGTTATAAAAAGACTTTATAGGAAGAATAAGAAGAAGGGTTTGGATTCACTTTGTTGGTCATAATCTGATATGCTTCTAAGGGTAAACTTTCCTATAGCTTTCACTTCTAATTAAGAGAAATAGTGAAAAGGGAAATGAAATAAGAGAGATGACTATAGGTAATGAGACTAATTTATTTTCCACATAGTTGATTTTAATACACATGAATGTGTGTTGGGTCTTTCCAGATAGTTTTTTTTTTTTTTTTTTTTTTTTTTTTTTAAGAAAAGTTACGTCCTTTAACAATGAGTGTAATTGTGGAACTCCTCTTTGAAATGCTGCTTTCAAAGATCACCTAATAGCCTTTTGAATATACGTAGGGATGCCAAAAGGGTGTCCTTTGAGGATGTTTATAATTTTATGAATCAGCCAAAAATTTTTGCAGACAAGTTTGGTAAATGGAGTAGGTGATCAAATACCATTTTTGATCTTGTCTTATTTTTGACTGTAGATTGTATGACTTATTTTTATCAGACCCTAAAGGCCATTGTACAGATGTCTGATGTTGGCAGCATTTTTGAAAAGGTATAGCCTTCTAGTAAAACTACTGTGTTTCCCAAAAAATAAGACCTAGCCGGACCATCAGCTCTAATGCATCTTTTGGAACAAAAATTAATATAAGACCCGGTCTTATTTTACTATAAGACCGGGTCTTATATAATATAATATAATAATATAATATAATGTAATATATAATGCCCGGTATAGTGTAATATAATATAATACTGGGTCTTATATAAGACTGGGTCTTATATTAATTTTTGCTCCGAAAGACACATTAGAGCTGATGGTCTGGCTAGGTCTTATTTTCGGGGGAACACGGTACTTTGAAGGGACTAGCATTCACTTGAATGTATGCATTTTGGCACATTGTTAAATAACCAGTACCATTATGTTATAGTATTTCTTTTTATATAAGTAACAGAGTATATAATGTCTACTTGCTTATTGTGCTACACATCCTTACTAGCTTCTTGTCCTTTTTCAGGTGAGTGAAGTGGTCAGCTTTGTAGGATGAATCCTTAAGTATTTTTTTCTATAATAACTTCAGGGTTGTAAGTTTTTAACCCTTAAAAATGAAAAATAAGTAGTGGGGAAAAGGGGAGGGTGGTAGAAAATGCTTTACAATTCCATTTTGTAAATGGTGTTTATACTTTACTTTTAAATCTGTCTGATTTACAGGAAGTCCTACAAACAAGCTCTCTACTGCTTCTCAGGCCTCCCAAGGAACAGGTTCCCCCATTCCTAAAATTCATGGAAGCAGTTTTGTAACATCTACTGTCAAGGTAGCACTCTTACTGCATTACTGCACTTTGCTAGTTTTAAAGACAAGGTGTTCAAGTTCAATACGAATTTGTCAGTTGATAATGCAAATTTCATAAAGTTGAACCTTCAAGCTAATAAGTATCTTGAAGGTGATCTCCACACTCCCTACTTTACCCTTGATCTTTCCTACTGTAGAAAATGTTTCTCAACACTTCTGTCAATTGGTTACCCAGTATCTATTTGAAAACTTACTGTGGTGAGGCAGCCTTTTTTTAATTAATTTATTTTTTTGGACAGTTTTGTTACAGATTTTTCCTGATAAAAATATATTCATCTGACAGTACATTCCCTTTTTCCTATATTTGAACCAACAAGTAGTAAATATATTTCCTTATTTCCTTTTCCAACATGTCAGTCATTTGGTTACTTGAAAATAATTCCTCTTTCCACAACTTTTTTTTTCAATTTTTCAGAGTAATAAGGCCTTTGAAATTTAGAACTCCAAATATAATCTGACTTTTTCAGATCCAAGTGCTAGATACATATCTGTTCACTATTTGGCAAAGACAGCCCCTGCTGTTTCGCTAGTTACTCAGCTCATTTGTCATTGTTATGGCTGCCTTAAGGCTAGAACTTTTGAGGTATATACTCCTGTTTGAGAATTCCTGAGAATTCAGAGATCATCTTTCTTTTTTCCCCCAAGGATCCTCTCTTCCATAACTGGTACTAACACAGCATTTCTTGTATTTAGGCACTTAACAGTTGTGATACTGAATAGTTTTCTGGTCTAAGGCGAGGTTTTTCTCTAAATTCAGTGTAATCTCTGAGCATTGTGTTGTATGAATGCCTGAGTTATAATAATTCCCTTGAACATCTTCACGTTTTGCCAGTCTCTTTTTTAATACTTGTTGATGGTCTTTCCATTACACAGTGAAGCAGTGTGTAATTGTTTCTTGCCCCTGACATTTTTTATGGCAAATTGCCTCGGAGTTTTGTATTTTGTATTTGAGAATTAGAGACAAACGACAGTATTTTGAATGTTGACATTCGTTATCTTTGCAGTTGCTAATTGTTCAAGTTCTTTTTGTTGTTTTGTTTTTTAAATGTTTATTGAGAAATTTCCCCATGTCCTTCGCTATCTGTTTTGTGTATAGAAAACAGATCAAGTTGCGAGTGCTATTAGAAGGGTGTATATGCTGAAACACTGAAACTACCTGTTTCATTCATTCATTCATTTAATGCCTAGGCCCTACGTATAGAAAAGAAATTTGAGAGGAATACTGTCTTCTAGTACCTTACCATCGGGCAGGGGACTAGAGATGGAAAGCAGTGAGTCAACCAGATGTTAGAGGTAGTGTGATAAGAGCCTTTCCAGCATACAGTGAGTGGTTCTTAGCATGTTACAGCCTTTCTTTGCATTTGGTTTCTAAAACTACATTAAAATGCAGGTCTAGAGGCTTAGGAGACCCCAAAGAGTTTTGGGCTTTTTGTTTTGGTTTGGTTTTTGAGTTGCTTATGTTGCTAGAGAATGTCATAGGTTTGTAATAAATATTAAGTGACTAGAGTATCTGAAAGTACTCATTTTATCCTAATTGTACAATATGTATTTTTACATACACAGCAGGAAGATTCTTTGTTTGCATCTATGCCACCTCTTTGCCCAATTGGGAGTCACCCTAAAGTTCAAAGCCCCAAACCTATAACTGGAGGACTTGGAGCTTTCACAAAAGTGAGTATCTATTAAGGGATTAGCCCACAAGTTGGTATGGTCTTGTTACATAGTCTCTTTTGTAGCATCATGAAGTTGATTGACAGTACCCTACAGCATGTAACTTTAGTCTCTCAATTATAAGACCAGATCGTACTTCTGAGATGTGCTTCCATTTATTTAGTGGTGTCCACAGGGCAGCCTTTGGAATCCAGCAAGATGGGAACTGCAGAGAGCACAAACGGTGTGTGTTTCTCTCCACTGCCATCTTGCCAATATCTAAAACAAATGACTAGGTTGAGTTTGCAGATACACAGAATCAAGTCCAGATCATACTTTTGATCCCTTTAATAGCTGTTATGGGCTATATTTAAGCGTATTTTCACCCTTTTGGTGGAGTCATTCTTTACAGCTTCATTAATTTATTAATTCCTGCAGACAGAATATTCAAATATTAGTAGCTTTTTTCATGGGATGTTTATTCAGTATCATTATCATGTTTGTTGCAAGGTAATCATCAAACAGGAACCGGGCGAAGCCTCTCATGTGCCCACCACAGGAGCTGCCAGCCAGTCACCACTCCCTCAGTATGTAACTGTGAAAGGGGGTCACATGATAGCTGTGTCCCCTCAAAAACAGGTCATAACTGCTGGAGAAGGGACTACCCAGTCACCAAAGATTCAGCCCTCCAAGGTTTGTGTTGGGTAGGGATGGGGAGGTCAACAAGTAAATGACCATTGTTTGCCTAAATAATTGACAAGCACCGAAAAGATTCAGGGTGACAGGGTTGCTGATCCCAGGAAACCCTGCAGATGAAAGCCCCGTAGGGAAGGCAAGTCAGTCGGTGTTGGAGCCGCCTGCTCTTGCCGCAGTCATTGACAAGAGTCAGGGGCGTGTGTGCGAGAGGGTCCAGGGACAGGCGAGGAGGCAAAGGGGTGAAGTGTTATCTCTGGCAGTGAAGGTGATTGACCTCTTGGGCACAACTTTCCACATGATTCAACTCTAAAATAGGTCAGTGACAGGACCAAGCTCTCCTGCTTTCCTTGTTTATTTCTGATAGGAGAGTGCTGTAGTTTATACCTCTGATACCCAGGCTGTCATCTGTGTAATGAGTCTTGGCTCTTTAGAGACTTTATTTTCTTTATAACTTGGGGGTGTGGGGAATTAATGTGTTGGGAGAGCTGTAAAATTGCACATAGATCATGCTTTCCTGCGTCCGTTTGCTTACGAGTGCGTATGTATGTCATGCTCATATTTATACAGTATGTATAGTCCTCAAACAGCCTTGCAAGGAGCATATTTTCACCCCATTTTACAAATGAGGAAACTGACTCTGAGAAGTTAAGCAACTTCCTTGAGAGCATGTAGTGATTAAGTGACAGAGGATTTGAACCCAGGTCTACTGACTCCAACACTCTCTATTCCAAAGCGAATTAAAATTTGTGAGGCATTTCTGTAACTTAAACATGCCTTTAGAACATTCAGAGTTAAATTATCTCACTTTGGGGGTATATATATTCTAAAGCTATTAAGAATATTATGTGAAGTGTTTGTTTTTCAACTTGAAAGTCAGCTGATCTAGGGAGAGTGAATTGTTTTGAGAGGAATACTTTAAAATAGAAAAAGGTGTTAGATATTTTGATTAGTCTAGATAGCCACATATGGATCAAGATAAAAATTCATAGTGTTTTAAGTTCTAAAATCTGTAAGAATTCATTAACAACTTTCCCAAACTTATCTGGTCATAAGAATCATCTGATGATTAAAAATATATAGATACCTAGGCCCCTATCTCAAATTTATTGAATCAGAATCTTCTTGGGGGCCCTGGGAATCTAGATTTTTAACGAGCTCACCCCCTGACTCATGTGATTAGGCAAGTGTGGGAACTGCAGAGCTATAACATCAAATCAGACATCGTGGCCTCCGTAGCCAGAATTGCTAAGGCAGCTTCCCAGGGCTCCCTCAGTTGTGTTGGCCTCAGGGCCAGGCATTTTGTCAGTGTCCTTTAGTGAAGGTGCTACTGTCATCTGAGCCTCCTACTCAGACACATCCTATATGTTCTTCACAATCTAGTTTGCTTCAACTGGAGGTACATGGTGTTACTTACCGTGTTTCCCCGAAAATAAGACCTAGCCAGACAATCAGCTCTAATGCGTCTTTTGGAGCAAAAATTAATATAAGACCTGGTCTTATTTTACTATAAGACCAGGTATAATACGATATAACATAATACCGGGTCTTATATTAATTTTTGCTCCAAAAGATGCATTAGAGCTGATTGTCTGGCTAGGTCTTATTTTCAGGGAAACAGGGTATTTAGGTTTTTAAATCAACGTAGCGTTGCCATGTATGCTCAGAAGCTCTAGATAAGTTAGTTTCCACTTTTTGCCACTTTGCATTTTGCAAATCCACTCATCCATTAATGCCAAACAACTGTATTGGCTTTCTTGTCACATTGTCACCTACCTAATGGCACTGTAGGACTAAGAGAAAGTGGATGGATTTGTGCTGGAATGCTCTGAAGAAAGTTTAAGGGCACCTGAAAAAACAGCCACAGAAGGATGTAAAAGAATTACAAAGAAGCAGTAGAACGTGAGAAAAAACATCAGTGTTTATCCAGGAAATTGAGTGCATGCTTTGTACAGATAAGGAGCTGTCTCCAAGGACAGATTGTCCCTGGTTATTGCTGAAGTGCACTTCTAGAAACTATGCTGGAAAACGGGGTGAAGAAAAGGGTACTGTTACCTTCCATACAACTTTGGCACAATAGAAACACAGCTTATCTTTTTCCTGAAAGTGGAGAGAGGGACTGCTTTTGACATGAAAAGGGACAGGAATTAGTGGGTTCATGTGGGAAGCAAGCCGTGTGTATAGGAAAAGCATGAGCTTTGGACTAGAGCTTGTTACAAATCTCAGATCTCAGCCACACATTTCTTGTGCCACCTGGGCTGGTTTACCTCTAGGAATGCTATCCTCTGTCTTTCAGAGTTGTAGAATTAGAGATCATTGTATATGAAGGGCCTGGCACAGAACAGGCGCCCAGTAAATGATAGTAGCTAATGTTATGTGACAGAGCACAAGCTCTGTGTATACATAGTGAGTACCATGGTAACACTTACTATCATTGAGTGCTAAGTTGTAATTGGCTGTGTCTCTCAGTGTTTGGAGAGAAAATCACACATACCGAATCTCCACCTTCAGGTCGCTAACGTAAATTCTAACTTGCAGAGGTCTGTAAAGGGCCAAAGAAGGGCAGAAATAGAAACATTGAGTCAAAGCGTGAATCAAAGTGATAACTTACAACAATACAGAACAAAGGGTGTCTGCTTTGTAAAACTAGAAGGAAATTAGAAGTATAGAGAGAAGTGTTGTGGAATGGGAGAAGAGTTGAAAAGTGAGTTCAGGTTCTAGGCCAGAATGTTGGATTGTTAAAAAAAAAAAAAGAAAACTGAATTTGGGGTTATAGTGTTCCACTTAAGGACCTTCCCTGTGTCACTGGCAGCTGTGTGTAGTCGTATGTCTCCCACCCACCTCGCTCCCCAGAATGCCAGACTTCCTCCTTCTCCTCAGCTTTTTAGAACAAAGCATGGGGTGTTCATCTTGGGAGTGGTGTGCTTCTAGTGGGTAAGTTTGCTAATAAAAACTGCCCTCCTGTGGCCAGCTTGGGACACCACATTTTATTTGGCTCTTGGAAAGATTGTGTCATATCCTGGAAATTTTGAAGCAATTGTGTGTGAGGGTAGAGGTTGGTACAAGGAGAGAAAAGCAAGTCAGATGCATGGAATTTGGGGAAAGAAATTAAAATAGGTTCAGTATTTTCCCTTGAGATCTTTGCTTTCTTTGTTATTTAGGAACACAAAAATAGATTACATGTCAGTTAGCTTATGCAATGGATTATTAAATTTGATATATTTAAGAAATGTAAAGAGTCTTAGGAAAAAATTTCAACTACTACCTATAACGCAGAGGCTTAATTTAAATAAATTTTTTTCTCTCCTACATAAAAGACCAGTAAGCAGTGTTGGTGTGTTGGTTCCACAGTTAAGAATCTAGACTCCTGTCTTGTTACTCTGCTAGTCTCAAAATTTGGTTTTCAGCTTGTGGGCTAAGATAAGCTACTTCATCTCATTCCACCATGTTCACGTTTCTGGCCAGCAGGACGAGAGAAGGGGAAGGGGCTGGCGGAGGGAGACATACACTCATCACTTCTGTTACATCCCTTTAGCCAGAAATCAGATGGCCAAGCCTACATGTGTGGGGGCTGGGAAATATAGTCAATATTCTATGTGGCCGTGTCCCTAGCTGAACATTGAAGGCTCTGTTACTATGAGAGAGAAGCAAAGAATGGATATTGGTGTTCAACTGATAGTTTCTTCCATACCCAAAAATGTTTTTCTACATTAAGAAACTTTTTTTCATAAACGCGCAGAAAAGTTCTTGATCAGCAAGAGTTTTTGTGTCTCCACATCGCTAGGGGGAATGGCCTCAGCTCTGCAGCACACACTATTGCCTCCAGATTGAGGCTCATACAGTCAGAATAAGGAGAGTAGGGTAATCCTAAGAGATTGTTCTAACCAAGCCAGGATAGCTGGGAGAATTTCTCTTCTCCATCCTAGGTCAACTGGCTTTTTAAAAAACTGGTTCTTTGATTCTTCTGTTTCTTCCTTCTTCCCTTCCCTCTTTTCTTAAACTTACGTAGGTGGAGAGACTATTATAATGAATCCTATGTGACCATTACCCAGTTTCAACAATTATCAGCATTTTGCTAGTGTTATTTCTCTTCCTAGAATATTTTAAAGCAGATACCAGATTTTATATACTTTAATTTCCATTTGACTAATAATCTAGGGTTTAAGATGAAGGTCCTCTGTCCTGGCCAAATGCTGAAGACAGTGACAGATATTTCTCCTTTGGCTCTGTCTATCCTTTGAGTCCCCACATAGCTTCATACATTACCATTCTTCACTTAATAATGTGTCGTGGTTAGCAGCAGCTATCATTTACTACGTACATCGTGTTAACTTGGCATTTTATGAACTTATTTTCATTTATGCCTTGGAATCTTATGAGATACATATTATTATCCATATTTTATAGATGAGGTGTCTAAAGCTAAAGCTCAAAGAGATTAAATAACTTATTATCCAGCTACTAACTCGTAGAACAAAACTGGGAAACAGGTCTGACTGCTTATAAAAACCTATACTCTTTCCACGGTGTTATACGGTGGTTTATAACAGTTGATTAGGTGACCATTTTCTTTACATCAGCCATATTATCCAAGCATATATATGGCAAGTGTATTTTACTGTATTCATATTTTTTAAAAGAAACCGTATATGATTTAGTAATTATTTAACTTAAAAATTCTACTCATCAGTTGTATATGATTTATCATTTTGTTCCACCTCTTAAATAATCCTATTGTTTAATTTAGAAAGATTCTAAAATTTCAGTAAAATGCAGAGAATAATATAATCAATACCCACATAAGCTCCACCCTGAATTAACATGTTCATGTTTACTTCAAATCATATTTCCTCCAAATACATACAACTGATAAAGTTGAAATCCACTTTGTTCTTCCCAAAAGCAACACTGCCGTGAATTTGGATGTGTAGCTTTTCGTCCTTACTTTTATTATGTAAATACATAACCATAAATAACTTGTAATGTTTGTGTGTAATGTTTTTATTTACATAAAAGATACAGTTGACCCTTGAACAACATGGGTTTGAACTACGCGAGCCTACTTATACGCAGATATTTTTCAATAAGTATTATACCTGTACTATTTTCAATCTGTGGTTGAGAGTCCATGGCTGTGGAGGGCTGACTGTGTACATTGATCTACGCCATTTTCTATAGGGGATGAAAGCATTCAGGGATTTTAGTATCCGCGGGGGTTCCTAGAATTGCAATCCTCCATGGATACTGAGGGACAACTGGTGTAGTTAAGTTTTGGGGGAGTCAAAAGTCATACTTGGATTTTCAACTGTGCGGGGGGGGTTGGCACCCCAAACCCCCACGTTGTTCAAGGATCAACTGTATTCTAAAAATAAAATTGCAACCAAGGGGTGTTTGAATTTTTAAATTTTATTAGATGCCAGAACCTCTCTGGAGTGGCTGTCCACATTCAGTTTTCTACAAGCCGTGAACAAGAGCTCTCCATAGCCTCTAGCCAGTTCTTGGTGTTAGCAGATCTAAAATGTTTTTCCTCCAATCTGATAGGTAAAAAGTACTTCCTACTTATTTTTTGTGCTGTTTGAAGATAGATCTTTTGCTGTTCTTATAAAAGTCTTTTCCTCTAGTATCTGGTAAGTTCTTTTTATGAAATAAAGAACTGGGAGTGGGAAACCCTGCCCCACTTGCAATTAATTAAATTGTTTCTTCTAATTTAACATCTCTATTCCTTTGTACTATTTTCTTACTTGAAAGAGTTCACCTTATAGTATTTTCAGAACCAGATATGTCTGACTTTCATAATCTGGGTACTGGGGTCTTTTTAAAAAAAAATTCAATTGAACGTTCTTGCTTACACTTTTTCTTTTTAACAAAGTAGCTACCTTTGAGGAAAGGAAAGATTAGAAGTATATATAAAAAAATGACTTTTCTAATAATCAGCTGGAAGAGGTGTCACATGTTGTACTATATAGTAAACGACATGAATTATTAGGCCTTCTAGAGATGAAGAAATAATTGTTTCAGATGGAAGTAATATAGAAGGGGTTACAGAAGTGGAGATTATAGTTCACATATAAGAATGTTTACTGCAATTTTTTCAAAATGTGAAGTCTAAAATTACCTAAATAGCCACACAGTCGTGAAATGTTTACATAGGTTATGATATATCTATTCTAGTATATTATTATTTAGTCATCTAAAAATGTTTTTGAAAAATAATAACATTGAAAAATGCTTGTGATATGACGAAAATTTAAAAATTACAAAACTATATGTGTGATCCTAAGCTGTGTTTTAAAGTAAACATTAAAAAGAATTGGAAGTAAATACATTAAACATAATAAGAGATTATTTCTAAACAGTAGAATTGTTTTTAATTTCTGTATTTTCTATTAAAAAACATGTATTATTTTTTTACACATGCTTAGATAAAACTAACCTTTTGTTGTAATAATGTCTTAAAACCTGAGAAATATTGCTGCCTTTCACATCTATCATAGGTCGCATTCCTAGATGATCGGTTTAGACTGCTAGACATGTATTATATCTAGGGCTTCGCTTTGTTCTTTGCCAGAACACAGTGATTATTCTGCTCTAAGCTCTTGAAAGGACTGCGAGAAGAAGCACTGCTGGACTTTCCTCTTTTTTGAACAGGTTGTTGGGGTGCCGGTTGGGTCTACTTTACCTCCAACAGTGAAACAGGCTGTGGCAATCAGTGGTGGCCAAATCCTTGTAGCCAAGGCCAGCTCTTCTGTCGCCAAAGCCGTTGGTCCAAAGCAAGTTGTGACCCAAGGAGTTGCCAAAGCGATTGTGAGTGGAGGTGGAGGAACCATTGTCGCTCAGCCAGTGCAAGCCTTAACCAAGGCTCAGGTGACTACTGCTGGCCCTCAGAAGAGTGGATCCCAGGGTTCAGGTAACTGAGACTAACTGAGGCTCTTCCCCACCCAAAATGTTCTTTGCTCGTGATTTTATTTGCTATTTGGTTCTGTCTAGGAAAACCTAGTAGGTTGCTGCTATTAGAAGTATATAAAAACACGTTCATGTTTTTCATGTAAATTTTACATGGAGGTCTGTAAGTAGTTTGTGTGTGTATAAGGTGTGTGTGTGTGTGTGTGTGTGAGCAAAATAATAAAAATAGAGGGTATTTCTTGCTACTGCTTTCAGATACGAAGAATAATTTTCATTTGTCCTCATCTCCACTTTGGGTTATATTTCATACTTAAAACTTGGTATGGTCATTTGCCAGTAGAATTTTGAGATACTTGACTAATGAATTCTCTACCAAACAAAAGTTTAAACACCTTGAATATGTTTGGGGCTGTGACGTGTTGTTTCTGTGAAGGCATGAAAAAATATACCTAAGACAATTAAATATTTACTAATTTTTGAAGGTCTTGATGAGGCTAAAGAATTGTTGTGGTGATTTGGAAGGATAGAGGAGAGTAGGTATCCAGACCAAAGATTTCAGAGGTGACGGATTGCTGCTGATGACAACGTTCATTGGTGGCAGTAAAAATGAGCGCTTGAGATGCATTGGAAGAAACGATCTTTGGAGTTTAGCAGAGCAGCAGCTGAGAGCTGAGAAGCCAGAGAATTAAATAAGTCATCTACAAGGCTGTCTGTCACTGGGAATGGCAGTCTTTGGCATAGAGAGTAAGGCTTTGAGTCAGGAGTCAGTCTTGAGCAAATGAGGGGAAGTGGAAGTTCAGTAAAAGCCAAAAAGAGAAGGATAAGATTGTATAGCCAAGCCGGAGCCTCATTGGAGCTGGGGGATTTTTGTTTTTGTTTTTCTGGAGTGAGGGGTGATAGTGGTCTGAAAGACAAACTAGGGAGCAAAAAGGCTCCTTTCGTAGATTGAGGTAAAATAAAAAAATAAAATAAAATAAAAAATACCAGCCCCTGGCTAAGGGAGCTCCTGAGGAAGTCTTATCTTCAGAGGACTGACAGGTTTAATTACCACAAAAAGAGATAATGCTCTAAAGGGTGTAATGATCATGGCAGGAATTCCTGGGGGCGTGGTGAGAGTGTAGGAAGGAAGGAGGAAGGGAAGAGGTTGCTTCAGATCAGGAACGGTGTGCAGTGTACAGGCAGGACGTCAGGTGAGGTGGCCGCCGCAGAGGGTGGCGCTTCTGGCGGTGGCAGACACACACAGTGGTGTAAGGTGGAGGAGGCTGTGGGAGTCCTTTCCCTGTGTGGTAACTCGTGGTGCTGTAGTCTTCATTTCATTTCCTTTGAATTCAGAGACGATGCAGCAAGTTTGACTCATGTTTAGAGGTTTTATAGCCACAAGCACCAATAAATAAATTCTCAGGAGTAAAGGAAAGCTCTCTGACATAGGTGAGACTTTAGAAAGATGCACTATAGTTTCATAGCATATGTGCCAGTTGTTGACTGTACCATTTTGTAGGTCTTACAAAGTGAGGGAGGCTAGAAGTGTTGTGTCAAATCAGTAGACTCATTCATTACTAGAAATTGACTGAAGGGGCTTTAAACCCAGGGGGCGATGTGTATTCATTCACAGGGAGGATGATTATTTCATTGATTGTCTAAACCACAGCGATTTTCAAAGTAAAAAGAGTGTCTGTTAATTACAGTGGGACTTAGGTGTAAACTGGAACTGTTCTAAGCAAATCAGGCATATGGTCACTCTATTTAAAAACAAATATAAATTTCTTATAGTTTATAGCAGGCTCTTCTTGTATGTAAATTAGTTTTCAATTAGCAAGCTACTTAAGAATATCAGCCTTTAAAGCATTGTGCCTCTAGTAAACAAACTTTAGAGTTTACTGTTTGCTAGTGTTTTTTAATAAGTACTTTATTATTTTGTTTTCATTTTAGAGAGAGCATTGCTTTCAGTTCCCTCGTATCTTACTGTTTCTCCTCTTTTTCTTTTTTACCATCTTAGTAATGGCAACATTGCAGCTACCAGCCACTAACTTGGCCAACTTGGCAAATTTGCCCCCTGGCACTAAACTCTACCTTACAACCAACAGCAAAAACCCTTCAGGAAAAGGAAAGCTGCTGCTGATCCCTCAAGGAGCCATCCTGAGAGCCACCAACAATGCTAGTTAGTCCATCATTAAATGCTTTGGTTCTTGGGTCTCTGGGTATGTTCGTCTCATCCACCCGAGGGGAACTTCTTACCTGTTTCAGGAAGCATTTCCGTAGCTCTGCTTGGAGGTATAATGCCCAATGCACTTAAAACATACACATGATTTAATTAGAAGTAGCTTTAAATAGTCATTGTCTTAGCAGGTGGCACTGTTATTTTGGGTTTACCTACTCAGAGTTGGGATCAGGGACAAATTACACTGAAGAGGTATGACTACTGCGGCTGTGGGGGGAGAGAGCTGTGAACTGTAAATTAAGAAGAGTTCTTTCAGTGGTATCTGAAAACTCATGACACCTGGGGTGGTCTACTTCCAATAGCTGGAACCTATTTTTATTTTGAAGGGGCTAAGAATGGGATTGGAATCAAGTTTCTCTGCTTCCCATTACTAAGATGTGCTGCTTATGTTTGCTAGGTTTGGAGATGGAAAGAGAAATAAATACAGGCTCAGCCTTAGTGTATAAGTCTTAAAGCCCTAAGGAAAGTAGGTGGTTTATCTAGACTTACATAAACTTTTACTTTGACTTATAGAAAAAAACAATTTGGGTAGTGTTGAAAAGAAAAGAGTAAAAGGAATTATGTCCCTCTGAATCAGAAGTACAGTTGGTACAGCAGTCAGGTTCATTAGAAATTAGCCACTCTTGCCAAAATGTAGCATGTAAGTTAATCACCATTTTTATTGATGCTAATGGGTGATTTCCAGTCTCTCACCCCGGTGTTTTCTTTATACCTAAGCAATGGCATATAAAAAAGTTAGCTATATAAGAAAAGGACAGTGTAAGTATTCCAAAATTCATCAGAGAACTACTTGGATTTTAGTTAATATACATTATGTCACCAAAAAGGGAGTAAAAAGGGTCCAAAGGCTTTAGAGTAGAATTTGAAAAGCAAAAAAGAATGGGGCCTTGGAATCATAAATAAGAGGAAAGTTAATTTTTTCCAAGGTGGAGTAGACCAAAAAGAGAGTACTATAAAATTACATAAAATTCCAGCAGTTTCACTGAAATTGAATCAGATGCCATAAAGGTTGGAAGCACTTCTCTGAACACATTCAAGTGTCGATTAAATCAAGCCAACACTTGTTAGAAAATGTCAGTTTCAGACTCTTGATCTCCCACAACTAAATCAGAACAGTTGTCAACGATAAGTTCTTACAGTACTCAAAGCTGAAGTAGTCGCAGTCATTCAGTTGAAAATAAGTAGATGTCAGTGTTCAACTCTAGGAAATCCTCACTTATATCACAGAAAGGAGGAGGAAAATAGGAAAGGGAAGGAGCGGTGGTGTAAAGGAGACATCTCTGGGCTCACCTGTTTTTCCGTTAAGCCTCTTCTTGATACTTTTTATGATGTTGCCGTCATTCATTTTATTTGCAGACCTGCAGTCTGGCTCAGCTGCCGGAAGTGGTGGTGGTGGTGGTGGTGGTGGTGGTGGCGGTGGTGGTGCAGCAGGCGGAGGCGGTGGCAGTGGAGGTGGCAGCAGTGCAGGAGGAGGAGCCACAGGAGGGACCCAGAGCCCCGCAGGTCCTGGAGGGATATCCCAGCACCTGACTTACACATCCTACATCCTCAAGCAGACGCCTCAGGTCTGGCCATTGTGACTGGTAGCGTTTAAATCATTTAGTCATTTAATAACTGCCTTTAACTGTAGTACCTTCACATGACAGCTCGGGGGTCAGGGGTCAGTACCAACATTTTAGCCCAGTTATAAATCTGTTATTTTGAGCTTGTTTTGTTTTGAAAGAGGAGGAAATAGAGATGCAGAAAGACTTAAATAACTCATCCAAGGCCTCTCTGCTAAGCCAGTGGTAGGGTTTGGATTTAGCCCAACTCTTTGCTAATGCCTCCCTACCCATGAGGTACTAAACAGTGTTAATATGCAGTTGAAAATTTTCTCTTAGAAGGGAGTAACCAAAGAGATGGTATCAGGTTATGGTATTTGGAGTTAGGTTGGATTCAAGATTAGGAACAGGTTTCCACCTTCCTTCCCCTTTTGCTAAGTCTTAGCTTTCCTCTAAGGAAAGTAATGGAGTTTTGGTTCCAGACGTCCTTATTGAGAAGGATGAATAGTTAAGTCCAGCATTGAGGACTAGATCGCAAAACTTGACTTTCCAATAGCCTGCACTGTAACTACTGTGCATAGTTTGAGAAGTAGGGATTACTGTTGGTAGCGACACTGAGCGTGGAACTGTTCTTTTCAGTTATTTTGACTAAGTTGCAGAATTGAAGGGAAGCATTGTAACTTGTAACATGGGACCTTGTGATTAAAGGATCAAAGCAAGTTACTTGAATTTAACAAATTATTGATTAAACTTTTGTATTTTCTGACTTAGGGTACATTTTTAGTTGGCCAGCCATCACCCCAGACATCTGGAAAACAGCTGACTACTGGGTCAGTGGTCCAAGGAACGCTGGGAGTCAGCACATCTTCTACACAAGGACAGCAAACATTAAAAGTCATCTCTGGACAAAAAACAACTTTGTTTACCCAGGTAAATACACACACGCCAAATACATGGTGATTGTGGCATTTATTTACATATTTACAATTTACTTCTTTCCACAAAGAAATTAAGGTTGCATAAGAAAATTAACAATAAAATGGTGTAGAAATATAAGTCTGAAATGTGGAGATTTGGGAAATATAAGGACAATGAGAAGGCAAGGCCAGAGAGTTATTTAGGTATGCAAATAGTAAGGTCCTATATAGCTAATAACATTTGCCAAAGCAAAATGAACAGCATGATCAGTTATAAAGTTCACACTATTTGTGAGAGGATAAAAAGTAAGTACATAGTATTTCCTTAAAAGAAACAAAGATTTTCTTGCTATTTCATTCTAAAGTTTCTCCGAAGGGACTTCATATAGGAGATTCTGAATAGTGTAATAGGTGTTTTCAGCCACACTAGCCGTACGGTAAGTGATGCTCTAGGAGGTTTGTGTGTGTTTCTATAGCATTCTTTAGTATAAGCCAAAGAATATGACAGAATTTTAACTGGGTGAGGGAATATTATAATCGTCTGTACGAGAATCTATAACTAGATCTCAAAATCTTACCAAATGAAACAAGCAAAGTACGGAAGGGTGTAGATAGTATGACACCATTTGTTTAAAACTGCATGTTTTTATGACTGTATATAGGTAAACAGTTCTCAAAGCATGGAATGGATATTGGATTTTTGTCATACATACATTTAAGAGGACTTTGGACTCAATTATTTTGATAACAAATGGCCTGGTATATTTGAAGATACTGCTGCCAAGTAGTGACTTACGGTTGCATTCATTTATTCTACATTAGGGGGTAAAGGAACATTTGTAGGTAAAAAGCCATAAACTTGAGACTTTGTTGGAAAGGTGTATAAACACTTCATATAGTTTTGATTAGCAAGACTTTCTTGGATACGGGGCATATATAAGTAAGGAATAAGTTGTGCCTACTAACCCGGGTAACGTTATTACTTCAACCCATTTTGTTTGTGCAGGCCGCGCCTGGGGGACAGGCGTCTCTAATGAAAATATCTGATGGCACATTGAAGTCTGTGCCAGCCACCTCACAACTCTCAAAGCCTGGAACCACGATGCTGAGAGTAGCCGGAGGGGTTATCACAACTGCCACTTCCCCAGCTGTGGCCCTCTCAGCAAATGGTCCTGCACAACAGGTGAGAATTCGCATGATAGTAGAAAATCATAATGAAACAAAAAAATAGTAAAAACAAGGAAGATATTAAACAGGCTCACCAGTGCGCCATATTGCTCTTTTTTAAAAATTTAAATGTAATTCAGATACCCTAAAATTCACCATTTTAAAGTGTACAATTCAGTGTTTTTTTATATTCTCAAGGTTGTGCAACCATTACCACTATCTAACTCTAGAACATTTTTTTTACCACTCCAGAATGAAACTCTGTACCCAGTAGCAGTCAATGGACATTTGGGCTATTTCCACCTTTTGACTATATTGAATGATGCTGCTATGAACATTTATATACAAGTTTTTGTATAATCATATGTTTTCATTTCTCTTGGCTATGTATCTAGGAAAGGAATTACTGGGTCATATAGTAACTACGTTTAACGTTTTGATGAACTGCCAAATTGTTTTCCTAAAGGGCTGTACCATTTTAGATTCCAACCAGCAACAGATGAGGGTTCCAGCTTTTCTACATCTTTGCTGACATTTGTTCTTGTCTTTTTTTATTATTATTATTGCCATCCTAGTGGGTGTGAAGTCATATCTCATTGTAGTTTTGATTTGTATTTCCTTGATAGTTTGTGATATTTTCATGTGGGTTTTTTTGCCATTTATAAATCTTTGGAGAAATATCTATTCAGATCCTTTGCCCATTACTTAGTTGGGTTATTTATTGTCTTTTTATTATTGATTTGGATAAACAATGTTGTATAGCCATAAAATTGACTATCATTCAGCTGTAAAAAGGAATGAAGTCCTTTTCCTTTTGAAAAGGACTTCATCCTTTGATACATGCTACAACATGCTTTTACCTGAAGCTTTTCCCAATCCTCTCCCCTCCTCACCCCTAGAAGAGTAGTCACTTTCCTCTCGTTTGTGGTAATACCTTGTACCTCTGCCTGCTACAACATCATCACAATTTGGTAACCCTCTCCCTGAGGGCTTTTGTCTCTGGGCCATGTAGTGGATGTTTGTTGAATGATTGTGACTAAACTTAAAACATTATAGTGAGTTTTTAGTAAAGCTCATTTTATTCCAGTTTTACAATGAGATTATATCCATCCTCCTTTTTTGGTGTTGAAACATCGTTTTGTAAAGTAATATAATAGGTGGTGAATTTTTTTTTTTTTAATGTGGTAACCCTGTGATATCTCCTCATTCTAAAATTTTTTTGGTCCATGAAATCTAAAAGTGTAGGAGCCACTGAACTAGAGAAGAAATCTTTTTAAATGGCATGACATTTCAAAGGTAGGTAATAATAGCTAGTAGGTAATATTATTGAGTGTGCTACATGGCAGTCACCGTTCTAAGTAAGTTACACTGCTTTCTTTTTCATTTCTGTTATATCTGGCCCTGTGGCTGAGCAGTCAGAAGGAACAGCTCCCAGTTCATCATCTACTGTAGGTTCTGTAATGAAAACTTCTGGGCAGCAACAAGTGTGTGTGAGCCAGACCACCGTGGGAACCTGCAAGGCTGCTGCTCCCTCCGTCATCAGTGCCACGTCCCTGGTGTCTACAACAAACCCCATCTCCGGAAAAGCCACAGTGTCAGGTCAGCTGTATCATAGTAATGTTATTTCTCTCTCTCTTCTTCAGGCTAGAATATTTTTGGAAGGTCTTAAACAATATTTTGTAATAAGTTGTTAAAAATAATTAAGTCAGCAACATTTTCCAGGTAGCTGCTTTTTAAATAAATTATTCTTATTTAAAAATCTATAAATTTTTAAGTCTGAGATGGTTTTGTAGATTGAATAATAATTTTTTAGTGATATAATGAAACCGTAGCCTTCTGGAAACCTATTGGATATTTTAGCTGCTTTCTTAATGTTATTTTGTCAAGACCTTAAATTATCAGGTTTTTGGTTTTTTTATTAGTTTTAAATGGAATTCATTATAAAATGTCACATATGTCTTTGCTTTCACAAACGAAGCATATGAAGTATAAATTAGCTTTGGTGACTCCAAGTCACGATTTTTAACATTAGTTATTATGTTGGGTAGTGTTTGAGTGACGTGCTTGAGGTCTAGTAAGATGCACGATATCTTTGTGCCCACACTAAAGGGCCCCAGAAAAGTGTACCTTTTACTTTGTTGGGTAACATACAGCACAAATCCTAGAGCTAGATTTCCTTAGTTAAAATAACTTGTTTCAGTTTCCTTGGCTGTAAAATGAGGCTGATAATAATACCTACCTCTTAAAGTTGAGAGGATTAAATGAGTTACTGTGTAAATGCATGTCTGACATGCAGTAGCCATTATATAAATAATTGCTTCTATTATTATTTTCACTGTTATCGTTGTTGTTAGTCCATATTCCCTTATCTGCAATTCTAACTTCCAAAAAGTTGTTTGAAAACCAAAGTTGTTTTTTTTTTCAGAACTGATTTTAGGGTGAAATCTGACCTCTGTTAACAAACTATTTATGCTACTTGATAAGAACATTCGTGTTTTGTCACAGAAATATTAATGTGTTTGATTACACCATGCTGTCCCAGATGCCATGGGCTGATACACAACATTGTTTCTCAAACTTGAGAGATCAGTTTTGTTTTTCTAATCCAGTACAGATACTTATGTAAAATTTAATAACAATGTCACAGCAATGCCAAACTCTCACAAAAGTTTCTGAACACTCTTAATTTCTGTATTAATGTAATAGATTGTCAGATTGATAACAGTGTGCCAACTGGCACTGATAAACAAACTGAATATCACTGATATATATAACATATAATCTACTTATCTATCTATGTGTATATATATATATATATATATATATATATATATATATATATCCCCACAAAAACATACATATGAATGAATACACACACATACCTTAGTACCTTTAGATAAAAGATTGTGGATATTGTTGTTCTTTATTGTTGTAACATTCCATACATGACTCTAAACCAAGCCCCTATGTTTTGTTTGTTTGGGGGTAGAGACCAAAAGGTTAAGACCAGTATATTTTTCCCATGACTTCCACCTCCCAGTGAAAACTGATCGAGTTCTAGCACAGGGAGTGCTTCCTCTACTGACTGAATGTTTGGAAGCACTGTGTGAGGACTGGAGTAGAAATAGAAGGAATTACTGTTGTAAGAAATGAATGCCCTCCCCTTTTCTGATTACGTTTTTAATATGTAATAAATGAAGTCTCCCTGCTTTAAGTTCTTATTTCATTAGATGCTGCTGATGAAACTTTCCGTATCGTATTTAGAATCCAACTATTTCGTATTGACCATGAATTTTTAAATTAAATTGTGAGTGTGCTTTATAGACTATTGTGAACAAGGTCAGTCACCATTGTGACTGGAGCAGAGTGAGCAAGGGAAAGAGTGCCAGGAGATGAAATCAGAGTGATGGGGGCCAAATCACATAGCGCCTTTGTGGGTCATTGTAAGAACTTGACTTTTACTCCAGGGGAAGCCACTGGAGGGCTTTAAGCTAGGGAGTAACATGATCTGCGTTGCCTTTTAACAGGATCGCTGGCTGCAGCCTTTAGACTAAACTATGGGGCTCAAAGTAGAAGCAGGGAACGGACCAAGAAGTAGACACTGAGAAAGAAAATTCAGTGACGTCTCAGGGAGCTCGGCAACATCAGACTAAAAGGAGTTCCAAAAATAAAACAGAAAATAGTGGGAAGGAAATAAATGATCAAAGAAATGAAACAATTTATCCCAGAATTGAAGGGCACGAACCTCCAGGTTCAAAAGGCACAGTGTCCAACACAGTGAATAAAAGATGGTTCACATGGAGGCACAATGAAATCAGAACACCAGGGGCAAAGAGAAGATCTTAAAAGCTGTCAGAGAAAAAAGTTCAGAAATTACATTATCATTGGACTTACCAGTAAAAATGCTGGAAGCTAGAATACTGCTTTTCAAAATTAGGGGAAAATTACTTTCAGTTTAGAATTCTGTAGTCAGCCAGTACTGAATGTGAGAGGAGAAATATTTTCTGACGGGCAAAGTTTCAAATGTATTTCCTATGCACCCTGTCTCACGACGTTACTAAAATATGTTTTATCAGAGTGAAGAGGTGTCAACCAAGAAAGAGGAAGATAAAAGGATCCAACGTAGAAGGAAGGCAAAAGGGACTTCCCGGGTAACAGTGAAGGATGTCCCCAGGATGAGAGCTTTGCCACCGGCCTAGAAAGCAACAGTCCAAATTGGAGCAGATCAGAGAGTTCCAGGAAGGCTCTCTCTGCTAAAAATGAGAACTGTGAATTATTTAGGAGATTTGATTATGTGGAGAATTGTATTAAGGGGTAATTTATAGCATTCTTGAAGGAGGTGGGAAGACTAGTAAGCTGTTGAAAGAGAGCTAAGCAAATGAAACAGTAGGAAATTAAGCCCAGGAGATAAAATGGGATCATAGTATTATGGTATTCTTTGAATCAATAGAGAACAATACTGGGGCATTAAGAAAGAAAGGGTGTAAGTGCCTTAAAATGCTTATCTACCCTAATAGTAAGTCAGTCTATAGCATCAAAATGTTACATCATTATGAATCAAGGCCTACAGTATACACATTCTTTTAAAACTACTGAGATAAATATTAAAAGAACCAAAGGACCAAAAGGATTAAAAGTGGATGCTGCTGGGGAACTAGATGAGGCTAGAGAGGTAGAACAAAGGATGGTGGGTTTTAGTTTTAAGCCCGTTAGCGCTTTTTACTTGTCAGCTGACACGCATGTAATATTTTAATAAAAATCAGAATTTTAAAGATATGAGAACACCAGGTCATTGTATATACTCTCTGGGGGCACATCTCCGTAAATATTTGTAACTTAACTGATTTAACACTCATCTTTTCCAAAGAAAGATTTTCTTATTTAGTTAAGGTTTTGTTCTAGAAAGTATTTAAGATGATTCCTTTCCTTAAACCAACTGCTTTCCAGTGCCTTCAAGTATCTTTAGCCACTGATGCTGTTTTTAAGTAAATGTTATAATGTGTTTGCGTTGTGTCTTGTGAGCTCTCTCACAGTAAAAGGCCTTGGTCATTTTTTTACTGACCCTCTGACTGCCTAGAATAGTTCCGTAATTGAAATGGGAATATGGAAATGACCTTTAAAGGAAAGTGGGAGAGGATGACCCTTTCTAAAATGACAAATTGAAACTATGTGATGTTTGAAAAATAGGGGCTGCACAGATAGGAAATTATAAGGCATGATGAGTAGAGATTAGCTATGTAGGGATGGTGTGAAAGAGATGCAGATATATTGGGACCAGATTAAAATGGACTCTGAATGCTTTGCAACTGATTTTGGAAACATTCTCTAGGCAGTCAGGAGCCAGAGAAGGTTTTTAAATGGGAAAATGACAATTATCCAAATCAAAATACAGAATTTTATATCATTTACACCTATCACAGCTATACACAAAACAAATTGTTGTGGAAAACAAACATGGAAAAGAACTGTCTCAAAGTGTTCAATACTGGTTGTCTCTGCAATAGGCTCTGGGTGAATCTCTCCCTCTTCTATTAGTTCTGCTTTTCCAAAAATTTCTATATTTGTGATTGCGAGGTAAAAATAAATCATTATTGTCATAGCATTGTTTCATTGTGACCTGGCCCACAACCATTGCCTCATGCTTCCAGCTCTTTGTTTATTAAAAGGGTAAATGTCCTAAGAAGGTCCTCGCATGAGAAAATATGAATGCTAAAGAGAGCAGGAACTTTAAGGAAGCATCTGATCTTCCGCTTGGCCTTATCTCCCCCTTATATTAGGACTGTTAAAGATTCACTCCAGTCAATCCAGTGCCCAGCAGGCTGTCCTGACCATCCCCAGCCAGCTCAAACCACTCAGTGTAAATACATCTGGAGGTGTGCAGACTATACTGATGCCTGTGAATAAAGGTAAGTCCTTCACTGTGGGCCTATTATATGTGCTTGTCTTTAGGTCTGTCTTGGGGGAAAGTCCATATTCTGTCAGTTGGTTCTGCTCCACCCATGTACAGCTTGCCCATTAGCTGTCGCAGTATTCCTTGGTTCCCTGAACTCTAGAGCACCAACTCGAGGACTGAAAGTAAAACCCAAATGATCCATTGGCTTTTAATAGCTGCCCATTTCTAAAGCTAAGTAGAGGGGGAATATTTTGGGTATTTATGAGAGTTCAGGTTAATTGGATTTTTATTTTCTTAGTTTAATGACAAGCCCCCGTTTCCACAGTTGAAAATAATGGCTCAGTTACCCTGTACTAATAGTAAACAACCCACCTTGTCAAAATCACTGTATTAAAAAAGGACCCTACCATTTCTGTTGTACTGAGATTGTTTTTGTGCTGTTAGTTTAAAATGGGGCTATCACCTGGGAGTTAGACCATCCTCATTTAAATAATTTCTATATTATATCCTCCTCTCCTTTTTTGCCTGTTAGTGGTTCAGTCATTTTCTGCCAGCAAATCACCTACAGTTCTGCCTGTAGCTGCCCCAGCACCAGTTGTCCCCAGCTCCGCTCCAGCAACTGTTACAAAAGGTATGTAGTTTTGCACAGTGTATTTGCCCACAAGTTTTATGCGAGACATTGCTGTAATCTGAGTCCCTTGAATTTTCTGCATCTGTGAATCAGTCACCTCAGAAATATGTACGGTTTATGTAGCAGACTTGACATTGAGAAAAACATACAGATATGTAAAGCATCATTTCTGTCCTCCAAGAACTTATAACCAGGTTGAAGAGAGTAAGCAGTGATTGATAAATGCAGGATAAATGTTCTGGAAAGAATGCTGAAATATTTCAATCTTGGATATCTGATCAGGGTTGGTGGGGAGAGGACTTTGTATGGGACATGGACTAACCTGGACTTTCAAAGAGTAAAGCATTTTCAGCTGTGGAGCAGTCAGGGGCATGGCAGGTTAAGGGGACAGATACTCCACTCTTGTTTGGGAAGTAGATCAATTAAAGGGACTCATCTGGGGTATGCAGACATGGTAAAGGAGCTTTAGATAGGGCCAGACTTGGGCAAGCTGGTAGTGAGGACATTTCTGACTGTTGAGTAGATTAAGTTAGTGCCGTGACTATTGAGTAGATTAATTGGAGCAGCACATTTTGACATCGATAACATCTGTAATAGTGGTGATAGCTGCCTTGTGTAGCCGAAAATGTACCAGGCACGTGCTAGCTGTTTTATATATGTCACTGATTATCACAGTACTTCAGAATAGCTATTATGCCTATTTTGCAAATGAGAAAACTGAAGTCTGGCGATACTAAATGTACACTTCTCAAGTATAGAAAGCTGGGAAACAGTGCAGTTGGAATTTGAAATATGTCTGCTTTTCAGGCGTGCCAGGATTCCGCATGACGGTCTTGAAACAAGGTAGACTTGTAACTTACAGCATGACCATCTAAAGCAGGCGTTGGCCAACTAGTCTGTTGCCTGTTTTTTAAATAAAGCTTTATGGACATACAGCCATGCCCATTCATTTACATATTGTCTGTGGATGTGTTGCAACCTCAGAGTTGGAACTACTTAAGTTCCAACTGAGATCATGACTCACAAAGCCTATAATATTTACTGATTACTCCTTCATAGGAAAAGTTTGCCACCCCCTGATCAAGATAGCTGAGGATAAAAACGCTGGACCAGCATTTCTCCTCAGTAGTAGGTATATATATGATAGGCCTTCCTTATGTAGATTCTGATTCAATTAATTTTGGACTGGGGCCAGAACATCTCTGTTTTGATTTTAATTGAGGTAAAATTTTATGTAGTGAAATACCATTTGATGAGTTTGGACAAGTGTATAAACCCATGTAACCAACATCCCATTTAAGATATAGAGATTTCTGTCACCTTGTGTCCCTTCCAGTCAATTCCCACCCCCTACGGGCAACCACTGTTCTGATTCCTAGTACAATAGATTAGTTGTCTGTTTTTTAAGTTTATATGAATGGAAGGACATGTATTCTTTTGTATCTGGTTTCATTTATTCACCATAATGTTTTGAGATTCATCCGTGATACTGAGCGGTATTCCACATTGTAGGAACGTACCATAATGTATCCTTTCTCTTGTTGGTGGACATTAGAGTTGTCTCCAGTCTGGGGCTATTATGTACAAGTCTTTGAGAGTATATGTTTCATTTTTCTAATAGAATAGCTGTCTCAACCTACAAATGATGATGATATAATTCTGTAATTATTTGAGTGCCAGATTAGAGTGAGTATACTCGCACCTGTAGTGCTGGAGTATCGGAACTTTTTCTGAGGACTTCCTTCTGTTTATTGAAGTCTTGGAATCACTAGGGGTTGGGAGAATATGTATTGCAAACAGTGAAATTCGCAAGATTACTCAAAGTTAGTATACATATAAAAATAACTTTTATTTCTATATAGATATTAAATGCTAACAACCTGCTAAACATTTCTGAGAGAAATTTAAAAAATCTAAATAAATGGAAGGACATACCATTATAAATATAATAAATTATGGGTAATTTATTATAAATATAATACATCATATTTATTGAAAGACCTGATGTTAACAATTCTCCAACCAAAAATGACATATAAATTCAATACAGCACAATCAGAATCTCTACAGTGCTGTTTCTGTGTGTACGGAGAAATTGACAAGCTAAATCTAAAATGTATAAGTAAACAAAGACCTAGAATAGCTGAGACAATCTTAAAGAACAAAAAGCTAGGGGATTTAGATGACCAGATATATATACTATAAAGCTGCAGTAATTGAGACAGTGTGGTATTGGTTCAAGAATAGACAGACTAATGGGACAGAAAAGAAAGCCCAGAAATAGACTTATACATATATATGGTCACCTGACTTATGACCAATTTCTTTTCAATAAGTAGTGCTGACTTAATCCATTTGGGAAAACAGTGAACTTTGGCTCCTACCTTACACCATAAAGAAAAATTAATTTGAGTTGGATCATAGACCTAAATGTGAAAGGTAAAATAGTAAAAGCTTCTAGAAGAAAATATGAAAATAACTTCCTGACCTTGAGCAGAGAACACACACAGTTAGCCATAAAATAAACAATTGATAAATTGGACTTTGTTAACCATGGGAACCTCACTTCATCAGAGGGACAAAATTAAGAGTGAAAGTCAAGCCACAGACTCGAGGATATTTGCAATAGATACGTCTAACAAAGTTGTCACATACAGAGTATACACACACCTCCTAAAAATCAATATGAAAAAGATGGACACTAGTTTTTTTAAAGATCAAAAAATGTGATATGAAAAGTTGTTAAGTCTCATTTGTCATCAAGGAAATGCAAATTGAAATCATTGTGAGACACCATTCTGTCACAAACATTAAAAGGATGAGCAATGCCAAGTGTTGGCAAGGATGTGAAACAGCTCGAACTCGCACACACTGTTGGTGGGACTATAAATTGATATAATCACTTTGGAAAGCAGTCTGACAGTTTCTAATAAAATTAGACATACATCTGCCCTATGTTCCAGCAAATACACTTCTAGGAAATGTGTGCATCCATCTACCAAAAGACACAAGAACGCCCATCCCACTGTTATTTTTCAGAGCTGAAAAGATGCCGACACAAACAAGTATGTACAGTATGATTCCAGTTACATGAAATTCCGAGTGGACAAAGGGTGGTTATCTTTGGTAGAGATGACCTGCCAAAAGCATAAGGGAGCCTGGTTGAAGGCTGGAAATACTGTATCTGTGAGTAGTAGGTGTATAGATAGGTGAAGTTTATCGACATGTGCACTTAATTTTTGTGCACTTTATGCTAGTTATGCATCAATAAAAAAGGGGGGGAAAGGTGTAGATCTCATTTGTAGATCCGTTATAGGAAACTAACGAAAGATATTGAAAAGGGAAATGACTTTTAGGAAAATTTTTCTGGTGCTGATGTACAAGGTAGATTGTAAGGAAAAGAGATTGAGGGCAGGGAAGCTGATACAGAAGCTAGTGTGTGGTCCTGGTTTGTTGATCAAAGAAGACTATAGAAGTAAAGGAAGACACATGTGCCTATGTTCTATCAGTAACAGATTTAGTAATATTAAAAGCCTGGTGTTATTATCTTGGATGTTTCCTAGCACAGAGGATCTAGATCTGATTTTTGCTTTCTGGCTTATATGTCAGACACTGAAATAATGCTGAAAGTTGATAAACTCAGCGGAAGAGATGATATCCAAAAGGATAGTAGAGCTTAGAACAGGCCGTGTTGTGTTTTAATGTGACGTTGTTCAAGTGTGTGTATGGGAGGGAGGGAGGATCTTACATAGCAATGCTGTTGGCCCTTTAAGAAATGTCTACAGAGCCATTTCAGTGTCCTGCCTTGTCACGAGCCTGACGTTACTCCCCATGAGACCCACACTAACAGTTCTTCCCTTGTCTGCTGACCCTGTGCTGAGAGGCGCCATCTCAGTCCCCGGGCTGTGTCCCTACAACAGCTGGTGTGGTAGTTTCCTCGCTGAGTTTCAATGGAAGGGCTTTTGTTGCTGCCTGCACATGTCCTTTCATCATTGAACCTAACAGCTCTCTTTTTGTTACTCTTCCCTTGTAGTGAAGACTGAACCAGAAACTCCTGGGCCAAGCTGCCTCTCTCAGGAGAGTCAGACAGCAGTGAAAACAGAAGAGAGTTCTGAGCTTGGAAACTATGTCATTAAGTAATTATTTCAGTCTTTTCTAAGGGAGTTGTGCTTTGGATATTTTTATGATACGTTTCTAAAAACCATGCCTGTGACAGTATATGTAGAGTCTCGTGTGTTTGTGGAGATAAGTCCCTGATGGGTGGATACCTTCTGTGTGCAGTGAATGAGTATTACCACCTGACACACAGCTCAAGGGTCTAAGTTACACAATGATGTGACCTAGAGGTGGCACTTGATATGTTGCCTCAGAAGCCTCAGGCGGAATTACAGATCTCCCTCCTGTTGAGTTTGCCAGCATGTGCTTTTTTTTGCTGAATCCTTGAGTATGAGATTCCTTATGATGTAATTACTCAGGTGTGTACACATTTTGTGTCCAAGTATCCACATACCTACCTAATTTTAAACAGCTCTCTTTTCATGGGCCATATGCACTCATTACTTCTTCTGGAAATACTTCATGAGATTTCCCAGTTTCCAAGTTGGGAACCCAACTCTGACCACATATTTTGAAGTATCTCAGATTGTTGGCAACAATAGAAAAATAGCCACTTTCACATGCTAGGTGACAGCATGAGCTGTAATAACCAACCCTAAGATAGGTATTTGTATGATGGAATTTTATCATACAGTGGCAGTCACACCGAGAAGAGATTAGTTGCTATTTACAAAAATAGATAAAATGTGATACTTGCATCAGTTGCTATTCCTGGGGTCTCTCTGTTTATTTAGTCTTGATGTTTTCTTTTTAAGCATAGAATGACCTTCGGTTATAAAGAAGGCTATCTATGAAAGGAAAGATCTGCCAATACAATCGGTTTAAGTTTTAATTCCCTCAGAAAAGGGGAATATGAACATAAATTCATGTGTATATATGGCCAGAAATTGCTGTGTATATTTACAACCTTGATTTTCTTTTATCCTTCTCAGAATAGACCATTTAGAGACCATCCAGCAACTCTTAACAGCAGTAGTAAAGAAGATCCCATTAATCACTGCAAAAAGTAAGACAATTTTACTAAATATATGGATGCGTTGTTTTTTTTAAAGAGGTGAACTACTTGGGATGTTGAGTCCACTTGGATCACTTGTATGTAAATTGAAACTGATGTGGTAGTTATCTTAGGAGGTTTTTGCTATAGCTGTTGCTCATTTGCAGGGTTTTAGAATTCAAAATATCTTGATCAACCAATTAGTCTTACTGTCTTCACTGTGTTTGATCTGTAGAAGGAATTTTTTACATTTATTTTGTATATAAAACTGCATTTGTTTTTTGTTTTGTTTTTGTTTTTGTTTTTTTATTGGGGAATATTGGGGAACAGTGTGTTTCTCCAGGGCCCATCAGCTCCAAGTCCAGTCACCATTTTCAATCTTTAGTTGCAAGGGGCTCAGCCCACCATCCCACGTGGGAATTGAACTGGCAACCCTGTTGTTAAGAGCTCGCGTTCTAACCAACTGAGCTATCCAGTGGCCCCGCAAACTGCATTAGTTTTTAATGTTTATTAATAAGGAAAGAAATGAACATTTGCCTACAATGGGCCAGACTCTGTGCAGCCCTGTTACATTTACTGTCTTATTTAATCCCAGTCTCTTGTGGGATAGGTGATGTCATCTCTGTTTAATAGATGAGAAAATCAAGGATAAGCAAGAATGAGTAACTCGCTCACGCTCACTAGCTGTGGGTGCTGTGGCAGATACAGCCCAGCTCTCTCTGACTCCAAAGCTATTCTTTCCTCTCCCATTCACTGTCACTCTTTGCACAAATGCACAATGATCACGGCCTCCAGCAGTGAAGTCTGCTCTGTCAGTGCCCATTGTTAGCTAGCCTGAATAATGGGCTTCTCAGCCCCAGTTGTTCTGACAGAATTGACAGTCCTTAGGTGTGTGCTGTCGGTCAAGAGCACGTGGACATTTAGAGGAAGTGATGAGCAGATTGTATCCTATTCATGGGAATATGAAAACAATAGGCCAAGTACAGACTACCCTGCTTTTTTTCCCCCCCAACTCTAATGGCAAAGAAATTATTTCTTTTTTTCTTGGTTGAAGTTTGAGGGGTCATTTTGAGGTAGTTCAAAGTAATGACATTTTCCTAGGCCAGCAGAATAAAATTCAAAAATCTTTCTCCTTCTTCCTCTCCCCTTACTACCCTTCCTCCCCTTTTTAAATTTAGATACAAATACAAATGTTAAAGCTGAAAGGCAGTTCAGAAACCATCTTTCCCAACGGTCTCGTTTTACAGAGAAGAAAACTGAAGCCCAGAGAGGTGATGTAGGTTGCCCACGGCCACTGAGTGCGTTCCTGGCAGTGCCAGGGCTTGGTCGCGGGTCTCCTGGCTCCTAGTGGAATCCCATTTCCACTCATTTTAATAGCCTCATGGCAGTAGATTCTTTCTCTACCAAAGCTGATTTCCTAAGGAGAGGTGTTGTTTTGAGTACACACTTCTCTTTTAAGAAAAAGCCCATCTTCTGTGTTACACTGATCTGAACTTGCCCGGTTAGGAGCAACTCCAGTAAAGAGGTCCGAAGAAACTTTTGGACATGACTCCAGCAGATAAGATTTGATGGAGGTCGTAACAATTTTATTCAGAGTTGGCTGGATATGTGCATCCTAGGTGAAGATGCCAGCTGTTTTTCTGCGAAGTCTGTGGAGCAGTATTATAGCTGGAACATTGGAAAGAGGAGAGCTGCTGAGGTAATCCCATGTCTGCCTGTTTGACATGCAGCCACCACTGAGAGCCTGTGTGGAGAAAGCCAAAACACATGGGCATTCTGGCTGCTTCCATAAACCTTGTCATATGGAACAGTGATAAAATTTGCCACATTAAAATTTTGTTAAGTATTTGATGGTAGAATTTTTTTCTCAGTTAAAAATCTCATTCTTCAAACATTTGTAGCTGGCTTTTGAAAAGGCTACTTTCTTTTCTTGCATTGGAAAATGTCTCAACTTTTTTTATGAATTTCAATATATTAAAATTAAACCAAGTATTTATTGAGTATGTACAGTGTGGTAGCTAGTCTGCCAGCCAGTGGGATTATAAGAGGAAATCACATGTACAAAGCATGCTTTCAGGGCGCTGTGAGAAAGTCAAGGTAATGGGTTCGGGGAATGTTGGGGAGGGAGGGGAAGTGGGAGGTCATAGGTTGAGACCAGGGGAAAACTTTATAGGCCAAAGGTAGGAGATACATTTTATTTTATTACATAAGCATTAGGTAGAAATTCTTTTACTTTTGTTTTAAACTGAGGAGTAACACAATCAGATTTGTTTTTATTAGGAAAAAATAATTCTAACAAGTTAGCGTGGTGATTTACGATTGGGTGATTTGTTTGAACATGCTGCTAAGTTGAGGAATTTGATTATGGTTCCAAAAAAATGTCTTTTAAGTGGCAAAGAGCAATGACGATGCGAAAAGTCTTACAAGAAATACTGGAGAAGAACGCAAGATTTCACCACCTGACTCCACTTAAAACCAAGCACGTTGCTCACTGGTGTCGCTGCCACGGCTACACGCCCCCGGATCCCGAGAGCCTGCGGAACGACGGGGACTCTATTGAGGACGTGCTGACCCAGATCGACAGCGAGCCGGGTAAGCCTGCAGGGGATTCAGCCTCATGGGCGGGCACTGGGGGGTCTGCACGCAGCACGCTGGCATCGCATCAGTTGCCATGGTTCTGGGACCCCTCCAATCGCAGCAGTTTCCCCAGGACTTGAGGAGTTACTGTGGAGAACAGGAGCCTGCTCCCCTCCGGCTATGTGTCCCGCCCGTGCCCCCTGCAGCACGGTCCCTACAGAACTGTCGGTGCCGGAGAGTTGTACCCCAGCAGGAATGTTCTGGAGCAGGCCGTACAATAGGCGTGCTCTGTTTGTTCAGGAGTCTCCCTCCTGGCATCATTTCTCCTTGGGAGACTTCGCAAGCCCACCTCTTTTCCTCCAGGTAGAAGTGACTTCTCCTTCCTTTGTGACCTTATAACCCCTCAAAGATGAGTCTTTTCAATCTCCTTGAAGTTGGGGACACTGTCTTATCTGTTACTTTATCTCCGAACCTAGCTAGGTAGTGTACTGCCCAGTGTTGGGGACACAGATGTAAACAACTGATAATGTTGCAGATAAAATGAATTGTTTTATGACAAAGACACAGGCAGCGGTGCTGGATGGGGGGCTAGGGGGCAAGGGGGCAGGGCATAAAAGACATGGGGAGAATGTTTTGAGTTTCACCTTGAAGAAACTCAACCCCATTGCTGTAGAAAAACAGAAGCTCCACCTCCCGGTCCGAGGGAACCTGGAGCACAGGGAGGGTGTGGGGGTCCTTTAAGACTTAGTGCAAGTCCCGTTTTCTCCATGAAGCTTTCCTGAGAGCCATAATGCAGGACGACCTCTCTGTTCTCTGATCTCCAGCAGCACTTGATATCAGAACCTTGAGGATTATTCAGATTTCATAGCTCAGGTCTTTGGAGAGCAGAGACCATGTTGATTACATCATGCTTCACTGGTTATATATGGAAAGCATGATATTTTACATACACTGGGCTTTCTGTTAATATGACTGATTAATTTGTGAGCGCCCACCCAGTCAATACAACAGAAGAACCCAGGAGCTGGATGCCCTACTACCATCCTGCTGGGTGCCCGTAAGCCCATGGTACCTGGTCTGGACCTCACTTGTTTACCCATAAAGTGAAAGGGATGCACTAAAAGATGCCCAGGACCCCTGCTAGCTTTAAAGTTCTAATACTGTTCGTTAGACTTGGTATAAATCATCTTATTAAAGACTGGATGCAAGGTGCACACTAAAGTGTTAACAGTACTTATCTCTGAGCAGTGAGACTATGGGTGATTTTTATTTCTTTACTGTGCATTTCTGAATTTTCCAGATTTCAAATATGAAAAAAAATCAGTTTAGTCATTAACATTTGAGGGTTGGGCAGAGGACCTTCTTTTTGGTGGCGTAAGTCAGAATTATGTAGTCTGTTTTGTCTCTGATTGCAGTTATATCACATGTGTCTTAACACAAGACACCTGTCTCTGTGCGCGTCTAGCGCATGAATACCAGTTCTCATAATTATAGAGCCATAGAGTTTTAGAAGCAGAAAAAACGTTTTAGATCCAGAGTTTTGATACCCCCTCCTTTGGGTCTCAGACTGCTGGTATTAAAGAGATAGAAAGTCCTTTTGTTTTGTTACTATAGTTGTCATAAGACTGATTACCTCTCCAAAACAAAACAAAACCAAAAAAAAACTGACTACCTCTCATTTAGAGTTCCCGTCGTCATTCTCCTCTGCTGACAACCTCTGTCGGAAACTGGAGGACCTACAGCAGTTTCAGAAGAGAGAACCAGAGAATGAGGAGGAGGTGGATATCCTCAACCTCTCAGAGCCATTACAGATAAACATCAAAAAAGAACAGGAAGAGAAACAGGAAGAAATGAAATTCTACCTGCCACCGACGCCAGGGTCTGAATTTATTGGTGACATCACACAGAAGGTAGGGGCTGTGGCTGTGATGTCGCTAGATCACAAACCAGGTGCGAGATGCTCAGATGTTCAGCCTGATAAACTGACAGCAGACTTTTCTGGTGAAGGAAATGTATGATTTACTTCTGCCTGATACAGTCAGGGTATGCTATCTGGGCACCCACCTTCCCACACCAGGGCCGTTGGGAAAGAAATTAATTACAGGTGAAAAAGTTGCTTGTTGAACTTGGAATTGGAACAAAGGCAGCTTGATATGGACAATTTTTTTTTCCTTTTCATCTCTTTTATTCTCATTTGCCTCAGTAGAAACACCTTGCCTTCATGAGGCATGTCACAGTATTTCCAAGTTACGCTTCAGAGGTTAAGCTTCCTCTAACCTTTTCATAGCTCCCAAGTGTGGATGCACCTCATGGCACAGGAGAGAATTAGTTACCCACCTTTGATGGAACCCAGCTCTGCAGCGTCTGCCACCTACACAGTTGCTGAGAACCCAAAGTGAAATACAGCGTTTGTTTTCACTTGCAAGAGGAATTTAAAACATGACGCCAGATGCAGTTTCCAAGTCTGTCTACATCACCTTTTGCAAATAGGGCCTTAGAGTCTTAATTCCAAGCTTTCCAATATGTTGATCCCATTATCAGGATTCATGGCACTTTCTGAGTGTGTTCTCCCATGAAGGAGATTCGGGGGTAAATGCAGGATTAGAACAGCATTCGCTCAGAAACATGGGAGAACTAGGATGACACATTCCCCCAATGACTTCCTCGTGACTTTGTAGTTATTCTTCCAGCCCGACGTTGCTTTGGGTATCAAAGAAGTATGCTTGTTTGGAGAAAGGCTGTTTTATTGTAGAACTAGGAGCAAATGGCTTTTTCCTGCTTTTGCAGATTGGAATCACCCTGCAGCCCGTGGCACTTCACAAGAACGTGTATGCGTCGGTGGTGGAGGACATGGTTTTAAAGGTGGGTGCCTGCCAGCAGCCAAGGCTGGGCAGTCTGGATGCCAGGCTCTTTTGAGTAAGGGACAGGACCGCAACAGAATAGAGGTGACAAGTTTTAAGATTTCTCATCTTATTCAAGCTTAAAGTTTTTTTTTCCCTGATTTTTAAGTGAATTAGATTATGTTTTCTGAGTGTTGAAGCATCTTCAATAAGAGTTGCTTTGCTGGTGTCGCTCTAACAGTATCTTTTAGTGGCATTTCAAGTGCCTTTTAAGTAGTCTGAGGTGAGAGTCAGTGCTCTCATTGCTTTAAGGTGGCAACGGCAAAGCCTTGGGTTTTCTCCACTTGTCACAATAGCAACAGACAAAGGAGCCACAAGTGTTCCATTCCTGAGCAAGGGGATGACAAAAGCCAGTTTCCTTACCCAGCCAGATCGGAGCGCCGCAGTTCCCCTCTTGGTGGGTCCCCTCCCACTTCAGGGGTACCGCACAGATAGCTCTCACTTTCACTTGTTTTCTTTAAAAACAGCATCTGATTAATGAAAATTACCCCCATTCATAAGTTCTCAGAATCACAGCCTCTATCATTGTGGACTATTATTCAGGCCTTTAATTTTTCTTGAGGATTTTTGATCCTTAGATACAGTTGTTTCCAAAGTTTAGGGTACGGAATGGGGCTGGATGCATCCCTCTTGCCTGGCCATTCTTGAGAGTAACACACCTTCTGTTGTAGGCTACAGAGCAGCTGGTGAATGACATCCTGAGACAGGCTTTGGCAGTTGGATACCAGACAGCATCCCACAACAGGTACCATTACCTCTTTCATTAGTGGTATCGGGTGTACAGATATTTCCTGACAGTTTAGTTGCCCATCAAGAAGTTTCATACTTACGGGGTGGCCGGTTAGCTCAGTTGGTTAGAGCGTTGTGCTGGTAGTACCGAGGTTGCCGGTTCGATCCCCGCATGGGCCGTTGTGATCTGCGCCCTCCTTTAAAAAAAAAAAAAAAAAAAAGTTTTATACTTAAATCAATCCAGTAGGAGATGGAGGTATCGGTGCTCGGGACATTCTCAGAGCCAGACAGATTGAAGGGTCCGCTCGGTCATTCTGAGGGAACCTCTTGGTTGTGAAAGCTCAGCTTTGTCCAGAGTCAGTAGCTCCCCCGTCACTACTTCATAGACACTGTTCAGTAGGTCTCTGTTACGTTACTGGGAGGAACAAATACCAGCTCTTTGCAATTAAAGATAATAACAGTGTCCGTTAAGTATCAGATGTTGGGGCCAGGCATTACATATGTTACCTAATTTGCTTTTCATTGTAGAACTCTTACTCTCGTTGTAGAAATTGGGAAACTGGTCTTTGAAATGTAATCTTACCTGGCTTTCCCAGCAAATACGTGCTAGAACCTAGATTTACACTCAGATCTCATTGGCTGTAAAGCCCACAGTTTCACCACCGTCTTTGCTGCTTCTCTATCATTGATTGGGACACAGAATTTTGTTCTTTTCCTGGGCCCTGAAAGAGTGGTCTTTGTTCCACATCCTGGTATCCCTTTCAAAGGAAACATTTTATCTCGTTGTGCTTAATGGCTGTCATAAATTTATAAAATTGTAAGAGTGTCTGCAGAAGTGAAGAGGCCTAAATCAGAGGGATATTAGTCAGACTTCACAGGAGTACAATACATTGGGCAGGGTACTAGAGGTCTTGAAGGAAAAGGGAAGGGAAATAAAGAAGTTCTAGTAATGTTGCTTTTGGTCCTGCTTGGAATCCAGGGGTGGGCTGAGCACCTGCTGTGGCCCCCGCTCACATCCACAGTCCTCGCTGTGGAGACACGGAGGGACTTGTGTGCCCTAGATAAGAACATTCACCATCACACTTGGCCTGGCCTAACTCCCATCTCCCATCTTTCCAGGAGACGGGAAATACTGCCCCAGAGTTCTGTGGTGCTTTGGCTCAGCTTTCAGTCTGCTGAGACTGAATTACAAAAATGCCATTGTCCTGCTCTCCACTTCTTCTTTTCTCGGTCCTCAGAGTCTTTTTTTCTTAATTATTCAACAAGCTTCTTGAAATCAATCTCATACCTGTGACTGGGAAGTCAGATTTGAGCCCTAAAAAGGATTGACTGAAGAGAGCAAACCAAATCTTCACCAAAGTTAAAAGGAATTAGTAGGAAAGAAAAGAGAGAGAGAATATACCTGCCACTCCGCCCCCTCCAGGTGGCCCTAAACCTGCCTTGTCACTCATCATTATCCCCTTCTGTTAGGGCCTGTGGTCCTTGAGATAAACTGATTATTAGATGCTTGAGCGAATTGTACCTAACAGCCTTTGTTTTTTGGACCAGGATTCCCAAAGAAATTACAGTGAGTAATATTCACCAGGCTATTTGCAACATTCCTTTTCTGGACTTCCTCACAAACAAACACATGGGGATATTGAATGAAGATCAGTGAGTGGAGTGAAGATGCCCCCAGGAAAGCAGGATCTGGAGCTGTGTCCAAAGCTCTGGACCGTGATGACTCTTCTATTTGGGGAAGGAGGCTGTTTTCCACGTGCCCCAGGACACCGTGGCTGCCAGACCATTGCCTCCACCTAATTCAGTGTAACACCAGCGTGTTCAGTCCCAGAGCAGATCCCTCTAGGACAGAAGTTTCCTGATTCTAGAGTGAAGCTGTGAGTGGATGCATGCTGTGTCAGCTTGCATTTGTTCCCTCTCCAGCTCCGTGAGAGGGTCCCAGAGCTGGCCCAGCCATGCGTGTCAGGTCTTTCTCTCCCCTGGGTGTCCTCCCGGCGGCACCTTGGGCCTGCGTCTCCCTCCAGGAGACAAGACATGAGTCTGGCAGGCTGGAGATTTCACCCATTCTGTGGGCTGGGCTTATAGGCAGCCCCAGTGGTTACCCTGGTGACATCTGGAGAAGGACTGGGCTTCAGCAGCCCAGCAGGTGGCTGCAGTTTGGAGGATCTGCACTCAGCCCACGGGCGGCAGCTGCAGGACGCGGTGATGCCACGCGGCAAACATACAGGCCTGGGCGGTTGCCGGCTGAGCAGGATCCTTTTTTTTTAATGTAGACAGGAGCATTACTGTGACCAGTCTCAGAGCGTTGTCAACGGATAGACAGAGCCCAGTGCAGGTCAGGAAAGGTTTGACGATAACCGAGAAGCTCTTAATATGTTCGTATTGGACAGCGCCCACAGATCCCGGCACTTAGCAGCCTGCACCGGCTTTGCGTGTGCAGGAGCTTCTGCTGCTGGATCCATGTTGAGTGGCCAGTGGGGAGCAGCCCCTGGGACAAGCCCTGCTAGGATTTCGTGTCCTGTTCTTCTCTGTCACGTTCTTCCCAAGAAGAAGTGTTTCAAAGAAACACTTGTGAGTGCCTTAAAGGTAGAAAAATGATGGCTAAAGCCAAGAGACAGGGATATCCTATCAGTGCTCAGAAGCAGTGAGAATAGGTTGTGTCCATAGCAGATGGAAGGGAGAAGTGAAGAGAAGAAGGAAGGTTAGCAGTGATGTCCAGTTCCGTGAAAGGTACTAACCCAGGCTTCCTAACAGTCTGTGGATGGAAGGGAACGGATTTAGTCTCAGGAAGCTGCTCGAAGACAATTTGAAACCTGTGAGTCAACATCAAAAAAACTTACCCAAGCCACATAATTCATGTTTTCATGAGTCCTGTAGATGTTTGAGTCAGGAACAGAAGGCAGGGAGGTGACATGATGAGAAATCTACCCTTTTTTATTCAGCGTCTGAGGATTGCAAATGGAGAAGGAAGCCTATTCGGTGTGGCATGGGGCATGCCCTGGCTTAGTGACAAGTAGTGTAGTAGCAGAGGCTCTGCTAGTCTGTACATGAACTACTCCAGGCAACGGTAATGGGAAGTGTATAGACTCATTCAGCAGTGGCCGGTGACGGAACTTTACAGGACAGAAGATTTGGTCCAAATGAGAACAGTCATGTACGACAGGCACAAAAGCCTAAAGAAATTATCTTTTTGCAAAAGAAGTATTAAATGACTTAACATTCCCCATATGTATTAATGTTCAAATGTATTTGTATCATAATGTGTAACATAATTGTGTAACAAAAATACCTACAATAAATCTTTTAGTATTTGTGATGGGTTTTCTGAGTTTGAAGCACTACCTTTTGGTAGGGTTTTTCTTATATTAGGTAAGAAAGAACTGGAATAGGATAAAGATAATCAGTATTATGTGTGTTGAATTCTTCCACTTCTTTCCAAAAAGAACTTGAGGCTATGCAAGATAAAGGATAACAGTTACGTAAAAGTCTGAAAAAATAATTGGAAGATACATGTTGACCCTAGACACAATTTCTGACCGCTTGGGGCAAGGGAAGTCTGCCTAGCTGAGCTCAGAGCCCCCTCCAAGCCAAGGCTAAGTAAGAGGGAACAGCTCCTGTTGTCTGACAAAGAAACGCGCTGGTTTGTCTGGGAGGATAGAAGTGGTCTGTCTACACTGAGGTCTGAAAGAAGTTTCTCCTGTGACACAGGCCTGTTGTGACCATCTGCTGTCATAATGGGCAAAAGGTGACCAAAAATGCAGAAACATTTCAGGATGACCACTTCCTATATCCATGATTTTGAAGAACGACAGACTTTGAAAGCTGCCTCTGCAGGAAGGAGGCTTTGCAATACAGTCCAGGGTGTAGCTTTCTTGGGACCAGACTTCACCTAATGTCAACCTCTAGGGAGTCGAATGGTCTGGAGGAAGGAGAATAGGGGCATTGCCTAGCCTCCCTTCCTGAATGTTAATTGTCTCAGCCATGGTTTCGGCAGGAGCCATAGAACAGACAGTGAAAGATGAGTGTCACCGGCAGTGCCTCTTACTGACTGAAGGAGCCTGTGTGAAGGGGCCAGGGTTTTCTCAAAAGCTGCTTTCTGGAGTGTGGCCTAAATCCGAGAGTTATTACAGGAATTAAAGTATTAGTATAATATTTGTGATGGGTTTTTCTGAGTTTGAAGCACCACAGACCACAGAGAGGTGGGACCTTGCTCTAAATGTCTGCAAGTGAGAGGCTCATGGGGGCTTCCCCCTGGGTGGGCCTCGGAGGGGGGCTGCTGGCAGTGCAGACTTTGGTGATGGAATCATTAATGTTGAACTCGCTTCTGGCTAAAATTAGCTAACAGGTTGAACTGTTTTATTTTGTTTAATTTTTCTCTTTACAGAATTAATACAAAAATTCTTATTATATAGAAACTTTAGCAAATATAGTAAGGTGTAAAAATTTATTAGTTAAAAAATTACCCATTATTTCCCTTCTTAAAGATAACCACCATCAACATTCCAGTGCATTTCTTCCTGGTTTGGTCTGTATATTATATAAGTGGTACGTGGGAGCTGGTGGGGCTCGTCTCAGTAGCTTCTTAAGGCCACTGCAGTGGCAGGATGTTAGGTCTTACCGTGACCTAGAGTGAGTGGGAGGAAGTTTCTCCTTCAGAACCCAGATCCCCTCATCATTAATGAAGTCCAGTAAGGAAGGGGGAGGTTGGGTGTTGTGAAAAGCTGTCAGTTCTGGAGCATTCCACAAAGGTCCTCGGGCTTGTGGCATGCCTCACTGAGAGGCGTGCCTCCTGCTGCAGTGCCAACTCTGTCCCCAACGAGGGACAGCAGGCCCAATGGAGAGGACTGAATGAGCCACGCAGGTAGTCTCGGGGGGAGGGACAGACCCTGCCAGCCCTACAGTGACGGGCAGGGTCTGTGAGGGCCTGTGTCCGGGCATCAGATGGACCAAAGCTGCGCATGCAAATAGAGCCGGCTCCCTGGGAAAGGGGGGGAGGGGCGCTTGGGCAGGAAAGAATAATTACACAGTTGTGCTTTGTCGCACGGGTGTTGCCTCACTTTGCAGAGGACAGGACAGAAGTTTAAACTGCTCACAGCTAGTGAGCGGACAGGTCAAGATCTGTGTCCACGGTTAGATTCAAAGACAGTGCTTTTACCTTCGGCTCCCGGCGGCAGGGGGTAAATGTGAAAGAGGGGAGGTTGATGGGTTTTGTGAAAGACTATATAACACCAGTGTGGACTGCGGCCCCAAGTGAGGGTTCTCAGGATTGACAGGCCTCCAGGGACGGCAGCAGCAGCCATGGCCTATGAAGTCCTTATTACCAAGGGGGGGATGAAGGAAGTCATGAGAGGACGAAGGTGCTGTGTTTATAATTAAAGAAATAACAAGAAATTGAAACAGTACATTTTTGCATTTTAGTAAAATCTGAGATTGTACGGTTAATCTGTTCATTTCCCACAGAATGCCCAGCAGGAAGTCTCTTTTCTCTCAGAAACATCTAACACGCAAACACCAATGGGGTCTGAAATAATAGAACCCTTTGTGTAAGCATATGGTTTTGGTTTTCCCTTTAAAATGATCCAGAGCATTTCCTTTGCTGGAATGAGGGCAAGGGCTGTGCCTGCCAGAGCTAGCACCTCTGAGGGGACAATCCCCTTTGCAGCGTGACCTGGAAACAGCCCCACCTCCACTCTGAGGTGTTGCTAAGACCAGAACACCACCTACGCCACCGCCTGCTGCTCAAGTAAGTGCTCACCAGACTGGAGCCACTCGTGGGCTGGAGCAGGATAAAGATCCAAAGGGAAATCCTTGAGTTTCCTGACCAAAAGCTGGCCTAAGCTTGTGCTTCTAACCTTTCAGGAGGGACATGAACGCCACGTTTGAAGGAGAGGGGACCAGATTTGTTCACATGGCTGCACTGTCTAGAATTCATAGAGAAAGTCAGGAGAAAGCTCTCCAAAGACAAAATGAGCTGCCTCCTCCACAGGCAGTGAGTTCCCTGTAAGCGCCGGCGGGGGTGAGGGGACGTCTGAAGGTCTTCCGGGGGTTGAGGCTAATGCT
This sequence comes from Rhinolophus sinicus, assembly GCF_057876585.1. Taxonomy (NCBI): domain Eukaryota; kingdom Metazoa; phylum Chordata; class Mammalia; order Chiroptera; family Rhinolophidae; genus Rhinolophus; species Rhinolophus sinicus. Next base: position 47,979,271 of record NC_142517.1, read on the forward strand.
GCCTTCTTTAAAACACTCCCAATGTGTAGCCAGTGCGGATGGCAGTTCCTTTCTAGTTGCCAACATATTAAGGGAAAAAACTGGAATTAGTAACAAAATGTGGGGTTCAGGAACTTACCACAAGGTAAGTGGCATTCATTCATTCACTACTTAAAGCACTCTTCCCAAGAAATGTTTTGTGAAAACATAAGGGTCGTCTTGGCCATAAAGAAGTTAATGTCTCTGAAATTGGAATCCTATGATAGTCTCTTTCTTTTGGAAACTTCTTCCAGGTTACTCAGCATGGTCATGAGTCACACGCAGGTGATAACCTAAGATTTCTTCTACAACTTGAACGTGGGGGCCATTTGCAGGAACATCCCAAGGACATTACCTTGGGTTACCATGAGTTACAAAATTATCATGCAGCCTGGGAGAACGACCCAGTGGACATGACTGGTTCTTTTAAGGACCTGTTATGTCCTTATTTCTCAGCCCCCTGGACCAATTCAGTTCTCAATAGAATTGATCCTCGAGTTCTTCGGATTTAAAAACTGAAGAGTGACCAAGAGGCAATTACAAAACGATCAGAAGCCTTCCACACACTTCTCGAGGAAGAGGGTGGGTGAAGTGCAGAGTGGAGCTGGGTGGCACCGTGTGTGCCTCTGCTCTGCACCGACTGCAGCTCTGGAGGCCGCATGGAGCTCTGGTGCCCAACAGTGAGAAGGGGGGCCCTTCCCGTCTGGCGCAGGGACATCCGGTCCGAGATCTCTGCCCAGGGCCCTGGCTGGCAGCAGTGTTGCTGACCCACCCCGTGGCGCTCTCGTGGGCAGTCACACGTTGAGGATCCGGGGAGCTGACGCCTGAAAAATGGCTGAGGGGTTAGGAGCGAACTTCTTCCTCACTTCAGAGACCTGAAAAATGAAATGTGGCCGCATATCAGTGGGCCTTTCCCTCCACTTTCCCACTGCCCCCAGCTCCAAGGAAGTAACTCCCTCCTCCCAGCCTCCACTTTGTCTTCCACGAGTTGACTACTAACCTGAAGGGTCCGTGGGGGGACATCCGCAGTGGGCGGGGTCACTGCATTAGTAGGTCAAATATGGAACACGGACCTTCCATTCTGCTCCCTGAAGCCTCCTTTGGGTGGAATCAGGAAGCTGCACAGTCCCCACCTCCCTTCCATCTTCTCTCACACAAATGCCTGTCACTAGTGCCCACTGGCCAAGGGTAAGATTGGGATTTAGGAGAGAAAGAGGCCCTGCTCACCAGGAAGCCAACTAGAGCCAACACTGGCCAATGACAAAGTACCTTGGTTTTCTGTTTGTTGAGGGACGAGTGGGCGCTCAGACACTGCTGCCCCTGGCCATCATGCCAGTTTACACCCTCCAAATCTCACTCCTAGTCCCTAACGTGAAAAAAGGCCTGTTCCCACACCCCCTGCAGCTAGGAGCCCAGCCCCTTGCCCTGTAGCACCAGCTTCAGGCTGACCTGGAAGCTGCCCTCAGGGCTACCGTCCCATGTGGAGCTGTGGGTTGTGATGACTGTGGCAGGTTTCACCTTCGTGGATCTCGATGGCTTCACTCCTGTCCAGGGCTGGAATTCCTGTCTGGAACACAGAGCATGGTCACCACCTTGTGCAGGGCCAGCCATCCCCTCCCCTGACCCCGCAGAGGCTGCTGCCCTTGTCCCATGCTGCTTGAAATGCTCCTGGTCACATCTGCTGCTGAAATCCTGCATCAGCTCCAGACACTCCCTTCTCTCCTTACACAACTAGCAGAGGAAGTGCACTCCCTGGACAGTCGCTTCTGGGGGAAAGCGCTCACATCTGAGTGCTCATCGTGAAGTCTGCTCACCTGACCCCCAAAGGAAGTAGCCGCGGAAACTCACTCCCATGGTGTCGATGAGCAGCAGGCTCCGGCTGCACAGGGAGTTAGGAAGGAGCGCCGTCAGCACGTGGATCTTACCCGGCCCACACTGCAAAGCACCTGGTGTGTGCAGGGCCTCGGAGACAACGCGAGTCCCCGCCTCCCCTTCAGTCCTCCCTGTATTGTCTTGGGGCCACTTCAGTGAAGGTCATTTGCCTCCAGCCCAAGTCACTGGTGACCCTACATCCAAGGGAGGTGCTGGCCTGGACAGCGCCTAGCACAGTCACGTCCTCCATAGCTGGTTACAATGGAGAAAGAACAATAAAGCTCAGTGTTGTTTAGTTTTTAATTTGTCTTAACTCCTGCAAGAGAATAAATCATAGTGACCATCGCAAAACACTACATGATGGTCTGGCTTTTTCTGCATGGCTCTGTACCCATGGGCACTCACGCATGGTATGGGAGGGGCGGTGGTCTGCACCAGGGAAAGCTGGCTCCCTGGAGGGACCTGACAAGGCTGGCATAGCCTAGCTCTGCGTTGTCAGAGTAGCGTTCTTTTGATGAAGACATAAGTCCTCAATTTCTCTGAACAAAAACAGACCTATTTTAATTATATCAACTCCCCTACTCGACAGAACTCAGGAAACTGCCCTGACCATAGGAGCACCTGGCTGAGGCCATGTTCTATGGAAAAGTGTCTGGCTGGCTGGGGCAGCACCCACATCTGGGCTGGGTCCACCCGTCTCATCCCACCCACAGCCCTGGCCAGGCTTCAGGCCCTGAGGTCAACAAAGCTGCCTTTTCTCCGTGGCCGCATCGGCACAGCTGGGCCCCACTGGGCAGCCTGCTTGTGCAGAGAGCAGCTGTCTGTCCGCGGTCAGCCCTCTAGGGTGCCAGGAGGCGAGCTGGGCCAGGGCCCTGTCAGACCATTTCTGCTTCTGAGGCTGCAAGGTTCCGAAGACCAGCTGTCCAAGCCATCTGCTGCTCTGTTTGTCCTGGGGAAGCAGGCCCTCCCCTGGGTGTGCCCTTCTGTCCCCAAACTAAGCTGAGCCTTGGGCCTGGCAGCGCAAGCCTGGTGCCCCAGGATGGTGCAGGGGTCCCAGAGCAGGAAATTACCAGAGCCAGGGGCTAGAGCAGTGCCTGTGGCTGCTCCTGGGTCAGGGCTGGTGCTAGAGCCCAGGTGAGAGGGCTGCAGTGAAGATGAAGGGACCAAAGAGACTCTTGCAGAAAGGAAGGCAGACTAATGTCTCTGGCCATGGAGATGATAAAAATACAGGACTAGCCAAGTCCACTGCCTCCCCTCACCAAGCAGGCTCTACCATCGTCCACCTCATGGGCCTCAGCTGGACGCTGAGGGCTGCAATCGCCACAACTGAGGGGTAGGGGGCCGCCTGAGGATCCAGAGGCTGGGTTCTCAGCCCAACGTGGCTTCAAACAAATCCCGTAATTTCTCAGAGCCTCAGTTTCCTCTGGTGAAAAGTGGGGCTACTGCACCAGGTGCACAAAGTTACAAGCACTTGCAAAAGTGGGAGTCGAGTCTTATGGTACTTGAACAGTTGGCCCTTTAACTGATTGACCCAGGAAGGAAAGAGGGAGACAACTGAGGAAGGAACTCTTCTAGAAGTGGGCGGAGCTAGAACCTGGGCCAAAGGTGATAATTGTTGAGGGGAGGCTCTGGGAGGAGCTGGTGAGCAGCGGGGAGCCAGGCTGGTGTCAGGATCTGCTGTGCATGTGTGGCCAAGCAAGCGAGGCTGGGGGCCAGGCAGGACCTGCTGGGTGGAGAAGAGTGGCCACGAGTACTCTGACATTTTTGGGGAACAGTTCGCTTAGGTTATCTTACAGAGAAGGAAGGCAGTCTGGAAATGCTCATGTGTGGGGACAGAGGCCCAGAGAGCAGTTTCCAGGCTCTCAGCCTCACATGGAAAGGTGCTGGCTGGAGTAGTAGATGGCCGTCAGCTATGGCTAGTTGGCCATCAGCTGTAACCAGTTAGCCATTAGCCACTGATACAACTGCCGTGTCTATGCGGGTAGGTTGGTTGGTTGGCAGAGAAGCGGAGGGTGGATTGCGGATCGTGTGGCTCCTGCTTCCTGTGTCTCTAACCCAGCCACCAGCGAGAATATAGAGGTATGACTCCCCTATCCATGGCTCCGTGGCTGTTCCTTTTGGCCTCACCATATCCTGCGTTCTTATGTGGGGAGCGGGACCAGAGACCCCGCATTAAACACACACTTCCCCTATGACCAAGTGTGGGGACAAAGTCCCAGAGAGCAGTTTCCAGGCTCTCGGCCTCACATGGAAAGGTGCTGGCTGGGGTAGGAGATGGCCGTCAGCAATGGCTAGTTGGCCATGAGCTGTAACCAGTTAGCCATTGGCCACTAATATAACTGCCATGGCCATGCTAGCAAGCGCGGATTGCGGCTAGCAAGGGGTTGGTTGGCAGAAAGTGGATGGCAGGTTGCAGATTGTGTGGCTCCTGCTTCCTGTGTCTCCAACCCAGCTGCCAGGGAGACTATAGTGGTATGAACCCCCCATCCATGGCTCCGTGGGTGTTCCTTTTTGGCCTCACCATATCCTGCGTTCTTATGCGGGGAGCAGGACCAGAAACCCCGCATGACATCATGCCAGACCCCAGAGTTGGGAGGGGGAGGGTCCCAGAGGCCAGCTGGCCTGGTGCTGGGGGAGCCAGGTTCAGCAGTGGTCCTGTGTCTGCCAGAGTGTGGGCTTTGGGGGGCAGGTAGCCAAGCTCTAGCTATTTCTGCTTCACAGATGAGGAAAGGGTCAGGAGGCCAAGTGACCCACCAGGTTTATACACAGGAAGTGGGGTCACCAGTGCAGGACACAGTTCAAGAAACCAAGTGGCTCAGAGGAGGCCGCATCTTAGCTGTGGGAGGAATAAATTTGGTCTCTGAGGCCAGACACACTTGGGTTCCACTCCCTACTCTGCTGGACCTTGTGCCAGCCGCTAACATCACTCTGTAGAAGGGGGATGGCAAGAATTGAACTAACACAAGAGGATTGTTGGCAAAAATCCTCTTGGGGAGATAATCCACGGGAAGTCCTGGGCCTGGTGCCCAGTATGTACTAAGCAGCGAGTAATAACTAGTACCTTTTTAGTGTCACTGGAGCAGGGAGGACCCGGCAGGGTGTTCAAACCCGCCACCTGTTCACCACAGTGGAGGGAGAGCTTCTAAAAGCCCAGCCCTTGCTTGAACCTCCCAGTGAGGAGGAGCTCAGCACCCTATGAGGCAGCTCCATGTCGGTCAGTTCTGATTATTAGAAAGCGCTTCCTTCCCTGAGCTGCCGCGCTCCCTGCAAGCACCACCCCTTGTGCAGTTCCTGACACCCGAAACCTCAGCCATGTAAAGGGGCTGCACACCAGGACCTCTGCCTTCCAGACCTCACAGTTCAGGTGCCTGCAGCTGGCTCAGGGCCCCCGCACGCAGCAGTCAGAACCATCCACCACCTGCCCTGCCCTGGACATTCCCACACACGTTTTTGCAATCACGCTCATGAAGGAGGCTCTGGGGAGAGGGAATGTTCTACATGTCTTGATAATGGTGGTGGTGCCCAGGGTTTACAAAAGTCACCCAGCGTATACTTACAGTGGATAAATTTTACTGTATGAAAATTATACCTCAATACAGTTGATTTAAAAATAATAAAACTGGGGGAAAGTTCATGCCTCTTTGGTCCTTTAATTCCACAGGTAGGAATTTATACTAAAGAAATTAACGATACCATGTTTCCCCGAAAATAAGACCTAGCCGGACAATCAGCTCCAATGCATCTTTTGGAGCAAAAATTAATATAAAACCGGGTATATACCGGGTCTTATGTTAATTTTTGCTGCAAAAGATGCATTGGAGCTGATTGTCCGGCTAGGTCTTATTTTCGGGGAAACACGGTATAAGCAAAGATTTAGATATAAGGATGCTTCTCACAGAAGTTTTTTTCTAAAAAATTGTTTATTTTTAAAAGGTAACACCTGCACATATTTTTTTTAAAAAGCAATGGTTCAAAAGAGACAGAGTGAAAAGTCACTCAGTCTCCTTCCACCCCTGGCAGCATCCATCCTCCTCACCCCTCGTCCTCTCCCCAAAGGTTACCATTTTCCCACACATTCATTCAGAGACATCCTGTGCTTAACTAGATATATGTATATCAAATACCCCTTTTGAAAATGCAAAGAGTAGCAGACAGTCTGTATTGCATCTTGCTTGTTTGACATGGACCTAATTAAAGAACTTCTGTTATCAGTACATTAGGGGCTTCCCAGTAGCCTATCCTACGATGGAGCTGTAAGTAACCAGTCCCCTCCCTTAGCAGGACAGTGGGGTTGTTTCCATCTTCTGCTGTACAATATTGCAACGGACCTTACCCTCCTTACCTCCCACCCCACGTAGGGAAATTCCTGGGAGTGAAGTAACTGGATCAAAGGAAGAATGTTTTTAATAGCCCCAATTAGAAACACCCTAAAAATACTCAATGACATGAAAGTAGATTAACAGTATTTGCAGAGATAGATGATAGATATAAATGCATATCCATAGGCTAAAATACTGCGCTACTAGTAAAACTCATGTGGAAGAACATCTTAGGACAAACACCGACCGTAGGTGAAAAAAATAACGTCTACAGCAAGAAGCCAGCCATGTAATAATTACAAATGCATGTTAGGGATTAGAAAGAACTGCCAGTTTGGGGTGGGGTTATTTCTGTAATTTCCAATTTTTCTATAGTAAGTATGTAAGAGTTTTGTAATGAGAAAAAGAAGCCGTCTGTGTCCAGGGGCAGAGCTGAGGGGGGTGAGTGGGAGGACCCACAGACCTGTTCTCAGTGAAAGCCAAGTCAACGGCCCTCAGTCACTCAGTGGGATCCTGAGGGGACAGCCCACTGGGGAGCCTCACCACCAACGCCCCCCAGAGGGCACTGGCCAGAGGGCGCTCAGGCAGTCAGCCTGTGTGCACCCCTCCTAGCGCCGGGCCCACCTGGTGGAAGTTAAAGGGAAGCAGGTTTTAACCGTAAAGGCAAGGCTTTCCTGATGAGGCTGCAGAGAAGGGAGCGGGCTGTGAGTGAGGCAGTGAGGTCCCCGTCAGCGGAGGTGCTCGCTGATTCACTCTGAGGCTGGTCAGGGAGCAGCGAAGGGACCAAAGGGATGACCTCCGAGGCCGCCTGTCACTCTGGAAGTCGTGTGGGATGGGTGTTCTAATGGCCCTCTCCCACCCACCCTGGTCTTCATAGCTCCCCGCCTCCGTTTCCTCCGCCCACGGGGTCTGGGCAAGGTGCGCTCCCTGCCCCCCTCTCCATACCTGTACGACGTGGTCGCTGCTGCAGCCGCGTCCGCGTCGCCAATGGGGAGCACGTAGACCCCCCGACTAGGGGGTGCGGGGGACTTGCCTCTGCGGCTGCCTACCCCCGGCCGGCGCCCCTGCGGCGCATCTCTGGGCCCCGCGGGCGCCGGCCACGCGCCGAAGTCCCTCTGGTACTGAGTGAGCGGCACTTCCCAGCCCGGGTCCCGGGCGCTTGCCGGGGACGGGCCCCTGCCCGAGGCGGCGCCGCCCGGGCCCGGCTCCTCGCTCTGGATGTCCGAGTAGTTGTGCAGGGTCAGTGGCACGGCGACGTCGGAGCGATCCAGCTGGTTCCAGCGCCGCGCCAGGCAGCAGAGGCGGCTGATGCAGGGCCACGCCATGGCGACCCAGCGCCCGCCGCTCGGCTCCGGGCGCTCGGGCCCCGCCACCCCCGCCCAGCATTCCCGCCCCCGCGGCCCTCCCCGCGCCGCCGCAGCACCGCCCCCTGGCCGGGGAGTGGCCATCTGGGAGGGGGTAGGACTTGGTGACAGCCCTGCGAGGCCGGGCCGGTGTGCACGGCGGGATGGGGCGCCCCCGGGTAAGAACGAGCGACCGCAGGGCACAGAAGCCGGGATGTGGGGGAACGAAACCGCCTGGAGGCATTGACAAGTGTCTAAGTTTCAGAATTTAATCAAAAATTCCCTAAATAATTGGACCTGGCTTCGCGAAGGCCGAGGTACAGAGGGTGACCGTGCCTAGTGGATGGACCTCAGCCGGCACTCGGGTGTAGTCCGCCTCCGCGCGGGTGTTTATGTTAGGGACCGTCCGCGGCTGCCAAATTTGTTCCAGGCTGCGCCGCGGGAACTCGTGGGCACACAGGGGAGGTGCAGCAGTGAGGGGGGTCACAGGGAAGACGGGGCCGTGCTTCCCAGAGAACACGTGTTTGAATCAGCTGTGAGTCACCATTTGCCTTTACGATGCTAAATTTGTGACAACCAATCCAGTTTTCGCTGAGAATTAGCATTAGTCCTCAACTGACCTTCCCCGGGGTTCTAAAATCCCTAATTTTAAAGCATGGCCACGAAGGCTTCATTTAACTTTATAAAGCTGCCATAAATCTTTGGCCACTATGCTATAAATGTTCCCTTCCCTCCTGGACCTGCATTCTTGTTTTATTGTAGCGTTAAATTGGGGTAAGCCTCCAGGCTAAAGGTCAGTCTGTGTAATGCATGAGGGTATCAGAACTCCCTGGCCACACTCAGAGGCTTTCTGAATATTTGACACACCTTCAGTGGGCACTGCAGACCAATTATATGACCACGATTCCAGAACCATTCATTGCCCAGAGCTCCATTTCAAGCACACACTTGGACAGTACCCAGCATGAACCTCAGAGAGGACTGCAATACAGCCCTGACCAGTCACAATACAGGTTCCTCGCCCAAACCACTGCCTGTCTTAGCTTGATCATAGTCAAGTGACACCACCACTGCCCTGGCCAGGCCATAGCCCAAGAGGCAGCAGCAGAAAGGGAGCATACCACGAAGACACTGAGATGCACACCTGCTGTCCCTGGGGCAAGCTGCTGGTGTGACCTCCGTGTGCCAGGGCCCTGGGTTAGCCACCCGGGAGACTTGGTGACTAAAGTACTCCATCCTGCAGGGGAAAAAAAGAGCAGCTCTTCATGTTATTTCTTTCGTCAAACAGAGCACTTACCATGTGCCTGAACGACGCTGGCTGCCTTCCGGAGGTTTACAGTGCCGTGGGCAACAGACATGAAAACAAATGTAATAGAAATCAATAAAGTCAGAACAGCAGAAAGAGGGGGGCAGGGCTGGATTCCTTCCTTGGAGTGAGGGGCGGTGGTTGGGTCCACCTGGATGGGGGGGGGGGGGGCAGGTCAAGGTTTAGCCAGAGGCAGCAGAGGCCAGATGGCGGAGTCTCCGTAGCCCCACTAAGGAGTTTAATTTTTTATAGGTGACAACAGGGAATGACTAAAGTGTTTTTAGCACTGTGGCCATATGGAGAAGTACAAGGACATTTTAGAGACCAGTCCCAACAGTCCAGGTTAGAGACAAGGGACTGAACTAAGGCCCTGGGAGTGGACAGGAGGGGGTGGATTCTAGAAATAAGAGGTGAGATGGGGGAAATCTGTAATAGCTCCAAGGTTTCTGGCTTCCAATTGGCCATATCCTTGAGCTGAGTGATATTTGAGGTGCCTGCACAATGGGGTCCCAGCACCTGGAATCATACCTGGCACGCCGTATACATGTGTACTGAGTTGGAGTACGGAGATATTCAGTGAGTTCCGAGCTCAGAATACATCCTCATGAAGATAACAGAAGCCACAGGAAGCAGAGTGAGATAAGACAGCAGCTAAGGGTGCATTCTCGGGGACACCACACTTACGAGGCCGGAGGAGATGGCACAGCCTGAGAGGCACAGGAGCCAAGAGGCACAGCCTTTGGGCGCTCAAGTGTTAGCACAGAAGCCAAGATGAGAAAGTAAAATACCCCAGTCGCCGAACAGGAGAGCAGGGACAATTGCCAAAGCTGTGGACAGTAAGGCCTGTGCTTCCGAAGCGGGGCATTGACCTCCAAGGCCTCCCCTGGGGAGGTGGGACCTTGCCTGTTCAAAGGCTCCAGCAACAAAGATGGATGGAGAAGTGCTTTAGGGACTTGACCTTCTAAATGCTCCTTCTCTAACCATCACAAAGCAGGAAGAAAAGACATGTCTTCATAGACTGTTTTCTTGGTCTGCCCCCAGCAAGATGTGAATTGCATTTTGGACTCCATATGGAATGTCCATGTCATCTCAGCCTCCCCTCACATCTCTGAATAACACGTCTTGCCCCATCTGCATGTCAGTGTTTGCATCGTGTACTCAGAAATGGCAGAGCACAGCAGTGTGACCTTAAGCAGGCCCCACACACAACTGCCCTGGTTCCTTACTGCCAAAATTAGGGCTGGGTTAAAAACAATCTCTCCTGGAAGTGACATTGGTTTAGAATAGAATCCTCTGCCTCGTAAGAATAACTGGTACTTCACAGTAGAGACGAGTCTGTGTGGAGGGGAAAAGATTTGTAGAAATGCCAAACCCTAAACAATTCCTATGTGCTGGGTATGGGTTGCCACTCAGCTTTCAGCACTGTGAGGAAGGCACGTCTCTTGCTGCTTTACATAAAGCCCGACGCTCCATGCCCAGCACCTGGCAGGCCCACCCATCACTCCTCTCCAGGACAAGGTGCAAGACTTGGAATAACCTTTTGAGGCCACCAAAAGGCTGAAAACTCTCCTGTAAATCTGCTCAAGAAAAAACCTTTAAATTCTCGAACCGAACTTCCTAGAAATAATTCTCAATCATGAGGGCAAGTTCGCTGCACGACAGGGAAGCTGTTATGATGACCAGTGTCTGCTATTTCAGTAAGACGCTTCAATTCAAATGTACAGCTTCAAACATAAGATGCAATTAGGCTGACTCAAGCCTGAATTTATCTAAGATACATCCTTCTAAGTCTTAATTAAGCTACAATTTTAACCTAGAATGTCAGGAACCTAGAAAGCAAAAAGCTCAAAATAGCCTTTTGTAAATGTCACTCACTACCAGAAAAATTACCTTTCTTAAGAAAATCTAGAAAATTCTGCACTTGTTTCAGACCATGCCAGAGAGCAGATACTCTAACTTTTACCTGTTTATCAACCCAGGAAAGCGGTAGGTAGCTAAGAGTAAATTCTTAGCAAAGATGCCACAGGTCCAATGTACAAAGCCCAGTGCCTCCAAGTTTCAATCAAGTCTTTCCCTGTGCACCCTGCCAAGTTCACGGCCCAAACTGTCACATGGAATTAGGTGCCAGGGCAGCATCCGTGCTCTGCAGAGGAGACACACACCCTGTTTACAAACTAGAGATATAAACCTTTATTTCACAACGTTGTCATAATCCACTTTCTAGTAAGACATGGACGGAGGACATAGTTTAAAACACTGAGCAGGCTGCGTGCCGGGCGTCTTCCGGGCAGGAGCAAAGCTGTGCTCACCCCAGGGCGACATGTTCGGGGGCTTGCAGGCACCATGGACCAGAGGCACCAGTATCGTCCAACCCCAAGTTTACTTAGAGCCACCTCCTTTTTTGGGGCTGTTAGTCCTCATTTCATGCCAAATTTTCACTAGAGGCTCCCTGTTCTTCCAGATGAGTTCATGACCATAAGTAATATACCATCTGCGGAAAAGAAAAACAAAGCAGGTCCAACATTCAAACAGTATTATTCAAATGGAAATCAGTACCATGAGGATATCAGGTTGACATTTAAAAACTTAAATGTCACCGTCATTTACTATCTGCCTTATTACAACAGCTGATTAATTTACTGGATGTAGGTCTATGATTTACCTTTAATATATGGAGTTTGTGGAAGGTTGAAGTAGGAAGGGAGCATGAGTGACTGCTCAGAAAAAATGTTAAGTACTGCGCACACACTACTTTGGACTGACCACAGCCCTGCAATTAAGCATTACTTTTCCTTTTACAGACATGAGGAAACCAAGTCTGAAAGAAGGTACTCTCCCCGAGGTGCTGACAGCTTCTAAGCGGCCAATCAAGGAATCAGCTGCAGATCAGAGATTCTAAGCCCAATAAGAAAAGTCAGAAAGTAAGTAGTTAACTAACAATGGCCAGTTTAAATGCTTCTCATCCTCTTCCACCTGGCGACACAGAAGGTCATTTGCTTATTCAAATTCTGCCCCAGCTTTAAAAATACTGTGTTTCCCCGAAAATAAGACCTAGCTGGACCATCAGATCTAATGCGTCTTTTGGAGCAAAAATTAATATAAGACCCGGTCTTATTTTACTATAATATAAGACTGGGACTTATATAAGACCGGGTCTTAAATTATTTTTGCTCCAAAAGACCCATTAGAGCTGATGGTCCGGCTAGGTCTTACATATTTTTGAAAAATACAATAATCAGTAAATTTAGACAGAAAAAAGACATTTAAAAATCATGCCAATTAATAGGCATGTAACAGAATTCTTTTGAGTTTGGAGTCAAATTCTGTGAACTTAGAATAAGAGAAGAAGGACCACCTTAAGCTTCAAATGCGGTTGTAAAATTCTTACAAGAAATGAATCGCTTGTCAGGAGCTCTCCATGAATAAAGTGCTCTTCCCAAATCTTTTTAACCTACTCATTTCAGGCAGAGTCAAATACTTTAAACTTACAGGTACACCATTCTGATTATTCATGTAAGTTCAAATGTAATTAGTTATCTGGCTAAGTTAAACTTAGGAACACACTTCAAAATGACCCATTTCTGAGGTATCTTCTTTGCTGCAGCAGCAACCACCTCAGTCTGGCACTCAGTCTGAAAGTCCAGCTCTACACGGCTGTGACCTTGGACAAGTTCCCTTCTTTAAGCAGTTTGCTTTCAGCAAAACGGAATACCTCACAGGACTTTGAGAGCATGACATTCGTCCTCAATTTAGACACACAGCACATATTCAGTATATGTTAGCTGTTACTATCACAACAGTACAAGGTGAAGAGCATAATGTTTGGTGAGGGACATAAAGTCAAGGAAATGTGCAGGAGGACACTAATGGAGTCTTTAGCATGAGTAAGGATTCCTAAATCTAGATTAAAGATGTTAGAAAAGATGAATTTTGGACACTACAGATCTAGTAAATGAAAGGAGTTGAAATGAGAAACATTTGCAAACAGAAAGGATTCCTCTGGCTTTAAGATCCTGGACTTTAAAATGCATTTGATCTAATTATTTTCAGAATGAAAAAAGGTCATCTAATTATAGTTCAGAAGAATGAAAACCTGCTAGGGAGAAGATCCTTTAAGTATACACAGAAGGATCCAGATAAATTTAGTATTCATAAAACAGAACCCGTTTTCATAAGTCTTTATGTTCCTCATACTGTAATATCAGGTCAGTTTCTACTATTTATAATGTGCTGCTGTTCAAGTTAGAACTCACATGTGCTATTCTTTAATTATCACTGAAAATTGTAAGTGGCATTTAATTCCACCGCCTACTGGGCAAAACTGCTCCACTTAGATTTTTCTACTTTTAAAACAAAACAAAAACTTAAGTTTTTCCATGGTTATGAAACAAAGTAAAAACCAAGTAAGGGCAAAAGGTAACATTTATGCAAGAAGGTGGATCCAGCACGTCACACAGACGGTAACTGCTAAAGGGACCCTCATGTGAGACGGTCTCCAGGAGTCCTGAGGAAGCTCTGACAGAGATGCTACAGCACTACTGTTTCAGGCAAGAGTCCGTCATCTGAAGCACAAATGGAAGACCTTGTGACCACCAGCAATTGCACTCAATATGGTGCTGACGGGGCGGGAAGGGCTTTGGATGGATCTGAGTTGAAATCTCTGCTCTGCTGTGAATACTTAAGAGCTGTTTGGCCTGAGGAAGATCACCTCTGAGCCCATCAGTAAAATGGAAGTAGTAATATAAGGTAAGTAGCTCAGTGCCTGCCACTAAGTGGTCCCCCTTGGTTTACGGTCCCCACGCCAGTCAGTGTGGCCTCCACGCCAGTCACACAGTGTGCGCACACACTTGCTGCAGCAGAGGAACAGTGCCACCCACTGTGTGTGTGCCCAGCACTGTGAGATGGGGGTCAGGGCAGGTCTGGGCAGGGTGAGGAGGCCTGAGAGTGGGGAGAGGAGATGACAGCCAAGACTGGAGGGCTAGGGATCATGACAGGTCAGGAGTTGGGGTGACCTGAGGTTAAGGGGGGGTTAAAGACAGAGCCGATGTCTAACAAACGACGGAGGCAGGGGCGAGCCTGACAGTCTCATACCCCACCTCACAGGGCAAGGCCAAAGCGGACTGTGTTGAGGACTCCTCTCCCTCCCAAACCTACCTGCCCTACTTCACAGAGCTGCCTTACTCTGCCTTCCTTAGGGGTGGAGAGAAGAGGACCCCAAAAAAGTTGTCGGTTACACTCAAACTTACATTCCAAAGAGCGCTCCCCCAAGATGTGCTGCATGATCAAAAAACTTCCATCCCAGGATCATTCCTGCTGTATCCATGGCAATAATGGCTTTTAGGGCCTGCAAGCCAGCAAAAGAGAACAGAACTGGTATAACTTTCATTCCTCCAGCATTGACAGTTCTAATTTAAGGGCAAAAATTCAGTCAATAGAAAAATACCACCATTGTCCCCACTCTTCACTTCATAACAGTACTCACGTTCCCTGCCGTGAACGTGAACATCGGAAGGAAGATGATGGCCAGCCTCCCTTCTGGGATCTTAGTGCAGACAGCGGCAAGGACCGTCATGATTGCGCCCGACTGCAAATTAACACATTGGTGAAAACGCGAAACTCTCACTGCGCAACTGCTTAGTGACTACAATGTCAAAAGTAGGAACACTTTTTCCAGAAAGTTAACAAGCCACAAATTTCTAGGTGATCGCAACGCTTAAAAACTTTCAGTTACTAACGTACAAAATATGAGTCAAAGGGGCTCCACATCCATCACATACTGACCACCTGGAAAGGATTTAACTATAGGCAACAACATGTCTAACAACCAGCTCGAGTGCTTAATGAACTCGAGGGACAGAGTGAAGAATGTCCACTGATTTCATTTCATGACTAAAAGAGAATTTCTCAACCCCCAACAAAGCTACCCTACCCAGAGTGAGTGAAAATAAATTTGCCCAGAAAAACCCACATGTGTGGAATTAAAAGTAATATTTTATGTTTAAACAAAATCATGTGACAGCTGCATCCTACCTCATAATAAAACTAAACGTTTCCCTCAACACTTCTGAGCACACTTTCTGCCCCAGGAAAGCGCACTGTGCTTCTCCCTGGCTCTGCAGGGCCCTTCTCACCGCACCCTCCTGGGGACACACACGCATCCACCTACATGGGAAGCATCTAACCCAACAACCTTCTATTCGAGACTAAAAATCACAATCTCACAACCTTATGATCAACAAATCAACCATTTCTTGTTATACTTGAATTATAATTACTGCATAGTTTTTTCTTTTATTATATGTGCTTTTCCAGGTTGTTAGGAAATCTTCATAATTTAAATTTATAATGGCTATGAAATATTTCCTGGATAAATTATTGCTAATTTAACTAAACTTTCTTAACGTTGGACATGTTCCTAATTCCTCTAAGTGGTAGAATATTTGAGAAATTAGATCACAATCTGTAGTTCATGTTAAATCTCATGATAATCATTCATTCAAATATTTGAGTCCTACTATGTACCTGGCACTATCTACATGTTGGGGACACAGAGAATGACACTTACAGTCCCTGCTTAATGGAGCTTACACAGTGGCAGGAAAGACATAAATAAATAAAAACAACAAAATACGATCAGCTATGACGGGGAAGTACAGCACGCTACATAGCAACAGCACACAGGAGGGAGAGCTCAGGTTAGTAAGTGACACCAAACTCTGCAGGGAAGGGTGACCAGGTGTTGGCCAGGTAAAATGGGACAAGATGGGAAGAGTCTTATTCTAGGCATTAAAACAGCTCGAACCAAGCCTGCAGGTCAGAGGGTATCGTCAGGTAGAGGAATGCGAAGAAGCTGACCAGAGAGAGAGCAAAGGGGGCAGTCAGGTTAGCTTAGTTTACCTGTCTTCTACCAAAGTTCTTAGTAGAGACAAATCGTAGTCACTTATTAAATATAATAAAACTCCCATGTGGGAATTCTACAAAATATCTTCCCACTACTCCTCAAAAGTATCAAGGTCATAGACAACAGGAAAGACTGAGAAACCATCACAGACTATAGGATACTAAAAAGACAATTAAATACAATATAGTATCCTGGAACAAAAAAAGAACATGGAACAACTGGGAAAATCAAATATAGTCTGCAGTTAATGGGACTGTACCAATGTTAATTTCCTAGTTTTGATAAGTGAACCATGATTATGGAAGATGTTAATACTAGGAAAAGCTAATTAGATGTACACCTTCACCCTCACAACAACCATCACAGTAAAAATTGATTCAAGCCATAATAATCAATGGATGCTATTCTGGGTAGTGGGGGAAGGACAGTTTCCAGTTTTGTCATTTGTCCCAATAATGTCCTTTGTAGCTATTTCCCCTCCACTTAGATTATGTATTACATTTAGTTGTCGTGTCTCTTTGATCTCCTAAAAGCTAGAACATTTCCACATCCTTTTTTTAAATTGAGGTATAATTGACATAACATTATATTAGTTTCAGGTGTACAACACAATGATTTGATATTTATATATATTGTGAAATGATTACGACAGTAAGTCTAGTTAACATCTGTTACCAATTACAAATTTGGTTTTCCTTATGATGAGAACTTTTAAGATCTACTCTCAGCAACTTGCAGATATACAATGCTGTATTAACCATAGTTACAAGATATCAAGATATTTACATATTTCCAAAGTATCTTCTCACAAATTACTTGCTAATTTTAAAAGGAAAGGAAAAATAATTTTATGGTAGAGAAGCTATATCACACCTTAACAGTCAATGGACAATAAAGGGCAGACAGACACCATGCTCCTCAAGCTGTGATACCTGAGGCAACATCCCACATGTGGCATTCCAACCAAAACCACAAAATTAGAATCTAATTACGAGGGAAGAGACAACTGATGGCCATTCTATAAAATAACTGCCCTGCATTGTTCAAAACTGTTAATGTCATGGGGAAAAAAAAGGTAAATAAAAGCAAAGGAAACAAAAGCAAAAATAAACAATTGGGACTTCATCAAACTACAAAGCTTCTGCACAGCAAAGGAAACGGTCAACAAAATGAAAAGATAACCTATCAGATGGGAGAAAATATTTGCAAATCCTATAATCTGATAAGGGGTTAATATACAAAATATATAAAGAACCCATACAACTCAGTGTCAAAAAAGTCTAATTAAAAAACGGGCAAAGAATCTGAATAGACATTTTTCCAAAGAAGACATATAGATGGCCAACAGGTACATGACAAAGTGCTCAACTTCAAGAATCAGGGAAATGCAAATCAAACCCACAATGAGCTATCACCTCACACCTGTTAGAATGGCTATAATCAAAAGACAAGAAATAACAACTGTTGGAGAGGCTGTGGAGAAAAGGGAACCCTTGTGTGCTGTTGATGGGAATGTAAATTGGTGCACCCACTATGGAAAACAGTATGAAGGTTCCTCAAAAAATCAGGAACCGAGCTACCTTATGATCCAGCAATTCCACTTCTGGGTATTTACCCAAAGGAAACAAAAATATTACCTTGAAAAGATACATGCACCCCATATTCTCTGCAGCATTATTTACAATAGCCAAGATATGGAAACAACCACAAGATATGGAAATAACCAAGATATGGAAACATCGGTTGAACATCCTTCAACCGATGGATGAAGGATAAAGAAAATGTGGTGTATATCTACAATGGAATATTATTCAGCCATAAAAAGAAGGAAATATTGCCATTTGGGACCATATACGTATATACCTGGGGTGCCAAAAAATGTATACACATGTATTCATCTTTTATTATTGGTATATACTGAGTATTACAAATTTTAATACAATTTTTTTCTTTCTTAAAATGTGTATTCATTTTTTTGGCACCCTCTATATAGACACATATACACACACAAAAGAATATTAGTCAGCCGTTAAAAAGAATGAAATCTTGCCATTTGCAACGACGTGGGTGGACCTTGGGGGCATTATGCTAAGTGAAATAAGTCAGACAGAGAATGACAAATACTGCACGATCTCACTTATATGGGGAATCTAAAAAACAAAACAAGATCATACTCGTATCTATGTTTGTTTGTTTCATGTTTTTGGTCGTGTGTTTTGTTTTTTAGATTCCCCATGTAAGTGAAATCATACGGTATTTGTCTTTCTCTGTCCAACCTTTTCACTTAGCATAATATTCTCTAGGTCCTACCATGTTGTTGCAAATGGCAAAATTTCATTCTTTTTTATGGCTAATATTCTGTTGTATACATATACACCGCATCTTTTTTATCCAGCATCTACTGATGGACACCCAGGCTGCTCATCTTGCTGACGGGTCCTGACGTGCACTCTGTCCCAGTAAGTACATATAAGTGACCAACGGTTAAAAGGTATAGCCTGAAATTCACAAGGCTTAACAAATATATACATTCTAAATTAGAGAGAGATTAGTTAATAGAATTGTTTCAATGTTGACTTCCCGGCTTTGAGAACTGGACGGCGATTCTGTAGTTAACAGTAGGGTGAAGGGTACATAGGAACTCTTTGCACTAATGTTGCCACTTTTTTGTAAGTTGAAAATTATTTCAAAATGAAGTTAACTAAACTACAAATTTTTAAATTAGAAATACTTACTGCACCAAGTGATGGTCCATATCTTCCTGTGGCAACTTTACACACATAACTGACAAAATTGGAAATAACACCTGAGAAGACACATTTCAGTAATTTTAGTGAGCTATAGAAATGGTTTCCACTTCTGATCTCACACCCCACAGATCCTAACAGTGTGAACTTTCTACCTGAGTCACTACAAGATGCAAGCTGGCATGAAAACTTACTCTGCCTATCACTTCAGATATTTTACAGAGAAAGAAAAGTCTGACCCACGGTACAACTTGCTGAGTGATGTAGGGTCATTTACTTTACTCTCAGTTATCATTTTCCTCATCTATAACATGAAGAAAAGAGACTAGTTCCCAAACTCACCAACTGTCTTGGGATCCTCTGGGCTGCACTCCACACACTAAATCAAAATCTCTGGAATGGGGCCAGGGAGTCTATATTTTACCCAGGTCACCCAATGAGTGACTGATTCTGCTGCCGATTTAGACCAGATGATCCTTTATAGGTCCCTTTGCCTCCAATGTCATCTGAGCTGAGTGTGGCCCATTTTAAAAAACAACTTCCCACAGAGCAGGAATAAATGGCACCTGAAATAGACCCTCTGTAGGTACAACCACACTAGTGCTTGGGGAAAGAACACCCTTATTTTACAGGCCAGAGATACTGCCAGAGTTTTCAGGAACTAGATACACATGAGTATTTAATTAACAGCGATTAAGTACCCACTCTGGGCCTTGTGGTAGATGCTTCTATTTAATTCTTTCTACAACCCCGTCATGAGAGAGGTATCATTATTCTCAGAGAGGTACAGTCTTTTCTGCAACATCACACAGCTGGTAGCAGAAAAAGGATCTGAACTCAGGTCTTGCTCGATGCTTTTTTTCACTACAGAAAAAGCTCAGTGCTTTTTTTCACTACAGAATAACTGCCAGATATACTGTTTTAAATGAAGGGGTTTTAGGAATGAATTGTGTACCTTATGGTTTTAGGAATGAATTACACCTTATGGTTTTAATTAGCACATTTTGCAAAGACAGAGAGCTAAGTAAAATTTAACCGACCAATTGCCAATTTAGTAGCATCTAGGAACCTGGAATCCTGCATCACCACTTCCTAGTTGAAATAAGGAAATGATGCTATTTCCAGGACCACAGCTGGAGTGGTTCCATGCTACCATGTATGTTTGCGAGAATAAACTCATTCTTGACAATATTATTGAATAGCTCTGATCTAAAGCTTTCTGGAAATTGAACGTACTGTGGGAAATGAGCTTAAGGTTATTTAACAAAGATTCAGGTGACTGAGACAGCCAGGAAATCTGGGAACCACTTATCTGTAAAATAATGAGTCTGAGGCTAGAGAAACCAAGGCCTAATGAGATAAAAATAACATGCTTAAGTTCTACACTAAACCTTAATTCCTATGTATCTAATTTAAAGCTAAATAGTAGTTAAATAATTCATGTAAGAGGAAATCCACGAAATGAGAAGCAGGGAAGACAACCCCCCCACCAGTCTGTGGTAGTCTTCTCTAAATACAGTCTGAGAAACAAATATGTACTGAGCACTTACTGAATGTAGAATATGGATATAATCATTCCCTTTGTCCCTTCTCTAAATAGGTGAGCGTGCTCACACTCTGAAAGTCCCCCAAGATTAAATAAAGCTCGTCACCTGCAGATAAGTACACTGCCATGAATTGCTCTTGACCCAGAATGTTCACTATGCTGGAGGAGAAGCTCCACAAAACATACATATTTGCTGCCATGTGAAACAAGGAGAAATGACTGAATGTTGACAGCAACATCGGAGAACACAGGACCTCTACAAGAGAAAGAAAAACAGTCTGGTAGTCGTGCAACACACAGACAGTAAAAATTCTCTATTTCAGATGTTTTTCATTATTAATATGAAACAAATCAAACATGGGAAACAAAAACAGAGGCAGTTAAAAGCCTAAATAAGTTGGTTTAAGAGCATTTTTCAAAGTGGTAAAAAGCTATCTGAAATCTCCTTCCTACTTGGTAAGCAACCAATAAAAACTGTCAGTTCAATGAAAGCAACTTGTCCTTATGGCAAAAGTTAGTTAGAAAACAATTTCAATTATAGATTAGAAATTGTATATGACAGTCTCCTCAAAGATGAAACTTGCAGTGATCACGAATCTTAAGTCATTAAAAACTGTTTAGATACCTACTGTGTGCAAGGCACACTGTAGGTACCTGGGAAACGGCAGTAAGAGAGTTGAGGTCCCTGTTCTCAAAGAGCTTATAGCCTATACTCCGATTTGGCTCGTAATTGTTGACAAGAATCATCCTTTTTATAGCATTTCTATTAATATAAAGCGTATTTCTTTCATATTATCTCTACTTCAAAATAAAAACACACAAGTTAGACTTACTTGAGGCTGGATTGGATGTGAAGTATCTGATCATTGCCCGCTGTAGAGAAGGTACTCTCCATAAACAGAATACAAAAACATTTGCAGCTATGATACCTACAAAATAAACATTTATAATTTAAGGAGGTACAAAATAAGAGCAAAGAAAGTCTTATCAAAAGTCCACCTGAATAAGATTTTCTACCACAATTATATAAGAGTATTATATACTTGGGGAGAAAAAGTAAGCTAAGAAAACTAAGTGAAATCAGTGCTTATAATTATCAAAACTGTCACGGGTTGGTGAAATCAGAGAATTCCTGGAAAATTGCAAATGCTCTAGGAGCTAACTTCCTTCACTCAGATCCGTATTTCACTTCTTCACAACAGTCTACTTTTCTCAATAAATAATCAGATCTATAATTATTGTGTGAAAATGGCCAAGCCAAAGAAGAAGTAATGTACAGAACTAGGTCCTTTGGCCAAGAGCAGAAAAGCCGTATGAAATCACTTCTTTTCCACAGGGAATGGTGTGCTTCTTAAACTTATGAAACATCTGCAGATTATCAGTGTAGATGAAGATCCATATGTCTGAGAAAAAGACTCATGAAATAAGAATTCAGGAATAATCTGGAAGAATTTTGCAATTGCTTCTGAAAATATGTTTACAAGTGGGAGTTGGGTGACTTTCATTTTCCTGCAAGAACTGATGTTACTAGAACCACTACTCAACTGAATATGATTATTTAATGATAGAATTAACTATTTAGTCACAAAATTGCTTTCTTGAAAACTACAAACTTTAAAAAATATATTACTTTTGGGGCAGCCGATGGCTCAGTTGGTTAGAGCGCGAGCTCTGAGCAGCGGGGTTGCCAGTTCGATTCCCACATGGGCCAGTGAGATGCGCCCCCCCCCCCCCCCCCCCCCCCCAGCTAAGACTTGAACAACAGCTCTCCCTGGAACTGGGCTGCAATGAAGTTGGAAGACTCGAAATTCCCAGTTTGAAAACTTACAACACAAAGCTACAGTACTCAAGACAGTATGGCAGAAGAATAAACGTACAGAATTGAGAGTCCAGAAGTACATCCATACGTCTATAGTCAATTGTTTTTTTACGGTGGTCCCAAGACAATTCAATGGGGAAAGAATAGTCTTTTCAACAAATAGTGCTGAGACAAGTGGATGTTCATGAGCACAAGAATGAATTTGGATCACTACCTCAAATTGTATACAAATATTAACTCAAAATTAATCAAAGATCTAAATGTAAGAATCTAAAAAATGTTAAAATAATAATAAATGTAAAAGCTAAAACTTTAAAATTCTTAGAAGAAAACAGGTGTAAATTTCTGTGACCTTGGATTAGGCCAGTTTCCTTGATATGGCATTTAAAACACAAGTAATGAAATAAGAAATAGATAAACTGCATCTCATCAAAATTAAAGATGTTTGTGCTTCAAAGAATACTGTTAAGATGTTATTCAAATGGCCAACAAGCATATGAAAAGATGTGCAACATCACGCACTAATCATCAGAGAAATACAAATCAAAACCACAATGTGTCACCTCACACCCACTAGGATGGCTACTATCCAAAAAAAAAAAAAAAGACAGAAAATAACAAGTGTTGTCAAAGATGTGGAGAAACTGGGACCTTGTGCACTGTTGATGGGATTGCAAAATGGAGCAACCACTATGAAAAACAGTATGAAGTTTCCTCAAAAAATTAAAAATAGAACTACCATAAAATCCAGCAATCCCATTTCTGGGTATTTATCCAAAAGAAATAACAGCAGGGTCTCAAAGAGCTATTTGCACCCCCATGTTCACAGCAGCACCACTTACAATAGCCAAGAAGTGAAAGCAACTCAAATGTCCATCGATGAATGAATGGATAAACAAAGTGTGATATATACACACAACAGAATAAATTATTCAGCCTTAAGAAGCAAGAAAATTCTGTCACATGCTACAACATGGATGAATCTTGAGGACGTTACGCTAAGTGACGTAAGTAAGCCAGTCAAAAAAGACAAGTGGTGTATGAGTCCACTTACGTGAGGTATCTAAAGTAGTCAAATAATAAAAACAAAGTGGCGTGCTGGTTACACAGGGCTGAGGAGAGGGGGCAAAGGAAATTGTTGTGTAATGAGTACAGAGTCTCAGCTTTACAAAACAGAGAATTCTGGAAATGTTTCTAACAATGTTAACATACTTAACACTGCCAGACCATACACTTTAAAATAGTTAAGACGGTACATTTTATGTTTTTTTAACCACAATTTTAAAAAAAGTTTAAAAATACCATGACTCAACAATTCCACTCCTAAATATATTAGCAAGAGAAATGAAAAACTATGTCCACACAAAAATGTACGCATGAAAGTCCACAGCACTATGATAATAGCCAAAAAAGTGGAAATAACTCAAATGTCCATCAACAGATGACCGGATAAACAAAATGTGACACAGCCATAAAATGGAATACTGTTTGCCATGAAAAGAACTGAAGTGCTGACACATGCCACTGCAAGAGTGAAACTTAAGAAATCAGTAATTTAGCCGACAGCTTGAGTCACCTCATAGTTTACTGCTCAGCTATTTTGTTTCTCCCCCTCATTACTTGATTTAATAACCCTGCTTTGTTCCCTTTCTCAAAGCTACACATCCTTTGCTAACCCAGTTAATCAGCAGAGCACTAATTGTAAAAAGGGATTCCTTAGCCCTCAGGCATCCAGGCACCGAATCCATTTTGCAACTCCTTTGCAGTCTTCACTGGTGACACATAAAGCCCCAGCCACCGTGGCCAAGTCCAGAGATAACATTGTCTTACACAGAACAGACCCTGGGAAGCGATGTCAGCGCTCGGACCTGCCTGACTCCCCCTTTCCTTGTTCTGCTTCTTCTTATGTCCCTATAAAACCTTCCGACCATTCTAGGAACGGAGAGGCCTCTAGACAGGAGTCTGCCATCCTCCCGGAATGCTGCCTCTGCAGATACCTGCTTTCCTTTCCACCAACCTCATCTCTCGATTATTGACTTTTTCAAGTGGCAGGCAGCTGGACCTTCGCACAGCTACCACCACTGCATGGGAGAACCTTTAAAACATTACACTAAGTGAAAGAAACAGCAACAAAGGCCACATAAGATGTGATTCCATTTGTATGAAATGTCCAGAACAGGCAAATCCATAGAGAAAGAAAATATATTAGTGGTTACTTAGGGCTGAGGGGAAGAAAGGAATGCGGAGTGACTGCTAATGCATGTGGGGTTTCTTTTGGGGATAATGAAAATGTTCTGGGACTAGATGATGATGATAATTGTACAACCTTGTGAGTATAAAAAGCACTGAATTATAAACTTTTAGATGGTGAATTTTATAAGTGAATTATATTTTCATTAAAACAAAACAACACTGATTTGGGAAGCACTGCTTGGTTCAGTGACCGCAGTCTGCTTTCCTCCTTAGGCCAAGGAAGGTGGTATAACCTCTTTTTCTCTCTTCCTAAAAAAGGACTCATTATCCCACTTGCAGTCCAACAGCTAAGTACAGGATTCCCTCTGTCTCTGAGGTGGGCCAATTCACCCTTGCACAGCTCCTCCACCTGAAGGAAGCCAGACCTGGCCAGTCCTGACACTTAGAAGCACACATATCCCAGCAGCCAAAGAACAGAGCTTAAGCGGCCCCTATCTCAGGTCCTGGGAACCACGGCTACACACACAGGACTGATGCATCAGCCTCACACAGCGGCCACAGTTTCCCTTCCCTGCAGTATCACACTAGTTAAGGATTGTCCCACAGTTTCCCGGAGTCAAAGGATATCCAGAGACACTACCCATCTTCCGTCTTCCTACTGGGATGTAGACAGTTCATAACTGATATGGGCAGATGGAAAGAATGAGGCAAATTCACAATGAGGGAGATAAAAACCTTTCTAATAATTACTAACCACCAAAAGGGGTTATTATTTCTCTGCACCCTTCCTGCAGATGGGACTATCTAACCTCTCCACGAGCTTTTAGAAATCAAAAAGTTGATTTTTTTAAAAATGACTTATTTAAACGATACATTGTTAGAGGATTTTAAATTGGTGTACACCTTCTTGACAATACAGAAAATTTTAAATGTACATACTCTTTGACCCAGCAACTCTATTTCCAATAACTTATCCTAAAAAAATATACTTGCAAAAGCGTGCCAAGTTCTATATATAAGGATATTCGCTGCAGTATTCTTTACAGAATTAAGATTAAAAACAACCCAAATACCTATCAACAGAAGACTTGTTATCACATTGTTCACCTACATGGACTACAAAGCCATTAAAAAGCATGAGCCTGGGCTCGCTTTGGCAGCACATAAAGAATGAGCCTGGGGTGCTAGTAATTTCCATTTCTTGATCTAGATGCTTGTCACATGGATGTGCTCAGCTTGTGAAAATCAGCTATGCATCTGACATTGCACATTCTCCTACATATATTACACTTCAATAAATTAAAACTAATGCAACAGATCTACTTGTATTAATATGAAATGTTCTTTAAAATATCCAGTGAAAAAAGTGAAAGTGCAAAGGAACATGTATTGCGTGCTACCATTTGTGTTTAAACCATACATAAAGACAGATATAAAAGACTATATACAAACAGATGCTTTGGAAGAATACATAAAGAACTAAAAAGGCAATGATTACGCAGACAGAAAATGAAGAGAACCAGAAGTCTACAAGAAGAGAGAAAAATGTATTTTTCACTGAAATATTCTTTTAACACTATCTAGGAGGTCACCGTGGACATTTCTTCGTTTTACAATGACAAACACGACAATGATCTCAGACTAATTATTTAACCTCTCTGAGCCTCATTACCCCATCTGAAAATGAGGCTATCTCTAACAGAGCTTTTATAATTAAGATTAATGACAAGGATGAATAACAGTACGTATGTATGTAAAGTACTTAGCATCGTACTTGAAACCTAGTTGGCACTCAAGCATTAATGTTGTTATTCTTTCCCCAGAAATAACTTGTCTGAACACTGGGAAGACAAAAGTTACAAGAAAAACAGTGATGGATTTTAAAAAATCAAGATTAACTAAAAGGTCAAGTGAAACATTGCCTTACCAGCAACTTCAGGAATAGGAAAGGAGACCTTAGTCTGGGAGGTATAGCTCAAAACCTTTGAAAGGTTTTGGGGAGAGAAAATTGCAACTAAAAAGTAAATTAATCCTGGTAGAAACAGAACAGCAACAAAAAAAGAACAGATTTTAGAGGTTGCGGCGGAAGAGTTGGGACCTGGGCCACAGCGTTGCCTCACTTTGGAGCTGACGACAGATCTGGACTAGTAATGAGCTGCGGCACAGTTTTCTCCAGATTTCTCTTCCCAGCCTCCTCCTCCCTGGCCCCGCCTCGATCAGACATAATGTGACAGGTCTTTCCTCTCAGCTTTACCTGAATCCCAACACAGCAAAGTCTGCATTCTGCCGAGCTAACAGGAGAACCTGGCAAGTCCTTCACAGGCATTCCCGAAAGCTGAAGAGGCAGGGGGACTCTCCCGGGGGTTGCTTGGGACATTCCGTACGGGCTGTAACGCCTTGCAGATGAAGACACTACAACAGGAGACTAGCTGAAATGTAAAAGCACCAGGGGCAAGTCTAACTTTAAAGGGTGCAACCCGATGCTCCCCCCTCATCCCATTAACACCAGGTGACCTTGTAAAAACTTTTTTTCAGAGCAATGTGAAGTTTGGGGAAATATGTCTGTGTAACAATAGACACTTGAGACAAAAAAAAAAATCCCCAAACCAACCAACCAAACAACTACAAAAAAAGGATTAAGACCAGTTTTCTAGCACTTCTTTATTAAGTGATTCCCAGGGACAGCTTGAGACAGAAGAGTCAAAAACTAAAAACTCCAAACCTGACATCAGCTCAAAGGAAGGAAGGTATTTTACCTCACCACTGGACTCCACCTCAATAATACAATAAATTACAGGTGTCCCTTATGGTTTCAAATGTTCTTATCCAAAGAGATATGAACTAAAGAGATATGAATAAATGAATAAATGTTGAGATATTGCTTGCTATCTCAAGCTCAGGAACCAAATGCATTTGGATAAAACATTTTGCTGTCTGAACTTGCAATACCCAAAATCTTGCACTCCAAATTAATGAACCCATTAGATTCAGATACCAAGAAATGTTTTCATAAAATGTTTGGTGTAATAGTGAGGAATCTTAACCCATTAGAGCTTTCATGCTGCCACTGCCTAGGTATAAATACTACAAATCAAAGCAGCACACTGGCCTCAGGTCAGTGGCTTCCTAAGGACTTGTCAACTTCTTTCAAA
This sequence comes from Rhinolophus sinicus, assembly GCF_057876585.1. NCBI lineage: Eukaryota > Metazoa > Chordata > Mammalia > Chiroptera > Rhinolophidae > Rhinolophus > Rhinolophus sinicus. The sequence goes on from NC_142517.1 coordinate 48,006,487, forward strand.
ATACAAAAAGAAAAAAAAAAAGTCAGAGAACATCTATAATTCAAGGAAAAGAGTGGCACAGAGTGAATCTGTCACTCCATAAATCTATCCTCAATTAAAACCAGGACCTGAGCCACTTAGGGTCAGCCTAAGGGAAGCAATCAGGAGAGCCAAGCAAGGTAAGAACCGGCACTTCTGAAAAGTGCCAAGACATAACAGAAGTACAAGTTTATTAACCATGAGAATCTTAATATGTAGTTAATAAATTATTAAGCATCGCTAACAAGTATTGTGAAATTAAAATCACTGCTACCGGAATAATTACTTCCCACAAGAAAAGCCTGAAGTGACACTGAACAGATTCAAAGAACATTTCCTCAGCCTTCAAAAGTCACTTAGATAATCTGAAAATAATAATTTAAGATCTTTAGCATTTAAGATCACTGACATTTATGTGGTCTGAAGCACTTTACACTTAAGTTGCTGGTTAGATCACAATGTCTGTCTCTCTCCACTGCTGTGTTCTTCATGTCAAATGACTGATTTGACTAAAACATCTGGGCGAAAGAATTCTGATTTTAATTACATACCAACTTCTTTGAATAAACGATTCAAACTGGCATGACAAAGGTTATAAATTCTGATCCCAGGTTTCCTCAAGTGTTAAATGGCATAAAATCTTTACCATCTTCAAAGAACACTAAGGTATCAACTAATTTTGGGATACTCTGAAAATATCGAAGGAAATCAAAACTTTGCTATCCTAGGGCGGGCCCGGTGGCTCAGGCGGTTAGAGCTCCGTGCTCCTAACTCCGAAGGCTGCCGGTTTGATTCCCACATGGACCAGTGGGCTCTCAACCACAAGGTTGCCAGTTCAATTCCTCGACTCCCGCAAGGGATTGAGTTGCAGTGGGCAGCGCCCCTGCAACTAAAATTGAACACGGCACCTTGAGCTGAGCTGCCGCTGAGCTCCGGGATGGCTCAGTTGGTTGGAGCGTGTCCTCTCAACCACAAGGTTGCCGGTTCGACTCCCGCAAGGGATGGTGGGCTGTGCCCCCTGCAACTAGCAACGGCAACTGGACCTGGAGCTGAGCTGCACCCTCCACAACTAAGACTGAAAGGACAACAACTTGAAGCTGAACAGAACCCTCCACAACTAAGATTGAAAGGACAACAACTTGACTTGGAAAAAAGGCCTGGAAGTACACACTGTTCCCCAATAAAGTCCTGTTTCCCTTCAAAAAAAACAAAACAAAAAAAAAGCTTTGCTATCCTAAAGAAGTACTGTTAGTTTTGGTTACTTTCAGAAAACAGACAAAAATACCGTTAATCCCAATGAAAACAGACGTGCTATTACAGACCTATCCTGACGTTATGTTCATTAAGACCTCACCAACTAATCAATTCTACAGTATGGCAATATGTCTTTGAAAAATCTCAATCCTTTGATGCAAGATCCTATTCTATATTCATTCACTCAGCAGATTTTAACTGAGTGCCTTTACCATGTGCAAGTTAGGTGCTGGGCGCTGTGACAAAATGAAAAATCTCCTCCTGGTCCTCAAAGATGCTACATGTAAATTACAGAAGACAGGTTGTGTTATAAATGATTAAAAGGTGCAATGAGTTCAGAAAAAAGACACATTTCCTGTAGGAAGAAATGTCAGAACCGTAAGGTTGAAGAGCAGATCAGGTTCCAAAAAGGAAACAGAAAAATTGAATCCTCCCGACAGAGGAAACAGCCTGAACAAAGGTTAAGTACCCTTTCTCCACTTAGGCAGGTACAGAAAATTAAGAGAACCATTAAGTCTAACCATATTTGAGAGAAAGCAGTATTTTGCTATTTCCCTAGGAAAATGTTCTTTTCTATCTACACAGTGTTCAAGAACTTTCATATCCATTTCCCTAAGTTTCTCAAATAATTAAGTCCATAAGATATTACATAAGTGTTACACTGAAGAGTCAGATTTGTCTATTAAAATTTACAAAGAACAAAAATAAATTGTCATGATGATATGCATGGCATGTTTCTTACATTTAAAGAGGATTTCTATAAACAGCATGGTAAAGAGAAAATTGGCTTTAGAATGAGACAGATATGGGTTTTGAAATTCAGTTCTACTACTTACTAGCAATGTGACCTTCGAAAAGTTCCTTCTCTGAAAGCCAGTTTCCTTATCTGTAAAAAGGGAAATAACTAACCTGTAAGCAACCCTGTGAGGTAGGGAGAGAATGTGTATAAAGCATTCTGCATAAAGAAGGTACTTAATGTCCCCTTTAGTTTCTTTAGTAGGGGAAGTAATAATTATTCATAACCTATTTCACAAGTTAGGATTCTACAACAAAATTAGAAAATAACTGACCCAGAGCACCACGTATACCTTTACGCCATATTACTTTTTATACTGTTACATTAGCCTGAAGGTACAGAGACTCCCTATGTCTTCTAAACCACGGTCAGCATGGTACAAAAGCCATTGACTGTGACATACTGTACCTTTTCGTTTGATTTCTCTTCCCTTGAATGGCTAAAACGTGTAAGCTAACACAAACCTGTCACAGTCCGCTGGCCATCACTTAGGTTATTCCACCACTTGTTAATCTAAAACAGAAGGAAAATTGAGTATCACCATATGGTAAATACTTTCAGGCTAGGAAAATGAAAAGCCAGAAAGAAAATGCTTTGTGCATATAAAAACCACTGGTGGGACAACCGGATAGCTTAGTTGGTTAGAGCGGGAACTCTGAACAACAGGGTTGCCGGTTCGATTCCCACATGAGCCAGTGAGCTGCACCCTCCACAACTAGATTGAAGACAACGAGCTGCTGCTGAGCTGCCAGAGGGGCAGCCGGATGGCTCCGTTGGTTAGAGCACAGGCTCTCAACAACAAGGTGAGCTCTCAACAACAAGGTTGCCAGTTCAATTCCCACATGGGATGGTGGGCTGCACCCCATGCAACTAAGATTGAAAACGGAAACTGGACTTGGAGCCGAGCTGCGCCCTCCACAGCAAGATTGAAGGACGACTTGGAACTGATGGGCCCTGGAGAAACATGCTGTTTCCCAATATTTCCTAATAAAATTTACTTAAAAAAAGGGAAAAAAAACACTGCCAAATGTACAAAACATTAATATTTTACTCTATAAAGAAGATATTAAGTGCACTGATTTCACATCTACTGATTTAATGTTGCTATTAACTAAAACGCTTCATAAATCACCAGATTTCAAGAACGGTGATCACCTAGAACAGAGAAAGCCGTTTATCTTTACCTCCTTTCTGAAGTCTCCTTCTTTTTGTGGTCTTATGCTATCCAACCAATCAGCTTTTATACCATCAAAGTAACTCTGGACCCTGGATTTCAGTGATTCATATTGCCAAATAGCAGCTGATCCAAATGCACAGCCTGTAAACTACATAAAACATATAACAAAATAAATCTGAAAGAGAAACAGATCTATACATAGCTCCAAGAACAATATTTCATCTTCACTGTTTTTTAAAAACCATGGAAGGAATATCTGTCACAGTGAAACCTATTAGGTGAAAAGAACATTTAACTGTTTCCCATATTTTTAAACTTCACAGTACCCTGGGGCCTCTTTACATCTAGAAATTTTCAAAGTATCAACCTGAAATGTTATACCAAGTAAGAGGCCCCTAAGTGTTGTCTCCAGTGCTTACATAACTGAACAAGATTCTAACAACAATTATTTAATTCATGTACTCCTGTAGTCATTCATGACACCAGATACCCCGATCCTTTGTCAGCTCCCCCATTTGTTCTTAAAGGAGCTCAGACAGGACAAATAGTACTATACAGCACCACACCTGCAGCAAGATACGTAACTCCTAGTGATGGGAGCTCTTACCCCAACAGTAAAAAAAAAAGGCTTTACAAGAGTCCTTATAGGGTAGGGAGAAGGATAAAAGACCGTTTCTTCTACAGGTGGAATCAAAGCACTTCTCTTGTATGGTTCACCACTTGTTCCTGTGTCTGATCTTCGAGGTTCCACCTTCCTGGGTGCTTTTCTGAATCCACATTTTTGCTGAATAAAGAAGTTAAACCTATAGGGGGAAATAGCAGATTAGAAACAGAGATGCAGTTTGCAAACATCAACCTCTCCGAGCCTCCCTGCTTGGCCAGTACCATCACCATCTCAGTTTGTTTCACACCTGACAGCCCAAAAGAAACCAAAACTCCTAGTTCCAGGTAGAAGTCAAATCACTGAATTGTGCCTTCTGGAAAAGGAGAGACACAAACTACAGCAACTTTAGAGGGAACTTATTTGTGCAGTTACTGTGTATCAATCAACAAAATAATTTGTATCCATCCACCACACAGAGTTTGCAGTCCTGTAAAAAACTGGAGAACTCTAGGGGAGTGGGGAATGGGCAATAAAGGTGAAGGAGATTAGGAAGTACAAACTGCGTTATAAAATTAGTCACAGTGATGTAATGTACAACATAGAAAATATAGTCAGTAATACAGTAATTACGTATGGTGACATACGGCTGACTTGCAGTGATCACTTCGGAAGGTATATAAATGTCTAATCACTATGTTGTACCCCTGAAACTAATATAATATTGTATGTCAACTATGACTAAAAATAATTTTTAAATGAAAAAGCAAAATAAAGGAAAATGGATCTGAAAAAGAAAAAAAAGATGAAGAACTCCAAGTTGTCAGTTTGAATTAGCAGAGAATGACTTATTTTGTTTGAAGTTTTGTCAATTTTCAGAGCAAACATTTAAACATATTATCCTTGAAGTCACTCCAAATTCAAATAACTATTTCCTTTTATAAGTACTGACCATTAAAAAGTGATGGATTTTCCCCACCTATTTATTTCACTACCAGTTTGGGGGACACCCACCAAATGTTTTGCAAAGGGTTTTGTCTTTTGAGTCCCTATATAGCTCGCCCTCCTCCACACACCTCACACTATGATCACACCTGGGCGGCCAGCTCCTCTAAGCCTGCTCTCCCTGCTCTCAGATTCACTGTCCTGATGGCTTCCCTTTCTCTTCTATTCCTTAATGACAGATACGCTCAAAGGCTCCAATTGTTCCTTTACAGGATCCCCATTCAAACTCAACCCATATAAATTCCTGAAGCATTTCTTTTTCTTTTGTAAAACTGTAACTTCCCCAAAGTAGACAACATAGAGGCCCCTTCCTGTTTGTGCTCATTGTACTTTGTAAACATAGTGTCCTTCTAGACACAAAGCTCCTTGAAAGCAGAAATCAGACAGGCCTTCCCATCTTTGCAACCCAGCTCCTAAAACACTTTGGTCAAACAAACGAATAAATTCAGGAGAAGGTCCAAGATGGGAGAATAGGTAAATGCTATGTCTGCCTCATCCCATGATCACATTAAAATGGCAACTAAATTATAAGACAATCAACCTCGAGAAACACTTCAAAGACTAGCTGAACAGAACTCCTATAACTAAGGATATACGGAAGAGGCCACATTGAGACTGATAAACAAAACTAAACCATACAGCACTGGCATAGACAGATATATAGGCCAGTGGAACTGAATAGAGAGCCCGGAAATAAATCCACGTATATGTGGTCAACTGATCTTTTACGGGGTGATGAGAACATACAATGTGTATAGAGTCTCTTCAATAAGTGGTGTTGGGAAAACTGGATATCCACATGCAAAAAAAATGAAGTTGGGCCCTTATATCATACATAAATATTAATTCAAAATAGCTAAGAGACTTAAATGTGCAACCTAAAAATGGAAAAATCTTAGGAGAAAACATGGGGGCAAAGTTTCATGACGCTGGTCTTGGCAATGATTTCATGAATATGACACTAAAAGCACAGGCAACAAAAGCCAAAATAGCCAAGTGGGAGTACATCAAACTACAAAGCTTCTGCACAGCAAAAGAAACAATCAAGAGTGAAAATCCACCTATGGAACAGGAGAAAATATTTGAAAATGATAAACGAGTATCTAATAAAGGGTTAATTTCCAAACTATATAAGGAACTCTTAAAACTCAGTAACAAAAAAACTAATAACATGATTTCAAAAATGCTAAACACTTGAATAGACAAAGAATACATACAAATGGCCAACATGTATATGGAAAGATGTTCACCATTATTAATCGTGTCAATCAAAACCACAATATCTTCTCACACCTGTTGGATGACTATTAAAAAAAAAAGCCAACATTATTGAGAATGTGGAGAAATTGGAACCCTTGTACACTGCTGGTGGGAAGGCATCGGTTTTAACATTTTATTAAACCTACTATTATGTTACCCTTGGGGAAAAAACAAAATTCATTTCTGTGGCCTGAATGACTTCTAAGCAAGTAAATGATTCACATATATTTCTGTAGTCCTAACCTTAATTTTCTTGTTTTGTATTTCCAACTACATATTTACTTATTTCCACTTTGATATGCTCCCCATTACTTTAATATTCCAAATGGAACTCATCCACCTCTACAAACCGCCCCATTTTCTGACTTCCTTATTCTTTCAATGGGACCACAGTTCTCTCAATCACTGAGGTTAAAAATCCTGAAGTCATTTTGGAGTGCTCTCTCTCTTCTTTATTCTTACCATCCAATTAAAACCCAACTCTGTCAAATAAAAAATATTTCTTTTCATTCCTAGTGTAGTCTCTTACCTCGTGCCTTACTTAACAGCTTACTTAACTTCCAACATTTTGTTTTAACATGTTGCATGTTCTTCTTTCCTCGTATTACTCCTCCTCAAACATTCAATGGTTCCTCAAATGCCCTCTCAGAGGTCCAAAATGTCTCCCTAATTCCAATACAACTCCTTAGCTCATCCCATCTGGCCTAGAATATTCTACCGTTTCCTAACAGATCTCATTTGTTTCCAATACTGCCTAACTCCAATTCATCCTCCACATTTTACTAAGTACAAATATAATATCGTTTTCCTGCTTTAAACCCCCCAATCATTTTTATCACTCCATCAAAGTCAGCAATGCTACTCCCTTGTTCTGGTATACTTCCCTGTGTTAACTTCTTGTGCCCTTCAGAAATCAGTTCATTTACCTCCTCGTCCAGGAAGCCTTCCTTCTCTCTCCCAGGCAGGTGTCTCCTTTGTACTCCTAATTGAGATGAGTGTTAAGTGTATACTGAATGGAGTACATTTAGTATACACTTACATTCATCTCAATTATTGCCTGTGCCACAACGATTATCACTTTTGCATTTACTGTATCTCTACCACCAAGCCCAGTCCCTAACAAAGATCATTAATTATCTGTTAGATGGAGTCAAGAATGATTGTTAGTTTTATTCTGAATAATTTGAAGGGAAAAAAAAAAGAAAAGCTCTCTGCCTGCCCTGCCCATTTGCCTGAAAGGAGGATATAAACTTGTAAAGACACACCCACTCTCCCTTCTCTAACAGGAAGGACAGAAGTTAATCATGAGACAACTCTAAACCTTTAGGAGCCCAGAGAAGGCACCAGGGAATCTACATAACAAACTTTACTAATTAATCCTTATCTTCCATTAGTTCCCTCATATATTATCTTCCCACAATTTGCTGTCCTAGAAACTCAAAGTCCTTTGCCTTTGTCATTTTTCTAAAACTCTGTGGTTCTTTTGTTAAAATGCTATATAAGTCCAAATTCTAACCACCCCCTTGGGTTACTCAACACTGAGTACTCCCATGGGTATGCACAACGCATATGTTCATAAACTTGTTTTTCTCCTGTAATCCGTCTTTTGTCAGCCTAACTTACCGGGCCCCAGCAAATGAACCTAAGATTGGTAGAGGCAAAACAGCTTTTCCTCCCCTACACTACACATTAGAATTGCCTGGTGAGCTCTTAAAAATATAGACATACCTTCATTGTATTGTTTCACTTTATTGCATTCACAGATGTTGCATGTTTTACAAATTGAAGGCAAGACTCTCTACCAGCCAAAAATATTAAGACTCGCTTTATTGCAATATTATGGTGGTCTGGAACATAAACTGCAAGATTCCTGAGGTACGCTGTACTTACGTAGAAATACCACGGCTCCACTTCATACCAGTGAAATTAGAATCTCCAGGGGTGGGACTGAGGCATCAGTAATTTTTAAGAGCTCCCCAAAGTGATTCTCATGTGCAGCTAGAGTTGAGAAAAACCTCAGAGTACATACAAATCCCCTGGGGATCTTGTTAAAATCAGATTCTACTTCAATAGGTCTGGGGTGCGGTAAATCTTGAGATTCTGCATTTCTAAACCAGCTCCTAACTTATGGATTGACACACTATGCCCAGGAGGGTGGATTTGGCCCTCCAGCAAAGAATGGCTTTTGCATTTTTAAAGCATTGTTTACAAAAAAAGTCAAAGAATATGTGACAGAGAACATGTGAGTGGATGCAAAAATAAATGACTTCATAAGTGACTTATCTAAAATAAGATCAGTAAAAAAGTGAAACACAAAATGGAGACGGTCACTAGAGGTATATGAGTATAACACTCATGAAGACAGGCCTTTTAGCTTTGCTGCTTTGGTCTTGCCAATAACTAGCGATTCTTGCCAATGAAAGCAATCTCATGTGCTCAAACCGGGAAGCTCTCATGAATATTTCACTTACCATTAGCTATACAATTGTTATGGTTCAGTTTTTTAAAATATGATCCCATAACTTTTACATAGAAAAAGTCATATCTTATATTTGTTGGCTTAAGGGTGACTGAGGTAGGGTGACTTAAAAACCAGATTTGTTGTTAACAACGTGAGGATAAAAGCAATGTAACTCAGATATGTGCACAAATCAGCACTAACGTCTGTTACTAAAGATTCGTGTGAATAAACTGAGTAGAAATGGCCTAATGTAACAATGGAGACAAGATGTATCCAAGCATCCACACAAAAGGTTCATTTCACTTAAAGAAAATAAGATGCATTTGAAGTATTTAGGGGAGGGGGGAATTCTACATAAACTCTTGCATGCCAAAACTATTTTCTTAAAACCCATCCTGAGTTAACAGATGTTGAATTAAACAGGGAAAATAACTGAAAATACTTGATTTACTAGTTTGTCAAGTATTTTAACTAAATATAGGTTAAGACTGACATCCCAATCTAAAAAATTTAAGCTCCATGTAAGTGCTACAATCAACTATTTTCTTCTATTAGATAACGCCATACAACTGACAAATTATGCAGACTCTTTCAAGCCTAAACCATTTTTCAGAAGTGCTGACAGAAGTTTGATAATGGCAAAACTTCTACAGAGCCTAAGTGAGATGTTCCTTTTTCTGTAAAGGGCCAGATAGTAAATACTGTGTTTCCCCGAAAATACCTGGCCGGACAATCAGCTCTAAAGCATCTTTTAGAGCAAAAATTAATATAAGACCCAGTCTTATTTTATTATAAGACCGGGTCTAAAATAATAGAAGATAATACTGGGTCTTATATTAATTTTTGCTCCAAAAGACGCATTAAAGCTGATTGTCCGACCAGGTCTTATTTTTGGGGAAACACGGTACTGGGGTGCCAAAAAAATGTATACACATGACTTGTATTCATCTTTTGTTATCAGTATATATTGAGTATTACAACTTTAATACACAGTTTTTTCCTTCCTTAAAATCGTATATATGTTTTTGGCACCCTCTGTATTTCAGTCAATGTGAAGAACAACTTAAATCTGTTGCATATTATTTTGTTTTGCAACACTTTAAAATGTAAAAACTGCTTGGCTGGTGGGCTGCCTTGGGCCTGCTGTTTGCCCAACGTTTCTATCACCACCTGCAGTGCTAGTAAAAAATACAATTTCTTCAGGTCTATTACTTCAGAATAATGAATGGGCCCAGAACTCTGCTTTTTAACCGTATCTCTAACTTCATTCTTCTGCATACTGATTTCAGAAGCACAGGAAGTCAAAGCAAACCTAAGAGTGACATATGGTAACTCATGCTCCCTATTAAGTGCTTATTTCCAGAGGCAAGTAGGCATATATTCCACGTCAGCCTTACCTACCTACATCCCCTTGGGACGCACGCTTCTATGCAACCACAAAACTGTCGGTTTCAAACTACACAGAAATAGCAAACACTAAAAAATCAGATGCTAAATCAATATCACATCTTTCTTCGTTTGTTTTTTTTCAAATGGTCTCCAATTTTTACTGGCGGTTCCTCAATCGTTTTTCTTTTGCTTTCCCTTCCTAACGCATATCTTTACTATTTAATTTAATCCACTTGTTGCCATACTCATTTTTGTTCCCCCTCAAACATGCAATTTCAACTGGGATTTGGAGAAGACAATGGAATCAGGACTACTGAAATCTATCACCACCTCCACATGTCCCTTCTCATTCCCCATCTCCCCAGGAGTTTAAGAATGGTGCCTCACATTTCATGTTACAATGTATCATGAAGTTAAGGAACAGTTACAGTGTACCATGAAGTCAAGGTACAATGTATGCATGTTTTTCACAAATCCCTGAACTGATTCACCCAGAGCACTTATTAGAACTACAGGTTCTTCCACTCCGGGCTCCTTCTAAGGGTGGGGCCTGGGAAATAATACATTCTACAAACATTCCGGGTGATCCTGAAGATTAGATAATGACTCCACCACATTGGAGCCTCAATTATGTACCACCAGCTGGAGCCCCTGTTGTTAATAAACGCTCAAGTTCCTTGCTACTACCACCTATCCCGTGCATTCCAAGGCACAATCTAACCAAGTCAGAAATTGGGTGGAAACTATGGATTTAAAAAAACGGACAAAAAGCAGAGTCAAATACATATCAGAATCTTGGACAGTTGAGGGACTTCTCTCTTCTCTCAATTTAGAATTATTAAAATGCAAAAGCAGCAAATACTGCTAAACCACAGTCTTCATACAGCTTCTACTCAGGAAGACTAATTTTCTTTCCACATCATCTGCAATCCAAACATGCCACTGTCTCAATTCTTCAACAGAAAAGCGTCTCCTATGATTGCACGAGGCAAAAATGATATCCTCCTCTGACTCCATCTTTTGTTGAACATAAGTTTGATACAGGCTGACAGAAAATAAAATCTCAGCTCTACTATTCTACCGGTTGCGTAACAGTTTCACTTAAAAAATAAGTGTAGGGATGGGTGATAGGAGTGAGGAAGAATAAGAGGCACAAACTTCCAGGTATAAAACAAACAAGGCACGGGGATGTAACGCACAGCACAGGCATGTAGCCAGTAATATCTTAACTGTGTGCAGTGACTGATGGTTACTAGGCATATTGTTGTGATCGTGCTGTAAGGCAAACAAACGCAGAATCAGTGCTGTACACCTAGAACTAATATAATATTACATGTCAACTATACTTTTTTAAAAAACAAAACAAAACAAAAATGCTTCACGAATAATAAGATCAAAAACGTGTTTGTCGTGGGTCCAGTACCTTCCTCGCAGGGATACGAGGCGTGGCGCGCACTGAGCCCTCAGCTCAGTTCCCCTTCCCGTCAAGTCGCTCCCGATGGGAAAGGCGACTGCGGGGCTCCCGGCGCCGGGGCGGGGTGCGCGGCGGGAAGCGAGGGCCGGACGGAGGCGAGAGCACAGCGGGGGCGGGAGAGAGGAAGGGGCAGGTGAGGAGAGCGGGTGAGCCGGGCCTCCGCCCGAGGATGCGTGGCCGGAGCGAAGGGTCCGAGAGGCACGAAGCCGGCAGCGGTGGTCATTACCTGCGTCCGAGCAGCCGCGGCGGGGCTAGGGCCGCGGAAAGCTCCTCGTAACTGCGGCCGCCCCCGGGGGGCGCCCAGGCCTGGCCGCAGCCCCAACCTCTGTGCGCCCAGCCTCGCAACGCCATCTTCCCAACCTCTGCCCCACCATGGCCCGACCTTACCCACCCCTGCCACGGAACCACTTCCGGGGCGAAGGAAGAACCATAGAGCGCCGAGCAGCAGCCTGGAGCGCCACCGCGCGGCTGAGCCGAGGCCGGACCCCCCCCCCCCCCCCCCCCCCCCCCCGAGGGCCGCGGGCCGCGGGCCGCGCCGCCGCCGGGCCGACCATCCCCCGCATCCGTAAGCCGGGACCTGGGACAGGCATGGAGGAGCCTCCAACCCGTTTGCAGATGAGGCCCGGAGGGAATACTAGCATTTACTGAGTAATGCCCTGCACCAGGCACTTTCCCTAAAGTTATTGTATTAATCTCCCCCCTCCCCCGCCAAACCCTTGAGGTTGGTATTTTTACTGTTTTGCAGTGGCTCAGAGGTTCAGAAAGTGAGTGGAGGAAACAGCATTGCAACCCAAGATTTCTTAAATTACCACTCGGCTTTTCTGCGTCTCTCCATTTCATTATGACACTTAAAAGGATGTGCCTCATATCTTTAACAAAAAATCTAAGCATGAAATGAAAATCTGTATTCTAGATAAAATTCAAACTTCATGACTCAGACCTTGCTATCTGTCAGTCAGCTTTATTTCTTGCCACCGCATCCTTCCCTCAGACCCTAGCTGCAGCCGTACTTAGTCATCTGCAGTTTCTGAAATGAAACTTCTCCCAAGTTCCTATTTCTCCCGAGTTCACACACCATTCTCTCTGCTGGAGACACCTTTACCTTCTCTCCCTGCTCAGCCTACCTAACCAACGTGTCTTCAGGCCAACCACAACTGTCTACACAACTACAGCTTCTACAAAGCTGTAGAGGAGGAAAAAGTTTTGCTGGACCCTCTTAGGGTCTCTAACCAGGTCTGAAAATTAACTGACAATGACAAATTAAGGGGAGAAAAGGATACACATTTTATTGAATTTTTGCATGTACTTGGGAATCTTCACAGAATTAAATAAAGTGACCAGAGCAAGAAGCTTTTATACCTTCTAGACAATGAAACAGTAATTTGTGAGTAATTCACAAGACAGTGGAGTGAAGGGGTAGTCCACCTGGGACTGGGTAATCCTTATCTTAACTAGAAGGATAAGAGTTAGTTTAACAAGGTTTGTTTGCTCATTGCTCTGGTTCCTGGTCTCTGGCCTCTGGGCTTAAAGGGTCTGCCTCTAGGAAAAGGTATCTTTATTTCCTGCTTTTAGACAGAAAAGTGGGAACAATGTCGGCATTACTGCTTCTTAATTGCCTTCAGCTCAAAATAACTTTTCTGTCAAAGAGGTATGTTTTGGGGCGACATATTCTGGTTTCCTTTAAGACCTTCCCTAGACCTTCACTCTAATTTGCATGACCTTCCTTTGTGCTTTTATACTGCTCTGCGCATATCACTATAATAGCACCCCATTCTGTAAATGCTTGTTAAGTGTACCTACAGTATGCCAGGCAGTGTACTAAACCTGGGATGTATTTTAAAAGACACTGTCTCCGACCTCACAGAGACCCTACTCTATTGGGGGAGAAGAGACCAAGTAAATAAACAGCCCATTACAATACACGGGGAGAAATGCTATGATCAATGGAGCAGAAGGCTCTGTAGGAGTTTACAGGAGGAGGAAATAACACAGTCGACGGACGGGGAATGGGAGGCGGAGGGCAGGGCTTCCCAGAGAAACTAATGGAGGTCACCAAGAGGAAAGCAGGGCCGAATGTTTTAGAGAGAATAGCATTTGTGATGTCTTCCAGGGCATCATTTGTTTGAGAAACTAAAATAAATTCACTTTGGCTTTGCATATGTCATGCAGGGTGTCATGCGGGGTCTCTGGTCCCGCTCCCTGCACAAGAACGCAGGATATGGTGAGGCCAAAAAGGAACACCCACAGAGCCATAGGTAGGGGAGTCATACCATTATATTCTCGCTGGCGGCTGGGTTGGAGACACAGGAAGCAGGAGCCACATGATCTGCAGCCTACCGTCCGCTTCTCTGCCAACCCACCTCACTTGCTAACTGCAATCTGTGCTTGCCAGCCACCATCCGCTGGTAGCATAGCCACGGCAGTTATATTAGTGGCCGATGGCTCACTGGTTACAGCTGACAGCCAACTAGCCACAGCTGATGGACATCCAATCACAGTTGATGGCCATTTACTACCCGAGGCAGCACCTTTCCACATGAGCCCGAGAGCCTGGAAACTGCACTCCTGGCTCTGTCCCCACACCATAGGTGTCAACGTTGGGATTTGATTTTAGTCTATTTGCAAGCTAGTAAGTTTGGATACTGACAGAAACAGGAGACTCCTGGGTCAGAGACAAGGCTGTTACCCAGGGCACAACAAGCAGCATGAGCATCATGTTTGCATGGGTTCCCCTTGTTCTCCAAGGTAATGGGCCAGATGGATGTTGAACATGCAGGGGATGTGTATCTCAACTGAAGAACACTGAACTTGAGTTATCTACCATTTAATAGTAAGCGGTAAGCAAGCAAACAGCCTTGGAAGATGAAGATGTTTTCCTGTCCAGCAAAGGGCAGGTTTCCTTGCATCTGAGTCTATTTGGACTGTCATAGGAAAAGCCATAGACTGGGTGCCTTACTCAACAGAATTTATTTCTCACAGTTCTGGAGGCTGGCAGTCTGAGATCAAAGTGCCAGCAGGGTCAAGTTCTGGTGACAGCTCTCTTCCTGGTTGCAAACTGCTGACTTCTTCCTGTGTCCTTAAGTGGTAGAGAGAGAGAGAGCAAGCTCTCTGGTGTCTCTTCTTGTAAGAACACTATTCCCATCAGGAGGGCCCCACTGTCTTACCTCATCTACACCTAATTATCTCCCAAAGGCCTCAGCTCCAAATACCATCACGTTGGGGAGTAGGTCTTCAACATACGAATTTTTAATTTTAAGGGGACACAATTCAGTCTATAATACGTTGGAAGAAAGAGATAGTATTGCCCTACAGAGCAAAGGCAGGCTTACTGACCATTATAAAAGATTCCAGTTCTCTAAAGTCAGCATTCCTCTCCTATAATGAAACCTATTGAGTGTGCAGGTGCCATTTACCCTCTTTGAGTTATTTGCCCCGTGGGAATTGGAACTCAGGGAACCGACACAGAAATGCTGACACTGGCTAATGCTGTTGCTGTGAGCAATAAATTGTCCTTCACCGCTGACCCCAAATTCTTGTGTTTTCTACCAGCATCCATAAAAGTGTGTCAGGCTAACTTATTGTTTGTTGATTTTTTTTTTATGGTAGCCATTCTGAGAGGTTGTGAGATGATATCTCACTGTAGTTTTAATTAGCATTTGCCTGCTGATGAGTGACATTGAGCATCTTTTCATATGTCTGTTGGCCATCTGTATGTGCTCCTTAGAGAAATGTCTATTCAGGTCCTCTGTCCATTTTTTAATCAGATTGTATGAATTTTTTACAGATCTTGGATATTAACACTGTATCGGACATATCATTGGCAAGTATCATCTCTCATTCAGCAGGTTGTCTTTTTGTTTCGTTGATGGTTTCCTTCACAGTGCAAAAACTCCTTAGTTTGATGTAGTCCCGTTTGTTTTTTTTTCTCTTTTGTTTCCCTTGCCTTAGGAGACATATACCACATATATATATAAAACTAAGCAATACCAGAGAGTTTACTGCCTATTTTTTCTTCTAGGAGTTTTATGGTTTGGGGTCTTACATTTGTCTTTAATCTAGTTTTAGTTTATTCTTATATATGGTGTAAGATAGTGACCCAGTTTCATTCTTTTGCATGTGTCTGTCCAGTTTTCCCAACACCATTTAATGAATAGACTATCTTTACCCCATTGTAAATTCTTGCTTCCTTTGTCATAGATTTATTGACCATATAGGGGTGGATTTATTTCTGGTTCTCCATTCTGTTCCACGAATCTATCACCCCAATCAAGATACAGAAAATTTCCATCATCCAGAAAGTAACCTTGTGTCCTTTTATAGTCAACCCATAACCCTGTTCCCAGACACTGGCAACCACTTATCTGTTTTATGTCTTATAGTTTTGCCTTTTCAAGAGTATCTAGAAATGAATTCATACAGTAAGTTTTGGTATGAAAATATATTTTTATTTCTTTTGGTTAAATACCTTGGTGAGAGACAGCTGGGTTGCATGGTATAATGTTTAATTGTCCAAGAAATTACCAAACTGTTTTCCAATGTGGTTGTACCATTTTATATTCCCTCCAGCAGTGTGTGATACTTCCAGTACTTGGGATTGTCAGGTTTTGTTTTTAGCAATTCTAATAGGTGTGTAGGGGTATTGTATTTTGATTTTAATTTGCACTTCCTTAATACAAGTTGTTCTTTTTAAATAAACAAGACTTGTCTGGAGACACAATGTTTCAAAACTGGGGGCACCTTGGGAGGAAGTAAAGGGAGTCCTTGGTGGAGAACTTGTTGGAAACAATTGCATTGGCTGCTGGCTTTGCCTCCTACAGAAAGACTAGGGGAGCTCTTTCCCTGTCCTGTCTGCAGGGACCTGCAGTTCTTCCTTCTGGTCAGGAGAGGGCAGGAGAGGCCAGAAAATAAGCTGTCCAGGGCTCTGTTTATCAGGCTCCAATATCAATAGTATTTGGATGCAGTGGTATGTTCACAGTTTTGCTGGAATGCTGTTCGCTCTGAACCTGCTTAGCGGCTACCTTGTGAGACGACTTCCCAAATTAATCTTGTGCAATGAATCAATGCCAAACTTTAACTAACCTTGTAAAATCCTTCCCTGCCAAATCATAACTACTAACCTACCTTACGAACTGAACTACCGAAACTGAGCTACTGTTGTAGAATCCTTACTAAGTATACTCTCCAGTGTTACTCTGCAGAGCTTGTGTTGGGGGAACCATATGCAGCTGAGCTGGGTGAACCCCTGTTCTTCTCCAACTTTGCAGGAGCTGAGAGACACTGAGAAAGGACTGTAGGGTACAGGTCTTCAGACCCCCAGGTGGCTACAGGCCCTCCTCCTTAGGACCTGGACTGGGGCAGCTCAGACGGAGCACTGCACAGATCTTCTGGGGCTGGGGTGCAGAGTGCCCCCAAAGATGTACTCCAGCTTGAAGCCTGGGCTCCCCTCTGGAAGTTGGAACCAAAAGGTCCTGAGGAGGGTGGCAAACATCAGGAAGAGCTCCATCTGAGCCAGCTGGTCCCCTGGGCACACCTGATGCCCTGTAAGTGGAGCAAAAGGTTAGAAGGTGACAGGAGTCGCTGTGTCTGTTCCACCACACCCCCTACCCAACACCAATGGCCCAGTGCTGTGCCCAGTACCTGCAGAGAACAGCAGGAAGGCCTCATTGAGCAGAAAGTTTCCATCCTTGTCCAGGACGTTGAACTGTTGGGGGTGGGGGTCTCCCAACATTCAGCGTCATAGAGCAGAGAGGCCAGGTAGGGTAAGATGATGGTGCCCTGTAGAGAGGAGCTGGTTTGGCTCAGGGAGCCTCAGCTGGCCCAGAACCCAGCCCCGACACTCGACTGAAGTGAGCTTGGAGAGCACCCCACACGCTGGTAAGAGTGGCCAGGGGGTGGGGGGCCTCAAGGAGATTCATCAGACAGACCCTGTCGGGGTTCCCTCCATCCAGGCTCACCTCAGTGACCTGGCTGAGCATTACACTCTCCTGGCTAAGGGCCACCCACCCCATCCTAAAAACTCCCAACCTAGGCCAGAGATGGCTGCTGCCCCCTTCGGAGAATTCCAGAAGCTGTGGGCGTGGCTAGAGAGGACCAAGTTCTGGACAGGGCAACAAACATTGAGAGAGAGAGAGAGAGAGAGAGAGAGAGAGAGAGAATGGAATGGAAGACGAAACGGAAGAAAGACTGAATAATAAGGAGAGGAGACAGAAGCTTCCTTTTTAGGATTGGGGAGAGGAGAAGGCGAAGCCTAACCCTCACGCTATCTCAAAGGAGAAGTGAGTGAATGGAAAGAGAATCCAACTGATCAGATGGCAGCAGAGAGAAGCCGAAGGCTCCTGTGTGTCACTCCTTCTACTTGCACTCACCAGGAGGCCAAAGTGGAGCCAGGAGGGGCTTGGTGATGACCCTGGGACCTGGGGCACTCAGCTCCAGGAGCTCTGAGGAAGGCTCACTTAACGAACACCAGAGAATTAAATCAGCCATCCCTGTCGGGATCAGAGGATTGGCTGCACGATTCAGCCACACGATTCTAGGTTTTGACAAAGTATCTTGAAATTGAAAACAAACCCGAAAACCTCAGCAGAGTTTAAAGACTGCAACCCAAACAGAAGCCAATAAAGAATGCAGAAATACCAACAATGCAAATGCTTTCAGAAAGCAGTTTTATTTTTATTTTTAAGTTTTTCTTAGTTGCAGTATTGCAGGCAGAAGGACCTGATGCTGGTCGTCCAAAACGACAGGCATCCAGTCTTGGTCACTCGGTAGTTTTTGGCAGAGGGTTTGGGAGGTACATGTTTTTGCTGCTTCCTTGTGAGTTATACACAATTAGAGTCCTGGGAATTTCGCCCTGTTTTCCCTACCTGGGATGAGGTAACCTTTGCATTACAATAGTTCTTAGTAATCTCCCTCAGATGCAGAGGCTCTGGCAAGATGCTCTTTTCCCTCCAGAATTATTTATATCCTGTTCTGGGTCATGTTCTGGACTCCTTGCAAAGTGACTGACTGATCTTAATTCATGGGACAGGCTCAGAGCATAGCCAGTCCAGCGCACAGAAAGGACAACCTTCCCGCTCCCTAAAATGAAAGAGCCGTCTGCCTGTTGGGTATCCCCTGGGAACTCTATGCCAGTTTCTTCCCAGCTTCTTCCCAGTAAATGGCAGTTTGGAGCTCACAATCAAATGGAATGTCCGAGGAGAGACAGGCTTGAAATGCTATGGGGGTGGGGGCGCCACTGCTGTTGCCACAGTGGTTCAGAACAGTTTAGGAATATCTGTAACATTTAATGATCTACTGTCAAGCTTTGATTCTACTTTCAGGAAACATTTCTCGCCCAAGTTGGAAAAGCTCCATATTGATTCCAGGCTGTTAACGGTCCCCTGGAGCTCTGATCACATAACAACTCCTAGAATCAAACTGGCAGGAATGGGCTCTTAATAAGAAAATTTCTAACCCCAAGTGGCATTAAGCAGAGCTGAACCTTGGTTCCCTCCCTTTTAACTTGATCTAATGTGGCACAGCTTTTAGACAACCAGGGCCCAAATCCTCCTGCAAACAACAAGATGAGCTGATGACATGGTCCTATCCTCACATTCCAGGAGATATTTTGTCAAACTACAAACTTGCTGGCCCATTATTACCACAGACAGCTCAGTATCAGCCAATCAGCAGACAGACAGACAATGCAAAACATCCTCATCTAACACATTGGTTCATTTACTTACCTGGAGAGGCATCTTTGGAACAATATGAACGGCAGGGAGTCGGTGGAAAGAGCAAAATCTTTGGCATCAGAGGGACACGAATTTGAAACTGTTAAGTCACTTACTAACTGTGTATTTGGGGCAATTACTTGAGCTCTCTAAGCTGAAGTGTCCCTGTCTGTAACAAAAAGAATAACGATAATAACATCTAAAGGATAGGGTTGTCATGAAGAAGAAATGTGTGGAAGCAAGAACCTCAAGTCTGATCAAATTAGTAATAAATTACGAATCACATCCTGGCAAGGCCTTAGGCGTCAAGTTGGCCCTGCACCGTGGTTGTGAGAACTGAACAAAGACTCGGTGATGCAGAGACGGGGGCCCCCACCTTCCCTCCTCATGCACCTTCAAGGCTTCCGCTGAGGACAGGACAGAGTGCTGAGTCAAAGCCCCCTTCTGAGGAAAGGCTTGGGGTTCTGGCCACCACTTCTAGCCACAGAGTGGTCGCCCTGCACCAGAGCACCAAGATGAGTGACTGTTTTGTTTTCATTAAACTGTCAACCTTGCCACCTACACATCAGTGCTACGTTACCATTAAAATGCCTCCCAATGGTCCTCAACTGCTGGCATTCACTCCTCATGAAATCCCCACCACTTGAAAGTAGGCTGGATGTACGACTTACTTCTAACAAATAGAATATGGCAAAAGTGATGGGCTGAGATTAGGTTACAAAAAGACAATAGCTTATGTCTCGGGTACTCTCTCACTTGCTCTAACTGAGGTCAGCTGCTATGTTTCGAGGGGCCCTATGTAAAGGCCCAAGTATGAAGGAACCGAGGGTGGCCTCCAGCCAATAGCCCATGAACAAATGAAGCCGGAAGATAGCCATACGAGTGAGCTGAAATGGAACCTCCCCCAGTGGCGCCTTTGATGGAGAAACTGACCTAAAATGATTCCCTGCCATGTGGAACTGACCCAAGATAGTGGCCCGAGCAGAGAGAGATGTCCCCAGCCTAAGCCCCAGCCCACTTCCACATAACCCCCTCCAAGCCACACCCCGAGCCAATCACCAGATGACTCGTACCACTTCCCCAACTCAAGGAAGTCCCCAACCCATAAAAACCTGCTCAAAACCTTGCTAGGGGCTCAGTCTTTGGGGAAGGATCACGCTGAGCCCACCGGCGTAATAAAGCTGACTCTCCTAACTCTCTGAGTGCCGCTTGGGTTCTTTCCGGTCCTGGCATCCATAGCACCTTCAGATGCTACTTGCAGCCCCAGCCAACAACTTGATCATAACATCATGAGAAACCTTGAGTCTGAGGCACCCAGCTAAGCTGCACACAGATCCCTGACCCACAGTAACTGCGAGCTAATAAGTGCTGTTGTTTTAAATTGCCAAGTTTTGAGGTAATTTGTTACACAATAAGATCGATAGATAACTAATTCAATCAACATCTTTTATCTAGAATCTGCATGGCTCTCTCAGTCAGCCGTTGTGAGAGCTGAATGATGTAGTCAGCTGAAAGCCCTTAGCACACAGTAAGCTTTGGCAAAGAGCGGGAATTACTATGTTATCATCCAGACCCTCTCTGAGGCAGAGCTTGTGAAAAAGATTTTGCAGGGTTTGTTCCTCCACGGGGGACTGGAGGGAAGGGGAAGGATCCAGATTTGACCACCCTCTGTGTGCCAGATGCTCAATATACAAAGTGTCTGATGGGGTAGAAGCTGTTGTCTCCACTTTACAGATAGGAAAACTGAGGCTCGGACAGGACAGCTACTTTTACCCAAGGTTAGAAAACTGGTGGAGCCAGGATTTGAACTTAGGTGATAACCAGTTTGTCCCCAAGAGAACTCTAGTCATCTTTTCTTCTGTGATTGTGATCTTGAGATGGACATGAACACAGGGCCTGACACTTAGTGGGCGCTGAATCATTACTGAATGAGTGAAATAATATCACCCCATTTTATACTGGTTTTGAGAGGTTGAATGAGTTGCCCAAGATCGCACCGTAAGTAGCAGGGTGGGACCAGAAGCCACTCCTGTCTGACTCAAAGCCGAAAATGCTTCCTCTACAACAGCAATGAGAGCAGCCACAGACCAAAGAGAGTAACGGGAACAGGTGCCTGTAGCCCAGAGGCCCCTGGGTAACAGCAAAGGTACCAGGCACAGGGCAGTAAGCCGGGGCATAACCAAGGCCTCCTTACTCTGGACAGCTCCGTGCTGGACCGTGTAGACGAGTACCTGGCACAGGGTGGTGGCCGTGCTGTCGGTGCCTCCAGAAACAGGTCGATCACCACCTGGATTAGGGTCTCCTCATTGAATGTGCAGACAGGATCGTCTGTCACCTGCTGGGTGGGTGGGCAGGTGGGGGAAACAGCTCTGGGTCTGCAGTTCTCTCCTAACAGAGCACTGGTGTCCGGCCGGTCCCTACACTTGTAGGACCAGAACTCCTCTAGGGTCAGACCTCTTAGGAGGGTCTGAGTCCAGGGCTACACCAGCGTTTCAGGTGAGGACTGCCCTTGGGTTTTGGCCTTGACATTAGGCAGGTCTTCTGCGTCCCGCCATACTCATGTCTGCAGAAACCAGCCTTGGTCTGGGAAATGATAGGAAGGGAAAACCCTTAACGGCTGATGCTTCAGGAGGCTCTGAGAGCTTATAGACTGAGTCAGAGATGAGGAAAAGAGGCCATGGTCTGGAAACGAGGTACAGCCCTTTCCCTTCCTCTGCAGCCATTTCAGTCCCACCTGGGTGGTCTGGGCCAGGTAGCAGCTGATGAAGTCCTTGGGGGTGTTGGGGGCCCTGAGCTGGTGCCTGCTCATCTCCTGGAGGATATAGCCCCGCACAACCTCCTGGTACCTAAATATCTTCTGTTGGCGTCCTGGGAGGCAGCAGAAGGCCCAGGGGAAC
Source organism: Rhinolophus sinicus (assembly GCF_057876585.1). Lineage (NCBI taxonomy): Eukaryota > Metazoa > Chordata > Mammalia > Chiroptera > Rhinolophidae > Rhinolophus > Rhinolophus sinicus. The sequence continues at coordinate 48,028,528 of NC_142517.1, forward strand.
AGGTCATACACCCATGAGCTGACAGGCCCACGCAGGGCCGCTCAGGAGCTGGCCCTGAGTCAGAGCTGCTGAGAGCAGCACTGGGGGCTCCAAATTGGGCTGGGGCGTGTGCCATGGGCATCCCAGGGCTGCTCGTCATCTGGAGACCTTCTATATCCCCAAAATAATCTCGACAAATGAGAGCAGCGGTAGCAGAGATTGAGCCTAGTGCTCAGCTGGGACGCTGCAGGCCCAGATCTCTGTGTGTGGGGCTAGAACCTGCCTCTGACTCCCTGCCCACACGTCCATGCTGAACCACAACAAAGGACGTTTGAAGCTATGACTTGTCATTGGGCTGAGCAGAAGCCACCAGAATCAGGCCCTGTGGCCTTCTTGCCTACCCCTTACCCTCCCTGCTAAGCCCTGGCTGAAGCCCCTGCCTGCCCTGGGCCCCCAGCTGTTCAGTGGCCCACTTGCCTCCCTGATGGCTAACTTACCCAATACCATGTGGTGCTGATTAAGGCCAGGCCAAAGTCCACGGCTGGAGTCAGTTCCTGGAAGAATGGATGCTCCAAAACAAAGCGGCAGCCAAACACGAGGGCCCTGATGACTCTGGCTGTGGACCTGACAATGGGTACCTGAGGGGCAAAGGGTCTGCCTGAGAGCAAGGGACAGGGATCAGAGTGAGGAAGCAAACAGCACTAACCTGAGGGTTCATTGAATCTTGTATCTAGTCGCTCACTGACTCATTCATTCATTCTCATCCCTCACTCATTCACTCAACAAAGGCTTACTGAGTACCTCCTATGAGCTCAGAGAGAGAAGTGTGGGAGACAGACACCATTTAAACGACAACATAATGTGGGGCAGGTATGTGACAGCTTGGAGCAAAGGGTAGAGGGACTAGCTATGCCTGAGATCCAAGGAGGGCATCTTAGGTCAGGTGGCCTCAGTCTGAAAGGACCAGTGGTTTCTCATGGAGCGGGAAGGGGTGTGGGTTAGGATATCCCAGAGCAGGAACAGCACGTGCAAATGTTGGTGGTATAAAAGGCCTGAGATGTTGAGGAGGACATTTCCCCACCTGTAGAGAAAGGCTTCTGGCTTCCCAGGGGACTGGACATTCCCTGCCTGTGTCTACCTCCTTGTAGAAACTCCCACTTTAGTCACGTAGCTCAGATCCCCTCCTGGACCCACAAAGCGTCGACCCCTTTGTGTACACACATGCACACCAAGGCTCTGCCTCCCCTGCAGGGACGTGTTTGTGGTGCAGGGTATTAGGGTGGGGGTGGGCCCGCCCTGGCTGCCCCAAGCCCATTCCTCACCCTGCTGCTGGTGGAAGGCCTCAGCCAGCTCTGCTCCCTCTTCCTGTGGCTGCCCTTCAGGTGGGCTCAGCTGTGCCCTCCTCCCAGGATATCAACCTGATTTTGAAGATTTTCTTGTGGGGACAAGAAATGGAGGAAGAGATAAAGAAGGGAAGGGAGGATGGATCCTGGGGGGGAGGAAAGAAGGGGATGGGGCCTTTGCTGAGCCAGCTGCTGCACTGAGCACTCTCAGGTGTTTCAGATCACTTAATCTCCTCCATGTGCCCATCTAACAGACGAGCACACTGAGGGGCAGAGAGTGAGGCTGACTTGCCAGAGGTCACAGAGCCGGCAATGGGTAGAGCTGAGACTTGAACTCAGGTCTCTTCGATCTCCAGAGCTGGTTCCTTTCCATGCCATCCCCTCCCCTACGCAGAGGTGTTTAAGGAGACTGGAGTCCTCCTGGGTGTTTCCTCTGTTAACAGTTCCAGGCCAGCCCCAACTCAACTCCCTGGTACAGTCACCAATCAGCCCCCTACTTTCCCCCAGCAGGGAGACACCTTTCTCCAAACAGGTCCTGGAAGAGTGGGGTGAGGGCCGACCAGAGAGCTGCTCCGAGTTGGAGACCAGGGCCTCCTTCACCACCTGACAGCCACTCAGCACCACCATGGGCGCCGGGCCCACCCATGGAGTGAACACACTGCCTGGGTCTGGGCTAGCTGCAGAGAGACAGGGTCCCAGGGCTGGGGAGAAAGATCAGCTGGCCCCATTCCTGGACCTTCTTCTTGGCAAGAATCCCCTGCCTTCCTGCACCTAATACTCACCTCAGGTGCACCTTCTCAGAGCAGCCACCACTCCATTTCTCAGACAAGCCAAATCAATCAGAACAAGCCAGGTTCCCACACCAGCACTGGTGCCAGCTGGAGACTCAGGCTCCCTGTGCACTTAGAATAGTCAGGGCCCAGCCCTTACACACACAGCATCCGGTCTGGACCCCAACAGTCCTAGGAAGTGGGTTACGTTCTACCCATTTTACAAGTGATGTTACATTAGAGCTACTGTTTTTCAAGGCTCAGTGTCCCTTGTGGGTTTCACATATGTTACTTGAGTCCACCTTCAGTATAAATGTTCCAGGTGAGTATTACTACGTCCATTTTATGTATGGATGCCAAGAAAGACATCAAAAGACCAGGACCTCACCCCCAGATCTGCTGACTCACAGTGCAGTGCTCTTCCCACAGCCTGAGGAGCCTGGGGATCAGTCGTCTCCAACCAAATGAGAAAACAAATTTAGTCAGCGTTGATTGTGAGAGCTGAGCATTGTCATGGGGCAGAGAGTTGTCTCCTGAGTTCTCAGCAGCCATTCAGCTCTGGCCTGGGTTTCAACACAATAACTGATGGGATCCACCCACCCTTTAAGATGGCTTAGTGCAGCAGTGTTACTTGAAGGTCCCAAAGTGACTTTTCAGAAAATTCCACAACAGTGCTCTCTTGGAGCAGAGTCCTATGAAATATTAGGTTGGTGCAAAAGTAATTGCGGTGTTTGCAATTATTTTTAACCTCCAGAACCCTCTTAAGGAAGCTCTGGGCAGTCTTCACATTCAATTTTTGCAACCTCCCAACAACCTTGCGTGTGACAGGTAAGGAAATTGACACTCAAGGCCACCGAGCTAGTGAGTGGCAGGACCAGGATTCACCCCCACGTGTGTGTGACCCCAGTTCCTTTCCTTCCAAGATCCCTGGACTGAGAGAGAGAAAGAGAGTTTGTCTTCAGGGACTTTGACTCAAGGAAAGAGGTCCTACCTGGGGCAGTGTGTCTGGCTGCCGCTGAAAACTTAGTTGCCACAAGTTTCCAAGGATGGGGCAGGGGAAAGGACCAGGAGGAAGTTGGCTCCTTTCCCAGGAGAAGGTGCCGAATTTCAAGAGGAGGAAGGAGACAGCCAGGAAAACGAGCCCGCTGAGCCCGGAGAACGTTTTGGGCCTCCCCTCACCCCTTGGCTTCCTGGTCCCAGGGCTTCAAGAGCCATTCAGCCTTTTCTTTAGCTCTTTCTAGCCACCTTCCCCTCCCACCCTGTTTGGGCTCCACTTTTATGCCAATGCTGTCAGGCGGCGTCACGGAGGGAGGCAAATCCCGGGAGTCTTTTCCCAAAAGAGAAAATCCATGTGGTCACACCAGTCAGACCCAGGCCCTGCTGCTTCGCAGGGCCCCGGCCTGGGACAAATTGGGACATCTTCATTCCCACAACAGCCTCACCTCTGGCCCATGGAACTCAACCACAGCCAGGCTCATCTCAGCCGATCACATGGGTCAGCGCAGGGAGGGACAGGAGACAACCACTGGCTGTGGCATTGTCTCCCTTGGGGAGATGCTGTTCCATCTCATGAAAGCTGGTCTGTGGGTCCTGCTCTCTTCTGCCCAGGCATCAAGCAGCGTCTTGCCAGCTTCCCAGCCACCCCGTGGCCCCAGCTCCTACCTCTGGTCAGTTTGAACTCTTCACCTGCCCAGGGTCCCCATGTTTGTCAGTAGTCAAGTTCTGTAGCCTTTGTTTTTGTTTCAACCGTCCTGGAGCCAGACTGCTGAGGTCCAGAGCCTCGTTTTAGCGCTTACTAGGTGTGTGACTTTGGGCAGGTTATGCAGCCTCCCCTTACCTCCGTTTTCTCATCTGTACAATGGAGATATGATTTTAGCCAACTGCCTGTCAGGGTTGTTGTGCCAGGAGATACACGGTACAGTCAAGTTGGGTACATTGAGGATAGTTTAATAGAGATTGTTTACAAAGGTGTATGGTCAGGGGTTAAGGACGCCACAGGCATAGCGCAGTGTTCCAGGGCTAGCCATGGTGGGAACCCCTTTCTTCTCAAGCCTTAAAGAGTTAAGGGACATTGTTTAATGGGTCTAATGTGGAAAAGCCAACCCTAATCTCTCCATCAATACGGTCACTGCTTTCCCATTTGTATGCCTTTGCTCATGCAGCTCCCTCCGCCTAGTGTGCTTTCCCCCTGCGTCTCTACCGCTAGATGTTCTATCTTCAAGGCCTAGCTCCACTGGATATGGTGACAACAATGCTCACCTCCCAGGGCTGTTTGAAGCTGCGCGGAGACAGTTACAGGAAAGTGCTGCGGATAATGTACCACGCTAGCGCAAATGTTGTTCCTGCTGCAATTTCCACAAAACAGATCCCTTCTGTTTTTTATAAGTTGCCCTCCTCTCCCCAACAAGTCATGTTCCTTCTTCCTCAAAATGTTGCTTAAGAAACTACATTTCTCTGAAAGCTTCTCTAGGCAACTCCATCAGCCTCTAACCACTACCTCCAAATACCCCAACCATCTCCCATAGTGGCCTTGCCTTGTTCTGGGTTGAATCCTTGGCTCTGTTAACTACGCTGCGTGTCCACCCCATCTTTTCCACAGTATGACAAGCTCCTAAGGGCAGATGCCAGGTCTCCCTTTCTTTGGATTTCTCTGTCATCCAATTGTTTGGAGTCCCAAGATGCCATTGAGTAGTGTAGACTTACTGATAGGAGGACCTGTTGGGCCCCCAAGGCCCCGTCCCCCAGTTCTCAATATTCTTCTTGATGGGAGCTCCTGTATGGCACCCCTTTCACTCATGCCCAGACTCTCTTTCATACATGTCACCTCCTTTCCCCACTGCAATGTGAGCTACTCGACGCCAGGGATCGTTCTCAACGGAAATATCTCACACATAACCTAGTGTGATGTTCCAGCCTTCTATTTCATTCAGATGGTTTGGAATGTGAGAACGGTCGTTTTTTGGGATGTTGAGATGGGTGGTGCTGGTGGTAATGGGGATTTAGAACAGGTGAAAGTAGTTGGGCTGTGGCTGTGATGGTGACTGTGGTTTTGGAGTTGATGGTGACATAGAAAGATGGGTCTGTCATCTGACTTGTGACCCACTGACCGTATTTTATTTGGCTCCAGCTGTCATCAGGGTATCTTGGCCAGGTATGCTTCTCAGATATATAGCACCTGAGGCCTTTTCTTTAAGACACAGAAATGTATGTGTTACCCTAGTGGGAGACTTCCCGCTCAACATTCCTAAGTGTGTTGAATTTTGACAAGCTTCCTCTCCTCTCTCCCTCGCCCAAGAGTCACAGCGTTCTGGCAGCTGAGGGTGGGATATGGCTCCTGGAACAGAGACACACTCAGCACACAGGGTCAGGCTGTAGTTGGAGTCCAGGAATGGCAGGTCCAGGACACAGACCTGGAATGGAGGCCCCAGGGCCATCTTCATTGCTTGACCAAGGTCCTCAGTGTCCGATGGTGAGATGCAGGCGATGAGGGAGATGGTGGAGGCAGGCCACAAGGGTTCAACTTAAAGCGAAGTCCCCAGTCAGAGTATGTCTACGAGTACCTGTGGGAGCCCACTCTCAAGCTGCACCTTCATAGGTGGCCTTCCTGATTCCAGCCATCAGTGCCACCCAGGCCATGGGGCTCCCTCTTTAGAATTCTAGGCCAAGGATGGACAAAACTCTGACCTGTCTTTCTTGCTCCTCTAGGAACCACTCAAATCAACTACGATACCCTTTCTGAGGTATTTTTACATCAAACTTCTCGTCCAACGCTCTCTACAATACTGTGAAGGATGTTACTGCTCCCACTTTACAGACAAAGAAAGCAAGGCTCAGAAGCCTGAACTGATTTTCTCAAGAAAGTAGTAGGGATACAGTTCTAAGTCTTCTGTCTCCAAGCTCCATTTTCTCTTTTCTCTTTCAACAGCTGCCTCCAGCTGGGACAAGCCAATATACTCAAAAGGAAGTTTACTAAAGGCTAATAGAAAACAGATGTGAGAAACCCAGAGCTAGCCATGCTTCCAGAGGTTCTCGTGCAGCTGTAGTGGTCTCCTTCGAAAGGCCCAGGCTGGCCCCAGGTCTGCCCATTGCATCCAGTCTGATGCCGCACCCAGAAACCTCATCTTCAGCTCTGAGATGCCCTTTACTCTTCCTTCTCTGCCTGTAGACCCCCATCCAGAGGAAGGGAGCCTTCTGTGGCTCTGAGAGAAACAGTAGATAAAGAGTGCCTATCACAGCTTCAGCCAAGGGAGCTGTGCCCCAGGCAGGAGCCATTCCCTCGTAACAGATTGCCCCTCATTGTAGATCCCTCAGCCCTGCCCCCAGCCCCGGCAATGGATGGATATCAGATCAAAAGACTGCCTTCTCCCACCTCCAGACCTACCCAAATCCAGTGCCTAATCCATGCTCAGTGCCTGCATGGTTTGGGGCTACCTGTAGCACTCAGCCCCTCCACATCTCCCTCCAGGATGAAGGGGAGAAGAGATAAAAATAAGGAGATACAAAGACCACCAGAGATGGAAGAAATGAGGAGATGTGAGGCATACACCTGAACAAAGAGAGAGATTTTTATTTCTTATGTTTGTGTTTAATTTGCACAATGTGCTCCAATGCCTCATAGGAGTGAATGGAACAAACACAGGAGGCCTGACTGCCCCTAGACAGTTAGGTGAAGTCCCCAAAGGACTGTAGCTATTTCTGGGGGAGGGTTTGAGACCCAGGGAGGGGAGGGTCCGTCTCAGAGACCACATCCAGGCAGCAAGGGCAGGAGCCGGGGTGAGAGGACATGGCCCTGCTTTGCACATTTTAGTACTAATCACGCCTTCTTTCACTCTCCAGAGCACCCCATTGTGATTGTTCCCCATCAACACTCTATAACCACTGACTCTGTAAGTCTCCAGGCTTTGTAGGAGGGGAAATGACGATGTTATGTCTGACAGTTTGCAATGAACTCGGCATCTAGAATTCTGCTGAGTGTTCCAGTGAGGTTCCCACAGATACCTGCTTTCTTTCAACCTCTGCTTTGAAGAAGGGGAGTGGGGCAGCAGAAGGCACTCCATGCCATTGCTGGGCCCCAAGGAGTATTAACCCGGGCTCAGTAGGAGGCTTGGTGTCTGAAGAGTGTGGAAAAGGGCATCCAACACCCTCTCCACACACACACACACACACACACACACACACGCAGGCACACCCACACGCCAACACATCAACCTTCAAAGAGCTCCGGGCAGTAGACTTATTCATCAAACCAGAACGACCTCTTTATTCTGCTCAGCCAACTCCTCTTATCTAAACAAGATTTATGCAGCTTTTATTTAAAAATATTAACTATATTGAAGACAGTCAAAAGGCCCAAAATCTTATGAAGGATAAGGAAAATAAACAGATAAATGTACTTATCTAGTACAAGTGCCCAAGCTTCCTGTCAGCTAAAATAAGAAGGGAGAAACGACATGTTCCAGAACGCTCGCTGCGAAGCAGAGGATTTTCCCAATACCACATTCTGAAAGGGATTTGTTGTGTGGACTGTTATCTAGTAGACATTGTTGTCAACAGATTTTCTGGGAGATGGAGCAGCAGCTTTCTTCAGGCATCCTTTTCTGAGTAACTCCAGTACTGGCCAAGGACAAAGCATTGAAACCAAAGGGGCGGGGGTCTTTCTGTGAGCGTAACATGGCTCTACTGGGGTGGGGTGATTATGGGCAGAACCCTATCATACTTAGGAATGGGCAGATGGTATGTACCTCCCAAGGTATCACTTCTCAGCCAAACACTGCTTTGCTTACCTAAATATGAATGCCAGGGGCTGTATCACATGGCATGTGGCCAGGACACAGCCCTCGCAATCTTGACCAGCTACTGGGCTCCCAAAGGAAATGAACACCGAGGCTGCTCTGGGCAAAACCCTTTCATTGATTTCTTCAAGGCTGTGGCCATTCCTCCCTGAGGACAGCCTGATGCCTGCGGACTCCTACAGTCGGTCTGGGGGAGGCCCAAGGCCCCGAGACCTTTTTGGCAGCAGCCCCTAGGCCCACATCTTTATATTACACCTTTAGATCTTACCACAATCGAGATGAGAATGAGTGACACCCCCTTCCCCCCCAGGTAGAGACCACCACAGACAGGAGGAAAGGGTGTCTCTATGACCTAGGGCAGAGCTGGTCCAGTCACCTCCCCGGTGATGAGAGGTCCTGGCTGCTCTCAGCATGCTGGTTGCATGGAATGAGAGATAGACAGTCATGGAGGAGGAGGGAGGGAGAGAAAGAGACATATGCAGAGAGCAAATGTTTAAAGTCTCTTCTTCAGCCATAAGTTCCGTGTCTGTTTTTGGTCTCCAGTGCCCAGCATAGTGCCTGACACTTAACAGATGCTCCATAAATATTGTCTTGGGGGGGATAAGATAAAAACCTGAGGGGACTGGAGTCCAGGTATCGGGAAGCTGGGAGACAGGAGATGGCTTGGATCAATAAGACCTGAAGTCTGGAATCAGGCTGTCTAGGTTTGGATTCTACGTGCTTTACTACATACTTCATACATGCCTGTTATCCCAATAGAATGTAAACTCCATGAGGACAGGGATGTTTTGTTTTACTGTCACTATGGTACTGTCAGTTCCTAGAACAGTGCATGTCATTTTCTAGATGCTCCGTAAATATTTGTTGAATGAAACAAATAAGTGAATCTCTACAAGAAAATATTATAAAACTATTAAAATCATGTTTTTGAAGAATATTTGACATGAGAAAATATTCATATGTTGAGATCATACAAATTGTATATATGTTATCCCAATTTTGTTTTTAATGAATATTTTAAATGCTGTTATGTGTTTAGAAGAAAAGCCTGGAGAAATATAGATCAAATTGTTAACAGCAGTTGCCTCCTTTGTAGGGTGTGATTAAGATGCATTCATTTCCACTCTCCACATTTTCTACATTTAAGTGCTATTTGGGTTTCTAACAAAAAAAGCATGAATAATGTTTTTGATAACTAAAATAATATATGCTTAGAAAAAGCTAGAAAGAATATAGCAATATAACTTCGGCCACTTGAGGGTGATAGGTGCTTTGGTAGTGTTGTGTAACTACCCTAAAATGTAGTGGCTTCAAAAAACACCATTTTAGGGGACGGCCCAGTGGCTCAGGCAGTTAGAGCTCCATGCTCCTAACTCGGAAGGCTGCCGGTTCAATTCCCACATGGGCCAGTGGGCTCTCAACCACAAGGTTGCCAGTTCAATTCCTCAACTCCCACAAGGGATGGTGGGCAGCACCCTCTGCAACTAAGATTGAACACGGCACCTTCAGCTGAGCTGCCACTGAGCTCCCGGATGGCTCAGTTGGTTGGAGTGCATCCTCTCAACCACAAGGTTGCTGGGTCGACTCCCGCAGGGGATGGTGGGCTGTGCCCCCTGCAACTAGAAAAACGGCAACTGGACCTGGAGCTGAGCTGCACCCTCCACAACTAGGACTGAGGGGTCAACAACTTGAAGCTGAACGGTACCCTCCACAACTAAGATTGAAAGGACAACAACTTGTCTTGGAGAAAAAAAAGAAAAAAAACCCCACCATTTTATTTTGCTCAGGGATTTGGAAAGGCCTCAGCCGGTGGTTCATCTCTGATTTATGTGACATCAGCTGGGATGGCTGAGGCTGGAGGTTCTAAAACAGCTTCTCCACTCACACATCTGATGCCTTGGTACTCCGTGGCCTCCCTCTCTCTCCATATTGTATCTCATCCTCCAGGAACTCTCAATGTGGCTGGTAAATTTCAGTACGGTGGTCTCAGGATAATTGCACTGCTCACATAGTGGCTGGCTTCTGAGAGGCAGGAAGTGTGAACTGCTCCACAAAAGGGCTTTCGGCAGAAGTGGCATAGAGTCACCATATTTTACTGGTCAAAGTAGTCACAGAGTCCACTCAAATTCGAGGGGGTAGAGAAACAGACTCCACCTCGAGATGGGAGTGTCCAGGTCACACTGTAGGAAAGCAGGGAGGATGGGAGATGCTGCTGTAGACATGTTTGGAAAATACACCACCACAATACAGTGCAGGCAGCTTTTGGTTTCTTTATTGTACCTTTCTGCATGCATTATTTTTATAATCAGAAAAAATTATTGAAAGAAATATGACGCACAACAGTGCAGGCAACCATTAGTGCAAGGTAAGGTTTCAGTCAGCTGAGCCTTTCTGTGCCCCTGGACTCATTTATTTTCAATGCTAGGTCCTATTTCTAGGTGATCAGTCAGGAAGAGGCTAGGGAAGGAGCTGTCACATCACTAAGCCATTCCCCAAATCCTGGGCATTCTTATTTTCTAGCTTTCCTAAAGTCATTTCACATAAAGGTTTCTTCTCAATGCCACTTTTTTGTCTTTTTGAAGCGATCAAATTCCTTTTTGCCATGACCACAATGAAGTAAGTCTACAACACTGATTTCTACAAATATTCATTGAGCATCATGTATAAGGCACTATCCAAGAGTCGACTGAGTAGTGGGATACTTGTTAAGCACCTACTCTACGTAAAACATAATACTTAAGCCAGGAATGATCAATATACAAAAATTAGACGATTTACTTCCTTCAAGACATTTATATTCATAGGCAGAAATAGAAGGAAATAATCAAATATAATATGCAAAGCAAAAGGAAATAAACCCTAAAATAGATGTATAAGCAAAGGGTTGTAGGAATGCAGAGAAAGGCTCTGTAGAAAGGACAGCATCTGAACTGAGTTTAAAAGGAAAAACATGGCTTTGTTTGACAAGAGAGGACCAAGGGATTCCAGGCTGAGAAAAAAGCAAACATTTAAAGGTGTGAAAATATTGACCTGTTTTTAGGAAGACTGAGTAGAAAAAGAGGGCTGGGGTGGGATGGTGCGTCACCCCAAGTGAGGACCTCGGGGCACCGTTGCTCTTGCCTGGAATGCTTTATAGCAAAGCCTGCTTCTGCGATGACCATCCAGTGTCTGCTCCCTGCTCCACCCCAATTTGCACAGAAGTGGGAGCCCTTCATCATGGACCGGACCTGAACACACACCTGGCCTGGAAGTTGCAGGAGCTGGAGGAGCTTGCTGAAGGTGGAGCAGGTGCAGTCTCCATCGCCGCCTCACGACAATGAGGTATGTATGCCGATGACTAATAAGGACAGTTCTGGGCCTTTTAGGATACACACTGTGGCTATCACATGGACTGACAGAGTTCTCCCCTCATGAACATGGGTTATTCCTTTTGGTATTTCTGCCTCGTTATTTAGCAACCTTCTAATTCATGTATTTCAGTCACGAGTAACATATATTGCGGGCTGAGAGGGCCAGCTGCCTGTGTTATTTAATAAGCTTCACACTCACTCCTTTTCATTTATATCTGTGCTACTACTGCTGGTCACAATGGCATCTATTGTGGTTTTCTCAGCAAACCTAACGGATGTGATAAACTATCTTTATTTTGTAGTTTCTATTTGTTCTGTGTTATCAATGATAGTACTAAAACTGAGATACCAGGAGTCCAACCTACCTAGACCTTATAAGGTAAAAGTGAGTTCTCTAATTTTTTCTGGGTGAAATAAAATGTATTGAATATAAAAAAAGAAAGAAAAGAAAAAGAAGAGGGCTGGAGCCAGATAATGGCCACCCTGATGGCCAAGTGAAGGAATACGGGTCCCTCTATAGGCACCTGTCCCCTGAAGATTTTGAGAGGGTAAAGTACTTGACCAGCTTGCATTTTTGGTCTGCGTATTGGCAGTAGTATATAGCGTGGTTCAGAGAGGGACACCAAGGCAGGGAGACCAGTTATGAGGCTGTGAACTACAATATGAACGGCAAAGGGAGGTGGCCCTTAATGAGGGCAGAGGGAGGGAGAGGCGGTGATGGTGTGATACATGGGACCTGGAAGTGACTGTGTTTATTGGGAAGTGGAGGAGAGTTACCAAGTTTCTAGCCGGAAAGACTAAGGAGTACAGTGGTACCACTAATTAAGACAAGGAGCGCTGTTTGATTGTTGCGAAGCTGTTGGAGGCGCCTGGTAGATGCCCAGTGGAGGCATTCAGCAGGCAGCTGGAGACTGGAACTAAGGAGAGGCCCAGCTCACAGTAGGTTTGTCACTATACCTGGGGGAGTGGGAGAGAAAAGCGAGTGGGCAGAAGGCAGGAAAATGCCTCCTTACAAGGGGGCAAGCAGGTTGAGAGAGGTGGAAGGGGACCCAAGAGATACGAAAACAGAGCTGGAAGGAGAGGAAGTGAAGTATCGCTTGGACTGTCAATCCAGGGCATCAATAAAAGTGGTTGTTTACATCAGTTTTGCCCAACGGAACTTCCTGCAATGATGGGAATGTCCTATATCTATGCTGTTCAATACGGTAGCTACAGGCCACATGTGGCTACCGAGCACCTGAAATGTGACAACGGAGGAACTAAATTTTTAACCTTAAAGCCAAACCCCTGTGTTTTCAAGACAGTAATTTGCATAAAAGGCTGGATTTAAGATAGGAATTCATAGGCAGAAATGGTCAGAATCAGTACCAAAGAGTTTAAAAGTTTTTTTCGGCTACATTCAACACAGTATATTGAGAAACTCTAGGTTGAGTACCCTTTTGAATGGGTACTTAATTCTCAATGCGTTAATCTGAATGAATTGGCTGAAAGGGCAATTATATTGTTTGAATTGTGGCAAACCTTCAACAAATTGTTCGTTTGAAATGTATTTACCGCAACTGCCCATCTCATCACAACTATTCACCCTTCCCATACCCGACCCTCCTATTGGCAGCACAGGAGCTTTATTCGGTGACCATGCCCGAGAACACAGGCTTTAAGGACTAGGACCCACCACAGATAATCTAGGCATATTGGGCTCCCTGCCCCTCGCAACCAACCAGCTCTGCTATTGGCCGTTCTGAGATGTAACTCCATCGCTGTATATTCAGATCCAGGCTCCGGTGTTTCAAAGTCATTCAAAGACACCTTGCTCCCTTCCCAGAGAACTATTTTATACACCAAGAGTTTTTACAAAATCCAAAATAATTTTATTCACTTTTTCAGATTTTTGCTTCCACAAGGTGTTCAGCAAACATGCTAAGGCGACAGAATGTCTAGTTGGTCACGACATGCAACGCTGACCATTCAACTGATGACAGCAGCGACCACACCCACCTGAGCTACTGGCCCCACAGCACAAAGGGGGTTTGCGGGAACACACCGAACCCCACAGCAATCAGCAACCTGAGGTAGGTCTCTTTACAGTACAAAAGACTTCTACACCAGTGTCAGACACTGATTAGCAAGAGCTGCGTACAGTCGCAGACTTTGGAGAGAGAAAGAGACTGTGCGACAACTGCAGTGAGAAAGGAAAACAGACCCACAAAATCCTGAACCCTGTCACTGAACTGTGGAGGTGTGGGACCAGGCAAATGAAAAAGTACCACCGAAAAAAGCAGCAGTTGGCTCCCGGGTTTGGAACCAACAGATCTAGGAGCCGGAGCGCTCTGTGCAGTGGCCGGCGTCAGGAACCTGAGGCAGTGGGATACTCGGACTGGATTCTCGTTTAGAAACAACAGCAAAAAGAGGAAGGCAGGAAAGAAACTCCCCCTCGCCGAGGAATGTTTCTGATTCTCACTCCTGACAGAGGGAATGAAAAATGGTCTGGGGCGTTGCCCCACTGCTCTCCTGACAGAAACAGGGAAGTGACACCAGGACAGAAAGCAGGAGCCCTGAGAATTCACGGCACTCTGCGTGGCCTCTAACGGCCCCTCTTCTACTCCACCCTGCCCTGGAGTGGTTGTGGGGAGGTGACAGAGGGGGCCGACAGAGGGCCCCCTATTGCCACACATCTTCCTTTTGGACACCCAGAAAACCTGGCACCGTGAAACAACCAGCTAGTAAGGAACAATATGCTACCCTTTCCTATAGTCTAATAGCAAAACCAGACCTCTAGTACAGCAAACTGTACAAAAATGATAGAAAGGAATTGCACTGTTATTAGCACAGTGCTTATTTTAATATAAAATAAACAGCTTACATTTTCACTGTAAATATAGGCTATGTACAGAATTATATATAGATATAGCTACACGTATAAAGCTTCATTATAGGCCTCTGATACATTTATAATAACGGTTCCCTGAACCTTTTAGAGTGCAATTAAGAACAAAAACTAAATTCTGTTTACATGAATGTGGAATAAATACAATAATCAAAATATGACTCTCCCTAAAAGTGAAACACACAAGCCAATCCTGAACTGCTGTGCGAAAGATAAAATCGGGAAAGGCAAGGTTTCGGCAGGACAGGAAGAGCAGCCCGCCCTGGGCAGGGAATGGCAATGCTCCCAAGGAAAGACGCCGGCGGCAAGAGGAGTTAGCCCTTGACAGCTATTTTGTTCTCTGTAGCAGCAAACATGGCATAGAACCGGGAGCTGTCGTTGGACAGAAGGACCGATGGGGTGTCAAACTCCACCACCTGCAAAGGAAGGAGACGCCATCAGCATGTGACTCAGGGGCACTCAGGGTGATTCAGAGGAATCCACTGCTCAGGAAGGGGGGCAAGCCCAAAAGGCCCCTGAGGACGGAATCAGGGTGACAATTCAACTAGCCCTGCCATACCCAAATGGGTTCTTTTTTTCTTTTTCTGTTTTTTTTTTTTTAACTAACCAGGGTAAAAGGGAAAGGTTCTACAGAAAGACCTCCAGATCTCCTCCACATAATTCTTTCAGCCTTGGGTATAAAGGAACCAATCAACAAGACACTATAAGCTGCAGGGGGAAAAATTGCAGCTCAAGTCAAAAGCATAGCAGGCAAACGTCATCTTGTTGTGCAAGCTGATCTAAACCTATAGATGGAAAAGGAACAGCTCAGGATACCAGTTGGCAGGGAAAAAAAGGGAGTAAGGGATGGACTCAATCAATTTTCCATGCCTAGGATGGACTTCTATGCAGTCACTGAAAATCATATTGCAGTAGAAAAGTGAACGATATGCTGGCAGAACCTGCCTCCCATGATGGTGGCTGACAACGCCACATACTTTCCCAGCCTCCCTTGCTGCCAAGGTTGTGTCCCATGCCTTTGCCCTGCAAGGGGATGGAATAAATACAATAATCAAAATGTGATCATTGCAAGATTGTCTATAGCTAACAGCACCTGCAAGGAAAGAGGGAAATGAAGAAGGCTAGCCTGGGCCAGATTGTAGGAAAGCTTGGAACAGCAGGATATGAAGTTTGTTACCACATGGTTGTAAAAAGCAAGCAACACATGGTGGCTAGCCTCAATACACCTTGGGTAATTCTAGTCTCAATACTCCTCGGGTAATTCTTGTGTATGTGAACGAATTACTACATACACAGGCTCTCTGACCTAAGTCAAAGTGTCACTGTTCACAAGCAACATGAGAACCCAAGAGTGATTCTGACTCTGTCTCTTGATTGGGAGGGCTGCATCCCTGCCAATAGCAACCAGACCAGAGCCGCTATGGATGCTTAGAACACGCTGAGATGCCAATCAGCTGAGTCCTGCCAGGGGCCACTCTTCCTCCCAGACAAGGTCACATAGAGCCCAGGTCCCTCGGGGCTCAGTACCTGTCCCTGGGCCAGCACCATAATCCTATCAGAGCCCAGGACTGTATGCAGGCGATGGGCAATCGTCAGCATAGTGCAGTCAGCAAACGCTTCTCTGACGGTCTCTTGAATCAGTAAGTCTGTCTCCGTGTCCATGGCAGCTGTGGCTTCATCTAGAATCAGAATCTGCCAGGGAAGAGAGGAAAAAAGGATCTAACGAACTCCTTAAGCATTCTGGTTAATTTAGGCTTTACTAAAATGTATTTTAGTATTTGAATTTAACACCATATATTGTTTTTTCTAAGTAGGTTACACACATATGTAAAACTACTGTTTTGCTTAGAATTGATATAACTTCAAACCCATGTTTGCCTTGATGCCTATAAATAAAAGGATATGCATGTAATACGCATCGAACAAAATGCTCACCCTATGTGCTCTAACTCTGAGCAGTATGATAATCTCATTGGCCAGAAACAAAAGTCGCCCTTGGACACTGAAGGCCCAGGGAAGTTAAAAACAAAAAACACCCATATACGCAAATTGTGTCAGGGTTAATCCAGAAACATCTCCGGGCATTCTCTTAAAAAAGTGCCACTGGGCTCAGAGCCAGGAATGCCTTTGGACCTCATGCCACAAGGAAGGGCTGTTCTTCTACCTTCCCGTTCTTTTCTGCTGCTCCCCTTCCCCAGCACCCACCCGACTACCTTACCTTACAGTGACGGAGCAACGCTCTGGCTATGCACAAGAGCTGCCGTTCCCCCACCGAGAAGTTTTCCCCATTCTCCAGCACTTCAGATTCAAGTTTCAGAGGTAGCTGAGCAATCTGGGGAGAAAGAAAGCAGAAATTAGAAGGGTAAAAAAGTAAATTTTGAAAAAAGATCCATTACATTTTCCAAAAATCCAATAGTTAAGGTAAATTATTCTGAAACAGATGAAGGAAGTACTAGCCAAGAACCTGGCTCATCTGGAAAGAAGGCACAGGTGGGACTAGCATGTGCACCAGGACCACACTTCCCAGGACAGACCCTACTTCAAATGTACTATTCTGTTAGCTCATACCGTCAAAATGTCCTGAACATTCCAATTCTTTTCCGTTTGTTTGGTTTTTTTAAAAATTAGTTTCAGGTACACAAGACAAAGTAATACTTAGATGTTTATCATTTATATCCCTCACACTGTGTGAACCCCACCCCCCCTCCATTATCCCTCTGACATCACACACAGCCATTACATTTCCACTGTCTCTATTCCTAATGCTGTACTCCGCTTCTTGTAAGTACATACATATACACATACACACACACAAACACACACACACATATAAAATTATAGTTGGCATTCATTATTGTTCAGCTTCAGGTGTACAGTGCAGTGATCAGGCATCTACATCATCCCTGAGGTGGTCTCCCAAATGGGACAAGTGTCCATCAGATACCCTACAAAATCTTTACAACATTATTGATTACGTTCCCCAAATTAATTTTCAAAACCCCGTGGCCATCTCGTGGTTACTGACTGTTTCTAATCTCCTCACCTTCCCCTTTATCCCCACTGCCCCGCCCATCTAGCAACCCTCAGTTTTTCCTCTATGTCTCTAAAACTGTTTCTGATTAGTTCATTCACTTATTATTTTCTTTAGATTCCACATATAAGGGAGATCATATGGTATTTGTCTTTCTCTGTCTGACTTATGTCACTTAACATAATGTTCTCTAGGTCCATACATGTTGCTGCAAATGGTAAGATTTCTGTCTTCTTTATGGCTGCATAATACTCCATTGCATAAATGTACCACAGTTTCTTAATCCAGTTGTCTACCGATGGGCATTTCGGTTGTTTCCATGTCTTGGCTATTGTGTATAGTGCTGCAATAAATATAGGAGTGCGTAAAGATTTTTGAATTAGAGTTTTGTATTTCTCCAGATAGATACCTAGGAGTGGAATTGCTGGATCATAATGTAGTTCCAACTTCAGATTTTTGAGATACCTCCATACTGTTTTCCACAGTGGCTGCACCAATCTGCAATCCCACGAACAGTGCACAAGCGTTCCTTTTTCTCCACATCTGCGCCAGCACTTGTTGTTTGTTGATTTATTATGATAGACATTCTGACAGGGGTGAGGTGGTATCTCATTGTGGTTTTTATTTGCATTTCTCTGATGGTTAGTGAGGTTGAGCATTTCTTCATATGTCTGTTTGCCATCTGTATGTCCTTTTTAGAAAAATGTCTCTTCATGTCCTCTGCCCATTTTTTAATTGGGTTATTTTTTCGGAGTTGAGTTGAGTGAGTTTTTAATAAATTTGTGATATTAACCCCTTATCAGATATATCATTGGCAAATATCTTTTTCCATTCAGTAGGCTCCCATTTTGTTTTAATGATGGTTTTCTTTGCTGTGAAAAAAACTTTTTAGTTTGATGTAATCCCACATGTTTATTTTTTCTCTTACTTCCTTCGCGCGAGGGGATATATCAGTAAAAATGTTACTCTGGGTAATGTCTGTGAAGTTTCTTCCAGGAATTTTATGGTTTCAGATCTTACATTTAAGTCTTTAAGCCATTTTGAACTTATTTTTGTATATGGTGTAAGGAGGTGGTCCAGCTTCATTTTTTTGCATCTGTCTGTCCAGGTTTCCCAGCACCATTTATTGAATAGACTGTCTTTACCCCACCGTACATTCTTGCTTCCATTGTCGTAGATTAAACGGCCATATAGGCATGGATTTATTTCTGGACTCTCTATTCTAGTCCATTGATCTATGTGTCTGTTTTACAGATCTTTCACTTCTTTGGTTAAATTTATTCCCAGGTATTTTATAGTCTTTGGAGCAATTGTAAATGGGACTGTTTTTTTTAATTTCTCCTGATGTTTTATTACTGGTATATACAAATACAACTGATTTCTGAATATTAATTTTGTATCCTGCTACTTTACTAAATTCATCTATCAGCTCTAATAGTTTCTTGGTGGAGTCTTTAGGGTTCTCTATATATAGTATCATATCATCTGCATATAATGACAATTTTACTTCCTCCTTACCGATTTGGATGCCTTTTATTTCTTTTTCTTGTCTGATTGCTGTGGCTAGAACTTCCAGCACTATGTTGAATAGAAGTGGAGAAAGTGGGCAACTTGCCTTGTTCCTGATCTTAAGGGGAATGGTTTTAGCTTTTCCCCATTGAGTATGATGTTAGCTGTGGGTTTATCATATATGGCCTTTATTATGTTGAGGTATGATCCCTCTATTCCCACTTTCTTAAGGGTTTTTTATCATAAATTGCTGCTGGACTTTGTCAAATGCTTTTTCTGCATCTATTGATATGATCATGTGATTTTTATTTTTCATTTTGTTAATGTGGTGTATCACATTAATTGATTTGCGGATGTTGAACCACCCTTGCATACCAGGGATGAATCTCACTTGATCATGGTGTATGATCTTTTTAATATATTGCTGAATTCTGTTCGCTAATATTTTGTTGAGGATTTTTGCATCTATATTCATTAGAGATATCGGCCTGTAGTTTTCTTTTTTTGTGGTGTCTTTGTCTGATTTTGGGATCAGGGTAATAGTGGTTTCGTAAAAAGTGTTTGGGAGTTTTCCCTCCTTCTGGATTTTTTGGAAGAGCTTGAGGAGAATAGGTGATAATTCTTTTTTGAACGTTTTGTAAAATTCACCTGTAAAGCCATCTGGTCCAGGGCTTTTGTTTGTTGGGAGATTGTTGATTACGGATTCAATTTCCCTGGTGTTAATCAGTCTATTCAGGTTTTCTATTTCTTCTTGAGTTAGTCTTGGAAGGTTGTACGCCTCTAGAAAATTGTCCATTTCTTCCAGATTGTCAAATTTGTTGGCATATAATTGCTCATAGTAATTTCTTAAAATTTTTTGTATTTCTGCGGTGTCTGTTGTCACTTCTCCTCTTTTATTTCTGATTTTATTAACTTGGGCCCTCTCTCTCTTTTTTTTAATGAGTCTGGCTAAAGGTTTGTCAATTTTGTTTATCTTCTTTAAGAACCAACTCTTGGATTCATTGATCTTTTGTATTGTTTTTCTGGTTTCTATTTCATTTATTTCCGCTCTGATCTTTATTATCTCCTTCCTTGTACTTCCTTTGGGCTTATTTTGCTGTTCTTTTTCCAGACCCCTTAAGTGTAAAGATAAACTGTTGATTAATGATGCTTCTTGTTTCTTTAGGTAGGCCTGCAATGCTATGAATTTCCCTCTTAGGACTGCTTTCGCGACATCCCATAGATTTTGGGTCATCGTGTTTTCATTTTCGTTTGTCTCAAGATATCTTTTGATTTCTTCTTTGATCTCCTGGTTGACCCATTCATTATTTAGTAACATGTTATTCAGCCTCCATGAATTGGTGTGTCTTCCAGTTTTTTTCCTGTAGTTCATTTCTAATGTCATAGCACTGTGGTCAGAGAAGACAATTGGTATGATTTCAATTTTCTTAAATTTATCAAGACTTGTTTTGTGGCCTAACATATGGTCTATCTTGGAAAATGTTCCATGTGCGCTTGAGAAGAACGTGTATTCTGCAGCTTTGGGGTGAAATGCTCTGAAAATATCGATTAAATCCAAGTGGTCCAATGTGTCATTTAAGGCTGTTGTTTCCATATTGATTTTCTGTCTGGAAGACCTGTCCCTTGTTGTCAGAGGTGTGTTGAAGTCCCCTGCTATGATAGTGTTACTGTTGATCTCTGTCTTTATGTCAGTCAATATCTGTTTTATATATTTAGATGCTCCTACGTTGGGTGCATAGATGTTTACTAGGGTTATGTCCTCTTGTCAGATCGATCCCTTTATTATTATATAGTGCCCATCTTTGTCTTTTAACATGTTCTTCATTTTAAAGTCTATTTTGTCAGATATAAGTATTGCAACTCCAGCTTTTTTCTCATTTCCATTTGCATGAAATATCTTCCTCCAACCCTTCACTTTCAGCCTGTATGTGTCTTTTGATCTGAGGTGAGTCTCTTGTATACAGCATATACAAGTGTCTTGCTTTCTTATCCACTCAGCCACCCTATGTCTCTTGATTGCAGCATTTAATCCGTTTACATTTAAAGTGATTATTGATAGGTATATAGTTATTGCCATTTTTAAATTTGTAGTTAGATTGTTTTCATCTTTCTTCTATTTACAGAAGTCCTTTTAGTATTTCTTGCAGTGCTGGCTTGGTGGTAATAAATTCCTTTAGCTTATTCTTTTCTGGGAAGCTCTTTATCTCTCCATCAACTTTAAATGATAGCCTTGCTGGATAAAGCAATCTAGGTCGTAGGCCTTTGTTTTCCATCACTTTGAGTATCTCCTGCCACTCCCTCCTGGCCTTCAATGTTTCTGTAGAAAAGTCATTTGACAGTCTTATGGGAGTTCCCTTGTATGTAACCCTCTGTCTTTCTCTTGCTGCTTTTAGTATTTTCTCTTTGTCTTTAACCTTTGCCATTTTAACTATAATGTGTCTTGGTGTGGACCTGTTTGGGTTTATCCTGCTTGGAACTCTCTATACTTCCTGGGCTTGTATGTTGGTTTCCTTCATCAGGTTAGGGAAGTTTTCGGACATTATTCAAATATGTTCTCAATCCCTTGCTTCCTCTCTTCACATTCTGGTATTCCTATGATGCGCATGTTGTTGCACTTGATGTTATCCCAGAGGTCTCTTAAACCATCTTCATTGTTTTTTATTCTTTTGTTTTTCTGTTGTTCTGTTTGGGTGATCTCTGCTAACTTGTCTTCTAAGTCGCTGATTTGATCCTCTGCCTCATCTAACCTGCTGTTAATTCCTTCAAGTGAGTTCTTTATTTCAATAATTGTGTTCTTTAGTTCTAACTGGTTGTTCGTTATGATTTCTCTATCCTTCTTTATGTCATCTCTAAGTTCTTTAAACATTCTTATCATCAGTGTTCTGAACTCTGTCTCTGATAGGTTGGTTACCTCTGTTTCATTTGGTTCCAATTCTGGAGGTTTCTTCTGTTCTTTTATTTGGGACATGTTTCTTTGTTTCCCCATTCTAGCTGACTCTCTGTGTTTGCTTCGATGTATTAGGTAGATCCCTTAGAGTTCTTAGTTCTTGCTGGGTTATCTTATGTAGTATGTGTCCTTTATATTTGACTTGCACTACTTCATTCTTCTCCTCTGCGTGTGTTCCAAAGCTGACTCCTGTGTTGTGTATACTGTCCTGTTAAAGAAGATCTTTAATTGCTTTTCACTTGTGAGTAGGTGGGGTTAACTCCTAGGCTGACTAGTTGTGAGACTTGGCTCTGCCCACCGCAGGGTGTTCTGCTGTGTGAGGGTTGAACGCTTAAATGTGGTTTGGCCTCTATGGGCTCTTGTGACTGTAAAGGCTTCCCTCTGGGTGTTTTACTTGTAGGTCAAACCTGGTAGTACTCTGGTTTGGTCTGGAGTTGTCCTCTGGGTGTGTTGAATCTTGTGCCTCTTAAGCTGGGCCGTGGTAGGGCAATTTCAGAACAAAGCAAATCACCAAGCACAACAACAACAACAACAACAACAAAGAAAAAATCAAATACCTTCACATGTAAAAACAACCGACAACCCCCACTCAACACAGGCAAAGATATCAAAGATATAAAGACAAAACAAAACAAAACAAAAAGCAGCGCCAGTCTTGGCTTAAGCCCACCAAGTAATCTCCAGGTTGTCCTCTGCTGTACCAAAGAGTCCTCTGCGTATTGTGCAGGCAGAGCCAGTTAGCTGGTGCCCAGAGTGACGTTGGGACTGCAGATTTAGATGCGTGGGGCTGAGGGGTCTGGATGGTAGTTTCTACAAAGTCAGTGCAGTTTCTGCTCTTGCCTGCACATATGCACACTGAGAGTAGCACCACCAGCCCTGTGTCCAGTTCTCCTGAGTCTTAGGGCACCTCTTCCATGTGTGTGTGTGTGTGTGTTTGTGTGTGTGTGGCGGGTGGGAGATTTCTGAGCTGCTGAAAGCCCAGAGCTGTGTCTGCTGCTTACTGCTGACCCCTGGGAGTGCCTCTGAAGTTGTAATTGCCCTGCCCTAGGCAGGCCAGAAAGGGTTGGGGCTGGGGATGGAGGGGTCTTCTCTCTCCCAGCCCAGCAAAAATCACACTCTTCCCAGCCTCTTCCCTGGGTCAGAGCTGCACACCAGTCTTCCCAGAGTCTGAGCACTAAGGCTCCTCTGTAATCTGACACGACTCCTCAGTTCAGGGGCCAGTTTAAGTCCCTGGAAGGGTGGGGGTAGGATTGCAAGAGCAGGGGGAGGGGCCCAGGTATGGAGTTTGTGTCCTTTGTCCGGCCTAGGGCCCAACTGGAGGTCTCACTGAGGTTATTGCCTCAAATGCTGGATATGCTGCCCCCTCGGCAGGAGAGATCAGCTGTGGGACACAGGGAAAGAGCCCACCTCCTGGCTTTTGTGTTCTCCGTTCTGTCCTGGGATCCCCTGCGTCTCTGCATCTGCGGATGCCGGATGCTTTTCCACTGCCACAGGTGCAGACTGCATTTCCACAGTCGTAAATACGGACCGCGTCCCCAAAGCCGCAGATGCGGGCTGCGTCCCCAAAGCCGCAGATACGGGCTGCGTCCCCAAGACTTGGGCTCCAGCGGAGGGACAGTGACTCGGGGGGCCTTGGGGATACACAGGGGGCAGACTGAGGAGTGTGGCATCAGTGGGAAGACTGGAGGACAGTCGGCATTTTCCCCTGAGGGATCCTCTCTCCAATTATTTTCATGTCTCCAAATCCTGGCAGAGAGTGGCCCTAATTTTTGGGTCACTGGGAGATGGGGTAAACAAAACTGCTGTCTTTCTGATGTGTACAGCTTGACAGGCCCATGGCTGTCAAACCTCTTTTGGTAAGCTATAGAACCTATTCTCCAAATGTAATTGTTTGAGGACGCCCAACCTGAAAGAGGTAAAACAGGGGACCCTGAGCTTCACTTAGCACAGGGGCGTGAGAGCACCTCCTCCAGGGGAGGGGTAGTGATCTGTAGACTGGCCCCTGGAGGGCACCGGCTGAGCTACCCTAAGAGGTCTATGAATCTATATGCATACCGCATGTTTTCCGCAGACTCAATCAGTGATATATCTTTTGCACATATATAGATGCTTCAAAAGCCTGCTATACTGTTATGATTAATAAAATATAAATTAATTTACAAGCATTAGTGAGTGCTGAGTGGTTGTCATTTATATCTTCATAATCAATGGATAGTGAAAAGGGCAATTTGATCATGGGCTTGGGGGGGAGAGGCGAGGGTCAGGAAATATCAACGTTTATGCCCTTTCTGAAATGCCTGGGAAACCCTGCTCTAAAGTGCTCCTCCACAGACATCCTGGAAGTAGAGGGTCATGCCAGGCTGGACAGAAGCAGCCCAAGAAGGCTCACGAATGACCACAGCATCGCTGCATTTCCACCCTTGAAATTCCAGCAAAGCTTGCCCTCAGTTCTTTACTTACGCATTCTTCTTCGTGTTTTGTTGTTGTTGTTGTTGATGTTTTACTTATTTTTATTTGCTTAAAGTAAGAAGAGGTCCCAGATTTTTAAATGCCTCAGGTCCCAGAATAGCTACCTTCAGCCAGGTTTCAGGGCTGTGAAGTAGCTACTGGCCTAAATAGGAAAATTCCACCAAAAGGAGATTGAATTTTTTCCCTCAACATACATTTTTGCTTTAAGGTTGTCAAAACGATGCCATCTAAGAGGAGTGGTTTAAATACAAGCAGAAGCTGATATGGATTAACTCTCACAGGATAATCTTTTTTGCTTTCTAAGAAGCCTTGAACCTTTGCATCTTATTTCTCTTCAACAGTCATGGCAGTATCTTAGGAGAGATTTCTCAGCTTACAGCCACAGGCTAGGAGAAATAAGGAGTAACATGGCGTGGGCATCCTGGTATTTCTAGTCTTGTACATGAAGTCTTGATATGTACACATATCCTGGGACAGAGCATATTTGGGGAGAAACAGCTTGCCATTGATAACTCGTGTCATACAATATCCAGCACAGATGGTGGTGTTGATGGTTAGGCAATAAGCATATTCTTTCCTTTTGACATGTAACATATTCTCAGTTGGAATACAAAGAGACACTGCTTGCCCACATGCAGGGCCAAAAAGCACGGCCATCAGGAAGACAGCACTCGTGCCCACAGTACACGAGATCACGTAGTAAAGCTCCTCATTCCAAGTGTCACTTAGCTCCACTGGGCAGTGAAATGGCAAGCTTGCTGACAGACTCACGGGCTCTGAGGTCCAGCGCTGGGGCAGCAGCCCAAAAGGTGCCAGGGACACACAGAGAGAAACCGAACCATCTGGCTTCAGGGTGAGGGCTGGAGGGGCAGCCCTCTCCCTGACAGGGCAGAAGCCATTGCCCCTTTGCCAACACCTCCCCTCCCCTGCATGTTGACACAGGCAATAGCCATATCTGAGTCTCCATCAACCTCTACTTACACATTCTTTCATGTGTGTCCTTTCCAGGGCATCCCAAATCTGGTCTTCAGTGTACTGGTTGAAGGGATCCAAATTTGATCTAGGGAGAAGCATAACAGGAATTTCTCAGTGACCAACATGTAAGCGACAATACTGCAAAGGCTGTCTGAGACAAAAGTTTAAACACGCATGGAAAAAGGAGGGCTTAACTCCCGTTAAGTTCACAGATGGCTCATTCCCCAAATAGCCAGAGGTGGAAGCTGAGACAGCAGCACTGCCTCTGAGAACAGACAGGGTCTCCCTTGCTTTTTTTGTAAAGCTTTGTTTTATTTTAACTTTTATAACAGTTATAGAGAAAACATTAAGAAATATAGATATGCAAAACACAAAACAAAAACCAATACGTTTTAACCTTTAATTAACCTCTAATCACACCCCTAAAAACAAACACTGTTAGCATTTTGGCATATATTCTAGATTTTTTCCTATGCATATACATATTAAAATACATCTCTACGTACAAACTTAGGAAAATGCCCTTTTTCTTTCTGATATACCAGGGTGAGAGCAGGGACCCGATAACAGCTAGCTGACCAGGAAAAGGAGCAGATCCAGGAGAAAGGCAGAGGGAAATTAGAATAAAGGGCAAATGAAGAGGAAGGATTTCACTGGTTCAGAAAACCAGCTTGGGAACTCTTCTTGCTTCCTGTCCTCACAGTACCTGCTACACGGAAATCAAGGACACCAAAAGAATAGGACTAGACATTTTTGGAAATGTTACAGACAGGAGAAAAAGATCTTGGTCGTGAAGGATGAGGGTAGAGAGGTAGTAGTGGAACAGATATTTGGTGGAAATTGGGATGTCACATTAATTTGGGGGGTCTTGTCTCAATCTAAACATGATGTTTATGACACTAGTACTCTGAAAGGTATTAGGTATAATTTGCTTTGCTCATAAATTATGCTTGGCATATGGGAAAATCTTTTTAGCTCTGTGCCTCATTTATCCCCATGTCTGGGGTTACTAATTACAGGCATGCAAGGACAAGCAGGTCACCATCACAGAGGGGCTCACCTGAGTCCACGAGGAAGGCTGAAACCTGCTTCGCCATGTCCTCTGGGCTGTCTCTGGAGACTCAACCTGACCCTGCTCTCTTGTGCCTCTTGCCCTTGGCACATGTGCTTCCCCCCTACGTGGAACATGCACACCTCTCCCCACCCTTGTACTAGAGAGACGATGGTAAAAGCCAGGGCTCTGGAGCCAGGCTGGTTGATTCCTCTACAGCTTCTATCAATGACAGCTATGTGAGCCTGCCCCGGGGGCCTAACCATGCTTCCGTTCCTCATGTGCAAGACAGGATAAAAGAGGACCTCATCGAAAGGCTGTTGTGAGGACTACACGTCACGGGTATAAAGCACCTGTAAGAGCCCCTGCTTCTGGGTGGGCACTGTGAATGTGAGAGCGATTGGAAGGCTGTTATCATCACCATCATCGCTATTCCTTGGCCACGATTCCTCCTCGTCCTTCAGGGCTCATCTTAGATGCTTCTTTAGGAAGCGTCTCCTGACCCTTCAAGTCTGGATGAGCTGTCCCTCTGTCACCCTTACCATGGCACTCATCACTCTGTTCCTTCGTCTCTCTGCCCCATTGGATCAGGATCACTGTCTGGATTTTATTCACAGCTGTATCCCACGTACACCATCTAGTATTTTTTGTATGAATACAAGAACTTATTTCTCTCATCCTTATTTGACTTCCTGATAAGAGGTATTAATATGTCACAACTTAAGTATTTAGGTAATAACAGGAGCAAAGAGCCGTACAGTGGAGAGAAAGTGTGTACACACACAGGATCTGAGCAGACTGGGCTCAAATCTCTGCTCTGCCTCTTACCACCTACATGACTTTAGACAAATTACGGCTCAGCTATAAAATGGGGATGCAGTGAGATGGCTTGGTAGGTTATTGTAAACAGTAGATAGTGTATGTACAGTGCCTGGAACACAGTGGACACTCGATAACTGGCAGCTGTTAAACTGACAACGTACATCTGGACATGTTAGGTGTCTGGTTCCAATGTTTGGTGGTTTTCTGACTCATGTATTCATGCATTTTCCAAGTGGACACGATAACCCAGGATCCTGAATAACCAGGATCAGAAATTGTTCTGGTGAAGTCCTATCTGTGAAAGGTCTGAATGGGGAAGACTGATCTTCAAAGGCCTGACATGTAGGAAGAGCCCTCTTATTTAAAGAGGAAGGTGGTCTGATTTGTTGATGACCTAAAAATTCCTTAGAGCTCTTTACAAGAGTCTTTTGGAAGTTCTTACCAGTTCCACTAAGACAAAGAAAGAAAGACAGAAAGAGAGAGAGAGAGAGAGAGAGAGGGAGGGAGGAGGGGGGAGGGAGGGAGGGAGGGAGGGAGGGAGGGAGGAAGGGAAGGCTCCCCAAAGCAATAGAATAATTTAGAGACAACTGAAAGACCTTTGGACTCTAAGAACCTGCTTCAAATTTGGAGCAACTTCCATTCCATCTAGAGTGTTAGCTGCTTCTGTCTGAAGGCGTTTGGGCCCAGAATAAACCAAAACAGAAAGAGTCACTTGTGGGCATTGTTGCTGTGATCATGAGCTGAGAGCTAGAGATATTCCTTTAAAATAATAATAATAATGGGCAGATCAAAAAGGAGTGAGGGCATCTGAAAAGGAAGAAATGAGGACACTGCTTCTTGCTAACAAATGGACACCAGGCAGAGGTGCTCCAGGGGCTGAGAAGGTGCTTGTCTCCCCACAAGGAGACTGAAGAAGACTCAGACAGACTGTAGTGACAGCTGCAGTCAGTGAGTCTCACTGAGGGACAGATTAACCCCCAGCAGAGCTAGGCTGCGACCATCTACAAGGATGCAAAGCGCTCCAGCAGGGGCTGGTTAGGGCAGAGTCAGAGATAGGCTTCCTCACACCAGGAAGCACAGGGCCCTCTGGAGGAAGAAAAGGATTGCCAAGGCCATGAACGAAGGAAAGTCGTTTGTTTAGGGCTGGATGAAAAGGGACCTCTCTTCTTGGAGCCAACTATCAGGGCAAAAGGCAGAGGAAAGGCACTGGCCACAGCTATTGGAATGGACTGATATTCTGGCTAATCTGGGGTGGGGTGTGCCCCCATATGGTCTGGTCTATCATTTAGATTGTAGGCTGTCTGTATGCAGAACTATTCCAGCACTTTTATCTTGTGACTTTTTTTGAGTTTTGTTTGTTTCATTTTGGTTTTACCTTGCTTTCCCACTAAGAGGTCCTTATATGTTTTAATTGCATGTTGGTATCCCAAGAAGATATACCCATCCTCAGTGCTGGTTAGTGGTGATGGAGATACAGTCTCCAAATCTGGAGTCTCTAGGAGGAAGCTGAGGAAATAGCTGATCTATCCTGCCCTTGCTTTGGGAAACTCATTATATAGGCTTTCTAATTTTCTAAGAAAAGCAAAAGAACTCCAAAAGCTGAATGTTCTTTGGGATCTCTAAGAAAACTGAGAGGATATAGGAGGATAGAAGGTCTGGGACTTTGTCTTCAGTGTCTACCACTGGCTTAAAAAGCCAAAATTACAGCTGGCGGAAAATGAAACTTACATGATTTCCTAAGTTTGCAGAGCTGAGCCCAAATAGCACTCTGAGCTCCATAACTAAAACCCCAGGGCATTAGCACACCAGAGACTGAGCTTGTTCACCAAGTGGCAACATGTCTATGGAGCTGATAACAAATGGCCCAACTCCCACAAAAGCTGTGCTTCCATGATATTCTACAAAGCCCAGCGGCACATGCCAGCAGGTCAATTCTTTACCATTAACTCCAGAAGCCCTGATTCACAGACCCATAGGAAATACTGTAAACTTTTGAAATGAACACTGAGGCTTCTTGGTGGCAGCATATTCAAGGGAAGTCTAACATTTAACATGCCCTTACTTCCTCGCTTCCAAATGATGTTTAAAAAAATGAAGAAAAATATGGTTCTTTTGTCCGGAGCCAAAAATTACAAGGCCAATTTTATTCTCAGAGGTGTTCCTGTGGCATCTAAAAGTAGAGCTCTATAGGAAAGAAGCACAGATTTGGTACTATCTTTCCATTTCTTAATTTTAGACCTGAATCTTCAATAAATTCTAATTCTCTTCTGATGTTGCTGATTTGACCTTGTTATCTCAATACCCAAAGGGAATGACTTGTGATCAACAAATTCATTAGTGGTGATGCTGCCCAAATTCATTAGTGTTTTAAAGAAATGCCACAATAAACACACCCAAGAGTGCTGTCCCTACATGAATGTATGTGAGAATTCAGTTATCTACCAACCTTCCCTGAATCAGGGACTTCAAATGACATTTCTAAAGCGAAGGGATGGAGCTGGGGGGAGGACCTAGTTTTAAAGACAAGTGTAAACACTGCCCATGGTTATTTGAAATTAAGTTGGTACCAACTGTTTTCGGAAACTGCTAAAAATTAAAGAGGAAATGGTAATATTACTTTTAGAGTGATTTTTAAAAAAGAAGTTCTATCTAAATCAAGTATACAGTTAAAGCTGTTTTTATTCTGAAAGAGGCAACTTGAATAGGAATGGACACAAATTATGGAAACCCATTGTTTTTAGGAGGCGAAAGCTTAAGGTAGGATAAAGTATAAGGAAAGATAATGGGATTAAATATACTTCCTTCTTAGTTACTATTTTAAGAGGTCAGGAAGAGAAATTTTATCTTTGGCTTGCTGACAGATTTCAGAGAGAAGCATCATTCAAGGTATCAAAGTTGGGGGAAGATACTGGAAAATGGAAAAATGTGAGTGATAATAATGCCTGAAAACCACCTTAGGACGGCAACTTTGAGTGTACTTAGGAGAGATGACAGCGTGGAGTGGGAGGAAGATGGAGGATGACGGTGATGAGGCTGAAGAGGGCTGCTACCATTTACTGAACGCTCACCATTTCCCAGGCTCTGTGTTTGCATGATTTGTATAAATGTATTTAATCTTCACAAGAGGTCTTACTGAGATCCCCATTTTATCTTAGGAGTCATCATGCACTTGTTCGAAGTCACAGAGCAGAGATCTGAGCTCAAATCACCACACTGCAGACCCCATTCCGTTAATGAGGCGCCCTATACAGGGGAGCGCCCCCTACCTCTGCAATGAGAAGCATGCAGAACAGTGGGAAAAGCGTTAGACTAGAGTCCACTCAATCTCAGTCCCACATGGAGGCTCTACCAAGCTCAGCTGGCCTCGAAATGAGGCATGAAGCTCACTCAGGTCCTCACCTGACAGTGCCGCTGAATAGCACTGGCTCTTGAGGAATGATGGAGAGTTTGCTTCGGAGGTCGGCAAGGCCAATATCACTGATTCTCAGTCCATCAATCTTGATGCAGCCTCCAGATAACTCCACCAGGCGGAAGAGAGCCATCCCCAGAGAGGACTTCCCTAATGAGTCAGAAGACATGCAGAAAAGTAGCTCATTAGCAAATTCTGTGAAGACAAAACTGGTTTATTCTCGGGGCCGAATCATGTATTTTTCCATTTCTATTCAATCATTATTTCAACGGATTCACTCAGATAATATATAAAACGATAGCGAGAAACAGAAAAAGAAGAAGAACTTTACTGAGCTACTGAGCATATACATTTAAGTCACACAGCTTCAACCTGAGAAGGAATGAGACGGATCGTGACACCTCATGAGAGTAAAATGGAAAAATGCTTCCTTTGCCCTTAGGAACAGGTACACAGCATTTAATGCTTCTCAGGTAAAGTGAGGAAAACAGAGGTCTTATAGCAAGGAGCTAATGGCAAACTAGAGGACAACATGTCTTCTCGCTCTTTGGTCCCTTTAACGTAGCTGAGAAACAAGACAAGGCCTCCCATTGGCGCAGCAACAGCTGGGGAAGGGAAGAAGTTCCTGAGTAAATGAGTGGCTGAGGGTGACTGCACCATGACAGGGAACTGTCCTAGAAAAGCAGGTTTGGGTTCAGTAGCATGCTGACAAGCATAGCAGCTTACCTTAATTGAATCTTCACGTTAAGAGTCACATGTGTAATTCAGGGAGATAACATCAATCTCCCATAATCTCACTGTTACTTTGGATACATTTCCTTTTAGACTTTTTCTCAGAGTTGAGATCATGGTAGAGATACAATGTTTTAACTGCTTTTCCCACTTAACATTACATAATAAGCATTCCGCCATGTTATTAACTTTTCAAGATAAAATGTTGGTGGCTGCAATATATATTCCATCACGCGGAGGAACTCTCGCTCGTCCAGTCCTCTACTGCTGGGACACGTAGTTTATTTAAAACGTACTATAATAATGTTAGGGCGTTTTTCTCTGAAAGTGGAAAAGATTGCTAAATCTATGAACTCAAGGTTAGCAACTGTATAACTGTGGTATTGCATAAATGGCAAAATAATAATAATAATAATAATAATAATAATAATAACAATAGTGTTACAGCATACGTCAGTGCTCAAACTTTGCTTCTACCTTAGATGAGCTCCTTGGGATAGATTCTCAGAAATGAAACTACTATGTCAAAAGATATAAACATTTATACAGCTCTATCTAGTACCTCTACTCCCCCAAAAAAGTCTGACATAGTC
Source organism: Rhinolophus sinicus (assembly GCF_057876585.1). Taxonomy (NCBI): domain Eukaryota; kingdom Metazoa; phylum Chordata; class Mammalia; order Chiroptera; family Rhinolophidae; genus Rhinolophus; species Rhinolophus sinicus. The sequence goes on from NC_142517.1 coordinate 48,060,187, forward strand.
CTACCTATCTACCGTTCTGCAATGCAGACCCATGGTTTAGATTTAGAACTACAGGATTTTAGCTGTTAGACTACATTTCCTCGGCTGGATGCTGGGTGCCTCCCTCCTCCTGCTTCCCTGTTCTGAAAGACCTCTCATGAGAGAGCTTCATGACTACGTCTATTCAGTGGTCACTGAGCGTGCAAATACCCTGCCTTGCTCCAGGGTCTCTAGCCATATGTCTGCTGTCGGAATTTGTCCCCTGGGCCGACCCCGATCAAAGAACCTAATAGGAACCTGGAGAAACGTCCACCTTCGTAAGGCAGGATTCTTCAAATCTATCCACCAGAAATGAGTTGGGAAACCCAAGTCCATATAGCAGGACAGTTCTTAATGAGGACTTACCCTACTAGAAGTGACTGGCTTTATTCAGGATTGGGGATCTGGTTAGTGGTCCCGTATCTAGATATAAGGGGAGGGAGACTCTCCCTCAGTGTTGAGGCCGTCATTTAAGATCCAAGCTAAGAAAGGAATGGTGGTCAAATAAACAGGTCGAGTTGTTCCACCTTAATAAAAGATGCCTAGGTTTGGAACACCTGGATTGGAAGACTTTATAGTTGTCTGAATCTAGACTACCTTTGCACTGATAGAATATGCTGGTAACAAAGGCAATGAAGCCCTCACAACCATGGCAGGACCAGGGTCTATGAGCCTCAGAAGAAGCTTATTAGGATCAGAGTTTAGACTTTGTAATTATTTTATTTTTCTTATCTATTTCTCTTCTGTCAGTACTTAACAGTTTAGTCAAGTCTTGGTGAAAATTTCGGTCTGTCTTACCCATGTGAAAGGGAGGTCACAGGAAGGGACATCAGTCAGAGCTTCCAGGAAAGCAGGGTACCCCTGGGGGCCAGGGTAGCAGAGGGAATTTGAGGGAGAGAGCCAAGTAAGAGTCTTGAGGACAGCTACCCTCCTTGGCTCAGCATTCTCTTTCCAGTGCCAAAAAACAAGGCAGTATCTTGTTTTGACATGAAATAATTCCTTCAAACAGGGAGCAGGAAATGACTGTCTTTTCTTCTTGGCAAGTTCTTTAAAGTAAATTGGCCAGGAAAGATAAAAGGCTTTTTTTTTTTTTTTTTGAATGACAAGAAAAAAAGCTAGAAGAGTTTCGGTGAAAAGGAAGCATGGAGCTCAGAAAAGAGGGAAAGAAAGAAATTACTGAAGTCTTGACCCTAGAAACCTAAAGGGAATATACAATACACTTCCAAGAAGGAGTGAAGTAAAATGCCTAAAACGAAGGCCTATTCTCTAGTTCCTTGCAACTGACATCAGATCAAGAAAATAATTTGTCTTCAAAGGAACATAGATTCCTTATTTAGAGCTGTGTTAGCTTCTAACAAACGTGAGGCTACACTGGCCATATATCACAGACTTTAAATATTTTGACTTCCTAGAAATAAGGATGTGCGTTGCAGTGTTCTTCATAACAGTAAAACATTGACAGCAACCTCAGTGCCCTACGATCGGAGCTTATTAAATATAAATTATGGTGCATCCATAAAATAGAATTTTATATCATGCTGCATAGAAATCATATCAGAGAATATTAACCGACATGGAAAATACCTGGTGGTTTTAAAAGCAGGCCATAAAACAGTGCGTGTAAAATGATCTCATTTTTGTAAACATATCTGTTGATAGAAAACAGCTGACAAGTCATCCACCAAAATGTTAAGAGTAATTAGCTCTGGGTAGTGGGGTTATGGGTGCTTTTCCCTTTTGTACTTTGCCACATGTTCCATGCGTTTTGCACTGAGAACGTATACTTTTACGATTAGAAAAAGCACGATATGTTATAAAAGCAGGGTTGAAAATAAACCTAGAAAACTGGTTCCACTGAGACCTGAGACACTAGTCACTCACCTACAGGGGCTTAGTTTGAAGGGATGAGAGTAATATTCAATAAACAGCCAATCGTGGGCCCCAAACTTAAATCCAGTGGGTTCAAACGTTTCTCTGCGGAGGCCTTGGCATAGCCTTACCTGATCCCGTCCGCCCCACAATGCCAATCTTCTCCTTGGGTTTGATGGTAAAGGACACTTTCTTCAGGACCAGAGGCAGGTTTTCCTGGTACCTCATCTCTGCATTCTCAAAGGTCACCTCTCCTTCCTGGGGCCAGTCAGGGGAGGGAGCTTTGTTCTTAATTCTGGCAGGTGCTTCCAGAGAGAGAGTCTGGGGACACAGACGTGGCTTTGTCATAGAGAAGAAAAACCAGGAGAACCATAGCGCCACCCAGAAGTAGCTGCCGCCCTGGCCCCTTGCTGGGAAAGATCCACTGGCAGTAAATGTTTATCACCACTGAGCTAGACAGAGACAGAGTACAAAGGCTGCTGTGTTGACACTTAGCAGTTTACAATGGCTACCAAGCAGCGGCTTGGGGAGCTCAGCGACTTTCAAACTACCTTCTGTCTTAAGGAATTCTTCCACAAAATTGCCTTGGAGGCCAACGGTGGGGCACAAGCCCTTCAACCTCTCTTCAACCCAGCAGTTTTTATTGGAAATCTCTGAAAATATTCCACTCAGAACAGGATTCCACCATTTGAAAATCACTGGCCTAAACCCAAAGGAAGGCCACTAACATTGATTGAACATTTAATGAGATCCTGGCATTCTGACATATCTGTCAATCCAGGAGACACAGACTCAAATCCCAGTTTTCCAACCAACAGCCGTGTGAACTGGGTATCTCCCTTCTTCACTCTAGGTCTTAGTTCTCACCTGCAAATTGTGGGGACTGGACCAAATAATCTTGGGAAATCATTCCAGCTTTAAAATTCTGTGTTTAATATAACTGCTTGTAATTGTTATCAATAGTCGCAGCTCTCAATGTCTTAAAACTCTCTGGCAACTAGTCATAGGGCTTATAGCCTTATAGGGAAGAAAGGGTGAAAGACTGTAGGGGTCTGAGGGGTCGAGACTGAAGTCTAAAACTCCACGCTGGAAGGACTCCATTCTGGGACAGGCATCCAGGTTGGGGACTGGCAATGGGGAGCCAGTCTGCAGAATTGTGGCTGGTTTGGGCAGGGTCCACTCTACCTCGGCTGACCACACACCTGACCTCTCTAGCAAGAGACTCTCACCAACAGCGATACTAAATCAAACACTACACACCCGTATATACACCCTCGTATCATCCACAGACCAGAGCACTGGGCAAAGAGACTAATGTAGAAACATAAAGAACAGCTATTGGGGCATCCCAGTTTCGGGTACCCCCTCTCCTAAGAGAGTGGTACTTCCGCTTTAATAAAATAAAATCTTTGCTCCTCTACCTCTCATAGAAAAAACAAAACAGCTATTAGCAGATACATTAGATCACTATGTGCCATTTCTCAGAATAATCATTTGTAAGTCTGAGAAATATCCTACGAGTAATGAAATTCATTGTCAAAACAAATCAGTGAAGCATGTCTCTGCTAGAAAATGCAGTTTACATAATACACTAGTTCTCAACTGAAAGGGTAGTTTTTCAACACTATGCTTATAAGTCAATTATTTGGAACTTGGAATCTATTCTTCCCATATAAACAACGATATAAATGCTGATGGAGTCCCTGGGCATTTCACAAAATAGGTAACTTCTGAGAACTGAGTTACATTTGAGAATCCTAACTACTCATGAATCTACTTCTCTCTATAAAAAGCTGCTTTCAGAGTTCCAGCTAGGACATCAGCAAGATGTTTCCCCACAGCAAGACTGCAGGGGTAATGGGGGAAGGTGGGAAGAGCTCGGTACTAATAGCAGTGGCAACTAAATTAACTGGTTTTTAAACTGTGAATGGAGGTTAGAATTAGCGATGGAGCTCTTAAAACTTCAGAAGCCTGGGACCCACCCCAGACCTACTGCCTCAGAATCTCCAGAGAGAGACATATGTTAGTCTTTGCCTAACGCTCAATAGGGGGTCTTAATGGGCACCCTGGTTAAAAACAAGTGAACTAGACTAAGATTTAAAACAGTACATGGTGTGGGGCGGCTGGTTTGCTCAGTGGTTAGAGCGCAGTGCTCATAACACCAAGGTCGCCAGTTCGATTCCTATATGGGCCAGTGACCTGCGCCCTCCACAACAATTAGATTGAAAACAATGACTTGACATGGAGCTGATGGGTCGTGGAAAAACACTGTTCCCCAATAATTCCCGATAAAAAAATTTTTAAAAACAAACAAAAAAAAAACAATATATGGTGTTAAACAGTTGAAGAAAAATGTTGCATTAGTCATACTAACTGAGCTAACAAGATTCTGCACATTTTGGAAATTAGCTAATGAACATAAGTTCTCGACCACACAATTCACAAACACACTTAGAAACTCTTACGATATTCTCCTCTATTCCACATACTAGAGAGACTGCTGGTCCTCTCCTGTGGGGTAAGAGAAGGCAGAGAAAAACATGCGCCCTCCCCCTGCACATCTACCTGAGGCAGTAAAAGCGTAAAAGGACTCCAGGGAGGGGCAGATTGCAGCAAAAGGGCGTAGCAGCCTGACCTTGATGTAGTGGTTGATCCTTTCCACTGAGGTGAAGCGAGCTTCTGTCTCGGATGCCAGTCTGACAGTGAACTGGAACAGCCCTGTTAACTGGTCATGGAAAGCAAAAATCCAAGCGAGAGTTCATTGTCAATACATGCCAGGCCAACGCCAGAAAACCTCCTTCATCTAGGGGACCACAACTCCATCATAAGAATGAACTGGGCACATGCAGAAGCTGGTTTTAGGAACTGAGTCATTCTCTGAACAGTTAAGGCCATGCCTATTACCACCCAATCCTCTATAATTTTCAGCAAATGCCGGTAGCATCACGATACTGCTGACACTAACTTTCCGTATCCAAAGGCTGTCTTTACACTTCCAAGAACACATATGTATAACTAATTAACTCCTGGTTTCATACTTGTATTTACATCTGCTGTGGCAGTCACAACAAATGGAGACATACGTATATCAACCTGTGAGCAACTAGTGAGAATGCTTCTAGAAAAGTCAGTTATGAGACATAAGGCCGGGCAAAAAGCGCTTGTAGAGCCCCTGTGCATGGCAGACTGAGGATGCTGAAACACAGCATATACAACACATGTTTTTGTCCATCCAATAATCATGTAAGTTTGCACAATGTGGACAGATAGCTTTGGGACTCTGTGAAGATACGTATCCCTTCTCGGGTTTCCTTTGACCAATTATTATCTTTCCAATATGGAAAAATGCCACGCATATACAAGAGGAGAGAGGACAGTATAATAAACTCCCATGCACCAAACATCCATTTGAAAAATTATCAACTCCCAGACAATATTGTTTCATCTCTGCACCCCACCCCTCTGTATTATTTGGAAGCAAATCGCAGGTATCCTATCATTTTATCCATAAATATCCTAGCTTTTATCTCTCTAAAATATAGATTCTTTAAAAATACAATGCCATGATGACACCTAAAAACATTAATATTAATTCCTTAACATCTTCAAATACCTAATCAGAGTTCAAGTTGCCAGTTTTCTTCGAGCTATTTATTTTCTTCTTTCCGTCCTTCCCTTCCTCCCTTTCTTCCTTCCTCCCTTCCTTCCTTCCTTCTTCCCTCCCTCTCTCCCTCCCTCCCTCCCTCCCTCCCTTCCTTCCATTAAAGTTTTCTTTGAGCTATTTAAAGACCTTAAACCAATAGGTTTACCAGAGGGTAACAGTGTTGGGACAAGCCGGAGCCTGAAAATAAAATGCACATAAGAAGCATACTAAGGATATACCTAGTATTTCTTAGAAGACGAGGAAGAGGCCAGAGATGACAGGGTGGTGAATACAGAAACCTACAACTAAGAAACTATGTATTTTCAAAATCATTACTTATGAAGAAAATAGCACCTCTTTCTTAAACACACGCAACAGACAGACTCCCTTATTCCTGAGTACCACTTCTACCTCTCTCCTGTCCCCCCGCCCCAGCCGAGCTCAGCCTCCTCTCGGCCACCATACGAAGGACTCGAATGAGCAAAGGTGATGCCTCCACCCCAGAGACTGACCTGGACAGCGTAAGAGATGGCCAGACCCGCGTAGGCCGGTGGAATCTGGCCGTGCATGAGAACGACCATCAGCCCGGTGGTGGTGATCAGGGCGATGCTGATGAGGTCCAGCCGCACAGCCAGCCACCGCATTGCGCATGTGAACAAGAAGAAAGGGCTCTGGTTGTTATCCAGGAGCTCCTGGTACCTGTGAGGAAGGCAGGGCAGTAAGAGGCAAAGGAAGTACCACGCAACCCTGGTCAAGGAGGATGTCAAAGTGCTGGTAAATTATGGACAGAGGGCTAACATTTAAGTACTTCCTGTTTGTCACTGGGAGAATGATATGGAAACTTAAAGAGTGCGGAGTATTCCAGGCTCCACACATAGGAGGACATGGGGTTTTCTAGTTTTACCCTTTCAAAGAAACATACTACAGATGTCAGGGAACAATATCTACTTTAAGAGCATAGGGAAAGCATGGGGCAAGAAGACCAAATAAAGAGGCTGTGCTAAACTTTAGAAAAACGTCTTAGGTTAGGGGTCATTTGCTCAAACAAAGAGAGGTTACAAAGGCAAACTGCAGAAAGGGCCAAAGGTCAGGAAAAAGAAACTCTCAGACTAAATACGGAAAAGTGGAAATTGTCTGTTGACATACCACCGTTGGGCAGAATGGTACCCGTTTCCCAAGGCCATGGGGCAATGAACCAGGAGCCAAACCACAGCAAAACACATGTTGACAACTTTGCCACTGAAGGAGGGAGACACTGTCACTAGAGAGCAGACCATAACCCATGTGAGGGCTCGGGTGCCACACATAACTGGGACTCCAGAGCAGAAAGTCTTGCCCAGCCAATGTGCTCTGCTTTAAAATTATAATCACTTTTCCTCCTTACAATAAGACACGTGCTCTTTAGAGAAAATTTAGAAAATCAATAGAGAGGAAAATGTAAAAGTCCCGTAATCTTACCAGCCAAAACCAGAATTAATATTCTGCTGCATTTCCTCCCAGCATTTTTCTTCAATGTATGTATGTATGTATCATTGTATATTTTAATTGTTTTCACTATTTTAAAGTTAGGATTATTTTTCTGAGTTGTTTAACCTAACCTTTCTAGTCTAGACTTTCTCTTTAAAATGAATTACTTCATGTTTGGAATAGACAATATATGCACAGGACAGAATATGTAAAAGTTACAAAAGTTTTTACCATGAAAAGTCAGTCTTTCTCCTGCCCATCCTCCAGCTACTCAGTTCCCTCTCCAGTGGCAACTATTAGTTTCTTGTGTATCCTTTCAGAGATATGCTAAATGTCATATATACAAACACACACTAAAAAGATAGAATAGCATGCACACACATCTGTACCTTGCTCTTTCACTAATATATCTTGGAGATCATTCTATTATCAGTAGTACCTATAGAGCTGCCTCATCCTTTTTAAGGGCTTTATAATATTCCACTCTACGAGTATGTCACAGCCTGTTTAATTAGTCCTCTATTGAAGGACATTTAAGTTAGCTCCAATCAATCTCTTTGTATTAACACATCTCCACAATGATGATCCAGGCACATAAATTTCACATATACACAATCCTCAACAACTAAATAAAATGCCAGTCTCATGTCAATGACTATCTTTTACTGTTCCAAAACAAAAGCAAAACTCCGTTAAATATGGCCATTCAGACCAAAAGCCAACAGACTCCAAACCTGTGTTTTTATCTTCTCATTTGTTCAGAAGGGAGTTCCACCAAGCAAGTGAGTTTTAACCAGAGACGAGTAAATCACTAACACTCTCAGTAATGAGTTTTATAATCCCCCATTCTCACTACACTCACGGATGGTGGCTCCCCTTCGAGCCCTCTGGCGCCCTGGGCACTAACCTGTGCAGGAACTCCTGCCCTTTGTTGTAGGCATGGATGGTGGCAAGGCCCTGTATGCTGGATGTGATGTGGGAGAGGAAAGGGGACTGTGTGATGTTGTCCAGACGCTTCAGCTCTCGAATCAAGACCCTGGTGAGAGAACGAGTTCTATGTCAAGAGGGCAGACGAGCAACTCTGGCTCCATCCTCTGCCCAAGAAGACATGAATGCTTCCTTTTCACCTGGACACCATGTGTAGAATTGCAAAGAGGAGGATGAGGGGCCCCACCGCCACCAGGAACCATGGGAAAACTCCTGCGATCATTCCAACACAGAAGAAGACCAGGATCACGTTTTGGATGAACATCTCAGCCTGGAACGGCAGGCGCACATCGACTAGGGAAATCATAGAGGGACAAGTGTCAGGCTGCGGGGGTCCACAAACAGGGAAAACGGAAACAAATATATTTTTTTTTAATTAAATTTATTGAGGTGACAATTGTTAGTAAAATTACATAGATTTCAGGTGTACAATTCTGTATTACATCATCTATAAATCCCATTGTGTGTTCATCACCCAGAGTCAGTTCTCCTTCCATCACCATATATTCGATCCCCCTTACCCTCATCTCCCACCCCCCACCCCCCAGGAAACAAATATTTTTTAAAAACAAAAAAGAGGGTCCCTAAAATCCCTATGTGAAATTTGGGTGTTGCCTTTTAAACAATCTGACCAAAAAAAAAAAAATCTAGAAACCTGGTTGCTCTAACTTTTCTGTCCCAAGAAAATGTAACTATGCTTTTTCCTTGTACCCTCTTTTTGGTTCAACCACTTTTAAACATTTCCCCCCATTTAGAAGATAATATAGGCTTGCTGTAAAATATTTGGAAAATAAATATGCAAAAAAGAAAATACACATCATCTTTATCCTTAGCAAAGCCAATGAATCACTGCTAACATTTAAGAAATTTTTCATCGTGGAAAGTTTTAAACACACACAAAAGTCCAAAGAGCACAGATCCTCCAACAATTGTCAACATTTTCTTCATCTCTTTTTTGGCTATCTCCTCCCCCTACCCTTTTTTTGGGGAAGGGTTGAAGTATTTTCATGCAAATCTCAGACATGTCGATGGCACTGATTTTTTTTCTTTCAGTCTTTTCCCCATTTCTGCGTGTGTGAGCATGTGTGTTTAGCAGAGATGGGATCATGTCATGTGTCAGTTCCATGTATCAGTGATAATTTTGAGTCCTTGATACCTCCGGCCATGGCTTTACACTGCTTATCAACATCTAAAATGAACTCCTTCTATGGAGCCAGCACTGCACAGTCAAAACATTAGCGTTGGGATCAAAAAGATCTGGGCTCAATTCCAGCTTTGTTATCTAAGAGCTGTGTGATCTTGGGCAAGTTACTTAACTTTTCTAGACATCAGCTTTCTCACATGCTCAGTGGGTGAAACAATACCCTCCTCATAGGGCTGCCCTGAAGATTACGTTGAGGCAGGCAGAAACTCAGCACACAGTAGCCCTCAAAAAATGCCAAGTGGCACTAGTAATATTCTGGTCTCCGGGAAGTATTTAAGTTCTGGTGTTAGCACAGCCTGTGCGACATCCAGAAAACCTGGCAGAGGTTGTGGGTGTCCAGAAAGCAATGCACTACCTCCAAAGTAAATATATGTTTTGCAATCTCAGATGCCCCTGTCCAAAGCCTTTGTGCTAACTCAGTCCTCTGCACTTGTTTTCAGGTTAAATAAGATCGAATGAAAACTTGGATGAAAGGTGAGAAATCAGATGGGTCCTCAGCCTAAATATAAGTTGCGACCTGAAGAAAAATGCCAAAACTCAAATGTTCTTGGTATGAACACCAACAGCCACTGTGCTCTCAGAATCAGGCTGGACAGATACGCGTATCTAGTGAGTCATCTAGAAGACTGGAGGGCACAGCCAGCTCTGGTTTGTGTTCCAGGGCATAAAAGAAGCAATGAGAAATACCTTCATCCATGTCTCTGGAAAACCTGTTGAGAATCCTTCCTGTGGGGGTAGTGTCAAAAAACTTCATAGGGCTTCGAAGGATCCTTCGGAAAAGCTCATCGTGGAGCCGGGAGGAGGCTCGCAGCGTGCCCTAAGGAGCAGAGCACAAAGTGGTAAGGGCCTAGAGGCCCAGGGACTCAGGCAGGCTCAGTTCTTACCCTGTAAGTCACAACTCCACAGGACATCTATTCCCAAAACTGGAGAAGGGCAAATGGCCATGGAGGAAGGAGGTGGGGAAACAGCTAATACGATAAGGCTGATGCTAAGGGGATTCCGGTCATTTCAGCACGGGCCGGCATGCTGCAGAGGAGCTGCCCTCCTCAGAATGAACCCGGAGGCCATGCAGAGGAAGCCTGACCGCCACTGCATACCTTGACAAAGACCACTCCTCGAACAGCTTTCAGGATCAGCATGACAGCCATGGAGAGGGCGTAGATGCTGGCATAGTACCGCATGTGAGGGTTGTCCTTCATGCTGCTGCTCACAGATGTCTTGTTCCCTTGAGTCACTGTGGTGTTCTGTGTGAAGGCAAGGCTCTATGGGCAAGACTGCTAAGAACTGCCAAGAACCCTAATTCAGGGCCATTCTCAGCTCAAGGGAGCGTGCAGGATAACGACTCTGGGGTCTGGTGTGAAAGGGCCTTCTCTCTTTTCTAATGGACAAGGGCAGACAGCCTACAGGTGTGCCTACTGATAAGCTCTACCACCCCATGACTTGGTCGGGGAGCAACCATCTTGTGAGGTTATGTCAGGGACTCTTTTTTTCCATCCTGGTGACCCTTGTTCATTGTGTCTTTTAATAACAAATGAGAGCAGTTTCCTTAAGAGTGGCCAGGGAACATGGAGAGATGGCCACACTGCTAGACATAATTTTCCCATCAATGAGTAAGCTTACCCCACTTCCTTCCTTGATCCAGTAACTTAACCACCAGTTGCTGAAGGCGGTACTGCCCACGTTCAGCATGAAAAGAGATATAATGACCAGGAAAGCCAAGGGGCCCCCAGCAGCCTGGATGTAGACACCATACACTGACCAGGGCACTGAACCCTGCCCCTTCTCTTCCACTTGCACGAGCTGCCCTAGGTAAGAAAAAAAGAAACACGAACTTAGAAGAAAAAAGCTACTTTTCCAAAACGAAGTCACTTATAGAAGAGCAGAATCAAAGAGAGCCTAGCTTCACAGGACTCTAGATCAGAATTATTTCCTCTTTATCATTCATCCATTTAACATTTACTAAGTACCGCCTATGGACCAGTCCCCAGGATGAGGTCTGGGAGCAGTAAGGAGGATGAAGACCAGGTCCCTGCCCTTGAGATCCGGCTGAGGATGCTTCCACAGTCTACAAGGATAGACTGATAAATAAACTCGTGATTACAATAAAATGTGTTAAATGCAATGCCAGAGCTATATGCAGGGCAGCATGGGAACATCCAGGAGATGTATCTAACCTACTTAGGGGAGCTGTGGGGTAGTTCGCAGAGAGGTTTCAGGGAAGACTTTCTGTGTAGTCCATACTGCATCTCAAAGGTAAGCCAGAGTCGGCCAGGTGGGGACACAATGAGCAGAGGAGGTAACATGAGCAGCAGCACAGGGGTGGAGAAACAGCAGGACAGTAAGTACAGACAACCAAGGGAGCACAGCTGGGGCAGTATGTGAGCCCGCAGAGCGGCAAGGGCTCAGAGGGTAAAGGTCTCTGAACATCATCCTTCAGACAAGAACATCTCAAGAGTACGGGCTGCAGGTGTGTGGAGATTTGACTCCTGGCCCTACTGGGCTGAGATGGGCCTGAGATGGCCAGTCCGGTCACATCTGGCAGCAGTGAGCAGCCTCTTCCATGAAGCATAGTGTCCCACACGAGGCACGGCCTTTTCTCTGTGTGGCATATCAGGGAGGTGATTAGAAAACACTGCTTTGAAAATGGGAGGAGGCCACTGAAAGGCTCCCTGCAGGAAGGTGAGTTTGTTGGTCTCCTGTTTTCAACTGTATCTCTCAGCTGTCGGCATGAAGGGCGGGCAGCTGTAACGCTAGGTGTCAGATGATAAAGGACAGAACCAGGATCATGGCAACGAGCTTGGAGTTTTAAGCGGGAAATTCAGTAGGACACAGTGATTAATGTAGGAGGAGAGGAAAGATTCAAGGATAGCTCCTAGGGGCTCCCTGGTGTGGCCAGGTGATTGATGCCGCCAGGAGAATACAGAGAAAGGCCCTTCAGGAAGCCGCTGCCTCTTCATCCCACATGTTTAGTTATCTGGGAACAAGCCACACAGGCCATGAGCACTTTAACAGTTGAGAGTCTCCAGGTTAGGGGTTCCTGTAGATAAGAACAAATGTTCCCTAAGGCTATTGGTGTTTTGATTTTTACTGCCTCTGGCAGGAACTGACAGCTGTCTCAGCCTTCTGTGCCATGTTTGTTTAGTGTGTGTGAGTAAGCTATCTTAAATCATATCTGAATTCAAAATTGATTCGTGGTTTACTAAAAGAAAGAAAAGAGACAGGGAGTGGTAAATCAGGATTGTTGACTCCTAACACCACATATCTGCTGCAGCTTTAAGTACAAGGAAGTGAAAACGGTGGTAAAACCCAGAAGAGGTCCTCGATTCAAAACCTTAGGTGAGGTGGTGACACAACAGAAAGAAAGCTTTAAAACAGGACAGCATTCTTTTTGGGAGGCAACCTGACATGCAGCTTAAAATTCACCAAGGCGAAAACACCTTAAGTCTTGTAAATAGCTTTCCTAACTACCAAGATTTGTTTCAGTTGATAAGATAAAGGGTTTAAAAAACAGGACTGAGGACTCCGGGTAAGGAAAGTCAACTAGGAAAAACCCTAGCTGTAACTCTTTGCCCCGGTTCTGCAGCAGTCTCTGAGGAGCGTACCTTCTAACAGGGAGCTACTGAGCTCACAGGCATTCTTGGAGCTGGAACACCTCTGCCTTGGGGGGCACTGACTTGTAAAGAGCAGAGGTGAGTCGCAGGAAGGAAAGGTATACCTCTGCCACCATTGAATTTTTGCTTACTCAGGATGACTCAGCTAAGATTAACCACCTACATCCAGACACCACCTTGCACAAGATCAAAGGCCAATCTTATTGCCTCAGTCTGTTTAAGCAAACAGAAGGTGCCTTATGGTCTCCCAATATCACACAAGAATTTTGTTATTCCTGGAATGTAAGGTCAGATACTCTGCAACATGCAAATATTAGCAAACATCATGAAGTAGCACATGGCTGAATTTCTGTTATACTTTAAAGACAAAATCTAAAATCTCAAAAAAAGGTCATTACCTTCCTCTGGCTTCACTGCTTTCTCCTTCTTTACTGATCCTGTCTTAGGACCTTTGTCTTGTGATTTCTTCTGTGAACCACTGGTTTCCTTTTTTGAATTAATCTAATGTTAACAACAAAAAAAGTGTCTCCAGTTATGACACAGCCATTCAGACAAATGTCCACAGGACATACTAGAGAATCACCTATGAAGCTGCTGCTATTATGTAAGAGACATATCAAACTTTACTCCGATGAGTAAAAAGGGCCACCTCTCCTCTTGTCTTGTACTTCCTCAACTCCTGCAGTCTTTGAGACCTGGGTTCCCAGCCTGTTATTCCACTGACAGCGCTCTCCCCGAAGTCACTGAAGACCTAACACAGTAGCTTTAATGTTGTTCTCATCCACTCCAACTTGTCCAAAGTTTTAGTGCTGGGGTCACTTCCATGCCTCCCACCTGTAACCCCCCCCCCACACACACACATCACTCAATCAAATCACAGAGCTGATCATTTCCCACTGCTACCACAGGATACCTAGTTTTGTAAGACCTTAGTAAGTTCTAGTAAGTTCTTCTATTCCTGTGGCCCTACCCTCCTGCCACACTGGATTTCCTGACACTCCTCATACCACACTGATTTCCCACTTCTGTACCTCTGTTCATACTGGTTCTTCACTTGGAATGCCCCTCCCCTTGTCCCAACTCAGTCACAGTGGTCCCCATTCAAACAGATTCAAATCTTACACCCTGAGGCGACTCAGATTCCTCTAGAATACAGCTCGCCCCCCCCCCCCCCCCCCCCCGTTCTCTTCTGTTTGTTAGCAGTACTCCATTATAGCAGGTTGCTATAAATGTGAGCTGGTGGAAGCACAGTGCACTGGTCTTCCCCAGGAGATGGTGAGTCCCTCAAGGACGGAGATGATGTCTCCCTCATGGTTACAACCCACACAGGGCCTGACACCCAGAACTGCCCTTAAAAGGGCACAGAGGGACTTAGTAAACATTCATCAAATTGAAACTGATATATTAGAAACTACTTAATAATGCTCTCCTTTCCAAGTTCCTCTTATATCTTCACATAGGAAATTCTCCTTATATAGTTTATCACATTTAATTTTATGTCATAGTCAGCCTCATGACCCCAAATTGCTCTCCAACTAGACTTTTTAAATTGACAGTAAAAATAATATAACACATCTGGAACATTAGAAAGGACCCTAAATTTATTGATGCAGTTCATCAATAAATGCACTGTCTAAAGAGAAAATTACCGTTTGCTGACTACTTATTAGGGTAAGAACATTACATATTATTTCATTTAATTTATGCAACAACTCTAAGAGGCAGGTACCATCCCCATTTTTTTTTAAGTTCTCCGCCACCCCCCTCCCCCCAACTCCAGTTCAAGCCGTTGTTCTCAGTCTAGTTGTGTAGGACGCAGCTCCCTGACCCATGTTGGTCTTAGGAGCCTTGCATTCCAGCCGGCTGAGGTAGTCAGTTGCCGACCACTCACTCTGGCTGCCGGCTGCTCACACCGGCCACTGGCCACCAGCCACTCACAGCCTCTGGCTGCTCACACAGTCCAACTCCAGGTCGAGCCGTTGTTCATAACTTTAGCTGTAGAGGGCGCAGCTCACTGGTCCATGTGGGAATCAAACCGGTGACCTTGGCATTAGGAGCACAGCACTCCAACCACCTGATCCACCGGGGCCACCCCTACCATCCCCATTTTTAACAGGAGGAAACTGAAGTTGAGGAAAGTTAAGTGACAAACTGAAAGTATGCTCCTCCACTAAACTCACTGACTCTCAAAGTCTTTTTATTCCTTGGACAGTTCATATCTTAGCTTCTCTCCCTCTCATTCTCCCCTACTTTGAGGAGGAAATAATCTGAAGAGTACTGAGAGTCATAGGGAGACAGGTCATAAACCCAAATCTGTATCAGGGTATTTCTATGGAACACATTGATGACACTTGGAATATGTGAGTTATCCCAAAAGGCCTAAAACATGTTGGTCACGTACCTGAAACCACAGAGGATGACACCCAAAGACTCCCAGAAACAGGTCCCAATAACTTTCTGTGTTTATCCCTCTCAGACATAAAAATGAACTGGTAGTGAAGAAGTAGCTTTTAGCCCAGCCTGAGTGCACCCCCAGAACCCAAAGTGACCACAGAATAGGTTCATACGAGAACAGGTTGGCAAGAAAGAAGGAAAAAGAAGCTCTTTGGCTAGCTCTAAGTAAGTATGCACTGTGTTTGCTTAACTCAAAACTCAGAGTAAAGCCATGGAAAGCTGCCGTCTTTCTGCGTTGCCACAGGAGGCAGAGCAGCACAGCAGATAGAACATTTTGGAGGCGAAGTGCCCTTGTTAGCATTAAAAAGAAGGAACAGACCCAAAAGGGAGTCACTTTTGCTAAACCACACCAAGATTTAGTACCTAACCTAACTGCAGTTTCAGACTCTCTTAGAAGTATAATTTTAAACCACTCAAGTCTGGAATTTCCTGATCAACACGAGTGAGGTAATCTGCCTGATAAAACCTGCTTTACCCTAAGGAAATGTGACTTTGCCAGAAATAATCCACTCTTTTAACCTCCTTCTCCCACCCTCCTTCTGCCGATAATAACCTTCCATTTCGTACAGCTGTGGGAGCTCCCTTCTGTTTGCTAGATGGGATGCTGCCTGATTCATAAATAAATTGTCTCAATACGGCCAATTAGCTCTCCACATTTACTCAGCTGAATTTTGTTCCTTAACATGCGCAAGCTGCTTAACTTTTCTGAGCTTCCATTACTCAGCTGTAAAAGAGTGATAATCATATTTTGCCACGGAGCTCTGTTAAAATGATTAATAGCATGACTTCTATGAAGTGCCTCATCCAGTAATTGGGACACAATAGGTGCTAGTTAATCAGTACCAAGTCGGCAGCCAAGATGCCGTGGTCATTTTCCAACGTGTGCAATATTTAATTTCTCTTCCTTGGCTCCTGAATCACTTGTTTATTTATAAAAGTAGCTTCATATGCTTCAATCAGGATTGAAGGAGTTTTTGAAACGAAGCTATGACTGAACCACACGGTGGGTGGACAAAAAGGAAGAGCTGTACTAAATCTAACCAAAAGTAACCTGCAAAGCAGACGGCAACATCCTTGAGCTGCTCTCCAAAGTGGCTGCTTGTCACAGAATGGCAGAGGGAGAAGTGATGGAGGTGATCTGATCATAAATTCCTAACTGGGCAGGTCATGGTGGTTAGTCACGGCCAGGTCTACAGCTTCTTTAGTAAAAGGTTTAAGTAAGCCCTGTCCATTGTTTTTGTGCATCTAGCTTAACACACCGTTGAAATGCCAGAATAGTCCTCTTTTCCGGACCCCTGGAAAGCGTAACTACACTCAAGAGAACACACAATCTTGGGAACTATGCTGTAATCCGATCCCCACCTTGCTTTCTCCCACCTCCATGTAATCTTCCTTAATTACAAATGTATAAAAGAAACTGCGAAACTTTCATTCTCTGAGCATTTGGTACCTTGCTTCCCAGCAATATCATCAGTTTGGCTCAAATACATTCTTATAAAAATTCTCCACAAGGTAGGGTGTTTCTTATGTTGACAACATGCTGAGCTCATATCCTTCTCCCTGTCGTTGCCTTATTAATAAGTTCTCAGCGACAGAAGTCCTTGGCTCACCAGCCCCACAATCCTGACCTAGAGCAGAACCAGTATGTGAACTAAAACTCTGCCAGTAACACGCAGACACCGAATTCAGCTGAGATCTCATCACTCACGGTGGTCATGCCTCCCTTGCTAGAGAGGAGGAGATGCATGCAAACGCCACAGGAATCTTACCTCAACTGGCGGAGTCTCTCCCAGCAACAGGTTATTAAAAATGGTAGCATAATCACCATTTAGATTCATCAGTTCCTCATGGGTGCCTCTTTCTGTAACACAGCCCTCTTTCATGAAGATCACTTCATCACAGTCAGCCAGGTACTAGCGCAGGGAGAGCACAGGGTTGCTGATATTTGTGTAGCTACCTCCAATCACCCATACCTTAGCTCAGCAGTTCTCATCTGGAAGGGTCTGAGCCCACCAAGGGGCATTTGGCAATATCCGGAGACACTGTTGGTTGTTATAATTGGGGGGAGGGGCACTAGTGCCATCCAGTGGATAGAGGCCAGGGATGCCTAGGACAGCTCCCCATAATAAAGAGCTATCTGGACTGAGAACCTCTGCTGAAGTTCTTTGTGCCTTGTGATGTAGTTCGGTTCCTCCAGTTTTTGACATAGATCTGCTGGTGGAGCCACAGGAGCCTTGCATAATTTCACACCTGTTCACACTGTACTCAGAAGTACACACAATTACTGACTTTCCGTGGCAGCATGGGGGCTTAACCCTCTAAACTCCACAACATAGGCAAAGCCGATGGCAACATCCTTGAACAGCTCTCCAAAGTGGCTGCTTGTCATGGGATGACAGAGGGAGAAGACCTTGTCTTCCCCAAACAGTTCCTACTTGTATATAGATGCTAACATAATGCTTTCCAAACTATCTCATACCCCAACGCCATTTTCAGCCTACCCCTTTTATTCACTGATTTATATGCAGAAGCTAACATGCTCCGAGGACCTCGGATTCAGATGGCAATCGGGTACACTGGTACAATGAGCTTTACTGGAACAAGAGCCGGGGGGCTATGTGCTGAGGACATGAACAGTGATGTTTCCAGGAATCTCTAGGAGCCCATGAAGGTAACTAGAAGGACCAAGCCCAGCTCCCTGCCTGACTTCTCAAGCCCCAGCGGGCAGCCTGGGGAAGAGAGCACCGTACCTGTAACTGGTGGGTAATGAACAGAACCGTCTTGGACTTGAGGTGCTTCTGGATAGCACTGTTGAAGATGTGGTTGCCCACATGGGCATCTAAGGCACTGAGGGGGTCATCCAGGATGTAGATGTCCCGGTCACTGTACAAGGCCCGGGCAAGGCTGATCCTTTGGCGCTGCCCACCACTCAGGTTGGTTCCTCGCTCACCAATCTACAGGAGCCCAGAAAGCACAGTGAGAAGGTTGACAGAAAGGGTTGAGGAAAGCTCAACGTGCGTATGCTTGACTGATGGTTTCAAAAATGGAGAGTGTGGAAAACATTAACTCTGAACCAACAATGGGATTTTGTTTAAAATCCACCTGACATGAAATATTTATATGCTTAAAACAGGTAGTGTTGATATCCCTGTCCTAAGGCACAAGTGCTTTCTAACATGGATTCCTGGTGAAAGCGAATCTCACTGTGTAGGTTTTTCTCCCATGCATTTAAGATGGACTCCTAGGCGGTGGCTCTGGCACAGCCCTGCCACCCATCTTCCAGAATCCTCTCTGCTAAACACATTCACCATCAGGGGCAGAAGGCTTTTACCTCAGTCAGGTCACTGTTGGGGAGAATGGCCAGATCAGGCCTCAGGCAGCAGCTGTTCAGCACAGAGTTGTATCTGAAGGACATAAAGAGACCCAGCATCAGGGACATGGTTGGAGTAGAGCCTGCTGACGTGGGCTGCCTTGCGTCTCACGTGGTCAAGACGGAAAGCATGACAGAAACCAAACATTCCTTGCCTTTCTTCATCAAGTTCCTTCCCAAAGAGGATGTTGTCTCTCAGAGTGGCATTGAGGATCCAGGCCTGCTGGGCCACATAAGCGAAGGTTCCACTGGCTGCAATACTGCCCTCTAGAAGTGTCATCTAAGAAGACAGACACCATCCAATGGCATCATAACGCAAAACCATCACGCTAAGCCAACAGAATCCCCCACATTCCACAATGGAGTTGAAAGTTTTCGCAATTTCTTCAGATGCTTTTTGGACCCAAATCCAGACCTCACCTTTGTTCCACAGAGAGCTATAGCAACAAAAAAACAACTCAAAGTTCTCCTGGCTTATGCGTGATGGGAGTCCAGCACAACCCATGACTTGAATGAACAAACACTTCATTCAGCAACCTATAAGCTATTTTATATCTTTTCTTCCTAATTGCAAACTACTTTAATTAAGGGAAACACAAGTGGAAGGCCCTTTCAGAGTCCCCTGGGGAGGATGCTGTAAGGATTTAGAGCTAGTCCCCGCCTCAATTTGAGGGCAGGCCAACTCATCTGCAGAAATCCAGGCTGTTGGCTAGACCAGCTGCTTCTGTAAAATGAGGATTAAAGGGAGGAAAATTCCAGTTAGACATCAACGAGTACTATAGAATGTCCATACAATGATGGCGGACCCTCCACTCCAACATGAAGAGATTACACAATGAGCCATGTACTTTGAATTGTGTTTTAGGTTACAGTGACTGATATGTATTGATTTATCCATTTTATCCTCTTTCAGGGTTCCTTTTGGGGCTGACAATTCACAATTTGTCTTAGGTTAGGGATGCTATAGTTTAGAACAAAGTTTCATTAACCAGCCTGTTAGTACTTGCACACACAAGCTTGTACTCTCAAACACCACAACACACAGTGTACACACACAGGTGTCCACTAAGCCCCCTTCCGGACACAATGCTATTAAGGGGTGGCTATGCAGTGGGGATGGGGGACAGAGGAGATGCTAGTGAAGGGTTCATTTTGTTTCCACCTTTCCTGACTCTCTCTAGGAAATAAGCTCATTTTTCCTGAGACCCTTGCTAAGTCGAGTTCAGAGAAAGAAGCAGAAAATGTAAAGGACAATAACAAAATCTTACCTGGCCTAAAATGGCTGAAATTAGAGAGGTTTTTCCACTTCCCACACTGCCACAGATTCCAACCAGTTTACCCTGGAAAAAACACAGAGCGAGAGGGAAGCTCACTAACGGGCGACTGACCACTCCTCTCTAGAGACTTCCTATTTCTTTGAGGAAAGAACAACAACACATTAACTACAGTCCGTCAATGTGGGAATTGCATTCTTCATCACCCAGAAAGTCACTTACCTCTTCTCTCCTTTGTCAGCCACCTACTTCATAGGGCTTCTGTGGAGATACATTGAGGTAGCAGATGTATAGCTTTTGGAAAAATTAAATATGCCACACACATTAAGGTATCCCACATCACTTTTAGAGAGAACCAGCGGCTTTCCTACTTTGTTGGTAATCTGTGTTTTTTAATTATTTGTTCACTTTGTTGTTATTTTGGAAGATAGAACAGCAGTCAAAAAATTATTATGAGTTTTTTCTCCAGGGTCTATAAATTATTTCAGCAAAAACCATATATACTATTGCTTCCATTTTTGTACAAAACATTCCCAAGGATCTGAGGAATATCCATACCATCAATCCCACATACAAGTGGAAAACCAAGTCTGTGATTAACTGAATGTCCTCGGGCAAAATAGAGTTCTCAATGGACAGTGTTAAAAGTTTTCAAGGACAGACAGATGATTTTTTAACAGGGCCAGTTGTTTAGTAATCTTGTACCAGCTCAATTCTTGCAACAAAGGAGGGAATAAAGAGTAGTGCGGAAGGAGCATGGATGCTGGAGGCAGGTTGGTCTTGATTTGAATCCCATCTCCAGTGGCACTTCCCAATTGTTCGATCTTGGCCTTGTTAGTTAAACTAATACTGTCTCTCTCACTGGGCTTTGAGCAACTCGAGGGAAGGAATTATCCTTGTAGAACCAAGTACAGTATGTAGTACTTAATAAAAGTATGTTGGACAAACAGTTTTTTACATGGCCCAGGAGTTGGAAAGATTACAGCATGGTGGTAATGAAGAGACTGCGTTAGTTTCAATCTCTGCTCAGGTCAGTTAGGTTTACAGAGAGAAAGCTCTCTTCTGGTGACTTAAAAGAGGTATCAACAATGAAGCAAGTGAAGACATCAAGAAACATGAACTTCCCTTCCCTTCCATAAAGAGAGGGGCTGGGAGAATTACGGTCTCTTCAAATAGCTAAAGTTCTGTCATGTGAATATGGGCTGTAAAGGGCAGAATGAGGACTAATAGAAAGAAAGTAGAAGGTAAATTTCCACTGGCTGTGAGGATTAATCCTCTAATAGAGCTGATTAGCAGTGTGATCAAGCTTCCTCAGTCATCAAGATAATCCTTATTAAATATGAAGTCTGTTGTTATGAGTGAACTGAAGTAAAAAACTGACTTGAATGCCCTCCAATAATAAAATCACTACTTGTTTCTGGTGGTCTCACCAAGGATCATCTCCCCCTCTTGGTTATAGCTTTCAAGAGCTGGGAGCTTTGTTCTCTCTATCGTCTCGCCATGGATCTGTGTAACGTGCCTTTCGTCGGTTGCAGACTTGATTATCTACCACATTAGAATCCAATACTCCATACTTCCAGTTATGTAGGTAAATATTTCTTACCACCACCCTTGGTCCAAGGTACCCTAATGTTTCTCCTGAGTTAACTGTTCTCCTTATTTCCTTCCTTGTTTCCCTAAAATAATCTTCTCAATCCAGAAGCTAGAATATTTCCCTTCATACATAAATCGAATCACAACATTCTTCTGCTCCAAACCCTCAATGGCTCCTCTTTCCACTCAGTGTAGAGCCAAAGTCATTACAGAAGGCTCTGGCACCTGACTCCCCCTCTGCCCTCGGCTTCTGCTACTCTCTCTCCCATGCTCATTCAGTTCCAGTAACAGGCCTCAGGGTCTTTGAGCTTCTCTGTTCCTTCTCTTCTTCCCCCAGATATCCACATGACTCATTCCCTTACCTCCTTCAGGATTTTGCTCAAATATTACTTTTTAAATGAGCTTTGCCCTCAGGCAACCTATTTAAATTACAACCCTACCTGCTCCCTGACCCAGTACTCTCTACCTCCTTTTCTTCATGGCCCTTATCACTATCTGACATACAACATACAGTCCCCCCATCCACAGTTTTCCCTTCTGCAGTTTCAGTTATTACCTGCAGTCAACCGTGGTCTGCAAACATTAAATGGAAAATTCCATAAATAAACAATTCATAAGTTTTAAACAGTGTGCCTCTCTGAGTAGTGTGATGAAATCCATGCCATCCTGCTCAGTCTTGGCCCGAACATGAATCATCCTTTTGTTACTACACGTTCCCTGCCCATTAGTCACTTAGCCGCCATCTCGGTTATCAGATTGACTGTCTCTACATCATAGTACTTGTGTTCAAGGAACCCTTATTTTACTTAAAAATGGTGACAGAGGGCAAGAATAGTGATGCTGGCAATTTAGATATGCCAAACAGAAGCTATAAAGTGCTCCCTTAAGTGAAAAGATGAAAGTTCTTGACTTAATAAGGAAGGAAAAAATTGTACGCTGAGGTTGCTGAGATCTATGGTAAGAACGAATCTTCCGTCCTTGAAATTGTGAAGAAAGGAAAAGAAATTCATGCTGGGTTTGCTGTCACACCTCAAACTGTAAAAGTTACTGCCACCGTGCATGACAATGTGTAGTTAAGATGGAAAAGACATTAAATTTGTGTGTGGAAGAGACAAACAGAAAACATATTCTAATCAGTATTGTAGGCAATGTGTGAGCCAGAAAGCAATGAGCCTATAATGAAAACTTGAGCAAGGGATCTCCTGAAACAAGTGAGACCAAGCCATTTCCTGCAAGTAAAGGATGGTTACACAAATTCAGGAATAGGTTTAGACTGAAAAAGATAAAAATTACTGGAGAGAGACCCCAGTCATATAACTTTTATTATAGTATATTGCTATAATTGCTCATTTTATTATTAGTTATTATTGTTAATCTCTTACTGTGCCTAATTTATAAATTAAACTTTATCATAAGT
Source organism: Rhinolophus sinicus (assembly GCF_057876585.1). Lineage (NCBI taxonomy): Eukaryota > Metazoa > Chordata > Mammalia > Chiroptera > Rhinolophidae > Rhinolophus > Rhinolophus sinicus. The sequence goes on from NC_142517.1 coordinate 48,083,094, forward strand.
ATGTACATACTTATGAAAAACATAGTATATATGTTTATACATAGTATACACACACACACACACACACACACACACACACACACACACACACACACATGGTTCAGCGCTATCCATGGTTTCAGGCATTTACTGCAGGTCTTTGACATATACCCATGGATAAGTGGGGACTATTCTATTTTACTTGTTTACTGTCTGTCCAGAATGTAAGTAAGCTCCACGAGGGCAGGGATTTTGCCTGTTTGTGGTTTTCTGCTGCTATGCCCTAGCCCTACAACAGTGCCTGGCATAGAGTTGGCACTCAAAAAATGGCTGTTAAATGAATGAATATATTACTACACCTGGGACCCGTTGGACCATATAGCTCTCAGCATGGTGCTGGGTCTGGGTCCGACTCATAGTCTGTACTTTAAAAGCCTTGAACCTGGAGCCAACTGCTAAAGGAGGGCTTCTGAGAGCCCGAAGTCCTGTGCCACCTGGGATGTGTGACATCATAATGATACCATAACGATCCTTCACTTACATTAAAAATAAACAATTACAACAAATCTGTCAATAATAGCAACATTAAGAATACTTATTACGTGCCAGGTTCTGTGCTGTGCACAGCCTAGTGATAATGAGAAGTTTATACAGAATTATAATAACCAGAAATAATTATTACAACTCTAATAACCAGAAATCTACGCAGGGCAAAATTTTGGAAAGTCCACTCGAATGCTTATAAAATGAGTATTTCATGGGATCAGTTGTTATTCTTTTCAATTGTTAAATGCCTAAATATCCTTTGTAGAGGTGGAGCTGGCCAGATTTGCTCCTTAGTTTAAATGCACTCCCAGCCACAAAGTACTTTGCTAAAAGGAACGGCAGCAACTTGCTCTTGCCAGAATGGCACCTGGTGGACAGATGGGGTGCGGGGAGGTGGAGGGGTTACCTCTTCGATTTCCAGGTCGATGTTGTACAGCGTCCTCTGTAAGCGGAGGTTCCCCAGGTGGACGTGCTTGCCCTCTTCCTCCTCAGGACTGGGCCGTTCGTCGCTGTCCAGGAGGAGGTGGCCCTTCTGCTCTGCCAGCACCGCCTGATGCTCAGTGTGCTCCAGCTGCCTCACCTTCTCTTTCTTGCCCCTGGCAGCCCTCTTGTCTTTTTTCGTTTTGGGGGTCAGCTTGGGTGAGTTCTGGATACTGGAGTGGGAGGAGTCCCAAGCCAAGGTGGCATTTTTCATCTCTATCTTGATGTGAGGACTGGCTGGTTTTTTCTTTATCATGTGAACCTCTTCCATCAGAAACAAACTCTGATAGGAGTTGTGAGAGAGGTGCAAAGATGAGACACTGGATCAAGACCAGTGAGACAAGCCTAGGGCGTACACTCACGTAGCAAAACACATCAGCTATACAGTGGAAGGAAGCTGAAGGGCAAAAGGTAGCTCATTAGTGTAGCCCAGCCTCAGGCCCAGTGAGAGGTCATGGGAGTGTGGGGACACCCTCAGGAGGGACAAGGGCCTTGTCAGTGGCCCCGCGTCTACACCACCAGTTACATGCCAAACTAGCTTTTCTTTTTCCACCAGTCTCGTGTGACCATTTAACTAACCCATATACAGCGCCTTGTTCTCACCCATGAGTTGCTGAGTAGCAGTGGAAAAATGCAAACAGAAAAACCAAAGGGCATGCCACTCTCCTCTACAAACCCTCATCACTCTGTTTCCCTTCCAGCCCACTCCTGCAGAACCTCAAAGCCCATACACTTCCTTCACCCACGACGTGGCACATGTCTGGGGGGAAGAGGCTGAGCTGAGACTGTGACTAGGCCTAGCTTGCTCAGGTTAGAAAGGAGTACCCAAGGTTTTTTCGACAGTAGAATACATCTTGCCAATAGGTTCTGTCTTCAAAGTCTTGCCTTAGAACTTGGGAGAATTCAAACCAAACGAACAGACTTGCGTGGAAGTGAAGGGTATCTCCCTCAGAAACATCCTTGGGAAGAAAATAAGACTCTTTCCTCCCACTCATTCCCAGAGTCCCACTGAATTATGTTAGGGAAAGAAAACTGGAACGCTCAAAAAGCGAAGTGTTTCTGAAATTAGATCTGAAACACTGACCAAAATAAATCTCATCCCAGGACTTATATATGCCCATGACTTTGAACCCACTTCTGACAACTCTCTTAAACCAGTGACCTTCTCTATAGAATGCTGTCCCAGCTGCAGTCCCAATATGACAAAAAGGTTTTTTTTTAATAAAAGCATTTTAAAACATTAGAAAGTCTTTAGAGAAAAGATGACTTTTAGGGTCAGAACTCTTCACTTAGTTACTGAGAACCCCCACTTATTTAAAAGTTTGCAGGTGCTACTAAATATAATATATAATCCTTTTCCCCGAGGGTAGGCCCTTTTCTGCTGGATCCTACACTTCTAAGCTTGCTCTTTTCCTCCCTTAAATCACCACGCCTCCTATCCATTCCTAATCCCCAATCTTCCCAGAAGTGTCATAATTCTAAATCTCCTAGATAATCTTCACTCTTGGTTAATCTTAGATTTAGTTTCTGAAAACAGCTGTTGGTTTCATTTGTTCAGGGCCTTTCTGAAAGACTGAGCTAAGAATAGCATGCCAAAGATTCTGACCACCTTCAGAGTAAAGACATGCTGACAGAATTCCCTCATTTCTCTCTCCTAAAAGACCTTTTAAGCCTCAGTGGATTATTTAAAAATGTGCTCATGCTCTAGTTTGCACAGCTTCTTCCCCACAGGCTCCCTGCAGCCCTGCACTCCTCTCAGGAGGATTTTAGCTTCGGTTCATTCTGCCATGACTTGCTCAGAGGCATGCCAGGGCTTCCCAACACTTGAATTTACGTGACCTTGGATTTGCACCTGCCAGGACAACAGAATCTTAGAAATGCATAAACCATAAACCCTCAACTTTACCACAGGACACTAGCCCTCAAAACGTGATTCTCATTCACTGGAAACATCAAATCAGAATGTATCTGTTGAGCAGAAGAAGGGACTGACTACTCATAGGGTAGCCAGATAAAATACAGGGTGCCCAGTTACATTTTGATTCCAGACAAACAATGAGTAATATTTGCGTGTAAATATGCCCCGTGCAATTGTTAAATGGGAGTCCTGTGTTTTTATTTGCTAAGCTGGCAATCCTGGTGACAATCTTATCAGAAAAGTTACAAGCTGATTTTTCACTGCCTTCCTACAGGTGATCAGCCTCCAGCAGGAGGAGGAGGAGGGGGAGAGGAAAGTGGAGGTGAGAGAGAGGAAGGAGGAGGATGGGGGGCGGAGCAGACTGCCAAGAGGAACAAGACAGAATGAGACTAAAGTCTCATGGGCATGCACTAGAACTGTGGTTAATTTTGTTTCCATTGTTAACTCTGAAGCTTCCTGGATCAAGAAAGGAGCTATGATGAGAAAAGCCACCTGCTAATAATACAAGTCCTCGCTCGCAAGTGAAGAGAAGAGAGCTCTCGAGAAACAAGGGGAGAACAAGTCTACACTATAAATTCCTATTTCTTCATCCAAAATGCCAACAATTCTGTTCACTAACAAGAACAGGGGGACAAATTTAGAGTCAAAACGTTTGCTTTCTTCCATGATTGGATACTGTGGGTTCAGCAAAATAAGTCTGTGGTTACAATTAGACCATTTCTTTTTACATGGTTCTGGATGTTAGCCTTCCAGCAGCCAGGTTGGGGTGAAGGAAGGCTGGGGGTGCATTCTTCAGGACTAGCTTTGTTGACCAAACAAAATTCACCTAGTTAACTGTAAATGAGTAGAATACAAATAAATCTGGGAAAGCTATTGTCCATTCTTCTTAAGAGGAAAACCCAGTTTGTTTTCTCCAGAACATCTAAGGTGATGATATTAATCCCTCAAACACCTGAGCCGCAAGCCTTCAAGCCACCGGCATTGCTTTTGTTTTGCTCCAGGTAGGCGGGAGATACTCTATGCAGTGGCTTTGTCAAGGGGTCCCAGCCCATACAGGTGTTTTTGTTTGTTTGTTTGTTTGTTTGTTTGTTTTAAGTAGTGACCACTTTCAGATATCTATTTCCCTCCACCCCCCCCAAATATATCTCCCTCTTATAACATGTATGTGTATTATTTTGGAGAAACAAAGAACAGTCACGACATGATCAACAAACCACCTTAAAAAAAACACCAAAAACCTGAAACTTAACTGCACTTCTCAATGTGATCTAATTTTATGACTATCCCATGTCACTGCCATCCCTGCATCACGAGTGCAACCACAGGCCAGGAAAAAGAAAGTATCAAAAAGGCTTAGCATATTGACCAATCAAAATGACGATAGCATTTTGGTAGAGGTGGATGATAGATCAAGGTGAAGAAAAGCTGATGGTCATCTGACAGTTCTGATCTTCTGGGTCTGAATCACTTAAAGGCCCAGTAAGTTACAACATATATCCACGTCAGGCCCCGGCAGAAGGGCCTAGATCTAAAGGGAAGCACTAAAATCCTGCAAGCCCAGAACTAAGTAGGCCATCTACAAAAGGTAAGAAGTCATGTTTATTTGAAAAGGTAACTAGTTCCATTCCTTAATTCAGTCTCCTCCACAGCCCCTTTCTTACCAACTTGCCAAACGGCTCAAGGTGAACAAAAGCCAAGTGTGGGCAGCCTGTGTGGCCCATTGGCATTAAGGGAACAGTTAGTTTTGCCAGGGATGGCTCCTGACAGGGAGGTGGACAAGCGAGCCACTTACCTTAAACCTGTCGACAGCAACCGATGCTTCTGAGAGGGATTTTACTGAGAACGGAGTTACTTTCAAAGCAAAAGTCATAGAATTGAAGACAGTCACCACTGTAAAGGCCTGAAAATAAGAAAAGAGAAGAAACTGAGCCTGACTAGGTTACACCACCAAAATAACAAGACATCATCAATTTCCTTTCAGGTTTAAGGAAGGCTGCAACTTGACTGTCAAATGTTGGTATGAGTCAGACACATTTTTTTTAAAGGTATAAAGTATGGAACATTCAATTAAAATTCTCAGTAAATTTGAACCACAGGATGATCTGTATTTTCAGAATTAACCCCAAAGTCAGGCTGACTGAAAACCACCCATACATTATTTGCACATTAGGGCTGCATCCTCACTCTTCCACTTCTCAGCTTAATCACATGAATGAAAAAATAGCTTCTGAGTATTGGGAGAACCTCCAAATCCAGAAACAAGAGGACCAGAGCATCACTGTATGTAGTTTTCCTAAATCTCCCCAAGTCCTGAGGGCGCTCTCACCTGTGCTGCTGTCAGATCAAAGCCAAGGATCATGTGAACAGAGAACGTCACCACGCTGGCAATCACCATCACGATGGGAGCCACACCGACAGTGATGCTCTGAAAGTACCCAGCTTTTTCTAATATCCGCCGTTCCTCTTCTCGGGTTTCTAAAAATAAAAGGCAAGCCAATTTCTAAAAAGCAAGCCAAAAGAAACCTGCGATATTGCTCCTCTGCTACCAACCAAGACTTGGTAGATTGTCAGCCACACGTGGGTTTTAAAACAACCCTTTAACACCTATGATGCCAAGACTCAGTCACTGTAACTATCAACTCCTATCGTTAGAGCTGGTACACAAGCCTGAGGTTTGACATAGATTGAATCACAGGAATGAATCTAAGCAAGCAGCACTACGTACACAGTACGACGCACATCTTCTGCCTTAGTCTGATTCATCTTGCAAGTGTCTTATGTTTAGAAGATACACTAATTGTATCTGCAATTGGCAGGTATTTTTGCTTATCTGGCTGTTGTTTATTTCTTGCCTAGATACTTATAGGAAAGACTGTACAACAGTAATTAAATTAAGAAGGATTTAAGATTTATTTATTGAATGTTGGCACTAGCATAGAGCCTTCACACAAAAAGCGGGAAGGGTGGTCGGAAGAAGATGAATGAAATACAATTTCTATAGGCAGAATAATTTTCTTAAATATTCGCAAAATTGACACACTTATTAACAGAGCAACCCTGCAGGAATTAGACCATGACATACGAAATATGATAATAAAGTGGTAAGATATTTTCAAACAAATGTTTAAACACAAAAGAAATTCTTCTGAGAGGCTATGCACTGATCTTAAAGGTATTACCACTGCCCAAGACATTGGGAACTACCTTCAGTTAGCTCGTTATTCATATTAAAAAAAAAAAAAAATCCAAGCCATTGCTTTAACATTTATCATACACTTTGTCCAAGGCTACAATGAATAATAAGGCTCTTTTCAAACTAAAACAGGTAAAGACACCAAAGTCAGGGGATGAAGAACAAATGGAATCTCAGAGATTATAAAAACTACAGAAGCTAGAGCCAGAAGGGACCACCAGCTAACAACCACCCTACGCTTGGCAGATGTCCAGTTAGTATCTATTTGTTCCACTATTGGCAACGAACTCACTACTTAAGGAAGCAGCCTCACCCACGGCTGGATACCTCTGAGTGGTCACCTTCTCTGGATGACCACTCACACGTCATGTTTATGAACTAGAGACAATGTCCCTGAAGGTTTAATTGACAAGCCGAGCAGTGAAAATGAAACAGCTTCCTTGATCTGAACACTGTAGTTCTACTCCACCTAAAATTGCATGAACTTTTTAGCTGCGATATATTCAGGTTAGCTCATTATGAGGCTATGGCCAATTAACAGCCCATATCTTTTATATTGAAATTAAGTTTATATAAACAGCCCTGTGGTGCAGACAGGCCAGCATGTACACAGGCCTCCTGTCTTTCTCTGTTGTCAGCAACAGGGTTCTCACCCTGGCTGCACAGCTCCAGAGCTTCTTTTGTAAACTCTAAAGTGTCTTCTAATATATCCTTCTTAAATTTCACCTGTTTTTTAAGGCCCATCATTCAAACTTTTGTGGAGATCTTTTTGAATGACCAGTCTGTGCTAATTAATTATTCTTCCAAGCTTTGTGGCATTAACATATGACATGACTGCACTGAATTTGCAGATCATGATAGGGCCAGGCACTGAAAACCTTATAACTCAACATAAATCAATGTTTTGAAAAGATTTAAAAAAAACACACACAACAAGCCATGAAAACCCTTATAAGCGAGTAACAGAGCTAGGTCCAGAGTCCAGATGTCTTGATCCCCAGACCAGTGCTTCTCCCAGCACCGCCCCTCCGCCCTTGGGATCTCACAGCTAATTACCTCTGGTACACACACACCCACAGGGTGCAGAGAGGAGAACTTGACCACTTGACTGTTTCCTGTGATGTCCTCATGGCCAGACCAGAAAATTATGGGCAGGGTAAATATAGATAGGGATCTCTGCAACTAAATGAACCACTCATAACCAGCTGCGTTATCTTGGGGGGAAAAAAATCACAATTTTCTCAGGTCTAAATTTCCTCATCTCTGAGATGAGGTCATAGGTTCAAGTCTCTAAGATCCCTATCAATGTTAAGCTCCTAAAATCGTATTATGAGAATGTAAGTTATGCTCCTATGACATGGAGATTCCTGGTAGCTAATATGCTTAGGAAGCAAAGAAGCCAAAGTCCTTCTACCACGTGTACATAGGAAGTCTGTACACTTACTTTGAACACTTTGAGAAAATGCTTTGACCCAGGCATACATTTTAATAAATTTAATGTAGGTGAGGATTTCATTCATCTTCTGGACACGGTCATCTGTAGTGGTTACACATTTTCTCCTGAAATAGGCAGTGATCCGTGATACAAACATCTGAAAGGAAAAGGAGACGCCATGCCAAATCACAGCTTATCAAACTTAAGAACTGTCTAGTCTTTCTGGGAAATAAATTTGCTTAAGATTATGATAAATAAAATGCGCACAGTGTAGTTGTACTGTTTTTAATGAAAAAGTTGTCTATGAAATTATAATCAAATATTATTTAATTCTTATCCCCTTGTACAGAAGTTAAGACAAATAAATATTTGCTCTCAATAGAATCGCAGATATTGAATGCTACCAAAGGGAAGCACGCGAGCTGTGCAGTTAGCATCAACTTAGATGGACTGACTCAAACGCTCCCGTTACCTGGAGGCAGGGTCTACCTGCTGGCCTTCTCTTTCACTCAGACTCTTTTTTAATTTCATGAGGAGCCACTGCCTTTATTCAAGTGATACCTTTTTTTCTCTCAAGTCAAAATTTTGCCTGTATAGACTGAACACTGTCTAGCAATTCTAGACTTCTCCAAACCAGGCAACTGCTTTGAGGAAATTTCCAGTAAGATATGTGATACCTCAGTGGTACCTACTATATATAACCCAAGGGAAGTAACTCATCTGAAGAGAAGCTGCCAAAATACAGCAAGGAGGCTTACTCACCATTGCTGGATAAAAGAGGATAAAAACAGCTGATCCTAGGAAGCCCGTTGGTCCCAGAATAATTACATTATAAATCATGCCCAAGATGGCAACAATGGGTCCTCCAGCCAATAAGCTGCCAACAGCAGCTGCCTCAAACATCCTCTGCCCGTCGTTGGAGCACAGGTTGATGAGCTATGAGACACAAAGAACGGTGAGAAGACCCTGTAAGAACATTGGCCATTTGTCTCAGGAGGAAGATAAAGGACAAAGCAGGCACCCAGAGGAAAGAAAGCGCTCAAGCTGGGAGCATCCTCTTTGCCCTGAAGCAAACACCCCTTACTTACCTCACCCACGGACTTCTCTTTAATGTTCTTTAACTTAAGGATCTTCTTAAATGCCATGGTGAGGATGGCCCCCCGCAAGCGGACACCAGTTCGGTAATTCAATGCCCAAGTCAGTGCAAGTGACCAAGAGCGCACAATTTCTGTCAGGAGGAGGCCCAGGACTAACAGCAAGCTGTACTTGAGGTTAGAATCTGTGGCCTGGGAGTACTCCAGGAGGTGTTTCACCATGAAGGCCTACAGGGAGAAACACACACCACTCTCAACATCTCCACGGCACCCACACACCACACCACAGTTTTATGTTAAGTTAGAAAGAGGAGGCAGCTTCACTGTTCAGTGCTAAGTACATAAGCAGAGAAAAACCTTCTCGGAGGACCAAATATTACTGACAACTTGCCTGCGGTCCTTTTCTCAGGGCATTTTGCAGGAGGTAGGACTAATTTGAAACTTTCTTCCTCAAGGACACCACCAAAACGATTACTCTTTCTAATGTAACATAAACCTGTCCATGAGCTGAAATTAATTCTAAACACGTGGTCATTAAAAAGTATATATTTGACCTTATTCCAGTATCTCCACACATGGATACGTTTCTTTAAATGAAATTAAGACCTTTTTTGGATCGTTTCAAACGTGCTTATTTGATAAAAAGGAACAGTGTACCTACAGTTGGACTGGGGAAGAGTGAGAAGTGCATTTGCAAAACATTCCTGAAAATAAACATCAGCAGTTTAATAGCACAGAAGGGAGCAAACAAAGCAGACTATCACAAATCCAGAGACCCTCCCACGGGCCCTCCCCTCTCCCCGCTCCCTCCCAAAAACAAAAACATGTTACCTCAGGTAGCATATGTCTAACACCACCTGCAGTGAGGAAGGCAGCCAGCCCCCAAGAACCACCGAGTGCCACCTCCAGCTCTGAGGTCCTGCAACGCCGGAGCACACACTCACACAAGGCACATTCAGCAACAGGATTAAATACCAGGAAGTGGGAGGTAATGTACTTTTATTGAAAATGAAAAAAAAAGTACCATCTTCAAAGAGCATCGCACAGACACTGTACAACAGGAGGAGCATTGTGGTAACATACATGGGAACATACAGAGTCGAGTTATACAAGGCTAGCCATCTAACAGGTCATCTGGCCTCCGACCGTTGTTTTAGCTACACAAAGTGGAAATACAGAATAGAACCAATATCTGTTTCCAGAGTCCGGAGTAGTACATCAAGCTGACAGCACTTAATCGGTTAGGGCTCCTGACGTTGCAGTGAGTCTGCAATGGAGTAGATTCTCCAGGAATAAAGACCTTGCTGCTAAGGAAAGAGAATTAAAAAAAACAAAACAAAACCAAAAACTTCCCAAAGAGGTAACTGCATAAAATCGCTGATGCTATTGGTTCCCTAGGCTGTGAGGAATAACTTCTGCTCAGGACAGAATATAAAAATCTATGCCTCAAGGAAAAACAGGTGGCATCCTTCAGAGTCTTTTCAAGTCCTTGCAGCTAAAACTGATCTTGCCAAAAATGAAACAAAACAAACCACAACAAAAGAAAGCCAAACCAATCCCCCACCCTGAAGGAAGGAAAAAAAAAAAAAAGAATGAAAAACCCATCCACCCATCTACCCCAGATCCTTCTAGCAAAGGGTACTGTAGCTGGAAGACAGCTCTGAATGACAGACAAAAATGGAGGCCACACACAATTGTCCTGAGGCAGCTATCGCTGAATTCCAGAACCCAGGCCCTCTCTGAGTTAACTGGTATTTCTCATTTTTCCTGAGAGGAAATTAATACCAGATAGCCACTAGATCCTAAGAGATCCCCACCAATCAGATTTATGTCAAGTCTCAGTAAATAACCTGATCAAATAAATAGGAGATTTCAGATTCCAAGAACTATTGTATTCCACCTCACCCTTCCCTTAGATTTTTAGGTTTATATCCATTGTTTGGGTCACCACTGCAAACAGCTGGGTTGTTGGTTTACTAGCAAGAAGATTGGCTTCTTTTCCAGTATGCAATCCAAAATGTGGAACTGAGTCACTGAGTGGCAGGGTCAAAACCCCATTTTCCTCACGTGAAGCAACTCAGTAAGATGGCGGTGCAGTAAAGCATTTTCTCACACACCTCGGCACCGATGGAACAGTCTCCAAAGGAAGGCGTGAAAGGACAGCAGGTTGTAGTTTGGGGTTCCTTCCTTCCCATACCTTTAGAGTGCCATTTTTCAGCACAGATAATAGCATTAATATCTCCCACAGGGGAGGAGCAGAGGGAAGGTAAAAGACATAATAAATGCTTACACTATGCAAAACTTTCAAAGGGGGGAGAAAGAGGAAACAGATTAAAGAATTTCCAATACATAGGGTTTTTAAAAAACAATTACATTTCAAACCATATCGTATGGGATAAAGAAAAAAAGGTTTTCATGGTAAATCCAACCAAAATTTAGTTTTATAAAGTTACAAATTTATCATGTAAATTTATACAAACTGGGAGAAAACTTGAGATTGTCAGCATAGCTGTCTGGCTGTGGAAAGCATTCCCAGTGAATAAACATTACCTTACCTGAACTCTTGGCGAGAGATTCTGCCCAGCTTGACTCTCTCATTCTGACCGCAGAATACAGCCAATCCTGAAAATTCTAAAGAACAGCTTCTGTCACTGGTTCCACTACAGAGAGACTCCCCCCAAATCCAGATTCTGACAGCACCAAGCAAGCTGCAGCTGGAGAGAGGTTGGAAGGGTGGAAAACTTACCTCTCTAGAGGTTTTTCACTGTCCTTTCCCCAAAAAGCCCTTGAGCAGAGTTAGCATTCACCAAGAGATAGCACTGCAGGAGGTACCCTTCTCTTGCAGATCTACAGGGCGGATGCTAATTCTTTACACACCAATCATAGGTCAGGCCTGGTCTTTTAAAACTGTTTTAATCCAAGAAGGCCACAAATCGTATCTGTACGTTTAGCAATTTGGCCCCTCATCTTAGGTCAGGACCGTACCCTTAGAGATTCTGGTATTCCATGGACATCATGGTGACCCTGGACCCCCTGCACAGAGAGCTGGTCCACTGGCATCACTGAAACCTTGGATCGTCTTGATCATAAACTGCTGGCCTTGGCAGGTCAGCAGTTTAAAAACAAAATACAATAACTCAATTGTGTTTTATTTGTTCTGCATACCAAGGTTCAGTGACGTCGGAGGGGAGATAAGAAATATGCCATATTTAGGGAGTGGGTTCTTATATAGATTTCTGTAAGAACAGACAAAGCCAGTTTTAAAGTTGTGCCATATTAGCAAATGTGCAAATATCTAAAAGGGGTGTTCCTCAAAAGGATTTAAATCCACAAACAGAAGGTAGGCTCATTGCTACTACTAATCTCAAAACCAGCCTGATTCTTCAATTTCCAATTGAAAAGAAATTTATTAGAATTGGAGCTCCAAAAAACAAAAGAAGTTTGCATTGCTTACAATTTTAAATCTTTGTATTAATTAGAGAGACTGTGGACAGGACCCATGTTTTCTCGACTATTCTAGGATGCACTAATACAGGTCTCAAGGTGCTCTTCCCCAACAGGGTAGAGAGAAGGAAAAGCGTGCTGCTGTTTCCCCATGAAAGGAAGACCCTGTCAGCTTTCCCTGGCATTTAGAAGAGTTTACTAAAGATTAGCATTCCCGTGGGCTGTGCCTTAAGAGAGATTAAGGAATATACAGATGCTCAAGGGAGGGAGGCCCCCGAAGTGAACATGCATAGGTAATTTTTTTCCCAAGTAAAATGTTAAAATCCCAACAATCTGTGGAATAAATTTTTGGTTTTTGGGTGGGGGGGAGCCAATGAAGTTCTTGCATTGGCCAAATGCAATCAAGGAAGCCTGTGCAGTGTGCTACCCCGTTTAAAGAATTCTATGAAAGATCAGAGCAGCCACCAGCTCTGTAGTGAAACAATGACAGAAGCTCTTCTTGGGGGAAGCTGGCCCTATGAAAACGTTTGCCATTTTGGTCAGTGACATAATATTCAGTTACATGGTCCCCCTTACTTAAAACTTACACAAAAATGTGTTAGTTGGTCAACTAATGAAGAAACCCAATACCAGAAAAGTAGAGTTCTCTGCTTCAGAAAAGAGATCAAAATTTTTAAAAAGGCATCAAACATTAAAAGAAAAAGAAAAACAAACACACAAAAAAACCCAACGGAAAAATTACAAATTAGTTTTACCTAATCACCATGCATCTGAGGCACGTACTTACCACACCATGAACCTCCAGCTTACCCACACACGGAAAACGCACAGTATAGTAGCACTACTGCTCCGATGCCTCAAGGCAAATATGTAGAGAATAGATTTAATCAAAGTCTCAAGTGTAAGGCAGCACAGCGGGTGTAAGAAACAGGTGTCCAGAAAACAGTGTGAACGTCACTCTCTTACCTACTCTGCTTAGGTACACACTAGCAAAACAACCACGGCTGCCACCCCAACACTTGCCACACACTGTACACTATAAACCAAACTTAAAATGGACTCCAGGTTATGCTCTAAAAACCTCAACAGTCCTCTAGTTTCTTCAGCACTCATTTGCCACAGAACCATCAAACATGTGACAACTGCCTCCAGGCGTTGGTACCGTCCCCAGCAGTAGTTCAACAGCCTATGTCACACAAGGCTGCTCTCGCCCACTCACAGCACTGAGAGACACACCTTTCTGAACCAAGACTGTCCTTTCACGTCACCACACAGCAAAGGAGCACAGTCCTGTGCAGAGCCGGAATCATTCAGTTTCACCCCCACCCCAGAAAAGCAAGCCAGTTCCATTTCACACTGGCAGTGCGGCCCCTTCATCCTTCCAACTTCTGACAAGCCACCATTCACTCCAAAATCAACTGTTCCCTTTCAACAGACCTGAAGGCATCTCTAAGGCTGCTAACTAGCCCAAAGGTGAGCACAACCCCTGCAACAGAACAAGAGTGTTAGAGCTGGCCATGGCTGGGCCCCTGGAGACTGCCAGAAAGGATGGTTAGAACTTACTGGTCCACTGAAGCCAGCCAGCTGCGTGATCATCAGGCACACGATGGAGAGGATGAGCCTGGTGCGGCAGAAGATCCACACGACCCTTCGGAGGGAAGCAGCGTCTGGCCCAACTTCATTCAGTTCTTCTTGCCACAGTCTCTCTAGTCTTAACAAGGGCACATGTCCTCCGTTACACATCTCCTCAGGGAACATACATACCCTAGCTTTCCTCCTGACATCACTTTTTGTCTCCAGCCTTTGCTACCACGCGTGCAAGTCTTTCCTTTAAAATTAAGTACATAGTCTTCACCTTCGAGAAACAAATACCCTTCCCAGGTGACTACATATTTACCCTGCATAGCGAGCCTCTCAGGATACAGAAACTGATGAGAACAAAAGTCCACCCAGAAAGATTATCCCCGAATAGAATTTGTTTGTGGACAAGAACTTCCTTTCTCAAGGGTCCCCAACCCTTTCTCAAGGATCCTGTGGTGAAATGTAAAGATGTAAACTAGATTTTAATCATGATAATCAGCTACCACAAAAATGTATTCTGTCACAAGGCAGCAACATAATCTCCCTGCAGACTCAGGAAAAGAAGCGGGGCTGAGAGAGAGAGAGAAAGCCCGTGGTTAAAACAGGATTAAAAGTGAAATAGGAGATAAAGCAGAAGAGCAAAGAGAAAGTCATCCCCAGGCTACCCGCCTTCCATCAGCTAGCTCAGATCCTAAAAGGACACAGAGGTGAGAACTTCACACTGCTGGACCCACACTCCTCGCTCAGGCCCTACGCATCCGGTATGTGGGAGGCCAGGGTGGACCAGAGACGCCTACCTTCTGCTGTTCACGTCGGAAGACTCGTACTTGGACAAAGACCACACATCGTCCATTGAAAGCTCCCGCTTCTTGTGGGCCAAGCGGGCCAGGGGAGAAAGCCAAGAAAAAGTCATACAGGAAAAGAGCCCTGCATTGTCCACTGGGTGCTGGTGTCTAAGGAGAGAAAACCCAAAGCACAAGACTGTCAACACACATGGAGAGGCCAGCTGGCATTTATAGTACACTGTTTAGTAAACAGAGCTCCTGACTAAAAACAGGGCTCCCCAGATGGTCTCATCTTAGCCCGAACTTTCGAAACTGCTTATGGTGCTTCACAGGAAGTCATTAACCAGCAGAGCTTGGAAGTAGTCCGAATGGGCTTACTTGGAAGTGGTCCGAATGGGCTTCAGAGCACCTAAGCTGTGATGGTACTTTCCTTTGGGGTGTTCCTCATCCAGGATTCTGAGCTGAGAATGCGTGGAGACATCCAGGGAAAGGCCCTCAGCTCGGGCTGCTGTTTCCAAGGCATCCTGGCATTCCAACTGTTTCAACACGTGGGGAGAGAAGGCCAAGCACGGTTAGTGAACATCAGAAAACAGACAGGAGCAAGGACATCTACCTGACACAACAGCTCAAACTGCAAGCCAGATTCATCTTCACTGAGAAACCTCAAGGATCAGGGGTTAAGCACTAATGTGTATGATGTGAACTTGCTAAGAACATTTCACCAGATACTTAAAACTTCTAAGCTAATACTTTTGTGTGTGTGTGAGCATTTTAAGGTTCAGAAAAATGGTGCAGAAAGCACAGAGCGTGCCCACATACCTCCTCAGCTGCCCTCTCTCCGCCCTGTCCGTTTCCCGTTACGAACACCTTGCATTAATGTGGTACATGCGCCACTGATGAACCAATACCAGCCCACCTTAACTGAAATCCACAGTTCACCTTTAGAATTCACAATTTGTGTTGTACATTTCAAAATTTATATATAATCACCAAAGTGTTTTATCTTACAGTTCCCAACGTGGCCTGATCGTCAATTACTTCACCACTAACTGTAAAGTCTTTTGCCCATTTTCTATGACAAAAAATTCAAGATCGCCACCAATTAAACAGCCCTGTCATGCAGACAGACCAGGATGTACACATGCCTCCTGTCTTTCTCTCTTGTCAGCAACATGGTTCTCACCCCGGCTGCACAGCTAAAGAACTCCAATTCCCAGATATCTGCAGCATGAAGCAGAGGGTCTCATGAATTGAAATACAAAGTTATACATATTTGCTACAAAGCTTATAAATACCAATTAACCAGATTAACAAAAATGCACGTAATTCAATGTCTGACTATGGCAGAAGAGGTTGGGCCAAGAACCAGGACACGTCTATCCCCATTTACTCTAAAAGTAACTCAAAGTGTATGCCTTCCTGGTGCAGAAGCAGAAGCATTATTTTCCTCAAGAAAGGCTTATAAATTCATCATCCTTTTCTTGCATTATCACAAATATTTCCAGCAATTATTGTGAAACAGAAAGTAAGCCTAGATCCCCAAATCAAGAGGGAGTTGAGAGCTGCAGTACCTAACACACCGTGCCTTACACAAAGTAGAGTCTCTATTGTGGCATACCACCCAGAACAGAGGCAACTCAAATGTGAGCTGAACTGAAAGGGCAGAATTCATGCATGGGGTCATAGGCGTCCACGCCTAGAGGGATCGCTCCTCAAATACGACAGCTTTAGCTCACAGCATAGTCACAGCTAGGCGCCGCTGCTGCTCAGTATCGGGGAAACAGGGAAGCACATTCCTTTCCTTCTGTCAAAGGCAGGGCAGACTAACACAGCAAACACAATGACAAATGAGTCAACATCAAGAAAAAAATTAACTTGTACAAAGTCCTTAGGTATAAGGGGAACACTTATCTAGTGGTTAAGGACATTGGTACCTAATAGTGAACTAAATAAATAAAGACTGCTGAGATTCAAGTACTTGACAAAGGTGTCTTGTTGCGTTTTTAACCTTTAGCTGCCTATAACCACAGGGAAGAAAAGAAAACCATTGTGTTGGGGGCAGCGGATTAGCCTAGTTGGTTAGAGTGCCGTGCTCTTAACAACAAGGTTGCTGGTTCCATCCCCACATGGGTCACTGTGAGCTGCGCCCTCCACAACTAGATTGAAACAACTTCTTGACTTGGAGCTGATGGGTCCTGGAAAAACACACTTAAAAAATAAATAAAAGTTTAAAAAACAAGAAAACCATTGGGTTGATAAAGGAGAAAGTTACACTAAAAATACAAACACACCTACTATAATAAGGAAGGAGAAACTGGGAATATGTACAAAATAGGCACAGAATGTTACAACAACCAGCCTCATTTGGATATCCAAAGCATCAGAGGTGACAAAACAAAATTACACTTCAAGGGTACATTGGATATCTGCCAAAATGGATTACATGCTGGGCCATAAAGCAAACCTCAACCAATTTCAAAAGACTGACATTATACAGTGCATGGTCTCTGACCACGTTGGAATTTAATTAGAATTCAGTAACTAAAATAACCAAATATTCCAAATATAACCAAAAATAACCAAAAATATTCAGAAATTATGCAACCCACTTCTAAATAATACAAATTAAAGACATCAAATGGAAATCAGTAAATATTCTGAGCTAAATGGTAAGAAATTATAACACCATCAAAATTTGTGGGACACGGCTAAAGCAGAGCATAGAATGAAATTATGGATGCTTTAAAAACATATATTAGAAAAAAAAAGAAAGTGAAAAATCAGCACTCAGCTAGGGCTTAGCAAAATTTTCTAAAATGGGCCAGATAGTAAATATTTTAGGCTTTGTGGCCCAAGGATATTACGTAGGTATTTACATTACAAAAGAAAACAAATTTCCACAAAATGTTTACTGACAAAATTCAAAATACAGTAATAATAACTGAGTACTTTTGTGTGTGTGTAATAAGGGTCTATTAATGAGAAGAATTCCATTCTTTTACACAGGGAATAACATTTCATTTAATTGAAGTTTAAAATGGTTTTCCCTTTCATCAAAATCGATTGCAACAATCTTCGTCGGTTAATGCCGATTCATAACGAGATTTTACAATTTCATCTTTGAAAATGTCTTTTCACATGGATAGGTACTGCCAAATACTGAAAAGCACTCCATGAGTATACGAGTTGGTTGAGCATATTCATCTTTTTGAAAGCATTATAGAATTCTATTAGATTTTTCTCTTGACATTTACCTTTATCATGATATTACTTTGCAGATTAATCGCTTCCAATTGAAAGTTGGGTGGAAGCTACTGAATGGCTCAAATAAATGGATTTTTTTATCATGGCAAAATATATATAACATAAAATTAACCATTATTACCATTTTTAAGTGTACAATTCAGGGGCATTAATTATATTCACAATGTGTACAACCATCATCATTATCTATTTCCAAAATAAATGAATCTTAAAATATGCAAATTTCCTTTGTACTTCACTGAAAAACACTGCTAGAACTGTAATTTAAGTTCTTATATACAGAGGATGCCAAAAAAATGTATACACATTTTAAGAAAGAAAAACTATATTAAAATTGTAATAATATATACCGATAAAAAAAGATGAATGTAAGTCACGTTTGATTTATGCAATTACAAGAGATGCTCAAAGTGGTTACCATCAGCATAATTTTAATAGTTTTTTTCCCTTCTTAAATGTGTATACATTTTTTTGGCACCCTCTGTATATATCCACTACAAATTTATATAGGAATGGAGAGCTCACTTCTTGTTTTAACTTTCAACAGTACAAAAAATATATAAGGTAGCTTGGCGTTACTTATGATTCAAACATTAGCTGTCATGGAATTTACTTTATCACAGTACCATTTTATATTCCCACCAGCAAATGTATGGGAGGCCCTGTTTCTCCAAATCCTCATCATCACCTCTGATTGTCATTCTTTTTTATGTTAGCTATTTGAGTAGGTATGGCTTGGTGGTATCTCATCCTGATTTTAATTTGCAGGATTTTAATTTAATTTAATAAGATGTTAATGATGATTAACATCTTTTCCTGTGTTTATTTGCCACCCATGCATACTTTTTGGTGAAGTGTCTGTTCAAGTCTTTTGCCCGTTTTCTTTTTTGTGTGTGTGTGCCTGTTTTCTAAGTGGATTATTTTCTTAATGTTGAGTTTAGAGAGTTCTTTTCTATTACAGATTCAAGTCCTCTGTCAGATGATTTGCAAATATGTTCTCCCATTTTATGGCATGTATTTACCTTCTTAATGGGGCAGTCACAGAGCAAAAGTTTTGAACAAGCTTAATTTACTGATTTTTTTTTCTTTTATGGATTGTGCTTTTAGGATCACGTCTAAGACCTCTTCATCCAATCCTAGGTCATGAATAATTTCTCATGCTTTATTCTAAAAGTTTTATAACTTTACATTTAGATCTATGATTCACCTTGAGTTAATTTTTGTATATGTTAAGATTTAGGTAAAGGTTAATTTTTTTGCCTGTAAGTGTCCAATTGTTCCAACTCCATTTGTTGAAGACTACCATTTCTCCATTAAAATGCCTTTGCACCTGTTAAAGTCAGCTGGTCAGACTTGTGTGGGTCTATTTCTATACTCTATTCCATTGCTCTATTTGTCTATCCTTCCACTGATACTACTAACTTGATTACTCTAGTTATATAATAAGTCTTAGTGTAGGGGTGTATGACATCTCCAATTTTATTCCTCCTTTTCAAAATTGTTTTAGCTATCCTAGTTCTTCTGCTTTTCCAGAAGAACCTAGTTCAATATTTATAGAGAGTTTTATGAACATCTTTTGACATTATAGCATCAGAAAAGGAAAATTTGGTATGCCATCGATTAGTATTCTTACATGAGAATGGCATAGTAGCATTAAGAGGAAACTAAAATCTTCATATCTTCATTCATTGTTTCAACAAATCACTTATTAAGCACCTATGTTCACGACTGTTCCAGATGCTGGGAATAAGAATATGCCAATTGCTATATGTATAGTACAGTAATTTCATTTTCTTCACTTCCAAAATGCCTAGTTACAGTTTTCATCAAAACCTATGAAAAAAAAAGTGAACAGACTTCACAACAAAATCCTCTTATTGTATGAGTATTATTCCTTTGACTCTATATATAACAATGTCATGTTCCACAACCTCCTGGGTAGTTAAGTTATTTCCTGTGCAGAAGAATGCCAAATTCAAAGGCTCGTCAAATGAGAGTTGGCAGGCAAGGTTTCATTCTCCCAGGCGTATCATTAGTACTATACCAGCATTATTAAATGTCTGTAAAATAATAGAGACCAAGGGCTTTTGTACAATTCTTTTATTTTAGAACAAGGCACTCAGTATAATGTTATCCTGGCGAAGATAAACCCCATAAAAGTGTTTGAAATAGCACTAATCCTCCAATTTTCATATACTAAAACATAGAGTAGGAATTCCCACAGTAAGGGCATAGAGAAGTCTCTGTTGTTGATCTAAGAAAATCAAAAGTTGCCACTCTAAGCAACCAACTTTCCAAGGCACATCCCATCTTTATTCTACTTCCCAAATTGTTAATTTTGTTGTCATATCTTACTCACTGCCTCGGTGAGAACAATGAAATATCTAATGGAGACGAGAGGATCCTCTGCTTTGAAGGAAACAGTGCTGCTCCATATCTGCAGCTACCATAGCTCCTTCAGAGATCTCTCTCTCAAGACAATAAGCAACAGGTATAATATTTATTTAGCTGTTGGCAAGAACTCTTGTCTGTTAAAATAACATCATCAAGAAAATCAAGAGAAAATCTTCTTCCTATTTTCTCTATGGTCTTAAAGTATCAATACCTCCACAGGCAGAATTTTCCCATAGTTGGGGGCTATTGTGCAGTATAGTGAATTTGAACATGGATTTTAGAAGACAGACATGGGTTTGCATGCTGATTCTACCACCAACCTTCAGTATATTAATGAGCCACCTTAAGCACCAGTGTACTTATTTTCACAATGGTGTATGCGCCTACCACATAGTGTTGAGAGGAATTAATAGAATAATGGAAAGTGCTTAGCAAAGTATGGGATATATTATAAACCCTTAATATGTATTAACTATATTACCCCAATTTGTCCATCTGATAAACTAGACAGCCTATCTCAACTATTTCTTCTTTCCTTTAGATTTTTGAGACTCTTTCAAGGTTAGGAAATTTATTTCCTTCTTATTATTATTCCCTGCACCTATACCACTGCAGCGGGATGCTTCTGGTAAGAGCTCCTGGAGGGCAGGCTGTCTCACTTTTGTTTGCATCCCCGGCCTAGCACAGAGTTTGGCACCTATTATTCAAATGTCAACTAAAATATCTTCATGCTGCCTCATTATCTGCAACAGTGTCACTTCATGCTGCACGATACACCACTGAGCTCTTAACCATTACACTTCTCTTTAGATTATCCACTGTTTTGTTTATTGTTAATAATATAATAAACAATTATCATTTGGTTTTTTTTCTCTTTTAGGATTATTTAGGATAAATTCCATCCGTGGGATTACAGGATTAAAGAGTGTAGCTCCTAGCAATTAGATATCTATCTAGTTTGCTCAATTAAATTTATTACAGAATCTATACTCCAGTAATACTGCAAAAGAGAACTGCTATTGGCTTTAGGACTCACAGTTCTCTTTTGTTGACCTGAGGCTGCCTCTCTCTCACCTACTCTGGGACATTAGCAAGAAATAGAGGAAGCTAGGGCAATCTTCCTTGTCTATAGCCAGATCTCATGACTAGCATGTTGTCTGTAAAGGCAAACTGCTTACTCGAAGGTGACAGGAAAATTTGTTCAAATTAATGTATAACTAACATGGTATTTACTATGTGCCAGGCATTGTTTTAAATGCTTTACAGATACTAACTCATTTAATCCTCATAACAACCCTATGAAGCAGGTATTGTTATTTCTCCCATTTTACAGCTTGGGAAACTGAGGCACAGAGATGTTAAACAGCAGCAAGGATTTGAATCCAGGCTCCAGAGCTGAGGCACTATGTTAGGTGCTTTTAAAAGATAAAAATATGAAATCTTTTAGACAGCTCTCCACTAAAATAAACTACGACTCTCTAACTCTGACTATCCTACTTAACCTTATTATAAGCGACTGGTAGTTTCCAAAGTCAGAATCAAAAGTACATGAACACTAAAATGTAAATAAACTATTTTACTTAATTGCAAAAATGCACTTCCTGATTGTTACTAAAACCAAAGATGAGTAGATGCTAAAAGATGGATACATTATAGACTGATATTTAAATACAAAATAAAAGCATCTTTATACTACCCCGGCAGCAACTGCACAGATGTCTCAGACGCATAATCATCTTGTTGGATGCCTAATTTCTCTTCCTCTCTAGGCTTCCTAAAAAAGCTTACCTGGCCAAGCATGCCAGGAAAAACAGTAAGTCTGTTTAAAGGTAAAAATAAATTTATCCTACCACATTAACATTCTGTCAAGTGAGTTATCAACATTCTAAGGCTGAATGGATTAAAAATGGAAATGAACCAAGAGAAAAGATTTAATATATTCCAGCTAGAAGGGCTTACTATAGGAAGACATAAGTAACATAACAGGGTAGGGGCAAGTTAGTCAGTGAAAATTGTTGGGACCAATAAATCCCAGATTGGAGATGAACTAAGTGATATTCAGGTTTCATACCATACATTAATCCATCTGGAATTCACCCCAAAAAGTTACATAAAAATGATAAAATAAGTAGGTGAGAGAAAATTAAATGGCATATGTAGCCCAGCTATGGAAGGGAGATCGCCTCCATTTTTTCCGAAAGCCAGAAACTATCAAAGGTAAGATGGATGGGTTTAAATACAAAAAGGAGGGCAGCAGGTTGGTTCAGTAGGTTAGAGAGCTGCGCTCATAACACCAAGGTCGCCGGTTCGATTCCCACATGGGCCAGTGAACTGCGCCCTCCACAACTAGATTGAAAAACAAAAAACAAAACACAAAAGAACCACTTGACTTGGAGATGAGCTGCACCCTCCACAGGTAGATTGAAAACAATGACTTGACTTGGAGCTGATGGGTCCTGGAAAAACACACTGTTCCCCAATATTCCCCAACAACAGCAACAAAAAATGTAAATACAAAAAGCAAAACTTTTGAACAATGAAATTATAACTAAGGGGAAGAGGAATAAAGTTAAACGACTGACAAGGTAACTAATATATTTTGAACAGCCAGCTTTTTGGAAAAAGACAAAATTTTATAATCCATCATTCAACAAGTATTTGTTGAGGGACCTACTGTGTACCAACCAGGTACTGCTCTAGGTGCCAGGGATGCAGGAATGAACAAACAGACCCTGCACCTCAAAAATCACTGCCTTTATGCTGGTTACATTCTAGGATTTAGAAAAGGTCAAAATCCAGAATAATCTACTAAATTGGTTCAAAAGCTTTTATCTCTCAACCTCTAAATTCAATGTCACCAACCAAACAATATAAATTAAATTTTAAAATACAACTATCTTAATAAAAATAGAGCTAAAAATCCAAGAAAAGGAGAGAAATGTAAGAAATGTGTCATCTTAACACTGAACCGATTTTTAATACACCACAGTACTCAGGAGAGCAAACTGGTACCATGTCATGTTTTTCATACTCTTTGTCTCTATAACTCTACTGTATAAAGGAAAATCTTCCAAAGAAAAAAATAATTTAATCCAGTGGTTTACTGGGAACTAAATGCCTAATTCAAGATTAATGGGTAAACTACATTCAATTTGCACTCTAGCTCAGGGCTGTCCAACAGAAATACAATGCAAGCCACAAGTGTCATTTAAATTTTTCTAGTAGCCACATTAAAAAAGTAAAAAGAAACAGGTAAAATTAATTTTAATAATATATTTAACCCAATATATACAAAATCTCATCTGTTTAATGTGTAATCAATAAAAAACTATTAATGAGCTATTTTACATTCTTTTTTTGTACTAAGTCTGGCTGGCTAAATAATAGGATCACCAGGGGAAATCCAGTGTGTGTTTTACATACACAGAACATTTCCACTTGGACTGGCCACATTTCAAATGCTCGTTAGCTACGTGCAGTTCATGGCTACAGTACTGGACAGTCTAGTCTAGCAGTTCTCAAGTGAGGGTGATTTTGCTTGCCTAGGGGACCTCTGGCAATGTTTAGAAACATTTTCGGTTGTCACAACTGGAGAGGTGCTACTGGCAGCTAGTGGGTAGAGGCCAGGGATGCTGCTGAACATCCTACACTGCACAGGACAGCCTGCCCGTCCCCCCGCCCCCAAACAAAGAAGTATCTTTGTTTGTCAGTCATGCTGGGGTAGCCCTAAATAGTTAAACAGCTAACACAGTACTTGATATACGCAAATCTAGGAGAATGTATTTTATGAGAACTGTTTTTTATGTTACAGTGCTTTAAATCCTTCTTAGAAGTAACTTTTTAAAGCCTCTTCTGAGAACAGATGAGGGCACCCATTACCCCTTCTTCCTCTTAAGGGGCACTACAGACTGAAAGGTTTTCCACCACCAGATGACACGGTCACAGAAAGAGGTGTCTGCAGCAGTTGATTCTTTCCAAAGGGAAAAATACTGCTTGATCCGGCAGTTGAGAAAACATTAAACAAAGAAATACTACTGCTGTTTATATCTTCCTGAGGACTACATGGCTAGGAGACACTGAGCATTTCTTTCCTACCAAGGCGATGCAGATGGAGCAGGGTGGGGACACTGGGGACAATGAAATGCAGCTTCTGCTACGATTCAAACAAGGGTCAAGGAAACATAGTCACATATGTGCCCATCTGGTGAGGGAAACATGGAACATTCAATCCATAAGCAAACAGAGATGCTTGCACAAGAGACTGCCTGCTCCGTGCGTGCCACCACCATGCCCGTGGCTGTGACAATTAGTTCACCTCCCACACTGCAGGGACACCGCTTATCTGGTTTGTCCCATCTCATTTTCACAGGCAGCCAGAGCAGAATATCTGCTGACAGGTCAACAACCATGGGCTTTCCACTGCATGGAGGCCGTCTGGGACAAGATACCAGGGGCCAGAAATCACTCTCCAGACTGAACAATCCCTTCCTGACAGCAGGACAACAGCAGGGTAGCTTCCTCAGCCTGGAGACTGAGGATTCATCCAAGTTGTTCCTGAATGCAGAGATGGCAAGCATCGACTGGTAACGCACAGGCGCCTCGCAGCTTCCAAGGGGATTAAAGGGCAATACCCCTGTCTGGCACGCCCAACAAAGAAAGCAGTCCCTGGGGCACAATCAGAATAGACCAGGCCTCCGATCCTACAGCATATTCTGCCTCTCCTCTCCTTAATTCACAAGATCTTAACACAAGCGCAGAATGGGCAGCCTCTTCTTACAAACCTTTCTGGACCAAGTAAAAGCTCTTCTGCACATGTCCCAGTCCTAACAGCTGCCTTTGTGACAAACATCTCCAGAGACTCATTTTTAAGGGAAACTGTTGTACTATCAGATACAGGTTTTGAGAGACTCAAAATATTAAAAATTAAATTAAAAGGAAATTAAAATTTTCTTTTAAATTAAAAATAAAAAGTTGATATCGTACTAAGACCAGCTGACATCAGGCTTTCCCATCTTCCCTACCTCCCACAAATTAAAGAACCCTACCAAGGACATTTACTCTCCCAAGTCTCATCTCATCCTTACTCCAGTGAGTTAACATGATCCTGACCATCTCAAGCTCTTCCCTTAAGAACCTGCATGCAAATGGTGGCCACTTCAGTCAAGAGGGACAGCAAAATTCTGGAATGTAACCTTCATGGGGAGGAAGCAAAACAGAGTAGAAGGAATTTACTATTCAGTCATGGAACCTACCGCTCAGCAGCTATGAATTCACTTGGGCACCTCATCTGTAACCATCTGTTCACTCACCTGTAACTATGCTGTCTTGCCTCACGCTGAGGATTAGCTATTAATAAACCAATGGCTCTATCTGCACATCACCACCATGGGTCAAACAGGTATTTTCCCACAGTTCAAAATCTAGCATTACCCTGTAATCAGCAAGAATTTGAGTTGTTTCGTAAGCTAACTTCCAAGGAATGTATTCAAAGTTCCTATTATATTGGGGTGTGAGATTAACTCTGTTATTACAATAATAAGGTTTCAAAAGATTAAAATAAACATGAATCACAGGGGAAAAAAGCCTTACAGGAAATACTTAGGGTCCCCTTGGTTGAGAGGATAGAAGAGAGAGCATTCCATGAGTTTTAGGACAGAGTTTCTCAGCGCTGGCTACACAACAGGATCACCAGGGGAGCTTTTAAGCAGCATGGATGCCTGAACCCTACCCCAGAGACGGATTTAACTGGGCTAGGATAAGACCCTTTAAAATCAACACTTTTTTAAAGTTTCTTCAAGTGATTTTAATGTGCAGCCTGGATTGACAACCATTGATTTAGATAGTAGACTGTTGGTCTTTTGTATTTGACAAAAATCCCTTCAAGATTTTCAAGCTTTAGCTTAAAAAAAAAAAGAAGTCAAAATGTAATTTATAAATAAAACTTCCTTCAGTGCTTAGTACCATGTGGGTGCCCATGTTAATGCTTATTGTAAGACATCAGTGGTTCCAACATGTGACCCCTTGTATTGCAGAAGCTGGAACTGCTGACAACAATGAGAAGCAAACACGAAGGGGAAGATTTCGGCAGTTTGGCTATTTTTCTACTGTGAGAAAACAACAGTTAAGAAAACTAAGTGACTGCTCAACACCATATCTGCCTTGGTAAACAGAAGTTTTCATCAGATATAACAGTTAAGTCGATTCTTTGAACAGCAAATTCAAAAAATAATCTCAAGTGACTTAAATATATGTATATAGTAGGTTGGTGCAAAAGTAATTGCGGGTTAAACATAATTGTAAAAACCGCAATTACTTTTGCACCAACCTAATAACATCTAATTATCTAAACAGGCTAACTCTCTAAAAAGGGGGTGGGGAGGGAAGGGAGAGACCAGCTTCATTCTGCTAATTCGTGGACTTCAGTGCAGCAAATTAACTTCACATCAGTCTGCAATTTTGATATTAACAGGTTCAACCATTGCAAAACCTTCCGGAGGCCGTTTCCTTTTCTGGCATTGACTGACCTCTGTATTTTTGATTAAGAGAACGAGGGAAAGAATGGTGAGTTATTATTAAAGAAAGCTTTCATAGAGGCCTACCTAAATGCAGAACCAAAATTTTATTGAAAAAGTTTTCATTAACCATTTGTAACTTTCAAGTTAATCTATCTTAACAAAATAAAGACAGGTATTTAAAACTACTTAAAAAACAGGAAGCTAGTTCCAATACTCATCTTCCTTTTTAACAGAAAGCTCTTTTAACTCATGCTAGCAGGCTATATTTATTTCCCTTAAGCAGCATTTCCTAGGAAAGCAGCAGCGGCCCTGCTGCAGATGGCGTAAAAGAGCTCATGATCAAGGCCAACCTCAGGAGACCCAGGCACTGTAGATTCAGTCACCACGCACTAAAGCCACTTGGGCTCTGCACCAATAGCATCACTGTTGTCATCTCCACCAGAGAGCTCTGGACTGCTATTGGAGACCAACACCTGGCACCAGGCCAGATACTTGTATCATATCCATACTGAGTTCTGGAAGGCTTTATGGATGTCTACAGGGAAAAGAACAAAAAAGCAGGTGTTCTTACTCATCCTGTCACTGTCCAGAAAATTTGCTGAGTCACTGAGTACCAATCAAGAGAAAAATAATGCAGAGACTGCAAATTCTAATCTTCATCCTGCCCTCCTTCCCAACAGCAAGCAGACTCACAGGTAGTATTTTTGACTCTGAAAACACAAGGGCATAGACAAATTCATATATCCTTGGTCCCTAAATAAAAGCTTTCAGAGTCAAATTCTCTAAAAATGTAAGGTACCAGACAAAACTACTTAATAATAACGGTTGTCTCTGAGTAGAGGGGTTAAGGGTGATTTATTTTTTCTGTAATATTCTACAGTTTACACATTTTCTATAATGAGATCATAATTCTTACATAATAATGTATCTTAGAATCATATTTCTTGGTAATTAAGAGATAAGACCCATATCCTGATCTCTATAACTTCAGCTCACCAAAATATTTCATGTCACTAATTAGGAAAACTCCAACTAAGCTTAAAGGGTCAGACTAAAATGGAACTAAAGGAAACACTAAGTGAGGGTCACCTGACTTTGTGAATACTTGCATTGTTACTTTTCCGAGAGGAAGCATATTCTATCTTGGTAGAAAGAAAATTCCACCAATGGTACACTTTGGATTGTAGGGTAAAAAAGAGTGAGCAGTCATAATGACACATGAACTTTAGTCGACTTCTGCTTATTTTCCATACTTCCTTTTTTTCTAGATTAGACATGCTAGTGAAAAACAAGTCACCCTTGGCTTTGGTCTAGAAGCAGTAAGAAAACAACCACCACAATAAAAAGGCTTATGAAAGCATTACATAGCTTTGTCTTGCTTTTACTTAAATTTTAATTTAAAGCAACTGAAATCCAACTTCCTTGGCCTATTATTCAAGGACACGCATCATCTGAAACTCATTGACCTACCTCTACATCTACTGAGTTCACTCTATGCTTAACGCCCACAGGACCTACTTGGCCTTATCCACAAGTCTTTTTTCTGCCAGGCATGTTCCTCCTTTCTCCAAATTCTACTTATTCCTCGAGTCTCCAATCAAGTGCTACCTCCACTTGAAGTCTTCCCTGATCACAAAGGCTGAAGCAACTCTCTCCTTAATTTCCACAGCACTGAAATGACAGTAATCTATGCACACACCTATGAGTTTGAGCTTCTATCAGAGGGCAGACAGGCCCAGCACAATTGATCTTTACCTGCATGAGACCACTTCATTCAGTGCTGTGCAGTGCTCAAATGTTTGCTGAATTAAAAAAAAAAAAAAAAAGAATAAGCATCACATCTTAAAATAAACCAAAAAACAAACCAGGGCTCATGGAGTTACGTGATCCACATGTGCATATATGAGTATAATTATAAGAAAAGGAGCTGTGCCTGGAGAGCCAGGCCTCAGACACAATGACAGTGTTAAGGAGTGATCTAGACACAAATCTTCATGTCTGCTGAAATAATGTTAGCCTAACACCAGCCACGGTTACAGCGACAGAAAGCACCTCTATTAGCACTTCAGGATTAAAGGATGCCTGCCTCGCATCACATGGTGTATGGCCAAAAGCATTAACTTAATAGTCCTAAACAAAGGGTAGGTGTGAAAATGCATTGTTTGTACCTTCATTATCTTTAAGCAGATGTGATACAAATACATGGAGATGTGACTGATTAGAACAATTTTCTCAGAGTATTCCAAAAGAAAGATTTAGCCACAACACCAAGAAATGGGCAAACTGTACATTTTGCAACTTTGCTTATAGTTTGGGGGAAAAAAATCACTGGCCTGCTTAAAATCAGCATTTATTTGTCCCTTGGCACTTTGCTTCTCAACTTCTGTTTGACAGTTTCCATGCTTCCGTGTCAACTGGACCTATCAAAGGCTAATGGTGGTAAGTAAAACCTGTTTTCCAATGAAGAGCCACAGATGTATTCTTATCTTTTGTTACTTGGAATAGTTTGTTTTTTTGTTTTTTTGGTGTTTTTTTTTTTAAAGATTTTATTGGGTATATTTCCAGAACTTTATTGGGGAACAATGTGTTTTTCCCAGGGCCCATCAGCTCCAAGTCAACTTGTTGTCCTTCAATCTTAGTTGTGGAGGGCACAGCTCAGCTCCAAGTCCAGTCACCGTTTCCAATCTAGTTGCAGGGGTCGTAGCCCACCATCCCATGTGGGAATTGAACCAGCAACCTTGTTGTTACGAACTGAGCCATCTGGCCGCCCCGCAGCAGCTCGGTGACAGCTCAGCTCAAGGTGATGTGTTCAGTCTTAGTTGCAGGGGGCACAGCCCACCACCCCATGTGGGAATCGAACTGGCATCCCTGTTGCTCAGAGCTCACGCTCTAACCAACTGAGCCATCCGGCCGCCCCTTGGAATAGTTGTTTATCCCTGAGGGACAGTAGGCATACCATGTTTCCCCGAAAATAAGACCTAGCCGGACAATCAGCTCTAATGCATCTTTTGGAGCAAAAATTAATATAAGAACCCGTATTATATTATGTTATATTATTATTATAAAGACCGGTCTTACAGTGTAGTAAAATAAGACTAGGTCTTATTTTCGGGGAAACATGGTACCTGGCATCTGGAACGTCCTGTCCTAAATTTCCTCTCTAACAATAAGGAAATGATGGTTATGATTATGTGACATGAAATTGTAATCTCTACCCAATTATCTGCTTACATTTAAAAAACTGTATGCTTATTTGGCCATTCTGCTTCCCAAGTATTTAAATTATCCATTTTTTACACCATCTCCAAACCAGAAATATTTTGTCATCTTGCTGGTTCCTCTATCAGCAAACTATTAACATATGAGACAAGTTCAAGATCAATAAATCTAAGAAATTTTGGGTTTTGACAGGCAATATGCAAGAACATTCTACGTGGTATGTGAACTTTTAAAAAAACTTGATAGTTATGCATTCACTTTAATGTGTATAAAAATTTGGTTGCGTAAACCTATGATTTTATTGCTTAGGTCAAGGCTGAGCATAAAGAAAAAAATACAGTTGATTAAAAGAAATATTTTAAGTAAAAAAAATTTTCAGAGATTACAAGGATATGGTAAAAACCTGAAAAACAGGACTCAAAAAGTTTAGGAAACATGAAAGGATAACCAAAATGAAATTCATGTGGACTCCTGAAATATTATAAAAGTGGTATTAGCCGTCCGGTTTCTTCAGGATAAGGCTTGATCACATGAAGGAAACTTGCTGTCTGATGCCTGACTTCCTAATTTCGGGTACAAAAGGCACAACAGTCACCCTATTTCCCGTTCTTTTCCACCTGCAGAGGATGAGCTCGCCACTGCCACCGCACATCCTAATGTCAATTGCACTCTAACCAACTGGACAGGGACCCTGTCCCCAGAAGTTGCACAGGACCACACACTGGCTTCCCAGGTGCTACCTTTTCCTGCTCGACAAGCCACCCTTGGGGCCTGCCCACTCCTCAGGCTCCACTTACATGGATGCACTAACGACTCTGAAATGTTTTCCTGTTCTCCTTGCCGACGCTGATCATTTTACCAGGATGCACTTCAAATTCAACATGCTTAAAAGCGAATTCTTTTTTCCTACCAATCCCAGCCACCCAAAGCATTCCTCCTCCCTCCTCTCCTCCACGTCACTGTTATGCGTGGACACAGACCCACTCTCACAGGGGCCAGCACAGAGCCTCCTGACTGCTCTCCTGTGCGTTTTCTCTCTCCCCTATACAGGTTTTTCCCAGAATTGCCTCAAAACTAATCTTCTTAAGATAAAATCAAGTCTTAAATATCCCTTATCAGCTCAACCCCTTTAGACACTGGGTGGCTTAAATTAAGACTACAATGAAATACCAGACATACCTATCAGAATGGGTAAATATAGATAATGGTAACACCAAATATTGGCAGGAATGCAGAGAAACAGGATGAGGCATATACCTTGTTGGTAGGAATACAAAATTGTACTGTGGAAAAGAGTATTGATGAAACTAAGCATGTGCTTATCATATGACCCAGCAATTGTATTCCTGGGCATTTCAGAGAAACGGAAGCTTGAAAGCTGATTCACGCAAAATCCTAAACATAAATGTTCAAAACAGCTTTATTTGTAATAGCTACAAACTAGAAATAACCCTAATATCCTTCAATAGGTAAATGGCTACACAAACTATGGTATATCTATAACATGGAATACGACTCACAATTAAAAGGGAAGAAATGTTGATACACATAACAAATTAGATGGACCCCAAGGGAATAATGCTGAGTGAAAAAAGCCAATCTCAAAAGATTCCACACGATATGATTCCATTTATACAGCATTCTTAAAAATGACAAAATTACAGAGAGGGAGAACAGATTCATGGTTGCCCGAGCTTAGGAGAGAGGGTGAGGGAGGTGGCTGTGGCTATAAAAGGGCAGCATGGGACATTCTTGTGATGGAGCTGTTTTGTATGTTGACTATGGTGGTGATTCATACAAATCTACAGATGTGAAGAAAACTGCACAGACTACACACACACAAATCAGTGCAAGTAAAACTGGTGAAGTCTTCATCGAGTGGATAGACTGTATTAATGTCAATCGATATCCTGCTGTGATATTGAACTACAGTTACGCAAGAAGGTACCTTGGGGGAAGCTGGATAAAGTCCGTAGGGGATCTCTGTGTTATTTTTTACAACTGCATGGGGATCTACAGTTATGTCAACATAAAAAGTTAAGAGAAAACAAAAAACCTCCTCAATAACTTTCAATCGTTCCCCAATGCCCCCAGGAAAAGATTCCTTAACACGGCAGGCAGAATTTTCTCTTACACATCCTATGATCTACATAACTAGTTCTAAGGGCTAACATTTATTGCACACAGGCTATGCAACAGGCACCTAAGCATTCTAAGCATTTAATATGTGTTATCTCATTTAATCTTCAGTGACTCCATGACTTAGGTTCTGCCGTCAATGCTATTTTATTCATAAGGCACAGACGACTTAAGTAGCTTGACAGCACCCTCATCTAATCATCCTTCAAAGCCCAGCTCCAATGTTGCCTTTGTGACTTTTTCCAGATTTAAGTGCTATACTAACAGTGTCAAACACTCACAAGATATTCAATAACTTTTTAATTCATAAGGCCTAGACAAAAGGACACAAAGAAGTTACAAAACTGGCACCTTAAGGATTTGACACTGATTACATTGAATCTATTTCTCCAAAGTTAAGCTTGAATGGGAAAGTACTGTATAATACATAGTGGGGAGAGAAAATACCCGTTAGTGAAAAATGTTAGTTAATAAGCTAGCCAAAGAGGAACAGGTAATGTTAAGCTAATGAAACACCAGTGTCAGTTGCAAAGCCCATACCTTTCTCAAGTTTCACATAACAAATACATGAACACAAACCTGACTTCCTAAACCCAGTCACCCCAATTTCTCCTTATTAGTTACTTTTGCAATTCAAGAAAAGGTATTGTTTTTTTTCCTTAGAAGAAAGATATTTCCTTGTGTTTAAATGTATAGTCATTATTTCCCTTGAAGGAAACTAGATTATTACATTCACGGATTTTCTTGAAAAACTTACTGATTATCCTACAACAATCTAGAATTGTTCCAAGTACTCTCTGAAATCTGAACGAGTCTTTCCAAAGGAGTGATTTTAAACACAGACACTAGAGGCAGAGCAAAAAACAATGCTAAGTACACGAATGAAGCTTAATGGTTCATATTCCCTCTGCTCCATCTTCCCCCCACCCCATCCCAAGTTATCTTCTCTTAAGCAAAATCTTTTCAGAAGGCACCAAAGGTGAGCACACGTGGCAGAAAGAATGCAAAGGGAAAAAGGGGTGGGAGGCTAAGAACCAACCTCTCCTCTTTCATAAGTAACTATAAACTCTTAACAGTGACCAAAAGCCAATAAAGAAAGATAAACTTCTTTTTCCTTATGCATTATACGAAGGTGTGGTCTGGTATAACAAGCAGATAAGAAAAGGGACTGAGGAAAGGAAATACTGACCAGCCGAGACCTCTTGTATTTGGAGCCCTCAGGGTCTTTGTCCTGTGCAGACGTACTGGTGCTGTCTCTCACATTTCTATAACCAGGACTGGGGATGATGTACTCTTTTCCTATGTCGATATCCTTCATCTTCTCTGAATGGAGGTGCCAGGACTCATAGACTCCTGGTTTCACTTGAGAATTTCTGAAATTAAGAATTCATCAAGAACATGTATCTCCTAAATTGTATTTAATCATATGCAAAAGTGCTTTAAAATGAATAAAAGGGCAAAAGCATTAAAATTTTCTACCCGCATATCTATAAAAAATATTTTTTTTTAAAATTTTAAGTACCATTTCATATTTTAAAGAAAAAAAAATCATTATAATAGAATCAAGAATTATCTCCTCCCACTACTAAGGAAAACAAGATTAAAGAAAAACAAACACACTGGGAAAGAGATACCCACTCTCTTCCACTAAGTTCAAACCCAATGTATAGAGCATTTAGATAGGTCTTTAAAAAGAAAAAGACTTTCTGGAAACAATTTAAGTTTGTTCCAAGAATTACAAATTCCACAATTTTACAATGCGTATCATTTCTCCTACTAAGTCTTACTAAAGGAAAACTTACAAAACACTTATACCAACGACCCATCCAATCTCTAAAGTTTCATAATTAGGTAGTAGGCTAGCTGATATTATTTTAAAGTGCCATGGAGTTACACAGCTAACATACAAAACAATATCATACCTTAACTTCAAAACAAATTCTCCTCGGGATACTGAAAGTGTTCTAAAATTAGATAGTGGTGATAACTGCACAATTCTGTGAATTTATTAACAAAACACTGAGCTGTACACTTTAAAAGGCTGAATTTCATGGTATATAAATTACAACTCAACAAAGCTATTACTAAAAAACAATAACCAAAACAAATTCCCCACCCTGTCCTATGAAGTCTTACCTGGTATGACCTGAAATGACACTCTGTTCTAAACCCCTGCTTGCCTGGCCAACTCTAATCGATATCTTAGAAACTCTGGTTACTTTTGAAAAAATAAAACGGGTACACACCTCTCTGAAACATTTCCCCCACCCTAAGATGGTTCAAAGGTTCCCAGGTACAAACTGAGTAAACTTCTTTCATACGAGCCTCACTAGAAATTTAAGTGTGGCCGTGTTGCCTTTTGAATTCCATAAATTCCTAGCTATCGCTGTAATTTAAAAGTACTACTCTGCAGACAAAATTCTGACAGCTACAATTCAGTTTTTAAGGTATCAGCAAAAAGGAGAACACTGACTAATCCTCTAAATAGAAAGGACTAAATCTCCTCCGTATATACGTATATACGTGTTTCCAGCACAAAGAAAGTATGACTTCTTGCCTTTCAGAGGTCTGATTCAAGTACACTGAGTTGATACTGCTAAGTTACTTATCTCAAAAAAGAAAAGTCACCTTGTCCAATGACAAACTGCACCATAAAGAACACCGGCTTACAACCAAGAGCAATCATGTCACTGAGACCTCATTAAGCCTAAACTATAAACAGACCTGGCACCTGCCAGTGTCCCCAGTGTCTGGATGCACCTGCAAATAGGAGTAATCCTTCTTGCTACAGGGCTCACAGAAGTCCAGCCTTCCCTTCCAAAGGTTCCCCAGCCTAGCTAATTTCTGGAAGCTGAAAAGATCAGTCCTACTTTGAAAAAAGGCAGGAGGAGGGGAGGGAATTTGAAAGGGAGGAGGCCACAGGAACTCATTTACAATATCAAATGCCATGTCAAGAGGAACAGAAAGATCACCTCAATTGTCTAAGAACTCACGATAACCAAAGTTTCTTTCACTTTATTTCAAGTTATTCCACGTATAAAGGGTGTGGGGAGCAGTTTTCCATCACCTCTAACACTCCTGCTTCTTTAATTTCCTGGGGAAAGAGTCACAGCCATGAGAGTAGGCAAGCCTGGTGTGGGCACAGTTACTATCTTTTGGCCTGGAACCCACAAGAGGACTTCATCTTCTGTGTATCAGAGATATAAGGCCAGGCCCTCCACATGGGGGCCAGTCAAAAACTAGGCAGCCCAATAGGTTTTGGAAAGAAACAAGGCCCAAATCTGAAGAAAGCAACTAAGGAAGAGTCACTAGGCTAGACTATTTTGAAAAATACGATTTGCATAATATTTCTGTCTTCTGTTCTCCCTTAAAGTTGTTTAAACTTTAAATGCTCTTTTTTAAATGCTAACTTGCTGTAGCTAAGAGAGGATAAAAAGGAAAGGATTTTTGTTTATGTTTGAGCCAAGCAATGCAATGGCACTAGCAGAATAACCAAAGTGGGAGAACCCCAAAAAAGTGCCAGACTAAAAATCAACAGAGTTGAGGCCACTTGGTCAGCTGCCTTTTTTAAAAATCAAGACTCCTTCCAGTAATAAAAGTGTACAATGAAGCAGATGAAACTGCATGGGGGTTGCACAGGATTAGGAACTATAAATACACAGACTGGTGTTTCCAAATTGCCTTCATTGTAACAGAACTTAGGTTTCCAACACCTCAGGAATCTGATTCCAGGCCCTGAAGCTGCAAAAAACGGAGCTAAAAGTATTTGTATTTACCACCCTCCTGCCATCCACTTGCTGTGCCTTTAACCTTCTGCACCTTTCACTTATGCTACAGACCCCAGTGAAACCTATCCATCTCCTCCTTCAAAACCTTCTGAAACTTTGCCAATCTTTCCTGTGGCTCCTGCCTCTCCCTCATCTGTACATAACCAAATGACCCTTGTGCAATAAACACAAAGCATCGTGCAGCTCTTTGTGGCGGAAGTGGAAAGGGTACTGATGACAGTCGAGAGATCTGGGTTCCATTCTGGGCTCTGCCCATGGTTTGCTGTGCGTGCTTAAGTCACGAACCTCTATTTACCCACTTGTAAAAAAAACCCGAGAGGATGACTTCTTAGGTCGCTGGCAGCTCAGAGTCTCCAGTATGCGGCGTGAGCGGGGGTGCCCCAGGCCGCCCAACCCACTATCTTGAGGATGGGGACTCTTCTCAGGCCAGCTTCTCCTGGGATGCCCTGGACGAAGGGCGTTCCCATGGCCAGTTCGGGCCTGGAAAGCGGACAGCGACCCACACCCACGGACGCAGCACCCCCTGGTGGCCGCAGCCGAGAATGTAGCCAGCACCCTTGGCCGCTCCTCCCACCCTACCTGCCTTCCCACGCCGGTACCTCACCACGAGTCCTCAAGGGTGGCGTCGCAAGAAGGGGGCGGCGGGAAACCAGAGGGAGGCCAGACCCCATTTCTCAGGACTTCAGCTTCCCCCAAACTGCTCGTATCCCCGATCACAGCCCGCCAGCCCCAGAGGAAACACACGGGGGTGATCCCTGTGCCAACCGAGGGAAAAGGAAGAGGTGCGATGGTAGCCGCTACCTACCTGTGCCCCAGCTCCAGTACGGCCGCACCGGCCACTCGACCACGCTCCCGAGCATCAGCTCTGGAGCAAAACAAGCCTTTATAGCGGCATTGGCCGCCAGACTGCGCAGGCGTGCTGCACAAAGACTCCCCATGACTGAAGGGAATTGTAGTCCCGCTTCCAGGAGCCTGAGGCTGAACACGCAGCAAAGGACTCAATTTCCCAGAAGCACCGCAGAAGCTCTGGGGGAGGTGCAAGCTGCTCCCCCTTTCTACTGCACTCCTAGGTCTGCACCATCCTTCCCAGGACTTCTGCGAGCCTGTCTAGAATCTTCTCTGAGGCCGTGTTCCCCGTGGGTTGCCGGGAGGGTTGACAGTAGCCCTCTGTGGGCCGGCAGCCTAGTGTTTGTAGGCAGGGAGGTCCCGACTGTGTGCAGCCGTTTAGACACCAGAAAACACCGTGAAGGTCATTGTAGCCTCTATGTCCTTGTCGCCAGCCAGCCCCAAATCTTATCTGTTGTGCACTTAACATTTGACTACTGCTTGCTCAGGAATCCACCCTGCGTACTGATATCACCTTTCTCACTTGTATCTCACTGACCAACACGGAGTGTGTGCTGCCTGATTTCTAGATAATAAAATGCCATGATCACAGTTTTTATAGAGTGGCAAGAGCCTTAGAAACAGTATGCCCATTCATCCCTTTCTTTTTATAAATGAAACTGAGGTTCCAAAAGAGATTGATCATTTTATTTCTCTTTGTGTTTCATCTGTACCTTCAACATGATCATAATATAATGTAACTACTCCCTGTTGAGCGCCTACCTACTCTGTCTCTGGTGCTTTACATACAATTCTTGTTTCTTTAATCTCCATAACCACCCTACGTGGAGGTATTATGATTATTCATTTCAGAGATTAAAAAAATAAAGGAAGGTAAAGTAACTTGTCCACCTTTATACAACTAGATAGTGTGAAGACACTAATGTGTCATAAAGCTGGAATAATTAATACAGTGTTATTGCACGAGGATGGATTGATATATCAGTGCAATAGAATAAAGAACCTAGAAACAGACTCATGCATATATGTAAACTTGATTTGTAACAGAGAAAACATTACTAATCAATAGGAAAAGGAAGATGATTCAATAAATAGTGCTGGTACAATTGATTATCCATAATTTTAAAAATTCAAGGATTACTACTTCCTTGCACACAGAAAAATCTATTTCAGGTAGATCAAAGGCCTAATTTGAAACGGAGAACTTTAAAACATTTAGAAGAAAATGTGAAATATCTTTGTGAACTTGACAGTAGAGAAGAACTTCTCAAACAAGATACAAAAATAAGAAAGGAAAGACTGATAAATTTTTACAATATTAAAATTTAAACTTTTGTACATGGTGCCATAAGTGAAAAGATAAAGCACAAGTTATAACTGACAAACTTTTTAACATAAACTATAAAATAATTTCTACAACTCAATAAGAAGTGGCAAACAACCCAATGGGAAAATAGGCAAATGGTATGGACAGTTCACAGAAAAGGAAACCAGAGCAGCCACTCAAATATGTATGAAAAGACACCCAATCTCACTAATAATCAGGGAAATGGAAATTAAAATACCAGTGAGTTACCATTTTATGCCCATCTAACAGGAAAATGTAAAAATCTGACAACACCAAGTGTTGTCAAGGATCTGGAGAGACAGGCTATTTCACACATTGCTGATAGAGTATCAACTGATTGAACCACATTAAGGAACAGTTTGGCCAAATTCAATAAGTTGGAAATGGACTGTATTGTTAAACTGCAAATAGACTCCTAAAATTCAGTGCGTAAGAGTCCTAGGTGAGTATATCAGATCAGCAGTGCAGCTCTGTTTCTTACAGTCCGTCAGAGACCCAGAGTGACAGTGGCTCTGTCAGATTCAACATTTGGCTCCCAAAGTTGCTCTACTCATTCCTACCACCAGTCACCCAGGTGTGAGAAGGAAAAAGAGACTGTGGGAGGTGTGAGCTGGTCTTAAGGCACCAGCCAGGAAATAGCATACCATCACTTCTAATCACATTCTATTGGTGACAATTTAGTCATATGGTCACATTTAACTCAGTTGGCAGCTGTGAGCCAACTACAATTCTGTTACAATGCAAGAAGAACAGAACA
This sequence comes from Rhinolophus sinicus, assembly GCF_057876585.1. Lineage (NCBI taxonomy): Eukaryota > Metazoa > Chordata > Mammalia > Chiroptera > Rhinolophidae > Rhinolophus > Rhinolophus sinicus. The sequence goes on from NC_142517.1 coordinate 48,121,819, forward strand.
GATTTTGGTAAAAGCTAATGCTTTTTATCGTATGTGCCTATCCTTGAACCCAGCAATTCCACTTCTACATATATGCTCTAGACAAGCCTTTCTCAGAAGGGGCTTCTGCATGTGAATTAAGCCTTACACAAAATTATTTGAGTGACTGTTTTCTTAATTTTCCCAAGGATAGCATAGCTAATATTTTAGATGTCCAGGGGAGAAGTTAATTCATTACACACAATGAATACCTGAGGGCATTCGGGCTTAATGCCATTAGCTGAGAAAAGTTGCCCCTGAAGTATATCTCACACATGTGCACAAGGAATATTCATTGTGCGTTGTCTGTAATAGTGGAATCTAAATGTCACTAGCAAGAGAACAGATAACTAGATTATGGTATTTGTACAATGGGATATTATTATACAGCAGTGAAAGAACAGGCCTATTATGTATCAATACGTATAAATCTCAAAAACAATGTTGAGTAAAAATAAGTTACAAAAAGACTCACATTGTATGAGTCCATTTGTATTTATTTTGTAAACGTAAAAATATATGTTATTTAAGGATACACACATAGGTATGGGGCATGATAAACAACAATTTTAAGGTATAGTTAGTTACTTCTGCTATTGGAGGGAGGGAAATGTGATCAGAGAGGGACACACAAGGGGCTTCATCTGTTTCTGTAATATCTTATTTCTTTAAAAAATGACTTGTAGGGCCAGCTCAGGCAGTTAGAGCTCCATGCTCCTAACTCCGAAGGCTGCCAGTTCGATTCCCACATGGGCCAGTGGTCTCTCAACCACAAGGTTGCCAGTTCAATTCCTCGAGTCCCGCAAGGGATGGTGGGCTGCGCCCCCTGCAACTAGCAATGGCAACTGGACCTGGAGCTGAGCTGCGCTCTCCACAACTAAGACTGAAAGGACAACAACTTGAAGCTGAACGGCACCCTCCACAACTAAGATTAAAAGGACAACAACTTGACTTGGAAAAAAGTCCTGAAAGTACACACTGTTCCCCCAATAAAGTCCTGTTCCCTTTCCCCAATAAAATCTTTTTTTTAAAAAAATGAGTTGTAAATGTTAAAATTTATGTAAAATACATGTCAAAGAGGTACATGTGTGCTTCTAATATCATTTGCTGTATTTTTGGTAGCTTTTATGTATTTCATAATAAAAAGTTTCAATATCATAGGAACAAACATTTCTCCTCTCTGTGGATACATGCAATTTAACCAAAGAATCTTAGTTTCTACTGATAAAAATTCCTGAAGTGTCTCTGGCCGTCTGGTTGGATGAGGAAAACTTTTCCTCAGCACTCCGCAAGCCACCTCGCCAAGGCATACTAGTACTTCCAAACATGTCTCAAACACTGTAGCACCCAAAAGCTACATATCTGATACCCTAATATAAAATAAAAAAGCTTCTAAAATCTCCCTGAAATACTTCAAATATATTGATTATAGGTCCAAAAAAAAATAATGGATGACCTGTATGCCACCCTGGTGCCAGGCTTCAATACACTATGGCACTATTGCAGTCTCCCCCAAGGATAGCCTAGGGCACAGACTTATTTACATGATCTTGATTGCAAAGCATCCCCTCCAGGAAACGTGTTTGTGTTGTGAAGTGTTTTAGGGGGTGATACTCTCCAACACTCAGGCAAGGAGCTAGAGAAGCTCTCTCAATGCAGACTTGTATGTATTTTTAAATAGCATTTATGTTAAATAATGTACTAAATATATACATGCATTTAGTATTTGATGGAGATACAGTGGAGATAAAACAGACATGTCTCCTGCTCTCATGGAGCTTAGAGTCCCAGATAAATATCAATCCAAATCTAAATTATACGTGTGGTAAGTACTAGACAAGGAGGGTATATGTTACATCTGAAGGAGGATACAAGTTAGCAAGGTGAAGACAGTGGAGGTGGCAGAGGAGCGAATACTCTAGGCAAAGGGAACAACAAGTCAGGTGGTGGGAGAAGGAAGGGAACTTCTCCAAAGGCCTGTAGACTATGTTACAGGTCATTAGAGTAAGAGCAAAAGGCAACCACTGCAAGGTTTTAAAAGGTGAGTGGTTAAGGGGTGAGAAATCAAATTTACATTTTGAAAACTGCACTGCAGCTGGCAGAGTGGAGAAAGAAGTAGAGGCAGCTAGAATGGAAGAGAAGAGTCCAGCTAGGAATGATTGTTGTCCAGGAAAGAGAGGATGGTGGCTTCGCCCAGGATTGTGGTGGGAAAGGGAGAGAAGTGGATGGACTCAAGAGAGATTTAAGAGGTAAAATCAACAGATCTTGTTCATGGATTATATGTGGTGTTATGAGTAAGAGAGGTGTCGAGGGTAACACCTAGGTTTCTGGTTGCAGAACTAGATGGATGGTGGTACTTCATGGACATGAGAAATGCTGTACTGCCCTACTCTCCTGTCACCCTCCTCTCCCCGGCTGGTCAGGTGCTAATGCCAAGTGGTAACAATCCCTGCACATCTGCTGTGGCACGCATGTTGAATTCTTCTGCACTTCTAAAGACAAAATTTCTTTCTTGCAGATCAATCTTGCAACGAAAGTCATTTTCGCGAAATAAGACGTTTGTTAAAATTAGTGAATAAATTGAATCTTTTATTTGACATCACGGAAACAATATATGATGCGACAGAATAATGCACCCCTTGAATGGTCTCAGGCAAATTAGAAAAGAAGGTTTAAGGTGTAAATAAGGCCAAATGAAAGCCAAATGACATCATGGCATGTATACAGACGAAGGTTTCATAGTATTTTCAATAGAGAACTGCAGTGGGATTAGCAGTGTCCATGCAGTATAGACGATACAGTAGTGTAGTCACATTGTAAGTCATGTCACACATTCCCTTTATGAAGGAAAGTATTACACACTTCCCATCTTTGTAGTAATAATTCCCCAAGCTCATTAGCAGTAAGGGCAGTACTTAGAATGAAACGAAGAATTGCTTTAAAAATCTTTTTAAGTATTGTTACACTGAGATACACTATCAAAGTGCCCCCAAAAAGAAGATTGGTGTCCAAAAATTAGTTCTTTGTTAAAAAGAGAAAAATAATTGACAGCAAGTATCTAATTTTAGTGAAATAATATTATCCAAATTAGTGTTGTGTTGATTCTATAATCTTGTATGTACATACTTTGTAAATTAATTTTATTTTTTTTTACAAGAGCTGTAAGTGTAAGAACTTTATACATGGTTTTATGAATATACGTATTTAAGTAATATTATAATGTAAATAATTTAAGTCAACATCAAGGGTTTAGGAGAATTATTTCCCTTAAAAAAGGTATGAACTTTATGCAAGTTGGGGAGACACTGGGCATTAAAACAAACTTTAGCCTGGTCTACATGGCCTTCTGTGATCTGGCCCCACGTAATACCACAGCTTCATTTCCTGCCACTCTCCTACTTAAATCTGAGGTCCTGACAACACTATAATTTCCATGGTTTTACTATAGCTATTCTTTCCACCCAGAACAATCATCTAAATCTACCCAGTTAAAAACAAGCATCACAGCCCATAGACAGGCCTTGAGATTTTGAATCTCCCAGAATAAGAATTAAAGATTATTTACTCGATTGAATAAAATGGTAGTCTGTCTAACATCTGTAATGGTGAGATGTATATGGGGTATTCTCCACATTATTGAGAAGTATGGACTGGGCACCTGTCAGGCCACAACACGGGAGGCAACGGGGTCCCACTAAGAAAAGCTAGAAATGGTAGTCCAGCCTTCCCACTAAAACAGGTCTAGGCACTTCTCAAGTGTTTTGCTTTATAAATATGGGCTTTTGATCAGAAGAGATAAACAACTGTAGTCTACATTGGTGATAACATTTTCAGCATGAATGTCAGTTCAGAAAAATTAAAAATCTATGCAGCCTGCATTTATTTTTCAATCAAAATAGTTCCTTTATTGAGTCCCAGGATGAAATCACATGTATTCTTAAAACACAAATTATATACTTTATTGAGTACAAGACCACAAAGGAGAAAATTTTCTACCACTTTTCAGTTACTAATATCTTATTTTCTGAGCATATTTGAGAAGTAACAATACCAAAGCATCTTTTTAAACTCTCATCCTAAAATTAGATCTAGGTGGATGACATGTGACCTGCAACTGGTAGGCTATTGATCTAAAGGAAAAGGAAAAAACAGATTTCTCCTTGAGTCAGTCTAAGTTTATATTACTCAAGGATTCAGAAACAGTTTGCAATTCATATTTTATTATACTTTCTAATTGCTTGTACATTCTTATAGTTCTAATAAAATTTCAGGTTTTAAAATACTTATCTAGTTTTTAAAATTTTTGTGATTTATTTATACATAAGCTGGTTGCTTTCTATATTCTATCTACAGCAAGTTTAAAACAAATTTTTCAAGTTTTTTTTTTTTCTTCTAGATTTATTCTAGTTACCTAAAGCAGTATTTCTCCAAAATAATCCATGGAGTAGTGTCCTACAAGATATTCTGAGAAAAAAAAATTTGCAAAGTCAAATAAGTTTGGGAAATTATGTATATGATATTCAAGTCACCTCAACATGTTAGCTAAATACTCAGAAAAATCCTACAATAATAAAACCTGTTTAGCTTTGTTTAATTCAGCATTTCTCAGACTTATGTGAGTCGAAATAACCAAAATAATTTTTTAGAAACAGCATGTAACATCCTGTAGCACTAGGGTTCGCAGAGAATGCTTTGAGATATGCTGCTCTAAAGTCATCTTTAAAAAGAAGAGAAAACTTCCCAAAGAGGAAGTGATTCTCGAATGATGAAGGGTAATGTGGAGAAGAGCAGAGGGATGAACCTTATCAGTATCTACCTAGCTGAGTGAGGCTGAGAGAAAAGGGGTCATCGGAAGCGGGGTTGCTTCAGTCAATCCAGACAGTTTAAAGTCCAGAAGACTCCGTTCAGAACTGAAGCGACCTGAGCAATCTCAGGTGAGCCAGGATAACAACAACAACTGTTATCACTGCCGTTTTTACTGTTATTTCTGCTTCAATTCATTAATTGCTCAGGACGGGAAAGGCACTGCACATACATTATCTCTAACCACATAAACCCCTGCAAGATAGGTTTTATCCTTCCAATTTTAGAGATGAGGAAACCGAGGCTGAGAGAGGGTGACATGATTCCCGCAGTAACGGGATTTGACCTTAGACCTTTCTTACTGAACCACACCGACTCGGTCTGTAAAACTCCTTCATTGAAGCAACTGCTCTCTCCTTGTCCTCTAAGTTACTGATTCTCCTCCCTGGAGCCTTCCCTAACAGAAATCATTCTAGACTAAAACAGGTTAAACTATTGATTACTTTGACCCACTTAACTTTACCATGTCTGGTTTCTGCTGTGAACCAAATATTTGCACACTCTAAATCTGAAGAGACCTCTGATTACCTAGGCATGAAATGGTGTTTTGAAATTACCGTTCAAGTCTCTTTAAGAGTCACACAACAAAATTCATCTTAACAGTTAAAGGCAAACTCAAACACCTACAGAGGCTAAGCAGGTAACATAAATGAGGGGGGCTGGGCGGGAATAAGACCACGGAGACGGTGATGCTCTAAAGAGAATATGTTCCATCCAAAGGCCATAACTGTCCTTAGCTTTGGCACCTTGTCAAGCACACACGTGAGCCCAGTATCGATGATCTGATTTTTTGAATGAAGCCAGAAACACAAGTGTTTATGTGAAATCTCCCAATTCTAAAATGTTGACAACTAATTTCTTTAAAACATTTGCAGGACCAAAAACAACATAAATTTACAGGCTTATCACTCGTGACGTCATAAGTCAACCTCTACTGAAAACAGCATTACCTCTGCCAACTCTCCTCTACCTGCCAGTCACCCCCTCCATCCACTAGGCCTGGGTCCACATTGCTTTTGATACACTCAAAACAATCCCAAGCTAGGACTTGTCAGTACTGAAGTCATGTTTCAAACCTTAGAGTCTGAAGTTGATCATAAAAAAGGAGACAGGGCAGCCGGATGGCTCAGTTGGTTAGAGTGTGAGCTTTTAACAACAGGGTTGCCTGTTCGAGTCCTGCGTGGAATGGGGGGATTAAACTAGGATTAATCCCGGCCACTAAGATTAAACACAGCACCTTGAGCTGAGCTGCTGCTGAGCTGCCAAGGGGCGGCAGGTGGCTCAGTTGGTTAGCGTGACAGCCCTTAACAACAAGGTTGCCGGTTCAATTCCCACCAGCCCCTCACCCTTCATAACTAGATTGAAGGAAAAGACTTGGAGCTGATGGTCCCTGGAAAAAACACTGTCCCCCAATATGCCCTCCCCCAAAAGGAGACAACCAATTGTTTTTTGAAAGATGGCAAGAGGGTTAAAATAAATGCATGTGCCACTTGAAGGCAATGGCAGTCCTTATGTGCCTTTTCTAGAATGCTTCATATGCCAGAGTGACTCCACCATATGAGGAAGCCATTAGCACTGCTCCAGTGACCAAATATTTTTGCTTCCTTCTCTCCAAACTGATTTTCAAGATTACTTTTGGAGATTAGATTCAGGTCCAATTACTCTCCCTTTGTTCTCCAAGCCATTGATTATCAGGGTCACAGGGTGGCCAGTCCTCCATGACATTCTCTTGGCACCCGGGGTGCTTGTTAGAAGGGTGGCTAATGCCACCCGACACCTGTATTATTCAAAGCTAGGGCTCAAGGTGTGGCCTCTGGTCTTTTAAGGTCAACATCATCACTAAGTCCCCAGAGAAGAGCCAAGGAAAGGATGGAAAGAGGTTGGCTCCATCAGGAGAGATTCCTCCTCGGCCTCATTCTCCACCTGCTGCTTCAAGGTAAGATGGGACAAGAACAACAGCAACGCAGACAAATAACTTTTGGGAAACAGAGAAACCAGGGTAATTCTTGTTATTCCTAGACAGTCAATACTGGATGTTCGTTTTGGTAAAAAATGGAAATTTACAGCACTGACAGCTTTGTACCTCTTTCTAGGCTCGTACTAGTTACTAGCTGACTCTTCTCTTTAGTTACTTCTCCACTCCCTTTTCTACTGGCCTCTTGTCCTTCCACGTGGCTTTCTCTTTCCAGGCATATAACCTATTCCCACGGTTTCTGAGTATCAGGTGAGGCTAAAAAGAAGAGAATTATTTCTTAGTTCTCTTGAAGCAAATGAAATGGAACAGGGAAGATGCTAAGGGGAAGGGCATAGATGAGAAGACTTGTGAAAGAGGGAAACTTTTTCAGTACAATTTTCCCAGTCTAGAGTATTTTTCTTGTTCATTATTTAAAATGAGCAGTGAAGGATACTACAACGTCACAGATAAAAATAGATGTTACCACATCGTTCTCTGTTTCTGCTCCAAAAAGTATGACAAGAAAGGAGTTAGGTATAAGACCAGTATCAAGAAACTCTCTTTAAGATCATCTCAGGGGTGATGACTACTGAGTTTTAGAAGACAACAATCACAGCACATAGTAAAAACACAATAGATACTCATCAAATTAAAAAACTGGGTTCTGCTTTAAGGTCCAACATATCTCACTCTACCTACCCGATTACTTCCCTTATCATTAATTCATGATCATCTATGCCTTATTCATATAGTGAGGAGGAGAACTGTGATTACGAAATTTGTCACTGACATCACTCAGACGGCTCAAGGACAGAGAACAGCAATGGAAGGATATTGAGTGAAGGTGGAAAGGTTTGTGGTTGAGTTTGGTAACACAGCAGGACGCTGAAACGCTGTGGTCAGGGCTGAGTTTGCATACACACTTGGACAAAGTTTGCATGGAGACAGAATCAATGGAATTAAGGATGGATGCTGACTCAGCTCACCTTCGTCGACTTCCACCATTTGCCTACCAGCCCAACCCATGCTCCCTGGCTAAGGAAGGAAGAGCTCACATGCTTCTCCCATACCCGCTATTTTCTCTCTGCGCAGAAACACTCTCTAGGACCCAGTCTGGGCACTCCTCTCACAGAGTCTATGCTCTCTACAGGGAGAGGCGACACTTTCACCATCAATTGCTCAGGCTTTGACCAGGATGGCGTGGACCCTGCTGCCTTCCAACCAGTGTTTGACAGAAAGGCCTTTCGCCCAGTGGTCAACTACAGCATCCCCATACAGGTCAACATTTCCTTTACCATGTCTGCCATCCTGGAAGTGGTGAGTCCTGACCCAACACTGCAATGGTCTAGTGATAAGCAGTGGGTTTCCTGATTGGATTTTGTAAAATTAAGAGCTCATTCTATGGGGTGGGGAGACGTGACAGGGAAAGCTACAATGGCATCACTGCAGGTGAAATCTGTTCTTTCTTAGAATACTCCACAAGAAACATAATTCCAATGGACTATCAGACTATTTTTTTCACTCATATTTCCCATGTGCCCTGGATTATTTGACCTACATTTTTCAGTGGCTTATGATTAAAAATTATAATTGTCACAGAGAACAGCCTTGGAAATGAGTAAGAGGTGAGTGGCAGCATTGGACCTGACTTCATAAAGTTAATGATCCTGGATGAAAATTGTTTTTTCCAGAATGAACAGCTTCAACTGATGACATCACTCCTGTGGCTAAATGTGGTAGGATAGACTCAGTTTCTTTTTTACTATTGTACCTCCCTTTTTCTACTCCTGGGTGCAACTTTGCAGATTACAATGGATAAATTAGAATACTCATGAGTTAAACAAGTTCAAACAGAGCCAGGCCAATAATGAAAACACAAAACTTCCTGACTATTCTGCCAGTTTAGGAAAGCAGAGATGGGGCACAGGGTGAAATTAGCATAAACGAAGGTCATGGAAGCCAATATTTAAGTGGCCCCATCCAGAGAATTTAAAGCCAAGCTCAAGGTCTCCCTTGAGAGCACAGAGGGAGAAGTGGAAGTAAGACTTTGTTAGTGACTTGGTGACAGCTGTCACCAGAGAGGGGTGGGAGAGGAAGAAATGGTTGAGAAAAGGAAAGTAAAGTGCAGGAGATAGAGCAAGACTAAAACTGATTCACCCCATTTGTCCCATGCTGTGGTCTCTTCTAGATCTGGTACAATCAATTCATCAGGTGGAACCCAGAGGAATGTGGGGGCATCAGGACGCTCAGCATAGTAGCTGAGAATCTGTGGATTCCAGACATTTTCATCCAGGAGTTGTGAGTATAAAGGATGAAAAAAGCGTGAAGGAAACCGTATCTCCAGGGAAGAGCATGATATAACTAATAGGGGCCACACAAAGACTCCCCTTAGAAAGGAGCATCATCTGAACTGAAGAGCTTACAAAATCCCCAGAACATGCTGATACGTGGAAGGGGGGAGTCAAATGAGTGGGGCTGGAGTACAGGAATGGGGTGACCTGAGAGAGAAAGAAGGCCAAGACTGATGGGGAACCCACAGCACCCACTTCCCTGTCCTTCTCACATACAGCATGGATGTAGATCAGACACCTACAGGTCTCATGGCTTATGTCAACAGTGACGGGCGCATCAAATACGATAAGCCAATGCAGGTGGTCAGCATCTGTAATCTGGACATCTTCTATTTCCCTTTCGATGAACAGAATTGCACACTCACCTTCAGCTCTTTCATCTACACAGGTGAGTGATGCTCATATATAGTAATCTGTTGAGAGGGAGAAAAAGGGTTTTGAAAAAGAGGACAGAAAGTTGGGAACAGTGAGGGCATCTCACTGAAAGGGGCAAGAAATCCAACAGTCTGGGCAAGGGGGGTGGGCGCATTTGGGGAGGCTGAGTTGTCTGGATCTCTTTGCAGTGGAGAACATGGTCCTGGGCATGGAGAAGGAAGTGTGGGAAATTTTGAACACATCACAGAGTCTCATTCAGAGCAAGGGGGAGTGGGTGCTTCTGGCCATCTACCAGAGAGCAATGAAGATGACTGTGGACACCGGCCAGTACGACCAAATCATTTTCTATGTGAGCTTCGGGGCCCTGGTTGTGATCTTCTCCTAAGATGCATAGCTTACGTTCCCCACTAGAATGTGAGCTCGCCCACTAGAAAGTAAGTTTCACAAGGGCAGAGATTTGTATTACTTTTTTCACTGATAAATCTTCAGTACCTAGAACAGTATCTGGCTCAGTAAATATTGATGGAATAAATCCTCCCTGAGGAAGAAGCAAAGTTCCTGTGATGGTGATTCACAGTGAAAGCGAGCTTCCTGCCTCCCCAGGGTCATCAGAACTTTTTGGAGGACCGGAATTTTTATGTTTATTTTTCAAAAGAGATGGTAGAAAAGTTATGAAGCACTGTCTTAGGGACATTATGATTCCAAATCCTGGCGATCCCAAAATATCTGCCACTGTCTTGCTTTCCCTCCCATTGATCTAAAATTCCACTAGCAAAAATCACTTGCAATTAGACCTTGATGAGGAAAGCAAGCAGAAATACAGGATAAAATGCACATGATAACCTAAGAATCTGGTTCCTCAGTCCTGCTAAGAGCACGCTGATAGGGATAAAATTGTACGTGTTGAAATTTGACCCTTTGGGCCAAGAAGGAATGAGGTATGTTTCAGTGGTATGCAGCATGGCAGAATCAAACCCAGGGAAGGCAGACGATGGTGATTAAGATAACTTTGGTGGAGAGAGAATCGTGAAAGGAACTTAAAGTAACGTTTCCTTACCAGACAGTTTGTTCTGGGACAAATTTCAACTCTTGCTCTTAAGTGGCTTGGCAGGCTCCGAGGCTACTCCTCACTCGCCTGCTCTCTCCTCCCCAGGTGGACATAAGGCGCAGGCCCACCCTCTACGTCATCAACCTTCTGGTGCCCAGTAGCTTTCTGATTGCCATCGATGCCCTCAGCTTCTACTTGCCAGCAGAAAGCCAGACTCGTGCCCCATTCAAGATGACACTTCTGTTGGGCTACAATGTCTTCCTGCTCATGATGAATGACATACTCCCAGACAGTGGCACCCCTCTCATCAGTATGGCCCCTACCTCCTTCAGAAGACTAAAAGCAAGGTTGGGTGGGGGTGGGGGCACAGATGGACCAATGGAATCGGTTCAGAGTGAAAAGGGATCCTGAAAACGGGCCCTGTGGGAAAATAGGAAACAGGAAGTCCTAGGTGGTGCCTCTGGCACTCACACAGGCCTGCCTTCCTTCCAGGTATATACTTTGCCCTGTGCCTCTCGATGATGGTGCTCAGCCTGCTGGAAACCATCTTCATCAGCTACTTGCTGCACCTGGCCACCACCCAGCCCCCACCCATGCCCCGATGGCTCCATTCCCTGCTTCTGCATGGCACCACAGCAACGAAATGCTGCCCCACTGTGCCCCAGAAGGGAGCCAAGGGCCTGGACCTCACCCCTGCCCACCTGCCTGGTAACAAAGTCAGCTCCGCCCACACTTCCTCTTCTAACATCTCCACTTCTCTGCTCCTGCCTCCTTGCCTGCCCCCTCCACCCCATCCCGGGTGACCTTTGCAGTCCATGGCTGGGTCTCTGTCTCTCCTTAGGTCTGAAGGAGCCCGTGGAGCTGGTAGGGAAGGTGCCAGATCCCCGAGAGGCAGAGTTACATGGGTGCCCTGGGTCAACAATGGCCCGGCAGGAAGACGAGGCCCAGAAGCAGCACTTGGTGGGCCTGTGGGTGCAGTTCAGCCACATGATGGACACCCTGCTCTTCCGTCTCTACCTGCTGTTCATGGCCACGTTCGTCATCACGGTCATCGTCCTCTGGAACACATAGGCAGATGCCCATCTTCGTGCTCCAGCCTAGAGCTTCTCTTGGCTCTGGAAACTAGCCAGGCTCTCATGCTCATCCAAATTCCAGCCTCACAGCCCTGCCAACCACCTAGTTTTCAATCCAGTCCTTCTGTGCAGTCAGACCAGACCTGGATGGTTTCCGATACCCTCCCAGAGTTAGGTCCTTGCTCCTGCACTCCATCAAGCCTTCCCAAAGTCTTGTCTGGCTGGCTTTTGAGGGTGCAGTTTCCTGGAATACTTCTTTGATTGAATAACCTCAATAAACCCCTTTGCAGAAAGCACTGGCTCTTCCCTGCATTATATTATAGTATAAAAAATCTCGGGATTAAGAGTCTTCTTGCAGAAAATTCTCAATACCACAATACCAGAGCAAAAAGGATTTTCTTTTCTTTTTTTTCTTTTTTTTTTTTTTGTCTAGCAGACAACATGTGAAAGTGGGAGAGGGGCCAAAATCTATTACAAGGAATTATAATAAAAGAGGGATTGACCTCCTAAATCCAGTTATCCCAGAATAAGCTTCAGAAATTAATAAGTGCCAGAACCAGACATCTCTTGCTTAAAGAGTGAAGCCTTTCACCACAGCCTGACATATGACTCATTCATCATTAAGCACTTAGAGTGTTAACATAATCCTGAATTACTGTTAACTGTCTGTGTTGCAATGAGTTGATCTGCCCTTAATGATGCTAAGAAAACATTAGGCCAAGGAAAGTATATTTGAAAATGGCATCTGCTTTACTGGAAGTAACATAAACGCCCCCATATGAACTGGAAATTTTCCGTTCCCAGCACTTGCCTTAGGATTTTGAAAGTCTTTGTCTATTGGTTGTTCTCCCACTGGCTGCCACTGTACGTGAGAGCCATAGTATGATTTGCTGGGCATCCCAGCTTCAGAAAAGCACAGATTTGAGAGCAATTTAATTATAACTGAAACATAACCTTTTATTTTTAGCAACCCTTTCTTTTCCTTTCTTTCATTTATTCTACTTTCTATCTGAAGCCAATATGTCCCAGGTCACCACAGGATAGGAGTAAAAAGAGAATCAGAATATTGTTTACTAAACAGTATTTCCCTGGTTCCTCCTCTCCACTGTTCTTCCTCAAATGCCTTTGGCTCCCTCCTGTCACTGTACATGCCCAAAGGGTGGCAAGGCTGCCAATGTCCTCTAGAAGTGCCGCTGCTAGTGGCACAGGCCTAAGGTCCTACCCCAGTGTCCTCTGCAGGAGCATTTGCCCTCGCGGAGCCCAAGCCACTGGAGGCTGAATCTTGTAGCGCAGATGTTCCCAGCTGGATGCTGAGTCACCGGGACCAGCTGTTACTTGCTCTTTCCTTGCAGTCCCCTTCTGCAGGCAGAAGTCCATGGGAATCTGCAGTATTGAGGCAGAAATACCCTGCTCAATTCTGAATCGCTCCTTTCACTCAGGCCCCTGGTCTTCCAACTAAACTCATGTCCCTTAATTCTGCTTCTTTTTTTCTCTGCATTGTTTTTCCAGGAAGATCTTTGGCTCTTCAGTTCCTAGAACTCTGTCACGTACTCCCTTGACCACCCCCAGTCCTCTACGCATGTCCAAGACCTAGTGTATACACAATCTAGGTTCAGATCAGGAGCCCTGATATTCACCTACGGAAATTAGTGTATCTGTTATTATTTTGACAGTTCCTCAACTCACAGCTTTCCATAACGTGGGCCTTTAGAAAGGACACAGCATAGTAATAGTAATAACTAACATTTATTAATATGTGACAGGCACTCTTCTAAGTGCTTTATATGAATAAACACAGTTAATCCTTACAGTAGCCTTATAAAGTAGGAACTACAGATCAACAAACCCTTGGAGCCAAATAAATGTGTTTTGGAATTTGGAATTTTTCAGATTTTAAAAAAGTAACTGTTGTGCCTGTGCTGTATATTATGAACAGCCCAAGTGGGGGATGAGGCAGCACCTTATATCAAACCCATGAATGTTTCTGCACTGAAATCTATGAACGTTCACACTAGATAGCAAAAATGAAACTGAATAGTTTCATTAGTTTCAGGTCAAGTTTTGCCACCAAAGAACGTCATTTGGTTTTCAAAGCTCTTTAGGTTTTAGAACTGAGGTTTTATAGCATTATCCCCATTTTTATATATTCAAATAAGTGAGATGAAATAAATGAGAAAAGGAAGAACAGGAGACGATGTCATAGCCCGTGAGCTGTCTGCCAAGCTTCTACAGCTAGTGAAGTGGCCGAGCTGCAGTTTGAACCTGGGCAGGCTGACTCTAGATACTGGACTCTTACCCCACGCCCTCCAAGATGAGGCTGAGAACCAGACAGGTTCTCTAGGAGTCCCATGTGGAGACATCAATACCACTTCAAGTCTTTATTAATTAACACTGTAGGAGAATTCAAACAGAAAGAGCAAGGCCCTCATCCGGGTCCCAATGACAAACTTTCTTTTAAATTTCCTTTTCCTTTTCCTCCCTCCCTCAGTTTTTCCCACTCCTCACTCCTTCCCTCCCCACTCCCTTCGTAAGTCATAACACCCAAATTCACTATTCGTACCTTTTCCATTCCTTGCTGGAGTGTATATTCCCCCAAATCTAACCGGGGCAATTCAGCTTTCCTCGGTATTCTCAATGGATTTAATCTTTTGCCGCTGATACTTCTTTTCAGATACTTGTAGACCTTTCAGTCCTCTGCCCTGTCCTGAGACAGTCATCTCCCCTGGAAATTCATCCTTGACATTGTTGAGTAGCTCATTCACCCAGTGTTTGATGAGTTCTGAAATTATTTTAGATCAAGTTGCATTATTTTGTTTTTTTCCACACATATTCATGGTACACATTTCTTTGCTTATTTTCTTCAGATTTTTTCCAAACAAGTAGCGTTAAGTTTTATTTGAATAGAAACTATCCAACTTACCATTTTTGACACGTGATTTAAGATGCTCTATATCTCTTTTCAGTAAGAAAAGGCACGATATAATTACAGTGATTTTATTTTCTCCAAAAGCAAAATCTGAACATGTGATCTTAACACATAACTGATAATCATACAGAACCTTTGAAAGCAGAGCTTTCCCAGAAAATTGACAGGTAGAGCTGCTGCCTATAGCCATCTATAACAGAATCGTATGATAAGCACACTTTGCGTTAATGACTTTTCTCTTATGTGGCAAGCCTCTGAAAGGTTTTGAAAAGTAATTTATGACCTCTTTAAAAAAAGATCTAAACTGGTCCTGCCTGGGCCGTCTTGCATCTGATGTCCCTATTTCTGCCTAACGGCTCCTCATCTTGTCTGTTCATTTGCAGTGGTGCCCTGTGGTTCTCGCATACATTTTTGTCCACTTTCGTTTTCTTTAAACTTTTATAAGCAGTATTTTCCCATGTTTTCTACATTTTTCAGGTTCCCTATTAACCTGACATTAAAGTTTATTACCTCATTGCTATCTTTTCCTCCCTCTCCTCTTCATTCAGACCTGCTCTAGAATGTGAGGTCACAGCCTTCGTTTCAAGCCTATTTTTTTCCTTCTCTCCAATTTCTGATCCTCCCTTTGACAACCTCTCTTATTTATGCATTTACTGGCACTGGTTCTGCGACATAGCAGGGGGAAATAATAGTATAGTACAGAGACTTTGGAATCTGGCAACCCTGGATTTTAATCTGACTCCCTTACTTTCTATCTGGGTATAAGGTGCTGGCCTATACGCCACTTGGGCTGTTCATAACCTTGTACAAGTGGCTTAGCCTTACAAGTTTAAATTTCTTTATTTGTGAAACAGAGATAATAACTCAGATTAAATTATTTTTAAAATACGGATTTTTGAAAATCATTGGTAAGTGTACAGACACTGGAAAACTAAATGTGACACACTAGAAAGCATCTATTTATCATGCAGGCCGAGACCTAGAGAGTCCTAGGTAGGAGGCGATAAATTAGAGATTTTCTAGTTCAATCCCCTCATTTTTTAGATGAGAAAAATGAAGTGGAGAAAAGTAAAAGATAACTATGGGATTGTCATACTTCAAGAGAGCCTGGGATCAGAACTTGGGCCTGTCCAAGTGGCTGCCACGGGCGAGTTGTTGTCCCTGGGACTCTTCCCAGGTGACTTGCAGGAGTCCCAGGACCCTCCCTCTCTCCTGCTCCAGGCACCATAGCCAACCTAGGCTCAGCCGTTGCCCCAGCCTGAAGTTTGGATGCTTGGGTTGCCTCCTGTACTCCTGGCTCCTTAGCCCTGGCCAACGGTCTCTGTATGTGATTGCCATCCATCTGAGCTGCAAAACAATGACCCTTACTTCCCCCTTCCAGTCCCTAATTCTGTCCTTGCCAGGCTACAGCTATTTTCCCAAACCTGATCCCCCAGGGTGCCAGATGAATGGGGCCACCAGAGGACCATGCAGTGTGATCCCCCTTGGAATAAGCTAAGGCGAAAGGTATTGGGGTCTGTGACTTGCAAAACTACAGCTCCTGTTGCCGCTGTTTAACTTTGGATTCAAGCATTGTCTAAGCCTGTGGATTTCATTGGTGGAAACCTAGGGGCCCACTGATCCAGGCAACCAGACTTTTTAACTATAGAGTAATGAAAAGAGCAAGGAAAGAACAGTGGCATCAGATTGACTCTAGATTCTACCAGTTTCCACTGGGTGGACACTAAACAAGATATTTTGACCCCCCCTGCACCTCAATTTCCTAATCTATAAAATGGGAGTAATAGTGTTGAACTCTCAAAGCAGTTGTGAGGATATGACTACTGTAAGTAAAGTGCCAAATACAATATAGGGCACATGGCACAAACCTAATAAATGCTAGTCATGGTTAGGCCATTCTGAGCCTGGCCTTTACTGGAAACTTAGGGGATACAGTCAGAAAGAAAAGGCTGGGCCCTGCCTCCAGCCTCCTGGATCCCACCTGCTTCCAATTGCTGTGTTTCTGCCAACTCCCATCTCCATCAAACTGCACCCAAGACGGAGGCCCACACCTCAGCAACACGATGTGAACAGCAAGCAACTTCTCTGATTTTTGAAAATCATTGGTAAGTGTACAGACACTATGAGGTTCCCAACCTCATACTCTCATGAGGTTCCCAACCACCTTCCTTCCATCTGCCCAAAGTACCTGTGTCTCTCTCCCCATCTACAGTGAACTGACAGGCTAGGTATGTAACTAACATTTATTGACCTCACACTACTACATGCCACACACTGGGGGGTGGGGGGTGCGGACAAAGAAGAACCAGATATGCTTCCTGCTCTCCATGAGGTCACAGAGCAGGAGGGGAGATGCACATGTAAAGAGATGTTTCCAGCTGAAGGGTCACAACAGAGTTTAGAGGGGTGTGTGTGTGTGTGTGTGTGTGTGTGTGTGTGTGTGTGTGACAGAGAGAGAGAGAGAGGCTTCTCAGAAGACTAGATGCGTGAGTTGAGCTGAATCATTAAGAATTTAGTGGGATCAAGAGATCAATGGTTGAAGATACATTTTAGATTGTGAGACTATAGAGGAGAAACACCACATATTGAGTGTTGGGGTGCTATTTTCCGTGTATAGTCCAAGGCGCATGTGCATTAGAATCAGCTGTGGATCTAGTTATAAACACAGAGTCCTGAGCACTATAGCCTACAATTCTGATTTGGGGTTAAGATTCAGATTTAGGGCCAGAGGGGTGAGGGTAAGACACGTGAGGTAATTCTTATACATATTAAAGATAAGAACAATTCGTTTAGAACGTAAAACCCAAGGCAAAGATGATGGAAAGGTAGGTGGGAGTTAAGTCACAGGGTGCCTTTTGTATCATGCTAAGGAGCTAGATTCATCCTGTAGGCCAGTGGGTCTCTAAGTGTGGTCCCAGGATGTACAGCCACAGCATTACCCAAAAACCTGTTGGAAATACAAATTCTCAGGCACAGCAATCTTAACATAACTGCTAGAGACAATGGGAGCCATTGAAAGATTTCAAGTATAAGAAGCATATGGGCACACTGTTTTTCAAACAAATTACACAGGCTGCACAGGTAGCCCTCAGCCAGAACAAGTGTGTGCCCCAGATGATGATAATATCCATCTGGTACCTCCATGGTGCTTAAAAGATGGCTAGAAGGTGACACTTGCCCTCATCTCAGAGGAGAGCAAGCTCTCATGTGTACTCACAGACCCTGCTAGCTGGCCTGCGTGCTGACCCCTGCCTCTAGGCCTCAGACACTGTAGCTCACCTGGGCTCCTAAATCCAGTGTCTGTGCCTCTGACCTTGGTATCCTGAAGCCTCAGTGTATCTATTTCCCAACCTCCCTTCTCCTGGTTCCCTAGAGTACAGCCATGGAGACACCAGATACCAATATTATGGAGCCTGAAAAGGATTCTAAAGTGGCTGTTCACTGTACATCCTGGAAGTTCAGTGGAGATAAGCCAGAAATTGCCCTGCCAGTCAGAACAAGGAATAAGAGAAAGTACATAGGTAGTGACCATCTTATAATGGTTTGGGATTAAAAAAAAAAAGTGTTAAATCCCTAGGAATCCAAGCTGCCAGTGGTTCTCACCTGTGGTCAGTTTTACTCCCAAGTGGACCTTTGGCAATGTCTGCAGACATTTTAATGGTTACAGCTGGGGTGGGGGAATTGTACTGGCATCTGGTGGGCCAGAGATGCTGCTAAACCTTCTATAATGCATAGGACATCCCTCCAAACAAAGAATTATCCAGCCCAAAATGTCAGTAGTACTGAGGTTGAGAACCTGGGCAATCCCAGTCTCACAGGAGTCCTTAACTGGCCTCAGATTTGCCCGAGTAGGCAGTTAAAACCCAAATTCAAAGTCTCTGTCATTAGCGGTCCAAGAATCCTAGAGATATGTGAACCCAAAATAGAGGCTCCAAAGATGCCCAGAGAAAGCAGGCAGTGTGGAGTATGTCCCTGACCCTCCCACAATGACCCCCGAATCCGCTAAGTTTTGTGAGCCATCTCCTAGTACTGAGTCACCATGAAAGCCCACAGCTTGGCTGAGGAGAGACAAGTACCTAGAGCTAAAATGGGAGTCTTAGACACTCCCCAGGATGTTCCAGAGAATGTAGGGTAAAGCCATTCCTAATGACCTTAGAAAATGATAGCCCACCTATTAAAGCTCTGTCTAAATATGGCTAAGCTCCCCTTCCTGAAAGCCTATTGAAGGAGGAAAGGAAGAGGCAGGCATACCCAGGAGGGATCTCCAAAGAACATTTGTAGCAACGAACTCTGTCTTGGGATGAACTCTGAGAGCTGGCCTCCTCAACAAGCATTTTAGGTGCTTAGTTACTTGTCTGAGATGGAGAGCTGCCCAATGTGGAAAGTACACCATATACCCAAAGAATTCTGACAGAGACCCAATGTTTGTGCTGAAAAACTGTGAGTCTTACATGGTATGTTATAAGCCATAAGCATTGAAAAACCTGCAACCCTGGTTATTTCAAGTACTACAATTTTTATTGCTTTATTTGAAAATAGTCTCTAACTCATCATTTTAGGTGTTTTCTTAAAGATGATCAATTGATTATGGGTGTTTTTTTGGTTTTTTTTTGATTAATGACAAAATTTACATTTTCCTCAAATGTTCAAAAATATGGTCAGGAAATACAAGGTTTACTTGCCATCCCCCTATTTCCTTGGCTTCATTGCTTTTTCCCACATACTCCTATCTAATACCTGTGTTGTGGGATTGCTGAGAGGATTCCATACAATAAAGTAGGTAAGAAAGACATCACAATGCCTAGCATCTTAGCTACCATTACCACCAGCAGCAGCAATAGTACCTGAGCTTTCCAGATCCCAGCGTTGCACCTCTGACTCCCCAGATAGGAAGCAAGCCCTTGCCTGACTGCTTTATTTCTCCTGCCTCTATCGTCTCCATCTCCTGGCAGCTAAATCTATTTCTGAGTCCAACCAATAGACTTAGGTCCTGTTTTTCAGCCAACGTTGATAAAACAAGATATACATCAACTGTCTTAGCCACTTTCATCAGGGCCTGCAGTTCACCCTCCTTTCCTGGATCTAAGGTCTGGTAGTTTAGCCTACCTGCAGAGCTCAAGCACCCTTTGAAAGTCCTTCACGCTTAGCCAGTTCAGGAGTCCAGAGCCCCACGGG
Organism: Rhinolophus sinicus; assembly: GCF_057876585.1. Lineage (NCBI taxonomy): Eukaryota > Metazoa > Chordata > Mammalia > Chiroptera > Rhinolophidae > Rhinolophus > Rhinolophus sinicus. The sequence continues at coordinate 48,141,602 of NC_142517.1, forward strand.
TGTGTCCACGTGGAGACAGACACAGCAGTACTTTGGTCCTTCTTGACATGATGGCCCAATCCTTTGGCCAAGTTCCCAAAGAAAGGAAGAAATGATATATAGAGCTGGTGGGGTTAAAACACTGCAGCTATGGCAAACCTCAAATGGAGGACATTGCAGCCCTCTCTCCTACTTTCCTACTCTGGGGCCCTAAGCCATTTCGGCCTTCCTTAGTACGTTCTATTCAGCGTTGTCCATTCTGAACAAAGTTTCTTTTGTATTCTAAAAGAAACTTTACCCTTCTGCAAGAAAAAAATTTCCAAGTCTTTCTGGAAATGTAACTGATGTAATATAACAATGCTCCAATTCACTCATTTGGTCCGATTGTGTTTTTTATAGTGATGTGACATAAGATATAATATTGACACATACCATTAATATTGATGTTAGCCAAGATTACTAGTTTGTGATACTGTGTAACACTATTGACAACACAAAAACATGAAAAACAGCTCTGCTATCTGCTAATTCTATGACTTCTACTATTATGCAATTCAGGCATAGAGTGAAAAATGTATGGGGAACATTGGTTTAGGGGAGGGTGAATCAGGGAGGCAGAGATATTGGAAAGAGAAAATCTAGGGGCTGTTGGAAAAATATAAACAATAGACAATAAAGACATGAGTCAAGATTTATAATTGGTATTTGCAGTTATCCCTAATGAATACATAACCAAATCCCTAAATAATGTCACCTTTCCAAATCTGCAGATTCCCTGGCCTCAGAAGAACATAATTCTTACTTGCCCAGCCCACACTCTCTCATTAAGGCAAGTTATTGTGTTATTGATTTCAGCACAGAGCTGCCAAACAGATGCTTCTGCCCTAGTCTTGGCCTAGCTTCCTCCCTGCCTGGAGCCCGGAAGGCATACCTGGACAGGGTCAAAGCAGGACACTCTGCTGTGCCATCTCTGGCCACAGCTTTTCACCAGGGAGTGGTCACCTCACCTGTCATGAGCAGTATTCAAAACCAGGTGCCAAGTTGTGGTCCAAGCTCCTTTAAGCTCAAGGGTTTAGGGGCTCCTGGTGAGTCCCCAGAGAAGAATCCAGAAGAGAAGGATGGAAGGGGGGTGGCTTGCTGGGGGAAGACTCCTCCTCTGCCTCACTGTCAACCTTCTGCTTCAAGGTAAGATGGGCAAGAATAGGGAAGACCAGAGTGTGGTTCTGAATGACATCTAGAAACTTCCCTGTAGCACTTGGAGGACATTCAGAATTAACATGTTAAATATTTCTTCCATAATGTCTGAGTCTTGATTTCCTTTTGGTGACAGATAGAAAGGTATTCCACTGATGAGGACACACAGCCTGCCTCTATTCCTGCCTGCAGAGGGATCTACGACACTGCCCCATTTCACCACCTCTCTAAATTCTACCTTGTCACTAACCTCCAATGCCCCTTCCTTCCCTTCCTATCTCTTTTTCCTTTGATATGATATCTGTGAGAAGAGTAGCCACTAATTTTAAACATGACATGAAGGAGTAAGTAAAATACTGAGGGGAGGGTGGGATCAATCTTAGATAGAAGGAAGTGGATACTTTGCTTTCATGAGGGAATATTTGTTCCCTGTCAGGGCACATCCCTTAACTATTATGGAAAGAGTTGGTGATGGAGAGGAGCAGGCAGAGGGAACTATTACACCAAGATAGAAATAGGGCAAAGATCCTACTCAGGTGGTTCCCTGGCCATAGCCCAGAGACAACACAGCACTGGCATGGCATATGCTCAATGGTATCACCTAATGATCCCAAGGCTGGAAATAAATGCCAAGATATCTGAAGTCACTAAATTTGAGATGGGCAAAATAAATGCCAAGCACCAAGGTAAGCATCCATTCAGAATACCTATTACAAATTTTCTTTATCTGCCTAGTAAATGCAATCTTTTGCTTCTCTTATTTTTTTGATAAATCCGTTCTTACAGAAGTCCATGAGGATGGAATGAAGAAAAGAAATACATTACAGCAAATTTCTAAGTGACCTGGAATACAAGTTTTAGGACAGAGCTCAATGGTGTTATTAGGTGGACTCAAGAGGCTTGTGATGGGTACACTAAAAGACTGCTTGAAGTGGCTGTCATTGCCCCAGGGCCAAATTTGCATATAGATTTGGGCAGGTTTTGCATGAGGATGAAACAATGGGAATGAGGATAGAGTAATGACTCAGCTCACCGCACGGACTTCCACCATTTGCCTACCAGCCGGCCCATCCTCTCCGGTTCTGGCAGGAAGGGCTCTGGTTTCACGGAGTCTTGGCCCAGGAAGGAGGGCTCACCTGCTCTTCCCAGTATATCCTCTGTTTTCTATCTCTGCAGAGAGGCTCCAGTCCTGGCAATAGAGACCCTCTCTCACAGAGTCTCTGCTCTCTACAGGAAGAGGCGACACTTTCACCATCAATTGCTCAGGCTTTGACCAGCATGGGGTGAACCCTGCTGCCTTCCAAGCATTGTTTGACAGAAAGGCCTTCCGTCCAGTCATCAATTACAGCATCCCCACTCAGGTCAACGTCTCCTTCACCCTGTCTGCCATCCTGGAAGTGGTGAGACCTGGTCCTCATTTTCCATAGCTTCTGATAGGGAACAAGGGTCCTCTGCCCTGTCAACCCAGCATTATACTGGTCCAGTGGTGAACAATAGGTACTCTGAATACATTTCATATAAATAGAGGGCTTTCCTATAGGGCAGGGAGACATAAAGAATGTCCTTTTTCAGGAAAGATTTACCTTGAGTCCTGTCCTTTCTGGAATACTCCAGAAAGAAGTGGTCTGTGTCCTGAATTATGCCTAGATACAAAATAAGACCAGTAAGGAAAAGACAGTCCAGCATCTAGAACTGTCTGGCCCAATAAATTAGTAAATATTGATAAGAGTATGAGATGGGAGCGGGCCAAGTCTTTTTGCACTAACAATCCTGGCTGGTACTTTCTTTACCAGGATGCACAGCTCCAGCTTCTGACATCATTCCTGTGGATTAATATGGTAAGGCAGATTCACCTATCCCCTTCCTGCTTCCCTCTGTAAGTTTTTGTTGAAGGTATTACTTGTAATACTTGTAATTACCTGTAATGCTTAAAGGTATTACAGCCCAAACCGCTACCTAATGTATAAATCTTTCTGAGACCAAATAACACCACCTAGAACTGGACTGACCTTGGGGACACAAATCTCCCTGAGCAGCTTAGGAAGGTAGAAATGGTGACCCAAGAAAATGGACAAGTGTTTGCTGGCCAAAATGGCGGTGTGTTCCTGGGTGTAAGTGGTATTAGGCTATATTTAAGGTCTGCCTGGGGGAAAAAAGGCCGTTAAGGGGTACTTTGCTAATGACACATGGTTAGATAAAGAGGGGGATATAGGCTGTGGTCACTGGGGACGTGAGTGGCATTAGAGGATCAGAATTTAAAGAATGGGCAAGGCAGCAGAGGCTGACCGGACAAGCTACACCATCCCTCGCCTTTGTTTCCCACTGCTCTGCGTGCAGATGTGGGACAATCCTTTCATCAGTTGGAACCCAGAAGAGTGTGTCAACATCAATAAACTCACTATATCAGCTGAAAACCTGTGGATCCCAGACATCATCATCGTTGAATCGTATGTATCTGAGCTGGGGAAAACCTGCATGAAGGCCCTCTGCAAAGAACAGCCTAGAGTCAGTGCAGGGCATAGGGACACCAAAAGATTCAGACAGGGGCGCAGTCTCAACTAATTGACTCCCACAAAACACTAGGAGGAGTAGAAGAGACAAGATAGAATGACATTAGAGAAAGAGCCCAAAGGAGAGCACAGTTGGGGAAGACCTGGGAAGAACGGGAGACAAAAGATAATTAAAGCACCCACAGCACTCACCTCTCCTCTCTCGAGCAGCATGACTGTGGATAAGACGCCTCCAGGTCTCACTGCATATGTCAGCAGTGAAGGTCGAATACAGTACGATAAGCCAGGGCGGGTGACCAGCATCTGTAACCTGGACATCTTCTACTTCCCTTTTGACCAACAGAATTGCACCTTCACCTTCAGTTCCTTCCTCCACACAGGTGAGCCAGACACATTGTGGCAGCTATTTAAGATTTAGGGGAAGATAGTTAAGTGGTGTAGATATTATTAGGGAAGATTTTAAATAAGTGTTTCTCAACACTGGGTACCCACTAAATCCTTTTTAAAATAACAATACCTACCTATACATCACCCCAGAGATTCCAATTGAATTGTTCCAGGTGGGGCCCAGGTATTATTAGTTTTTATATCTCCCCAGGTGTTGCTAATGTGCAGACAGGGTTAAGAACTACTGCTTTAATTCCTCAATAAAGTTTAAGAAAAAAAAAGACAACTGCTTTGGGTGGCCCTTTGCACCAAATGAGGCTCCCCTGACCCCGAGCTGCTGCAAACCCTTTAACTTCAAGAGTTAACACACTTAAACCAGTAAATTAATGTAACTAAATGCCACCAGGTGTCGTGGCAGATTTGGATAAATCAATCATTATAATGGGCATGCCTGTAATTATGAAAATGTTGAGCTATTCAAGGTTGATTCCACTAAAACATCATACACCTGGAGAATTAAGAAGGAAAATAGGAATGACTCCAAAATCATCCAAAATTTTTGGAGTCACTCCTATTTTCCTTCTTAATTCTCCAGTTGTTCACATTTGAATCATATCCAAAATTCCCATAACAACTTTGACTTACCCTTGTTTTCAACAAAAAGTCAGTGCTGCAGCCCACCCACATATGAACTGGGGGTCCTGTCACCCACTTCTGAAAAGCTGGATGCCCTGAGAGGAAAATTTGTTGAAGAAGCTCAGTGGGGAGGAATTGAATTGTGTGGGCAGCAGGCGTGGGAGCACTTGCTGAGCTACCCCGGCCTGTCATGCAGTGGACAGCGTGACCCTCGGCATGGACAAGGAAGTGTGGGAGATAACAGACACGTCTCGTGACGTCATTCAGACTCAGGGAGAATGGGAACTGCTGGGCATCAACATGGCCACCCCAAAGATGTCAGTGGGCAGCCATATATACGACCAGATCATCTTCTACGTAAGTCCAGGGGTCGCTCTTTGACTTCTCATCCTAATTGCTCTGTAATTTTCCTCTTGGTCTAAGGCTCTTTGGGACATAAAAAGAAACTCTAGGAGGTGAAGCACCCGCTCCCCATTCCACCTTCTACCCTAATGGCCCAACTGAAGGATCCCCAGGACCTCTGCATGCAGAGAGGAGCAGCTGAGCTGTTTCAAGAATGCCCCAGCCACCTATCCGATGGAGCAAAGGGTCCTATTTGCCCTTAAACACCTATAGTTGTATTCCCAGCAGGTTGGACACAAATTAGAAAACAAATTGGAGGCACTTCTGTAGAAGGGCATAATCATCCCATAGCCAGCCTAACATCGCATCAGCAAGGATTAGACAGTCAAATATACAGTTGAGCCTTTGGCATCAGTTTTGTGCCACATTCTCCACACTCTCTCCTCCCCACCAGGTGGCCATCAGGCGCAGGCCCAGACTCTACGTCATAAACCTTCTGGTGCCCAGTAGCTTTCTGGTTGCCATTGATGCCCTCAGCTTCTACTTGCCTGCAGAAAATGAGAATCGTGCTCCATTCAAGATAACACTTCTGCTGGGCTACAACGTCTTCCTGCTCATGATGAATGACTTGCTACCTGCCAGCGGCACCCCCCTCATCAGTATGGCCTTTTCCACTTTCTGGGGAAGCAAAGGCAGCAGAGGACTGGGATGGGGGTGTCAGGAGAACCAGTGGCCTCTTACTTAAAGAGGGTAGGGTTTCTGAGGAAAGACTGGATGTGGGAAAAGAAGCTTAAGTAAAGTGTGAAGATGAATCTGCCCTGGTTTATTTATCATTTGCTTTGCCCTCAGGTGTCTACTTTGCCCTGTGCCTGTCGCTGATGGTGTTCAGCCTGCTGGAAACCATTTTCATCAGCTACTTGCTGCACCTGGCCACCACCCAGCCCCCACCCATGCCCCGATGGCTCCAGTCGCTGCTTCTACATTGCACCAGAGCAATGAAATGCTGCCCCACTGTGCCCCAGAAGGGAACCAAGGGCCTGGACCTCACCCCTGCCCACCTGCCTGGTAACAAAGTCAGCTCCGCCCACACTTCCTCTTCTAACATCTCCACTTCTCTGCTCCTGCCTCCTTGCCTGCCCCCTCCACCCCATCCCGGGTGACCTTTGCAGTCCATGGCTGGGTCTCTGTCTCTCCTTAGGTCTGAAGGAGCCCGTGGAGCTGGTAGGGAAGGTGCCAGATCCCCGAGAGGCAGAGTTACGTGGGTGCCCTGGGTCAACAATGGCCCGGCAGGAAGACGAGGCCCAGAAGCAGCACTTGGTGGGCCTGTGGGTGCAGTTCAGCCACATGATGGACACCCTGCTCTTCCGTCTCTACCTGCTGTTCATGGCCACGTTCCTCATCACGGTCATCGTCCTCTGGAACACATAGGGAGTCATGCACACCCACCTCTCCCTTCCAACCACAGCCAGACCCAGGCCCCTTTTCTAATCTTAGCCACTTATCCCCAGTGACTATCATGTCCCCTTCTGTGTTCCCAAACCTTCAACACAGCCCTACCAAGCAAGTCCAGCATAGCCCTAGACAGTTTCCTGACTTCTCATATGCCATGGTCCTCATTCTTGTACACTTTCAGTGTCCCTTAGCCACACCTAACTTCTGACTCACTTATCAGTGGAGGCCCCAGTCAGTGGAGTCTCTCCATGATTGATTGGCCCAATAAATGACTTTCCAGGAAGCACTGGCCCCTCAGTACATTTATAATAGATCCACAAACAGGTGGAGTTTCTCCTTTTGCAGAAGTTTTGATAATTCATCCTAAACAGATGTAATCTGGTTTGATTTTAAGTCTTTCAGACACTTTCAGAGTTTTAAAAAAATAAAGAGGTTAAGACATTGCTCCTTGAAATAAATATTGTGTCATTTTTTTATTCTGACAGGTTCCTTTGATTTCACAAAATCAAACAGAGAGGGCCTTCTGAATATACATGCTTGGAGGAGGGCCAGGAAGACAGTTAAAGACCTCTATTAAAGGGTTCAAGTAAATAAATTGTCATACAGCCACACGATGGAATGCTTTGTATCCATTTAAAGTAAGAAGGTAGATCTATGTTAATAAATATGGAAACAGGTCCATGCCACATAAAAATGGAAAAAACAAGTTACAAAACAGCATGTATATATAATTTCTTTTAAAAAAAAAAAAAAAAAAAAAAAGACCGCTAGATAGAAACTCAGAGAAAAAGATATGGATGTCTAGACACGAAAACGTGAGCAAATTCTGTCCTGGATAATGCAATTATGAGTGATTGCTATTTGATTTGATATCTTTGTTTTAATTGTTTTCAATGAGCATATGTTATTTTTACTATCAAAAACACCCTTTCTAAAAAGAAAAGAAAAGAGTTCCCTCTTAATAGTCCTTTATACCCTTCATTAGCAGGTATCATCCTAGGGAAGATTCTAACAGCTTGCTGGAAGCCATGCCCTGAGAAGAGACAGAAATTGATAGGGGAAGTGAAAGAATACCAAAGAAACATATCTGAATTATATTTCAATTAGGTAAATACATTTCAGCGATTTATTTACATTTCAGCCTCCCCTAAGAGTGTGCTTTCTTAAAGGTCAGGTAAAATGTCATCCATTTTCATAGCTCAGTGTATGGTACCATGCCTGACACATCATAGATGCTTAACACATACTTGTTGAATGGTTAATGTATGAATAAATACCAACCAGCCAAGAATCACTATTTTACTAGTGTCGCATCCAGCGCAACACGGGCAGTGAGAGAACAAGAAGGGGCGGCGAAGGGTTAAGAAAGAAACAGAAATCAAGGAAGTTTTGAAACAGGGGCCAAGGGTCTCACAGCCTCAAAGGACTGAGAGTCCCCAATCGGGCCACCTTGTGGCTTTTATTGATGCACATACAAGGAAGTAGCATTGTTTTTTCTAGGGTCTGTGAGTCTCATACATTATACCAGAAAACTGGTTCAAACCAATCACCCTTGCCTGTCGAAAGTCCCATGATGTATAAACAATTATTGTTTGTACCTCCCCAGGGGACAAAACTTTTATGTTGAAAACTTACTGAGATGGAGAACTGATGTTATCACATCTAGAATCACTTCCCAAGCAGGTTGTGGAGAGGAATGCAGCCACAGAGGCAGAAGCTCTCCTTAGACAGGGGAAGGTGGGGGTCTATGCCCACCTCTATCAACCCAGGGAGTTCTCCTGGTGGTCCCCATGCAACTGTGCCTGTCTTAGGTTGTTCCTTTCTTGAGGAATCTTATCCATCATTGGCTAGCCAGCCATCCTTTGGGGCCAAACAAGGAGATGGCATAAAGATGAAGCAATGTCCCTGAAAGGAATAGTCTCACAGACTCTTCTTTCTTTTTAGGGGTAGGTACGAGGGGACAGACAGGCATGCTGCTGTGTGACAACATACTAGTTCTAGGCGCAATCCCTTTATCCTATCCTGGTGTGCTTTATTTTATTTTTCCATATCTAATGTGGAAAATTAGCAACCCATCTTTATATGTCAACTATCTTTAAGTCCTTAGAGAAGTTACTTACACCCTGGTGAAGGCATTTCTGTTGCAGATTACCTTATGTTTCCTTCTTTCCATTACTTGGAACGTATTTCTCACTCAGAAACTCGTCCTTGACTTTTGCCCATAACTTAAACTGAAGAGTGTTTGCCACATCTCTGAGGGATTTCAAATTTCTTAAGATCACCTTTGCATCATTTCTTTTTCCTTTCCCATCTCACATTTGCATTTCTCTAGATGTTATCTTGCAATTTTTTCCACCTCATGTATATGTAACTTCAGGTTTTCTGTGCCAAGATCATTATAATTGACAATGCCCTTTGCAAAAGAACAACCTGTTCGTGTGTTAGGATTGAGGTGAGCCTTGTGGTCTAAAATATAACCTGATAATAAAAGAAAACATTTAAAAATAGAACTAGCCTAGACATGTCAGCAGAAATGTTAGGGGTATTTCACAACATAGGGGGAGATGCTTCCGATTTCTGATGCCCTTCTCCCACTAAAAATTATATGTATATTATATATATATAATATATATACACATATATATGTATATATACATATATAATTATATAAATATATATACAAAACTTTATATATCTAAAACTTTATATATAAAACTTTATATATATAAAACTTTATATATATAAAACTTTATATATATAAAACTTTATATATATAACTTTATATATACGTATATAAATATATACATAAATATAAATATATACATATATATAAATATATATATGTTAGCCCTTTTGATAATAACTTTGTTTCCTCTTCCTCCATTTTCTATTGTAAACCTTTGCTAAGCATGTGCATTGGAAATTTATGAAGTCTTCATGAAAAACAAATCACTAGCCCTGGATATATTCTCCTGAAATGCTTGATTATGTTTCTGACTTCTGGGATTGTCATTTCTACTAACTTCCCACTCCCTCCTTTCATTAGCAGTATTCACGGGTATCCTCACCACCTTCTCACACCTCAGTGTTTATTTTCTTATTCTTTTAACAATTTTGAGAAAATTTTCTCCCTACTTATTCTTTTGGCACCCCAGGTATCTGACCATTTTCGTTGTATGTTTTGTCTCATCACTGTCTGATTCCTTCCACCTTCTGGAAATCCAGACTATCTACAGACAGTACCATATTTCATACTTACCCCTCTCTTCTTTCATCTCTCTGCCTCTCTCTGAAAACTAAACTCATCTGCCTGCTCTTTCAACATCATTTTCTCTCTCATCTATTCCTCTTGTATTTTCCCTTCCACCTTTTTTATACCAACATCTGCTATTATTTCTCCTTTATCTTTTTACTAGTTCTTTTGAAACCCTCCCACCCATATCTATTTAGGACAATTAGTCTACAGCATCATCCTTAATAGTTCAGAGTTGATGCCCCTGACATTAATTATTTCACATATAACGCATAGTTATAGAAATCTACACAAAATAAGTAGCACTTTTCAAATACAGCATAAGGATGTTTCATAACATATGTTTCATAACATGTTTCATAACATATGTTATGGAGGGCATCAGTTTCTACTTCTGACAAAAGCTCAGGTCTCTTGCCTGTTTTCTCATACTTGCTGAGAGAAGAACTGCTTAGATTCCTAGTCTCAGGGATCTTGAGTTCACAAATTACTTTCTTTTCACTCTTCTCTACCTTACACTTGGATTCCAGCTTTCATTTATTATTTGAGCCAGTCCAAGACACTTAGTCGCCCAAAGTCATTTTTTATTTCAATATTCAATAATTCTTAAGTAACATCTTGAATCGTTAACTCAGCCTTTCATTTTATTTTTTTAAAGATTTTTATTGGGGAAGGGGAACAAGACTTTATTGGGGAAGAGTGTGTACTTCCAGGACTTTTTTCCAAGTCAAATTCTTGTCCTTTCAATCTTAGTTGTGGAGGGTGCATTCAGCTTCAAGTTGTTGTCCTTTCAGTCTTAGTTGCAGGGGGCGCAGCTCAGCTCCAGGTCCAGTTGCCGTTACTAGTTGCAGGGGGCACTGCCCACCATCCCTTGCGGGAGTCAAACTGGCAACCTTGTAGTTGAGAGGACGCACTCCAACAGAGCCATCTGGGAGCTCAGTGGCAGCTCAGCTCAAGGTGCCGTGTTCAATCTTTAGTTGCAGGGCGCGCTGCCCACCATCCCTTGCGGGATTCGAGGAATTGAACTGGCAACCTTGTGGTTGAGAGCCCACTGGCCCATGTAGGAATCGACCCGCAGCCTTCGGAGTTAGGAGCACGGAGCTCCTACTGCCTGAGGCCTGAGTCACCGGGCCGGCCCTAACTCAGCCTTTTAACATAGTGAGTGCAACACACATCTGGCATACCAAAACCTTAAACAATGAAAAAAGGTGTTTGTTCCTTCACTTAATTGTTTAAATTAAACTTTTTATTGCAATATAAAATACATACAGAAAAGTGTACAAATCATATGTGTACCACTCAATGAATTATTAAAATTTACCACACGTGTATAACCACCACGCAGGTAAAGAAATAGACCAACCCTTGGAAAAATCCTACATGGGCACCTCTCAATCATTACTCCCATTCATTCTCTCAAAGCATAATTACTAACCTGACTTCTAGATTACTTTAGCCAGTTTTTTAAATTTTATGTAAATGGAATTACAATGTGTATACTTTTATGTCTGGCTCCTTTCCCTCAATATTATGTTTCTGAGATTTATTCATGTTGCGTGAATAGCAATAGTTTATTCATATTCATTGTTGTATAGGTTATCACTTAATTATTTTTAGATTAGTAATTGTAGTCTTATTTATGGAGCTAACTGACTCAAGCTTACATTAGGTTAAAATCATTGCTCACTTAGGTATTACAAGAACATTAGCAGATTGTCTTCAATCATGCATTAAACTAGAGAAATTAATTTTATTTGCTATCTCCCTTTATATTCTCTGTTCAATGCATTTGTGTTTAATATCTTAAACCCTTTATGTAACAAAAAAGGGAATGAATAGGCAAATAAATACAGATATTCAAAGCCAAAAATGTAACACTGAAAACGGCCATTTTTTATTTTTACAATACTAATTACACATTCAGAGATTACCAACTTACAGATGAACTATATTCCAAATGATAATTTATGAAATCATTGGTTTAGAAATTATAATGTACTTTCTATAGGAACATATTTTAAATAGCACTCAACAACCAAGTTTAGATATTTTTATGTTTATTTAACCCACGAGGTAGCTGGAATACTATATATGTGCAATGAAACAATAAGTTAAATATGTTAAGTTTTTAAAATGCTATTTCAAAACTCAAAATGAGACAAGTAAAATCAATAAAGTGAAATAAAAAATTGTGAATTCTACTTGTGTAAAAAATGCATTTGGAATCTTGATAGGGATTACATTGAATCTATAGATGGCTTTGGGTAATATGGACATTTTAACAATATTAATTCTTCCAATCATGAATATGGGATATCTTTCCATTTATTTGTGCCTTCTTCAATATTTTTCATCAAAGTCTTGTAGTTTTCTATGTAGAGATCTCTAACCCCCTTGGTTAAATGTATTCCTAAATATTTTATTGTTTTTGATGCTATTGTAAACGGGATCAGTTTTTTAAATTTCTTTTTCAGATAATTCATTGTTAGTGTATAGAAATGCTACTGATTTTTGTATGTTAATTTTGTATCCTGCATCTTTACTGAATTTGTTGATTAAATATAACAATTTTTTGCTGGAGTCTTTAGGATTTCCTATATGTAAAATCATGTCATCTGAAAATAGAGGCAATTTTATTTCTTTCTTTCTAATTATGATTAATTATCTTTTATTCTTTCTTGCCTGATTTCTCCGGCATGATCATTCTTGAAGAATGTTTCATGTGTTGCCCTTGAGCACTTGAGAATGTGTATTCTGCTGCTGTTGAATGGTATGCTCTGTACAAGGTCTAACAATTAAGTTCGTGAACTCATCCTAGAAAAAGTGCTACATACCTCATTGCTGAATATCACTACGGTCGCCTTTGAAGTACTCCCCTTGGGAAGCTATGCACTGTCACCAATGCCTAGTCCACCCTTCAAAGCAATTTGGTACTCTTTTTTCTGGAATGGCCATCAGAGCTATCGTCATATTACCCTTGATGTCCTGATTGTCCTCAAAAGGTCTTCCTTTCAATATTTCCTTTCTCTTCGGGTAAAGAAAGAAGTCATTGGGAGCCAGATCAGGTGAGTAGGGAGGGTGTTCCAATACAGTTATTTATTTACTGGCTAAAAACTCTCTCACAGACTGTGCTGTGTGAGCTGGTGCATTGTGGTGATGCAAGAGCCATGAATTGTTGACAAAAAGTTCAGGTCGTTTTCATCTAACTTTTTGATGCAGCCTTTTCAGTACTTCCAAATAGTAATGTTGGTTAACTATTTGTCCAGTTGGTACAAATTCATAACGAATAATCTCTGATATCAAAAAAAGTTAACAACATCGTTGCAACAAGTTCACAAACTTAATTGTCAGACCTCTAAATGTCTTTTAGATTTATCTGGTCTAATATGGAATTTAAGTCCAACGTTCTCTTTGATTTTCTGTCTAGGTGGTCTATCAATTGTTGAAAATGAGGCATTGGAATCCCCTACTGTTATTGTATGGCTTCCTATTTTTCTTTTCAGATCTGTTAATCTTTACTATATATATTTAGGTGCTCCAATGCCGGGTGCATAAATATTTATAATTGTTCTACTCTCTTGATGAATTGACTCCTTAATCACTATGTAATGGCCTTTTTTTCTCTCATTACAGTATTTGGCTTAAAGTCCGTTTTGTCTGATATAGCTACCTCTGCTTTCTTTTGATTTTCATTTGCATGAAATATCTTTTCCCATCACTTTACTTTCAGTTTATGTGTATTCTTTAAGCTGAAGTGAATCTCTTGTAGGCAGCATATAGGTAGGTCTTATTTTTTATTCACTCAACCATTTTATGTCTTTTGATTAGACAATCTATCTCATTTACACTTACGTAAAAAATAAAATAAATTAAAAATAATTATTGGTAGGTATGAACTTACTACTGCGGTTTTGTTAATCATTTCTGGATGTTTTGTAGTTCCTTTCTTCCTCTTCTGTCTTCTTCCTTTGTGATTTGATAATTTTCTGTATTAGTGTGCTTTGATTCCTTTCTCTTTATCTTTTGTGTATCTAGTATAAGTTTTTGCGTGGTGGTTACCGTGAGGCTTACATAAGACATCTTGGGGTTATAACAGTCTATTTTAAGCTGATAACAACTTAACTTCAAATCTATACAAAACTCTACATTTTATACTCCCTTCCCCACATTTTATTTATTTGATGTCACAATTTTCATCCATTTATATTGTGTATCCATTACCAAATCATTGTAGTTATACTTACTGTTATTTCTTTTGTCTTTTAATCTTTATATTAGAGTTATAAGTGGTTTACCCACCTCTATTATAACATTAGAGTTCTCTGAATTTAATGATATATTTACCCTTACCAGTGAATTTTATACTTTCATATGTTTTCATGTTAGTAATTATCATCCTTTTGTTTCAGCATGAAGAACTCCCTTTAACATTTCTTGTAAGGTAGGGCTGGTATTGTTGAATTTCTTCAACTTTTGTTTGTCTGGAAACTTACTTCTTCTTCAATTCTGAAGGATAACTTTGTCAGGTAGAGTACTCTTGGTTGGCATCTTCTTTTCTTTCAGCACTTTAAATATATCATCCCACTCCCGGATAGCCTTCAGAGTCTCTGCTGAAAAATCTGCTCATAGATAAAAACCTCATTGGCTTTTATAGCTAGATGTTTTGGGGCTTGACCCTCAAAGTGGGACTTTTTAAAAGTTGAGATGATAGATGTGCAGCCCAAACCCTTCACTCCTCAGGAAAGGGTTTACTCCAGAGTTGAGGGTTTCCTCCCAATCATATGGTGTTGTGGAAGGGGTGGGTTTTATAGCCAGAATAAGTCTCCATCTTTCCTACCCATTTCCATAGGGGTATTTTCTCATTTGCCTGATGTGTAGGAGTCACTCAGTTTCTGGATTTCTCCCAGAAGAAATTGCTCTATGTATACCTGTGGGAGAAGGGAAGTATAGGAGACTCCTACAGTGTTTCCACGAAAATAAGACCTAACCAGACCACCTTATATATAAGACCCAGTATTATATTGTATTGTATTATATTATATTATATTATATTATATTATATTATATTATATTATATTATATTATAAGACCTGGTCTTATATTATATTAAAATAAGACCGGGTCTTATATTAATTTTTGTTCCAAAAGACACATTAGAGCTGATGGGCCGGCTAGGTCTTATTTTTGGGGAAACACAGTATGTCACCATCTTGGTTCGTCCTCTAAATTTGTATGTTATTAATTTTAAAAAGCATTATTTAACTCACAAGAAAGCACAAAGGTGTTTGTTTTTGTAGAAGCTGACAAGCTGATTCAAAACATATAGAGAGAATTGAAAATGACTAATATTAGTTGTTATCAGCCTAATAATATTATAATATTTTAAAAGAAGAACAAATTTTTAAAAAGAAGAAAAATTTAAAGAAGTAGAGGAATTACACTATTTGATTTTAAGTCTTAGTATAAAGATACAGTAAGTGAAACAATGTAAGTATAGACATAGATCAGTAGAACAGAGAATTTAGAATTAGACCCATGTATTTATAGCCAATTGATTTTTTGACAGGGACCCAGATAATTCAAAGAGCATGATCTTTTTAAGAAATCATGCTGGAACAACTAGATATTTATGTGAAATATAGATATCTATCCTTACCTCACGCCATATGCAAAAATTTACTCAAAATTAGTCATACACATAATTATAAGAGTTAAAACTATAAAACATCTAAAATAAAATATAGCAAAACATACTGCAACACTGTGGTAGGCAAAGATTTTGTAGATTGAAGAAGGGGCTATAAAAATAACCAGGTATATTAGAAAAAGAAAATATAATTTCTGAAAATGAAAAAATATACTTATTGAAATTTTTAAAAATCTCAATGGATGGGTAATACAAATTAGATATAGATAAAAGAGAATTGGTAACTTAGACAACATGGCTGAAAAAAATTACATAGACAGTGTCAGAGAGAGACAAGTGATGAGGAAGGGAAAATGAAATAAGGAAGGCAAGTTCTAAATAAATCCAAAGGAAGACAAGAAAGGATGAAAAACAAATAAAGTGTGAAAGAAATTTTACCACCTATTCTACCATTTCCAATTCCACCCCTTTATAATGCCCAACTTTTCCTTTCTACCAAGATATAGTAACTTGAATGGGGTAGCTTGGTCCTGTTGACAATCACACACCTCTTTCCCCATCTCACACAGGAAGATCTTTAAAAACAGGTGATGTAGAGGGAAAAGGATAATACTTGCTTCCCCTAGATATCTTTCTCTCTAGTTTGGAAACATACCTTCTGACTTAAGTGGCATAGGGAGATGGAAGCCTGGGAAAGAACTCGCTGGGCTATAGTTGCAGGACTAACCACAGAGCCATCTGGGGTTGGGGTGTGGGTACATTGGGCAGAAGGGCTTTTACGTTTTATTATACAGCTTCATTAACCACATGGTGGATGATCATTGAGTTCTCAAGATGGTAATGATGAAAATGGCTCCTACCGATCTTAGAGGAAGTCGCTGTTTGAGAAGAGCACAGCACACGGGTAGTCAATAAATTCACATTAAATTCAACTTCCTTAAGTCTCCATATATTTTACATCACACTCAGGTTTACTTCTCTCCAAATTTTTCCTTTCAGGAAAAGAGAAAAGATGAAAGCGGGAAGGGAAAATTGAGAAAGAAAATCTTAAGTAAATTTTGGTCAGTGACTATGAGGAAGAATCATAATAGAGCTAGAGAGAAAAAAAATATGGTCAAACAGGAGCCAAGACTTTAAGTGCATCTAGAGGTTGCAATTATGGAAGGAATAGGACTCCCCAGGGTGGCTGTTTGCATACAAATTTGGGTAGGCTTTATATAGGAGCAAAAGCACAGGAAGAAACGTCTGAGCCCGAGCTCACCACATCAATTTCCACCATTTGCCTACCAGCCCAGCCCATCCTTCCAGCCCTGGCAGGAAAAGCTTGGCCTTCATGAGTCATGGTCCAAAAGTCTTGGCCCAAGAAGGAGGGGCTCACATGCGTCTCAACCCATGCCCACATTTTCTTTCTCTGTAGAGAGGCTCTCAGCCCCCAGCGCTGGCAATTCTCTCACTTGGGAAACACAAAAGTCCTATTTCCATTTCACAAGGTCTCTGCTTTCCACAGGAAGGGCAAACATTTTCACCATCAATTTCTCAGGCTTTGACCAGCATGGGGTGGACCCTGTTGCCTTCCAAGCAGTGTTTGACAGAAAGGCCTTCCATCCAGTCATCAACTACAGCATCCCCACTCAGGTCAACATCTCCTTCACCCTGTCTGCCATCCTGGATGTGGTGAGTTCTGACTCCTACATTCTTTCCATAGGCTGCTAATAGGAAACAAGGAGTCTTTTTTCTTTTTTCATAATATTTTATTTTCAATTACAGCTGACATACAACATTACATTAGTTTCAGGTGTACAACATAATGATTACAAAGTGATCACCCCGATACATCTAGTACCCATTTGATACCATACATAAATATTACAATATTACTGACTATATTCCCTATGTTATACTTTACATCCCTATAACTATTTTGTAACTACCAATTTGTACTTCCTAATCCCTCCCCCCTTTCCACCCATCCCCCCAACCCTCTTACCATCTAGCAACCATCAAAATACTATTTGTACGAGTTTGTTTTATTTGTTCATTTATTTTGTTTTTTAGATTCCACATATAAGTGAAATCATGTGGTATTTGTCTTTTTTTTACTTATTTCACTTAGCATAATACCCTCTAGTTCCATCCATGTTGTTGCAGATGGCAAGATTTCATTCTTTGTTATGGCTAAGTAATATCCCATTGTATATATGTACCATTTCTTCTTTATCCATTCATCTATTGATGAACACCCAAGTTTCCTCCATATCTTGGCTATTATAAATAATGTTTTAATGAACATATGGATGTACATGCCTTTTCGAATTAGCATCTTGGGTTTCTTCAGATAAATACACAGAAGTGGAATTACTGAGTCCTTCTTTGTCTCTTGTAATAGCTTTTGTTTTAAAGTCTATTTTGTCTGGTATAAGTATTGCTACCCAGCTTTTGTTTGTTTGTTTCTATTTTCATGAAATATCTTTTTCCATCCCTTTGCTTTCAGTCTGTGTGTGTCTTTCGATCTGAAGTGAGTCTCTTGTAGGTAGCATATGTAAGGGTCTTGTTTTCTTATCCATTCAGCCACCCCATGTCTTTTGATTGGAGCATTTAATCCATTTACATTTAAAGTAATTGTTGATAGATATGCAGTTATTGCCATTTTATTATTTGTATTTTTTATCCTTTTTATTTTATTTTATTTTTCTTCTTAAAGAAATCTCTTTAACATTTCTTGTAATATTGGTTTGGTGGCGATGAACTCCTTTAGTTTTTCTTGTCTGGGAAACCCTTTATCTGTCCTTTGATTCTAAATGATAGCTTTGTCTACAGCCATACCACCCTGAACGCGCCCAATCTCATCTAAATGATAGCTTTGCTGGGTAGAGTAGTCTTGATTGTAGGAGAACAAAGAGTGCTCAGCCTGTTCACTCAACATTGCACTGGTCCAGTGGTAAGCAATGAGTCCCCTGAATGGATTTTGTAGAAGTTAAATGTTCATTCTATGGAGTGGAGAGACATGAAGGGGAATGCTGCAGTGACATTTCTTCAGAGAACACTTGTCCTGAGTCCTGCCCTTTTGGGAATATTCTCTAAAGAAAAACATATTCCAAATGAGCCCCCATGATATTTATTTTCCTACAATTACCATGCAAACTGCATTTTTCTGACCTACCTTTCTTTTGGAACTTGTGATTGAAAAGCCGAATTGTCACATGGGACCACTTAGGAAACAAGGGTGGGAGGTAGAGTAGGACCTGATTTCATGGCATTAATCACCCTGAATGGGGATTTTTTTTTTTAAATCAGATGTACAACTTCAGCTGCTGATGTCATTTCTGTGGTTAAAGTTGGTATGTAAGTTCAGCTTTCTTCTCTTTTTCTCCTTCACCTCCCCTCCTTTTTTTCCCCTGGCTTTGTTTGCAAAAAATCACATCTGTTGAAATTGACAGTGCCCAAGGGAATGGACACATCCAACCAGAATGGGACCAGTGCTGGGACCAATAGTTTTCTGGGCTGCCAATCATCTTTGCAAGATGTAGATGGAAAATACAGGAAGAAGGAAGGCGGTATAGTTGGAAGTCCCCAAGGAGGCTTCAGGGCCCAAGTGTATCCAGCACCCAGCTTAAGGTTTCCCTGAGTGGGAAGTGAAAGGCAGTAAGACTTTGTTAATAAGAAGGGGAAATGTTATCACCAAGATAAGAAGAAAATCAGAGTTCAAAAGAAAATGAGCTCCAAAAAGCAACATACATAACAATGTGCACAGTGTGATTTTATCTGTGTAAATAAAAATGAATGCTGAAATATGTATTAATTTTTCTAGAATGATACACAAGAAACTGTTAATAATGGGAGTGAGTTGGGGATATGGACTGAGTTGGAAAGAATGTAAGAGGGAGATGACTGCTTTTTATGTTATATATTTCTGGAATGGTTGAAGTTTATCATATATCCTTAGTATGTAGTACATACATTTAGAAAAAATACATACAAACATATCTATTTTTAAGGGAATGGAAAGGCAGGTGATGCTGACATAAACTAGCTCCAGGTTTCAGACACAATCATCATTCTGTGCCCTGTGCTCTAGACCTGGAATAACCCATTCCTCAGCTGGGACCTCGCAGAATGTGGTCATATCAGTAAACTCACTGTGACCAAGAACCTGTGTCTCCCAGACATCTTCATCGTGGAATCGTGGGTATCGGGGCTGGGAGGAAAGGCCCTTCTGCAAGGAGCAGGCCAGGGCAGTGCAGGGCAAACCCATTCCATGGGGCCACTAAAAGCTTATTTCAGAGAAGAGCACAATCACAGCTCATCAACTTCTCCCCTAGAATGGGAAAGTGGTGGGCGCAAAAGATGGCAGAGTGACTATATTGAGCAACACTGAGAAGTCCCACCTTAAGAGAGAAACTTAAACTGATGTGAAACCCAGAGCATTTGCCTCCCTCCCTTCCTGCCACCTACATGCATGTGTATCAGATCCCAGAAGGCCTCTCTGCATACGTGACTCGTGACAGTCACATTGTGTATCGCAAACCCATGCGGGTGACGAGCATCTGTAGGCCGGACATCTTCTACCTCCCCTTCGACCAGCAGAACTGCACACTCACCTTTAGCTCTTTCTTCTACACAGCTGTGTGACAGTGGGGGCTCTGGGATGTGGTAAAATAAAACCAACCAGCTGGGCAGTAAAATCTTACTCATAGGCAAAGTCATTTTTTTTAAACGCATAAAAAGGGACAGTGGCGTATTTGCTCACTGGAAGTGTGTAAATGGTGGGATGGGGGACTTAGGCCGGGACAAGACTTCCTGAGAAAGCCCAGAATTGAAAGGAGACAATTGAGCAATAAGGAAGTGATGGTATAGGGCAATCTGAAAAACAGTAGCTAACGCAGTTTTCTAATTCATCTCTCTGAGCACTGCATAGAGAGAGCAGGTGCTGAACAGATATGTGTTGAAGGAATGTTTATTTCCCCTGCAGTGGAAAACACAGTGCCGGGCATGGACGAGGAAGTGCAGGAGACAGCAGACACCCACGTGACGTTATCGGCATACAAGGGCAGTGGGAGCTCCTGGGCATCAACAAAGCCACCTGAAGATGTCTGAGGACTCCAGTCTTTTTGACCAGATGATGTTCTATGTAAGTCCAGAGATTCTAGCATGGCTGTCTGTCCCCCAGATCTCCATCATGAGACCCTTCTAAGTCCCTGAGCCTCTCACTTCTTGCCCCAAGACCAGAAAGCCCCTGGGCACCATAACCCTCACAAGCCTTCCTCTCTTCTGAGTCCGCCAAAGCAGCCCCTTTTCTGAACCTACCAGCTCTGACCTAGGTTTTCTTGGGTGGGTACGGTGGAGTCTTCTTAGTCATATTAAAGCTACTTCTCATCATCCAGCCCCAGAACGAGCCCCTACTGGGATGAGGACACCAAAGAAGGAAGGGGCTGGAACCATCCCTAGGTCCCCCTTCAGTTCTAGCATCACCTGACTCGCTGCTCTCTCCTCCCCACCAGGTGGCCATCAGGCGCAGGTCCAGACTCTGCATCATAAACCTTCTGGTGCCCAGTAGCTTTCTGGTTGCCATTGATGCCCTCAGCTTCCACCTGCCAGCAGAAAGCAAGTATCGTGCCCCATTCAAGATAACCCTTCTTCAGGGCTACAATGTCTTCCTGCTCGTGATGAATGAACTACTCCCTGCCAGTGGCACCCTCCTCATCAGTAGGTACCCCTCCCCCAACAGTTGGAAAATGAAAAAATAAAGGAGGCAGGGTTGGTGGGTGACCTGGCAGACTCGCTGAGCAGATAAGGGAAAAAGGAGAAAGAAGTCATCATAGAAAGGGTTTTCTGTGTGAGACAGAAAACAATGTGTGTGTGAGGAGAGGGGCAGGTGGTGGTGGTTTTCCCAGACCTGCTTCGCTCAGACGTGCTCCTTATCCCCGCCCCCGCTGTCTCCTTCGCCCTGTGCCGGTCGTTGATGATGCTCAGCCTGCTGGAGACCATCTTCATCACTTACCTGCTCCACTGGGCCACCATCCAGCTTCCACCCATAACTCAGTGGCTCCACTCTCTGCTCCTTGACTGCACCAACCCAAGGATATGCTGCCCCCCTGCGCTCTGGAAGGAGATTGCAGGCCTGAGCCTCAATTCCATTCACCGGCCTGGTAAGGGAAGTCAGCTCTACCCACACTCTCTCAACCTCCCCATCCCTCCACTTCTCTAATCCTGTCTCCTTCCCACTTCATGGCTGAGTCTCTGTCCTCTCCACAGGCCTGAAAGAGCCAAAGGAGTTGGTAGAGAAAGAGGTGAGACCCAGAGAAGCAGAGCTAAATGAGGGCTCAGGATTGACAGAGCCCAGCTAACTGACCTGTGGATACAGTTCGGCCACATGGTGGACACCCTGCTCTTCTGCCTCTAGCTGCTTTTCTTAGCCTCCGCCATCACCACGGTCATCGTCCTCTGGAACACCTAAGAGCCGAGTTCTAATGTGCCAGAGCACCTCAGTGTTTGGGTTTCCTCAGCCTCGACTGACAATCCCAGACTCCGTTCCTCTGCTCCCGTCTGCACACACAGTCTCAAAGGTGCCCATGATTTCTGCTCCGGCCCTCCCTGGGCTTAAATAGAACCACTGATGGTTCTCTCAGAAACAAGAAATAGTTCCCCAGTAGAATGCAAATGGTGCAGACATAGAGTTATTATATGACCTAGCAATTGGACATAGAGTTACTATATGACCTAGCAATTCCATCTCTACATATAGACCCAAAAGGAATAAAAATATATGTCCACGTAAAAACTTGTTTCCAAATGTTCAGAGCAGCATTGTTCATAATAGCTAAAAAGTGACAATAAAATAAATGTCTATAAACTAATGAATGGACAAATAAAATATTATATTAATAATTATATAAATAAAGTAAATAATTACATAAATAAAATCTTATACAATGAAATATTATTTGGCCATGAAGAGGCATGAAGCACTGATATAAGCTACAACATGGATGAACCTTGAAAATGTGCTAAATAAAAGAAAAGCCCGTCACAAAAGACTGCATATTATATAATCCCACTGATATGAAATGTCCAGAATATGCAAATCTATAAATATAGAAAGTAAATTAGTGGTTGCCTAAGACTTGGTGGGGGAAAGGGCAGGTGAACGAGAAATGACTGCTAATGGGTATAGGATTTGGGGGGAGAGTATGAAAATATTCTGAAATTAGACTGTGAGGATAGTTGCATAACTGTAAATATACTAAAGACCATTGATGTGTGTGCTTTAAATGGGTGAATTTTATGGTATGTAAATTATATCTCAATAAAGTTATTAAACAACAAAAATAAATAAATAACCTCACCACAAAATTCTCTCTGCTCACCTGCTTATTCTCTTATTCCACTGCTCCCTACTGCCACCTCCCTGACTCTCTGATTCATAGATCCATATAGTCAACCTTCATCAGTGTCTGCCCCTATCCTCCTGCATCACTGATGAGTCACCAGGGGCTCATGGACCTCAGCTCCCCACTCACCTGTCAGCTCTTCATGCTTCTTTGATGTTGCTATCACTACAGCTTCAGCTCAGACATAGCTTCCACCATCTCTAACTATGTGAAACCCTCACAGCCAGACTGTTTCAGGGCTCCTTGATAGAAGATGGGGATTCGGACATTATCTGAATTATCTGGAATTAAAACGAGTAGTTCCCAGAGCCTTGGACTATTTCACGTGGGGATGGAGGCGGTTGGAGTAATGCAATGAAGAACAGCAGCCCTGCTTCACTTTCTATAATTGAAGATGAAATACAGGGCCAGGGTAGCTGATAACGCCTCCTGGTCAGCTGGCAGGTAGAGCTCCTGTACATGCAGCATGCCATTGGCTTAAATGAGAGCTTCTATGGACTGTACAGTCATCTGGTCCCTAGAACAGCAACATGGAATGAATGAAGGAATGAGTGAAGCATTCATTCATTCATTTATCCAATCTTTACTGAGTGCTTACTTATATGCTAGACATTTCTTCTAAGTGCTGGGGAAATGGCAATGGATAAGACAGATAGGAGACTGATTTTCTAAAGTAACAAACTAAATAAGATGATTTCATACATTGATAATTGTTCTGAAGAAAATAAAACAGGGTAATAGGATTGAGAATGACATACAGATTAACAGGATATGCCAGGAAGGCCTCTCTAAGAAAGGGACATTTGTGCCAGCCCAGAAATGAATGATGGAATAATGATGAGATATGCTCTGGGATATCATACTCATGTATCCATAGGGGAGGTTGGGATGAAACATAATAGGCACTACATTTATAGAAAAGATCTGGATAACCAGGATCTTTGGATGAGCAAGGTGAGAAATTGGAGAGTCCCATGTTGGTTATTTTGTTGCTATTGTATAATATTTAAGAATTGTGAGAGGGTAAGCATTTATAATCCACTCAAAGGTTTTAGAACAGTATCTTTCAAACAGTTTTGATCACAGAATCTATTTTACTAACCCATACACGCAAAGCAAGATAATAAAGTCAATCCAAAAAATTTTTGGCAAAATAATTATAAACATAATGATTTAACTTCATTTTCAAGAAGATAGTTAACGTTATACCTAATTTATTAAAATGGATAAACAATCTTTACAAAGAAAAAATATTGAGACATGACATATAATAATCCTGACTATATATCATGGATATAGATACCCAAGCTTATTGTAAGAATATGCCAAAAACCTATCAAGAATATTAAGTAAAGAGATTCAGTAAGTCTTGAGTAACTCCTAAACATCTGTTTACTAAACTACAGTTTAACTATATCTGTATATTGATTAAACTACAGTTAAACTATAGATCAGTGACATCAATCCTAAGTTGAAGCCTAGAAGATACTATCTTCAAATTAAAGAAGTAAAAATGTGGCCATATTAACATTAAAAAGAAATAATAACTGAAATTACGACCAAAGACTGCAACTACTCGATCAAAAGCTCTGCTGCCCTCTCCTGGAGGTCGATGCCCTATGATTCAATTCTGGCTCAAAGGAAAAAGAGGACACACACAGAACCCCTAGACTTACTTTTGCTTTTCCTTTCTTCCTTCCTTCTTCCCTCCCTCCCTCCCTCATTTCCTTCTTTCTTTCCTTCTTTCCTTCCTTCCTTTCTTCCTTCCTCCCTTCTTTCCTTCCTTCCTTCCTTCCTTCCTTCCTTCCTTCCTTCCTTCCTTTAAAAACATTATTTAAAATTCACGTAAATTTTTCAAAACTAGTGCAAAGAGCCCCTGTGTACCCTTCACCCAGATTTCCAATTGAAGTCTGACAATTAAGTTCGCGAACTTGCCACCATGTGCTTACATTGGCCGTACTATACAAACAGCTCGGAAAGGTTTCATAACCTTGGTATATCAGTGTCTCACAGCTGTGTTCGTGTCGACGTGTGGCGGTGTCTTGCTGAGTGGCGTTCATTATTGTTGCGTGTTTTTGTGTGCCGTCACAAGAATGTCTGAGCTTGAATTAGAGCAAGAAACAAACATTAAATTTCCTGTTAAACTTGGCAAGAGTGGAAGTGAAATCAGGGACATGTTAGTCCACGTTTATGGGGATAATGCCATGAAGAAAAGGGCAGTGTACAAATGGATTAAACATTTTTCTGAGGGGAGAGAATATGTCACTGATGAAGAGAGGTCAGGGCGGCCAGTAACAAGCAGAACTGATGAAAATATTGCAAAAATTTGTCAAATTGTGCGTCAAAATTGTCAGCTGACTGTGAGAAGCATAGCAGACCAAGTCAACATCGATAGAGAAACAGCTAATTGAAAATCTTGGCATGAGAAATGTGTGCAAAAATGGTCCCGATGGGGCAGCCAGACCGCTCAGTTGGTTAGAGTACAGGCTCTGAATGAGAGGGTTGCTGGTTTGATTCCCACATGGGCCAGTGAGCTGCTCCCTCCACAACTAGATTGAAGGACAACTACTTGGAGCTGATGGGCCCTGGAGAAACACACTGTCCCCCAATATTCCCCAATAAAATTTTTTTTAAAAAATGGTCCTGAAGGAGCTCACCAATGAACAAAAACAAAGGAGAGTTGAAGTTTGCCAAGACCTTTCGGAGAGGCAACACGATGTTTTGGGCCATATTATCACTGGTGTTGAAATATGGGTTTACCAATATGACCCTGAAACAAAGCGTTAAAGTGCACAATGGAAGTCAGCCAATGCTCCACAACCAAAAAAGTTCTGTCAGTCCAAATCAAGAGTCAAGACAATGTTGCTAACCTTTTTTGATATCAGAGCAATTATTCATTATGAATTTGTACCAACTGGACAGTTAACCAAGTTTACTATTTGGAAGTGCTGAAAAGCCTGTGTGGAAAAGTTAGATGAAAACAACCTGAACTTTTCGCCAACAATTCATGGCTCTTGCATCACGACAATGCACCAGCTCACACGGCATTGTCTGTAAGGAAGTTTTTAGACAGTAAACAAATAACTGTATTGGAACACCCTCCCTACTCACCTGATCTGGCCCCCAATGACTTCTTTCTTTACCCGAAGAGAAAGGAAATATTGAAAGGAAGACATTTTGATGACATTCAGGACATCCAGGGTAGTACGACGACAGCTCTGATGGCCAATCCAGAAAAAGAGTTCAAAAATTGCTTTGAAGCGTGGACTAGGCACTGGTGTCCTAAGGGGAAGTACTTCGAAGGGGAGTACTTCGAAGGTGACCGTAGTGATATTCAGCAATGATATTCAGCACTTTTTCTAGGATGAGTTCACGACACCCTTATTGTCAGACACCTCGTAATATTGTATATCAACTGTAATTGAAAAAAATTAAAAATATTTTTAAGAGTTTTTAATTTCCAAATAGATGGGGGTTTCTTAATTATATTTGTTATTGATTTCCAACTTAATCACACTGATTAGAAACCATGATTTGTGTTCATGCACGTCAAACTTTAATGTGCACATTGCTCTCCTCGGCATCTTGTCAAAATACAGATTCTGGCTCAGGACGGCTGGAGTGAGGCTGGAGCTTCTGCATTTCTCACAGGCTTTCCAGTGATGCTGCTGCTGCTCTACGGACCATACTTTTCATGGAAACAATCTATATGTACCAATTCCTTGAAATCTGTTGAGATTTGGTTTTTGTATAGTTAAGGTTCACAAACATTGCACAGGCATTTAGAAATAATGTGTATTGTCCGATTATTGGGTGCAGTGTTCTGCATAAACCCATTAGATCAATATGATTAATTGTGATATTTGTCTTCTGAATCCTTCTTCATTTATCTGTTTGAGCTATCAAATACTCAGATAAATATATTTGAAATATCTTGTTATAATGGTGGTTTATCAATTGTTTTTTATAGTTTCTTTAATTTTCACTTAGTATGTTTTGAAGCTTCATTTTTAGGCACATATATTTGAAATATTTTATCTTCCTGGTGAATTACAGTTTTATCATTATGAAGTGACCATTTCAATTTCTAGTAAAACTTACCAGCAGATTTGTTTGTGACAGCATGTGCCTGATGAATCTTTTTCCCTCTTTTACTTTCAGGTTTTCTGAGTCCTTATGTTTCAGGGGTGTTTCGTGTAAATCGTATATTGTTGAATTTTATTTCTTGGTCTAGTGTTTTCGTGAAAACCAAAAAGACCTTGGAATATTTTAACTCTAATCATCTCCTTTCTGACTTACATAAATAAGGAATTTAACACTTCCTTTTTTCAATCCCCCAATTTAGACATTGATATTATTTTATATCATCAATATTTGTTAGATTTACTCACACATTTACAATTTTCTTTACTAAACTTTCCACTCTGCACCTCAGACCTTTGTTCTGGAATTTTCTCAACTCTGCTTGAGGTATCTCTTTTAACAGTGCTGTTCAATATGCTGTTCAACATGGTGGAAATATTCTATATCTGACTGTCCAATATACTAGCTACTAGCCACATGTGCTTACTGAGCACTTGAAATATGGCAAATGTGACTGAATTACTGAATTTTTAGTTGTACCTAATTTTAATTTTAATAGTCATATGTGGTTAGTGGCTACTGCACTGGATAACTTTAGAAGTTCCATTAGTAAAGTTCTTTTGGTGACCAACTGTCTCTGTTTTCTAACCTGAAAATGTATTTATTTCACCCATGCACTTGAAAAATAATTACTCTGGGAAGACAATTCTAGGTTGACAATATTTTCTCTCAACTCTTTGAAGATATTACACCGTTATCTTCTGATTTCCATTATTGCTCTAGTGAAGTCAGTCTATTCCCCTTTAGAATATATCTATTTCCTCCCAGCTCTTTCTTTTTCTTTTTTTCTTTTTCTCTTTGGTGTTTTGCAGCTCTGCCACCAGTAAGCACCACAATGTTGCTAACATCCTCTGACCCAGACTCAGGACCCCCTTCCTGTCCAGGTGAGGAAGCTCTGCTTGTTTCTGCGGGTCAGCTCTTTAGAAGGAAGATCCCACAGCAGAATTCTTGGCATCTAGTGACCTGCTTGTACGGTGACCAACCATTCCAGTTTGCCAGGTATATAGGTATATAGGACTTTCAGTGCTAAAACAGGTATAGTCCTGAGCAAACAGTCAGTCATCCTACCTGCTTCCCCTCCTTCATACATAGCCCTTCCCCTCCTGGAGAACATATGTTCCTTGGGGGAAGCTGGATAAAGAGTAGATTAGGCACAGTGTCACAGTGTTCCCACAATTCTTGCTCCATCTGGATTCAAGATCCTGATATTCAGGCTGATACTTTTTTTTATCTTGGCAATGCTATTTCAGGAACCCTATTGGCTCTCTCTAGTCCAGCCCTATCCAGGAAGCTCAAGCTCTCTTTAAGAAGGCTAGTCTGTATACGTCTGGATATCAGAGTATCTAGCTCAAATTCTTTCCCACAGGGCTCCATTTACATCGTGGATATGGCTGGGCTCCTACTTTACACCGTTGGAACACCCTATATCCAAAGGTACCTGAATAGTCTGACGAGACAACTGGTGAATACGTTGGTGCACAGCACAGCAATGACCTCTAGGGGGTGATGTTGTCTAACTCCTCAATCTACCACTCCAGCACCTTATCAAGGCCCAGCCAAAGTATTTACTGTATGTTAGTGACTTTTTTTCCTCCCTTCTTCTCTTCCCTTAACGTTTTTGAGTGACGCTTCTCTTGAAAAGTTCAAACATGGTTTGACTGAGCTATAGAGAAATTTTAAAGGATGTTTTTTTTCCTGAATTCTCAGTCTAGAAATCAAAGAGGATTGTTATACCTCTGAAGATCAGGTGTGTCTTCAGAGATAATATTGAAGATTCCAGGGGAAAAAAAGAATAAAAAACAGAATGGGGGCCGGCCTGGTGGCTCAGGCGGTTAGAGCTCCATGCTCCTAACTCCGAAGACTGCCATGTTCGATTCCCACATGGGCCAGTGGGCTCTCAACCACAAGGTTGCCAGTTCAACTCCTCCAGTCCCGCAAGGGATGGTGGGCAGCGTTCCCTGCAACTAAAATTGAACATGACACCTTGAGCTGAGCTGCCGCTGAGCTCCCGGATGGCTCAGTTGGTTGGAATGTGTCCGCTCAACCACAAGGTTGCCGGTTTGACTCCCTCAAGGGATGTTGGGCTGTGCCCCCTGCAACTAGTAACGGCAACTGGACCTGGAGCTGAGCTGTGCCCTCCACAAGACTGAAAGGACAACAACTTGAAGCTGAACGGCACCCTCCACAACTAAGATTGAAAGGACAACAACTTAACTTGGAAAAAAGGCCTGGAAGTACACACTGTTCCCCAATAAAGTCCTGTTCCCCTCCCCCAATAAAATCTTAAAAAAAAAACACAAAAAAAAAAACAGAATGGGAGAAAACTCAGACCTTTAGTTCTTCTGTGATTCCCCAGCAAACTAGGACATGAACAATAAAAACCTCAGCTATCCCGTAATATATTTAGAACCTTCCACTTGCAGAACAACTCCAGA
Organism: Rhinolophus sinicus; assembly: GCF_057876585.1. Taxonomy (NCBI): domain Eukaryota; kingdom Metazoa; phylum Chordata; class Mammalia; order Chiroptera; family Rhinolophidae; genus Rhinolophus; species Rhinolophus sinicus. The sequence continues at coordinate 48,170,968 of NC_142517.1, forward strand.
CCCAAAAGTAATTTAAAAAATAACACTCATGGCACTGAATGATCACTAAGCAAAAACTGAACCTAGCTAAGAAGCACGGAAAGCCCTAAGATTTATGTTATTTACATTCAAAGTGCCCTGATCAATCAGTTTGATGCATGCAATCACCAGATCTTTGACTCTTTAGCAGTGCCTTAAAAAAGGCCAGATCATGTATCAAGAGTGCTTTGAAGAGGACATATCTACATTATTGTGACATCTTTATAGGAAAACCTGGAGAGGAAAAAAGTACCACTTGTAAATTAGAAGAAAACAAAGGAGAAAAGCTTCATGTCATTGGCTTTGGCAAGATTTCTTGGATATGACACCAAAAGTACTGGCAACAAAAGAAAAAAATGAATAAGTAAGACTCATCAAAATTTAAAACTTTTGTGCATCAGACACTATTAACAGTAAAAAGGCAATCCACAGAGAGGGAAAAAATATTTAGAAATCATATATCTGGGATTGATATGAGATTAATATACAAAATATATGAAGAATTATTACAAATCAACACCCCCCCAAAAAAATTTTTTTAATAGGCAAAGGACTTGAGTAGACATTTCTCCAAAGATGTTCTACAAATAGCCAATAAGCATGAAAAGCAATGAAAAGACGTTCAACATCACTATTCATTAGAAAAATGCAAATAAAACCCACAATGAGATACCACTTCATGCCCATTAGGATGGCTACCATAAAATAATTTTGTTTTTAACATAATCAATGTTGGTGAGAATGTGGAGAAATTGGAGCACTTGTGCATTGTTGGTGGGAATGTAAAATGGTATAGCCACTGTGGAAAATGTATGGTGATCCCTCAAAAAATTAAACATAGATTACCATATGATCCAGCAATTCTACTTCTGGATATATACCGCAAATAAGTGAAATCAAGAACTCAAACAGATATTTATACAGCCATGTTCACAATGCTTTAAACATGGAAGTAAGCCAAGCGTCCTTTGACAGATAAATGGATAAGCAAAATGTGATGTATACATACTATGAAATACTATTTAGCCTTAAAAAGGAAGGAAATGCGGACATATAATACAACATGGATAAACCTTCAAGATATTATGCAAAGTGAAATAAATTAGTCACAAAAGAACAAATATTATACGATTCCACTAATATGAGGTTTCTAGAGTAGTCAGATTCATGGAGACATATAGTAAGTAGAATGGTAGTTGCCAGGGCTGAGGAGAGAAGGGAATGGGGAATTACTGTTTAATTGGTACAGAGTTTCAGTTTTGCAACATGAAAGGAGTTCTATGGATGGATGGTGGTGATGGCAGCACAACAATTTGAATGTACTTAATGTTACTAAACTGTACACTTAAAAATGGTTTAAACAGTAAATTTTATTTTATGCATATTTTACCACAATTAAAAAACAAAACCAAAAAATCATGAGCCTCAGCTTGGAAGAGCTTGAAATCACTTTTATTTATTTGTCTAAAGTTGGTCAGACTCTCACTTACTAATAACAACCAGTCATTCATTCAGCAAATATCTATTGAGCATCTGCCCTGTGCCAGGTGCTCCTCTAGATACCTGGGAGACAGTAGTGAATAAAACAGACAGAAAACCTTGATTTTTCACAGAGCTTACATTCTAGACTGATTGATATTCAAGACTCATTTTGAAACCTTAATGCTGATATGCTTACAAAAAGAGCCAGAACTGACAGTTGACCAAAGAAATACAAATGGCCTTTTAACATATGAAAAGATGTCCAATCTCTGTCAAAACAAGAAAAATGCAAATTAAAACTACACGTTTCCCTCTATAGAGCAGAAAATCCAAACTGTTGACAACATACTCTGTTAGTTAGGCTGTAGGGAAACAGGCACTCTCCTACATTGCTGGTGTAAGGGCAAAAATAGCACATTTTCCATGGACAGCAATTAGGTAATAACACCATGAGTAATTAAACCTCATCAGACTTCCCAGGGAGTCCAAAAGAATATCTCCTGCCGTTGGAATTGTATCTGATTTGAACCACTGTACTTTAAGAAGGAATTCTAAGAAATAAGTACAAATATATAAAGATATCAGTAGGAGGATGCTTGTTGCAGCGTAATTAGTGATAGCAAAAACTGCAAAAAAATCTGAATGTCTGTCAATTGAGAAATAGTTGGATAAATAATAGTATACTCATACTACAGAATGGAATCATTGGAAATAGCTAGGTTTGCCTACATTCCACTATATATTAAATAAAAATTAAGTTGCAGTCAAAAATGCATCATCGTAATAACAGTTAATATTTAAATTGTGTTGACAATGTGTCAAATGTGTTCTAAGGACTTTTCACATATTATCTAATTTAATCCTCATAACAACCTTATGAGGTTAGGTACCATTATTATCCCATTTCAAAGATGAAGAAATCCAGGCGTAGAGAGATTGAATAATCTGCTCAATGTTAAACAGCTAGTAAATAACTATAGCCTGGAATGGAACGCAGGCACTCTAGCTCTGGAGTACCAGCATATAATCATATAGCATACTGTCTCTAAACATAAGTCTATGTTTGAATATGTGTGAATATACATATGTGCATGTATGTTTGAATATGTGTATATGGTGTGTGCATATTTAGGCACATAATATATCTATAAACCTAGATATATAAACTTAGGAGGACAACAGAAAGAATACCTACCAAATTACTAATATGATTATAATTTTTGGTGTTGAGTAGAATGAGAAAATTAGGGGAAGGGATTTTTATTTCTTTATGTAGTTTGTGTGTGATTATGTATTGGTGGTTTTCAGGATCTTTCCAGTAAGATTTTTTTCCCCAATTTTTTTACTGTGGTAAAATATACATAGCATAAAATTTACTATTTTAACCATTTTTAAGTGTACGGTTCAGTGACATTAAGTACATTCGCATTGTCTTGCTACCATCAGCATCATCCATCCACATAAGTCTTTCCATGTTGCAAAACTGAAACTCTATACCCATTAAATAATAACTCTCCATCTCATCCTCCCCTAGCCCCTGGCAACCACTGTTCTGTCTATATGAATCATACCTCATATAAGCAGAATCAAACAATATTTGTCTTTTTGTGACTGGCTTATTTCACTTAGCATAATATTCTCAAGTTACATTTATGATGTAGCATTTGTCAGAGTTTCCTTCCTTTTTAAGGCTGATCATATGCCATTGTATGTATACACCTCATTTTGTTTATCCACTCATCTGTCTGCGGACACTTGGATTGTTTCCATGTTTTAGCTATTGTGAATAATGCTGCTATGAACATGGGTGTATGAATATCTGTTTGAGTCCCTGCTTTCACTTATTTTGGGTATATACCCAGAAGTGGAATTGCTAGGTCATATGATAATTACATGTTTAATGTGTTGAAGAACCACTACACTGTTTTCCACAGTTGTTGTACCATTTTATATTCCCACCAACAATGCACAATCCACTTTCTCCACATTCTCACTAACACTTGGTATTTGTTGTTTTTTTATAGTAGCCATTCTAATGAGTATGAAGTGATATTTTATTGTACTTTTGACTTGCAATTCCCTAATAATCGGTGATGTTGAGCATCTTTTCACGTTCTTATTAGCCATTTGTATGTCTTCTTTGGAGAAATGTCTATTCAAATCCTTTGCCAATTTGTTGTTGTTGTTGTTTGTTCTCTGTAACCCAGACACTAAAACCCTATCCAATCAGCTACCAGTCTACAGGATAAGACCTGGATTTACCACTTACCACTTTCCCAGGTATCAGGAGTGTTTTAAAAATTTCTACAATCTGACCTACTTTCCACACCCCTCACCACTACCATCCTCACCCTTACACCACGCTTCCGTGCGGCGGGGGCTGGGGCAAATCACCCTTTTTAATCACCCTATTTAATCACCGTTTTTTTCCCTCTGCCTGTGGGTTTGCTTGCTCTGCAATATACATTCATTTAATTGAAAACTTTTACTGAGTTGCCTTCTGCCTTTTCTTCTCCACGCTAAATTTTCCAAAACCGTTAAGAAATGGTTTTCTCCCGGCGCTGTCATGAATTAACAGAGGAAAGAAATGACAGAAGCCTGGGGCCCACCAGGAGGGGGACTAAGTAACGCTAGTCAAACCGCAACCCCCCCGTAGTAACAACGTCAGCCTTTTGGAACTCCAAATCCCTAAGTGCAACGTGGGCAAGGGTGGGAACAACGTTTGCGGAAACTTTGCAGATCAGCGGATCTGGAATTCAGACAGTTCTGGTGCAGAAAGCGCGTGCCTTGCCGGAAAGCTCCTTGATTACCAAATGACGCCTACGATTTCTTCCCTAGCTTCCCACCGCATCCGCACGGTCCCGCACTTTCGCAAGCCTAATTTTCTCGATGCAGCCACCGCCTCTTTCTCCAAATCGTGCTGCGCCTCTATAGATCTAGCCTCGGATCTTTGCGCTCACAATCTCTTCTGCTTGGAAAGCTTGATGCTTAACTCCAGTCCTATTCAACTTTATGATGTTCTTGGATCCACCCCTATTTTCACTATGGTTGAGACAGATTAGGGTTTCAATAAATGCTGATAGGCTGAATGAATGAATGAATAATTGAAGACGTCACGAAACAGTAATTTTTACCATTCACATAACTTGGCAGAAAGATTGTGGAACTATGAAGTCCCCGATCGGGTTCCAATACCAGTCCTTCCACTTACTAGCTGTGTGATCCTCACCCCTTCAGAGTTCAAGAAATGTTTGTTAAACGAATGAATAAAATGTTCTCGCAGACACGTGTCACGAATTAAATGCGTGTTTCATCTCTGGCCACAAACAGCGCTCAAGAGAATTACTACTATTCGCCCTACTATACCACGTTTTGTGTTTATGAAGACTGTGAGTTCCCTGAGGGAAGGTGGATTGTCTCACACGGTTCCAAGCTCTCCAAGGTGCCAGATCACATTAGGCGACTAGAATGACGGAGGACTACTATTTTTAACATGCTCTGGGAGGGGAAGACTACATATCCCGAACGGATTTGGCCCCTTCGCAGAGACAAGTCCCATCATCCCGCAAGAATCCCTTGTACAAAGGAAGGCCTAGTCTACTTGCAGATCCCATCTGCGCTCCCTAGGATCCCACCCCCAGCGCTTCGACAGGTCAGGTTCACTGCGGCCGCGCCGGGTGCCTGGCTCCAACCTGGCTGCAGATTGCTGAGACCTCCCACTGGGCGGGCGCCTAGGCGAGACGCATGCGCACTCTTCTCTCCTGGTCTCCACCCTCCCTTCGTTAGTCGTTCGCGTTTCGCGTACTGCGTCCTTTTTGTCCCCTACTGCGTGCGGTGTCAGTTTCCGTGCGGAAGTGGTGGCCGTGAGAGAAGAAGATGGCGACCACCGTGGTGGCGCCGCCTGGTGCGGTGGCCAGTCGGGCCAACAAGCGCAGTGGCAGCGGGCCGGGAGCCGGCAGCGGCGGCGTGGGAGCGAAAGGCGCGGAGGAGGAACCGCCGCCGCCCCTACAAGCAGTTCTGGTGGCGGATAGCTTCAACCGCCGCTTCTTTCCCATCTCCAAGGACCAGCCTCGGGTGAGCGCCGTGCGCGAGAGCAGCCAGAGGGCCCCGAGGTGGGGGCTGGAGCAAGTTATCTTTCCGACTGCCTAGTGATGCGTGCTCTGGGAGGACGTTTGTCCACCCTCTTGCCCTAAATCGGGTTTATCTAGTTAGGAGGAAGGCGAAAAGACCATCTAAAGCCCAGATGACTGCCGGACCAAGTGAGTGGCTGGCAGGTTTGGGCGCTCTAGTGCTGTCTACCTCAGGTTTGGGAGGCATGCAGAGGGCTAAATGTAGAAGCAACGCTTTTGAGAAGCCTTCACGCGGGGATTCAACGCCCCAAGAGGAGGCTGCGGAGAAAAAAAGAGATCCTTAGGTGAAAGAATGGAATATCACCCTCTTTTGCCTCCCAAAGGGAGGTCATATGCCTAAAAAAGAGCAGACTGGTCTGATCCCAGAGTAACAGCTGTTTTGGATCTTGTACAGTGTGCCTTTTTTTTTTTTTAGACAGCCGGTGCCATCTGTCTAAAGGAGGACAGAACAGGTTTAGTGGCTGGTTGCCAGCAGCCCCTGTATTGTTGTCTAGACACTGGGAAATTGGACTCAGCTGGTCCTGAGGATTGCTTGGTTATTCAGTAGTCCCTGGTTTAAAGAGGGGGAAACGGCATTCAGATCAGGGAAAATCCTCTCTAGTTCCTCACTCCCCCAAAAAAACCTAATTGCTGTTCATTTTGTACAAGTGATTGGTGGCTTGCTAGCCCCTGACTGTTAGAAAGGAATCAAGGAAGGAAATTTTATGGGGAAAAGGCCTTAGCAGTGCTTAAGTTTCTGGAGATATGATGTCCAGTAGTCTCCTTTGCCAGGGGTGGTCTCCTATTCTATAGAAGCTGGGTGACGCTAAGCAAGTAGATTCTATGCTTACTATATCCAAATTGCAACACCTTAGACTCTAATGCTTAGAGCATGCCGTGAACATTAAAGGCAGAAGCCTGATTACTTTTAAATTGGAAAGATAAAGCTACAGCGTTTGGAAACACTGATACAGGAGTGAAAATTGTGGTTGTAGTGGGGGAAAGAATGGTACACAGAGGGCCCCCACGGATTCAAGACTTCACCTTTTTTTTTTTTTTCATCTTCTACCCTCCAGGTCCTCTTGCCTCTGGCCAACGTGGCACTAATTGACTACACTCTGGAATTTCTGACAGCCACAGGTGTACAGGAAACCTTTGTCTTTTGCTGCTGGAAGGCTGCTCAAATCAAGGAACATTTACTGTAAGGCCCTGCAACTTTTCTTGCCATGTTTCATCATTTTTTTTTGTTAGGATGCAAGTAACTAAAAGGGAAATTGTGAGGGGGAAAAATGTCTGTTTAGATCCCATCATAAGGTCTCAGGGTATTCTCTTCACTTATCAGAAAGCAGCTGAAGCTATGACAAAAATTGAAGAATAACATTTGACTCTCACTTAGAAAGTTTGTTCCCAGTGGTTTTTGCTTTTGATTTAATGGCTCTAATACGGAAGTTATAAGAGTAATATATTTGTTTTTCCACTGAGCTTCTAAATATTGAGCTCTTCCTCATCTTTGTCTTCCCAGTGCCAAACATAGAAAGCACTTAATAAATGTTTGGTGAAATCTTCTTGAAAAAGAGTGAATCTCAGGAATTATGGAAGCTTAGCAAATAAAGACTAGGATATTAGCATGATCTCCATTAGACAGTTTCTAAATGTGGTCTGGACTTTGGAAGGAGAAAAGTGACTGTGAGAAGTGTGTTCTCAGGATACTTTGTATACCCTAAGTCTCAGCGGGATTTTGAGTTCAAATCCATGTTTGAGGACAGGGGTCATATGGAAAGGAAATAACCATGTTTGTCTAACTCATAAAACAAGACTGGTGACACAGGATGCTGAAACCATTAATTATAGTTCATAAATCGCTTTGAAGTTGAGGACGCTGGCAGGAACCCAGAAAAGCCATAGAGAAGGAGTGTGAATGTTGAATGGGGGAGAAAAACAGGGAAGCTCTATGTGATCTCCGTGCTTGAGTCACTCATTCCCCTTACCCCCCTTCCTTTAGGAAATCTAAGTGGTGCCGCCCTACATCCCTCAATGTGGTTCGAATCATTACATCAGAGCTGTATCGATCCCTGGGAGATGTTCTCCGTGACGTCGATGCCAAGGCCTTGGTGCGCTCCGACTTCTTGCTGGTGTATGGGGACATCATCTCCAACATCAATATTACCAGAGCCCTAGAGGAACACAGGTCAGGATGGGAAAATGGTCGGGACAACAGTTGGTGACCTGAAGAACCCCAAGACTGCTTTTTTGCAACTCTCTCCCTCTATCCTTCATAGGTTGAGGCGAAAGCTAGAAAAAAACGTATCTGTGATGACAATGATCTTCAAGGAGTCATCCCCCAGCCACCCAACTCGTTGCCATGAGGACAACGTGGTCGTGGCTGTGGATAGTGCCACAAACCGGGTTCTCCATTTCCAGAAGACCCAAGGCCTCCGACGTTTTTCTTTTCCTCTGGTGTGTGGGTATCTAGGTTCCCTGAGGTGGGAAAGGGACAGGCTTCAGCAAGAGAGATGGGTTAAAGTCCTTGTAACTTCTCCCCACAGAGCTTGTTCCAGGGCGGTGGAGATGGCGTGGAGATTCGCTATGATTTACTGGATTGTCACATCAGCATCTGCTCTCCTCAGGTGACCTCTTCAGGACTAGGGCTGCACATCCAAAGAGTAGAACTCTGAGGGTGTGTGATTGCCCCCTTAGAAGGCCAGGGTGTATTTCTTCTCCCTCTTTCTCGTATCTGTTCTACCACAAATAGGTGCTGTCATCTCGACCCCAATATTGGGAGCCTCCTTGGGATTTTGGCCAATGTCCCGCTATCATAGGGTCTGATAGGTCTCTGGGGGCTTATCTTTGCATCCAGAGAACAGCACTTAACCTTGGCCCCACCCAACTTCCCCCCCATAGGTGGCTCAACTCTTTACAGACAACTTTGATTACCAAACTCGGGATGACTTTGTGCGAGGCCTGCTAGTGAATGAGGAGGTAAGAAAAGGCTCCCACTGCCTCTTTAAAAGAGGGCTAGGATTTTGTCTCATGCAGATAACTTTTGGTTCCCTTTTGTGTTTTATTGAGCCTTAGGAGGGAGGCAGATAGCTGGGGTTGGGGGGGAAGCAGTACACAAAGAAGTGTCTCAGGCCATTTGACTGTGACATTGAAAGGCAGAGGGGAACTTAAGAAGGTTAGAAAAGTGCTCTACCTGTGGACTCTTCCTCTCTTGCTTGCTTAGGTGACCTCCCTTTCCTTGTCTTCATTCAGATCCTAGGGAACCAGATCCACATGCACGTGACAACTAGGGAATATGGCGCCCGGGTCTCCAACCTGCACATGTATGCAGCTGTCTGTGCCGATGTCATCCGCCGATGGGTCTATCCTCTCACTCCAGAGGCAAACTTCACTGACAGCACGAGCCAGAACTGCACTCACTCCCGGCACAACATCTACCGAGGGCCTGAGGTCAGCCTGGGCCATGGCAGCGTCCTGGAGGAAAATGTGCTCCTGGGCTCTGGCACTGTCATTGGCAGCAATTGCTCCATCACCAACAGTGTCATTGGCCCTGGCTGTCACATTGGTGAGCACAGGTGGGGAAGTCAAGCCAGCCATCCTAAGAGCAGGAACCTGGGGAGGCCCCATGTCTCCATAGAAGGATACAGAGGGATAGTCCCTGAGAATTAGGAATTAGAGTAGCTACCTTAATAAAGGAGGGAACAGGGATGTAAAAACAGTGATGCTTTAATGTGTGGTCTGGGAGCCTCTTATTGGGTGACTCTTCACATTCCAGGGTACCCTGTATTCACATTTAGGACCAAGTGGATAATTAACATGCAGTAATAACATCTGTTTAGTGCATTACAGTCTACAAAGGGCTTTTGTGTAGATTATTTCATTTAATCCTCACAAACACCTTGTGACGTAGGTATAATTTATCCCAGATAAGCAAACTGGCTCAAAGAGATTGTCTCGCCCAAGATCATAGCTAATAAGAGGCAGTGCTGGGACTTGAGTCTGAGTATTCTGATTGTGAAGTCCAGTGTTCTTGTTACTCTACCATAAATGCCTAGTTAGCTTCTGGGTAACTCACTTTGGTTGTAGGACTAGGATGCTTCTAACGGAACTGCCCCTTTAAAAGAACAAGATTCTAATTCTAAAATATACAAAAAGAGGTGGAATAATTTGGTTAAATGTGGACGTGATTCTAATAAGGCTCTTGAGTTCAAGGGATCCCTAGAAACCGAAGGTTCTTAAGTCCTGTATGTAGTGTGTAATTGTTTTAAACCTAGTGGAGGTGGTCAGGCTGAGCAATGTTCTATCTTCAGGCCTGGGCTTAGAGGGGGAAGACGGTGTTTCTGGTGAGCTGGAGGATGGAGTATTCGAGCTGGGTGGGAGCTGTGCTGGTATCAGTCAGCCATGTCTTCCAGGAATGGCCCTGGTCTGGAGTTGGAGCCCTGAGTGACCAGGAGTCCTTCCTGTCCTGAGCTAGGTGATAACGTGGTGCTGGACCAGGCCTACCTGTGGCAGGGTGTTCGAGTAGCTGCTGGAGCACAGATCCATCAGTCTCTGCTCTGTGACAATGCCGAGGTCAAGGAACATGTTACACTGAAGCCACGCTGTGTCCTCACTTCACAGGTGAGACCTGCTGCATACTGTACACAGGCCCCAAACTGAGTGGTGGTCATGCTGGGCCAGAAGGAGCCCATACCCACCTATAATCAAGCCTGAACTGAGAGACCAAATTCAATGGTTGCATTTGCCTTCTACTTGGCTTAGTAATAAAACTCACTCTCATTGTCAGGATGTACTTTTCCCCAACACACTAATGGATCTGTGCCACCCACTCCTTTTTTCTCCCCTAGGTGGTAGTGGGCCCAGACATCACACTGCCTGAGGGCTCGGTGATCTCTTTGCACCCTCCAGATGCAGAGGAAGATGAGGATGATAGCCAGTTCAGTGACGATTCTGGGGCTGACCAAGAAAAGGAGAAAGTGAAGCTGAAAGGTGTGAGGCTCAGCAGGTGTGGGGCATCTGTGTGTGTCTCTGCCCCATAGAAAAACCATCATTTCCTTCTGGAGAGATTGGTGCTTCCACGGCCTTTGGTAAAGATCAGTGCCTTTCCAGGTTACAATCCCTCAGAAGTGGGAGTTGCAGGCCAGGGCTACCTCTGGAAAGCTGCAGACATGAACATGGAGGAAGAGGAGGAACCACGGCAGAATCTGTGGGGTGAGCTAGGACTTATTCCTGCCACCCCCTTTCTAAATCAGAATATTTTGAAGGCGAGTGAACACTTCCGAATCAGACTACTTGTTCATTGCTTTATTCATGCACACAAGGCAGGTAAATGGCTCTCTGTCAGTGACTCTTTCCTAATTTTTCTTTTTTCTCACCCTATGTGGCTTCGCAGGACTCACAATCAACATGGAAGAAGAGAGTGAAACTGAAAGTGAGCGGAGTATGGATTCTGAGGAGCTCGACAGCCGGGCAGGCTCCCCACAGATGGATGACGTCAAAGGTGAGTGGCCAGGGGACCAGTGTCCTGGGACAGAAGAGGAAAACTTCCAGTTTATTATCTGGATCCACTAGCCAAAGACTTGTGTTTCTCCCAGGAGGGTTTGGCATGTAGTCAGACGAAGATGACTTAATGCATTTTGGAGTGACGTTGGCCCACGAACTTATTCTTGCTCTGATTTTAGTGTTCCAGAACGAAGTCCTGGGAACACTGCAGCGGGGCATGGAGGAGAACATTTCTTGTGACAATCTAGTCCTAGAAATCAACTCTCTCAAGTAAGAGCAGCCCCTCCCTATTTTCTTCCCCGGGGATAATCCCAGGCAGGTAGAGGTTCTCCTGTTTCTTCCCCAAATAGGAGCCTGTGTCCCTGACACCCCAAATAGACAAGGCCAGCAGCATTTAGGTTGTAGCCTCAGCATAGACTTCCTCCTTCTAAAACCACCCCGTTCCATGTTGTTCCATCTCACTTGCTGTTGCCCAGTGTCCTGCCACAGTCGAGACCACAGCATGCTGGGAGGACCAGGGAAGGCCCTGGGGTCACCGCAGTCTCCCCACAGGTACGCCTACAACATAAGCCTGAAGGAGGTGATGCAAGTGCTGAGCCACGTAGTCCTGGACTTTCCGCTGCAGCAAATGGATTCCCGGCTCGACCCAAACCGCTACTGTGCTCTGCTGCTGCCCGTGAGCAACGACTGGGGCTACGTACCAGGGACTGGGTGGAGTCCTTGCTGTGCTTGACTTTAAAAGAAATCAGGAGTAGAAGGTTTTGCTGTGGGATATTGTGTTACTTGTGATTGGTTCCTTTCTCCTCACCTCTGGAAGCAGATTAGATTCTAGAACAGCCTTGGCTGGTCCAGAGCAGTCAAGTTAGGGTCAATCCTGAGTGGCCTTTGAGACTCCAGGATTCAGACCAGACCAGACCCCAAAGGTATACCCAGAATAGACCTAGACGTTTAGACTCTCTGTAAATGACTTACATGATTGAATGAGATCAGCCATTAGGCTGGAAGTAGATATTTTGAGGCAGCCTATAGGTCTGACCCCCTTTCACCTTCCCTAGGAACCTCTTATTTTTCCCCAACCCTGACTGCTAGCAACTCCCAAGTCCTTCTGACATGATTCCACAAGGCCTGGATCATCTCCCTCTTGTCTTCCCACATCATAAAAGACCCATTTTATCAATATTGATTTTATTTGCTGTTTAGGTAGGTACATGCTCAGGAATAGATTGCAGCTCCCTTCTCCTTTCTTCCATAGCTGCTCAAGACCTGGAGCCCTGTTTTTAGGAACTACATAAAGCGTGCAGCTGATCATTTGGAAGCATTGGCAGCCATTGAGGACTTCTTCCTGGAGCATGAAGCTCTTGGTACTTCCATGGCTAAGGTGAATACCTCCACAAAGCTTCATAGTCCTGCATTTGCTTTGAAACAGATCTTAGTGACCTCCATGGAGACACAGAACAGAGGCTGACATGAATCCAGGATGGAATTTGGTTAACAGCACCATCCACCCCTAGTATTGTGCTCTTTGCTTGGAGCCAGGCCTGGAAGGTAGCCATTTGGAAGTTGCCCTGGGAGTGTGCAAAGCACTACCCAGCAATAGTTTCAGAAGTTATGCCTGTTCCAGTACCAGAGTGAACAGCTTACTCTTGTGTGTTTTGAAGGAAGCTGCTTAGTGTGTAGAAGGAAGCTAAGGACCTGGTAGAAAGAGGTGCTTAGATCTTTCCTCCTCGTCCTCTGTTATCGATTATGTCTTGCTGGACATCTCTGAGATCTCTGCTGGCCTTCTGCAGGTACTGATGGCTTTCTACCAGCTGGAGATCTTGGCTGAGGAGACAATCCTGAGCTGGTACAGCAAAAGGGATACAACTGACAAGGGCCGGCAGTTGCGGAAGAACCAACAGGTGAGTCCAGCTGCCCGCTCACCACAGTGGCTGTCTGGTTCCCTGACCCTTGGCCCCAGACTGCAGGGTACTTGGTCCCTGGGACTCTGGTTGTTCGAGCTGTTGATCCTCTAAGGAGAACAGGCGAGTATGTGCCCCTCCCTCAGTAGCTCTCCACTATGCTTCCTTACAGCTGCAGAGGTTCATCCAGTGGCTAAAAGAGGCAGAAGAGGAGTCATCTGAAGATGACTGAAGTCGCACTGCCTCCTCCTGTGGGTGTGGTTGATTGCTGTCCTGGCTTCTGGGTCAGACAAATGAGAGGCTAGTTGCAGATGAGTGACGACCATCTTGGCCGAGATTTAAAGGAGCAGAGGCTGGAACTACAGTATTCTTCCCACCGCCAGCAACCACGTGCCTCGCATCCTGACTGGGGAGTTGGGATGAGGGAAGCTGGGCTGGAACAAAGCTCTGCCTAAGGACAATCTAGGCAGGCCCTGCAGTTAGAGGAAGCCCAGTGCCACAGCTTTGTGCTCTGGCTTTCCCTCGGGGGACAGCAGAGAGCAGCTGGCCCTCTCTGCTGCTTGTATTTGTTAATATTAAAAAAGAGAGAGGGGGTGTGTTTGGTTTCTCTACAACTCTGAATGAGCAGCCGTTGAAGTAGGTGACTGAAGAGTTCTGAACCTCTGACATGACAGCTGTTCCTTGACACCTGGGGGAGAGGGAGAAGAGGAGTGTCATGGCCACTAGGTGGCACTGTGGTACCTTGCTAATTGACCATTGCGGTGGCTCATGGGTAGTGGAGATGCCTGAGCCTGTTTGCACAGAGCATCCTAGACCTAGACGGACACTCTTCTGCCAGAGAGTGATGATGCCAAGCATATGTAAAGTCTGATAACCACCTGTCAATTCCTCATGCTTTGTCCCATTGATCTAGTACTAGTCCTGTCGGAAGCTGGGCTACTCTTCATCTTTGTTTTTTGTTTGTTTTTTCCCATTCTTCTCCTCCCCACATTCTGGTACAAGCCGTTGTTTCTCAGTCGAGTGTAGGACACAGCCATGCTGGTATTATGGGCCTTGCGCTCCGCCGGCTGCTGGCCACTCACACTGCCTGGGGGCCACTCATGGCAGCATAGGGCAGCCCAGCTCCAGGGAGAGCTGTTGTTCACCATCTTAGCTGTAGAGGGCACAGCTCACTGTCCCATGTGGGAATTTAACCGGCGACCTGGGCGTTAAGAGCATGGGGCTCCAACCACCTGAGCCACGCAGCTGGCCCTCTCCTCTTCATCTTAAAGATAAGGAAATTTGATCTAGGTCTCATGACTTTTGAGGATTTGAGCCTCATAATCCAGAGTTCTTCCTGCTTCTGTAGAGTCAGTGTCACAGTGAAGGGAAATTGCCCCCAGAAGCAAATATAACCCCAAGCCAGCAACGGATATCCCAAAAACAGGAAGATCCTGCAAAATGGGCTTTTCCCTAATATTGAGAGAGTGTGTAATGTATGACAGGCATTTTGCTAAAAACTTTTCCTATGTTTTAGTTAACCTTCACTTCAATCCTTTGAAGTAGGCTTTATCCCCATTTTCAGATGAGGAGCCTAAAGGTCAGAGAGGTCCCATAACTGGTAATTGATAGAGCCAGGATTGGTTATTGGACTCTAGAGCTGGAGTGTATCACTGTTTATCATTGTCTCCTTCCACTTCCACCATATGATCTAGCTCTGAGCTCTTTGTTGCCTTCTTATAACCCTTGCTCTATTGACACTTAAACTGTGGCAAATGTTACTGGTAACAAATGGCCCTCCTGGACATCACAGGTAAAATGGTTGCCTGCCTTCATTTCAGTTGGGTGGAAAGGAAAAGGCTGAGGAAGAAGACACTGAACTACACTCAGGTGTAAAGGAGTATTACTGAATATTTCCGAAGAGAAAACCAGGCTGGCCAGGATTTGGCCTTTTTACTTTTCTTAGTAAATCTCAGTTTCTGCTTTGTCAGATACAGGATCTAGTGCCTAGAGAGCATGTGAAGGTTATGTCATGGACCTAATAGGGGCAGTTAAAACAACTGTAGGGCACCTCTGATTTGTACCTGATGGGTAGCAGAGATCAGAGTGGCCTACAGAACTTTTTTTAGGAAGAAGAGAATCCTTTCAGTTGTGATTAGGGAAGGCTGACAGGACTGTGATGCTTGAGTGACCCAAAACGGTAGAAGGGAACATTAAAAGCAAAGCAAAGGATTTCCATTTAAATGTGGCAAATTAAACACATGGGTTTTTTTTATTCCCTCCAAAACCCCATTCATATGCCACTAAAGGATACTTTTAAAAGGCATGTGACTCGATAAGGAAAAGTAGGTGATGACAATGAAAGAGAGATCAACATTCTGGAAAACGAAAATGGAAGAGTTGACAGCAGAGCAGAAGGAAATGGATTCTACCTACTGAGGTGGCTATTAACAAGCAAACCAACATGCCCTTCTGAACCCAGAAAAGGCTCAGCAGAAGAGGGTAAAGACTGGGTCTGAGAACAGGCATCGAGTGGAGGGGAGTCAGACAAAGACCTGTATAAGAAAAAGCCCTCCCCACCCCCACCTTAAATGATCCAGCAGGGTGACTACCCCTACTTCTCCCCCGCAAGAAATGGGAGATTTAGCCTTTGGAAAAACGATGGGGAGGAAATTATCAAAGAAATACAAACGTTTCCTAAACCCTAAGATCATGAGTTTCCAGACTGACAGAGCCCATGAGTGCCCAGCATAATGAATGATATTCAGAACCTCATGATATTTCAGAACCTCAGGGAAAATGTAAATTATTAGAGCTTCTAGACTCAACAACAGACATGGTGGGGGTGGGGTGAGGAGCTAGGTTGAAAATGAAGGATTAAGTGGAAGTATATGAGTATTAGGGCTCTAAATATCCGCACACACTGATCTATGTCCCCAGGCAAAAGCAAACAACAACTACAGAAAAAGCCTACAAACACATTTTTTTGTTTCCTCGAAAAAAGCTCTTTACCCACTTGATCACCCTACAGTAAACCTGTTAGATAATAAGCCTTGTACGTGAACAGCTCCCAGTCAGCTTTCCAGTATCTCTTAAATGTGAATAGACTGCCAAGGGCCATCAAATATTTGAGGAAACTTCCAGTGTGGAAGGCAGAGACCAAAAAATTGACACCAAGAAAACTGACAAGACGGAGCTTTTTGAAAACTTGGTGCGACCTGGGGGGGAAGCTATTTTCAAAATTCAAAGAGGAAAAATACTGTGTCTATGAAGAAAGTGTTATAAAAAGGAAGACTTGGAGAACAAAAAAAGTTCTTAGAAATTAAAAATAAGTGAATCGTTTTCTTCTGCTGAGAACTGGAGGACCAGCGAACCAAACAGGAAGGAGACTATCCATCCTTATATACTTCTTGAATTTTCAATTGTGAATATTTTACCTATCCAATTGGATAGGGGAAAGGTTGGAAATAATATTAAGGAAATCTTGCAAAAAGGTGAAATCATTTTAAAATAGGAATGGATGATAAAGGAGAAAATAAAATTAAGGATCAATCTTGAAGGTCCAACATCTAACAGTTGCAGAAGCAATGGGGGAAATGGTAGTCATGTTATTAAATAATTCAAGAAGATACTGTTGAATTTCTAGATGGAAAGGGTGCCTAGCACAGTGAATAAGCACCAAGGCATATCACCATGAAGTTTCAGAACCCAAGGATAAAGAGAACTTCCTAAAGACTTCCAGAGAATTCAAAACAAATCGTGTGCAAAGGTTTAGGATAATAAAGAGACGAAACTGACCACTTAATAGCAACACTGGAAGTTAGAAGACAGTGGAGTGATGCCTTCAAAATTCTGAAGATAAATTACTTTTAATTCAATCATTTTCAGATTTGCAAGTTCTCAAAAAATTTATTTCCCATGCTTTCAAGGGAAGCTACCAAGAATGTGCTTTCCTAAAGCAAAGGAGTAAAGTGTCTAGGAAATGAGGATCCAACACGGAGAAGTAAAGGGAATTTTAAGTATGATACAGAGAAGTCCCGGAATGGCTGCTGTGCACAAGCCAAGATAGTCAACAGTGCAGATCAGAGCAACAGAATTGAAGGCTCCAGGGAAGAAAAGGGATAGATTATCTAACATACAGACATACCTCATTTTATTGAGCTTCACTTTATTGCATTTCAAGATCATTCTGGGTTTGTTGGGGTTTTTTTTACAGATTAAAGGTTTGTGGCAACCCTGCGTCAAGCAAGTCTATTGGTGCCATTTTTTTCAACAGGATTAGATAATGGTTAGAATTTTTTAGCAATAAAGTGTGTTTTGATTAAGGTATGTACATTGTTTTTTTTTTTAAGACATAATGCTATTGCACACTTAACAGACTACAGTATAATAGAAACATATCTTTTTTATGCACTGGGAAACCAAAAAATTTGTGTGACTTGCGATATTTGCTTTATGGTGGTCTGGAACCAAACCCGCAATATCTCTGACATATGCCTGTATTTGACTGAGTTAACAAAATATGTATTGAGAAACTATTAGATTATGTGGAAAGAATAGATAGGTACACCATATTACATAAAAAACAAAGCAAACGAAAAGGCAAGGCAATGGTTAATGACAAGAAACAAGTTGTAAAGGAAGCATTTATTCATAGTCAAAATGTCAATACTAAGCACTATATTGACTTTAAAAAAGTGGGATTTTACTATTTTAAGAGGTTAGGGGGAGGTGGAAGAAAAAGAAATCCATCAGTCAAGATTGGAAATCAATAAGCGATGTCTAGAATGCATAATTCAAGAGATAGTATAAACTAAAAAAGTATACTGGGGTGGGGAGGGAAATGGGACAGAGGACTGCTGTTAAAAATTTTCTTAATACTATTTGACTATGCACACATACTGCTTTGGTAAAAATTTAAAGTAAAGGGTATGAAATAAAAACATACATGTGTGCAGGGGCTAGCAAATAGTTTGATTTGCTGAAGTCAAAATTTTAGATAGGGCATAATGAAAAAAGGCTGCAAAGGTAGGTAAAGGTTAGATTATGGAGGGCTTTGGATATCATGATCAGGATATTTGGAAAGCATTAGGGAATGTGAAGAGGTTTCTGAGCAGAAGAGGTATCTGAAGAAGTACTTCCTGTTGAAACGCTAATTTGGCAACTGTACAAAATGGAGTGGGAGGAGCCCACACTTGGTGCTGTGTGGACCTATGTGAGATGGTCCCAGGCTATCTTCCCAGCCTCATCTAACACTATCCCTGGAGTCACAGCGGCCTTCTTGTGGTTCCTCAAATCTGGCAAGTTTGTTACTGCCTTGAGCCTTTAGACTTGTCTGTGCCCTCAGCCTGGAATGCTCTTCCCCCAGGCCAGACGTTATAGCTGCTTTCTCATTAGTTCTAGGATTTAGCTCAAATGGAAGAGGCCTTCTCTGACCACCCATAATTCTCTTTCCCCTGTTACTATCACATCACTCTATTTTATCTTTTTCACAGCACTTGTCACTTTGAAGTTATTTATTTACAAGCCTCTTTCCAAATAAGTGAAGGTCCCGGGCAGCATTACCTGTCTTGTATTTGCTGTAGCTCATGCAGTATGCCTTGTACATAGTAGGCACTCAATATTTATTAAACAAATTTAAAGCTAAGGGGTAAGGAGATCTGTTAGAAATGATTATACCTACTTCTGGTTTGAGACTTACTGTCCCAGTAATGTACCCATCTTCATTCTTGCACTCATTCTGCGTTCAATCCATTTATTAAACCACCACTACGTTGCACCTAGATACTGAGGTTAGAAGGAATCAGCACTCGATCCTGTTGTGTCCTCAAGGAGCTCAATTTGGTAGACTCAATGATGACAGTTTATGCTTATTAACAGACCCTAAAGGTCCATGTCAAGATCACTTTCCCCAGTGGTACTTGGTCAGAACCCCCATCCACCTACCTCTGGGGACCAAAGAGACCCTCCTGCGTTACACCCCTTCCCAGCTGCGAGGAGAACCGATCCCCTTGGGTCCAAAGCCTGGGCTTTGAAGAGTCCAAGAACGCAATCATCCTGGTGAGATCAATCCTTCCATCTCTGGGGCCCTGGGCGACGGCTGCCACGCTCTCGCCGGCCAGGGACCGGAGCGCAGGAGTCAGAGCTCGCCGCCCGGCGGGTGGGCGGGGTGTCCTGGGGGCCCGGCCCGGAGCCAGGCCATCTGCCGCGAGGCCAGCGCGGCTCGGCGGGGGCCGGGGGCGGGGCCGCGCCGGGGCGGGGTCGCGCCGGGGCCCGGGGAGGGGAGCGGGCCGGGCGACAGCCCAGAGCCGGGAGGGCCACGGCCACCGGAAGAGTCGCCGTCGCCAGCGGAGCCGGGAGAGTGGGGAGCGGAAGCGGCGGCGGCGGCAGGGGCAGGCGGCGCTGGGACCCGGGAGCGGCCGGAGAACAAGGGAGCTGGCGCCGTGGCCGGCCGCGGAGCTGGGCTGAGCCACTGGGCCGCGCCGAGAGCCGCCGCCGCCGCCCGAGAGGCCCGGCCCGGCCGCCCGAGCAGGCCGTGCGCGGGCCGCCGGGCCAGAGGCCGGAGCCATGGGCGAGACCAAGATCATCTACCACCTGGACGGGCAGGAGACGCCGTACCTGGTGAAGCTGCCCCTGCCCGCCGAGCGCGTCACCTTGGCGGACTTTAAGGGCGTTCTGCAGAGACCCAGCTATAAGTTCTTCTTCAAGTCTATGGACGACGATTTCGGGTGAGGATGGCCCCCCGCCTCGCCTCCCGGGGAGCCCGTCCCCTTCGGCTTGTAGGGGCCACTCGGCCAGTTTGGACTTCCCTTGCGACACTGGCTTCGAGCCCTACTCAGGATTCTAGGCGGTGACTTGGCCATTTGGGCTCCCCTTGATATTTTCAGATGCTGGAGTTCCAGCCTCTCTAGGGACGCTCCTTTCGCTCTTGTGAGGTACCTTGGCCTCCCTAGTTTAGGAGGACGTTCAACTCCCCAAGATAAATTAGAGTTCCAGCCCAGGAAGTCCCCTCACCTCTCAGAGACCAGCGGTCCACATAGACAGACACACCCCCACCCCTCCACCCAGTTCTAGAGCTCGAGTCCCCCATCCTTCTCCTGCCCAGGGAGCCACGTTTTTAGCACAGACTTGAGGAGTTTGGCACTCGGCCTTCGCTTTCTCCATCTTTTCAGCTCCACAGCTCCGAGCCATATTTGGAGTACCGTGCATCTCAGGGCTGTGCTGTGGGACTTTGAACTGGGGGGAGGGGGAGCTGGGGGTGCTCAGGCGCTAGGCTGTAAGCTAAGGCCTGCAGACCTGATGTTTATTTAGCTGCCCCCCCTTCCCTTGTGGGGTTGTGTGGGATGTTGTCAAGGGAGCTCCTGATGAGGAGTCCCCACTAGCCCAGATGTTGATTTCCCCTCAGAATTGGGGCCTTTTTCCTCCAGATGGTGGCCTTGGAAAGGGCCTCAGAGCCTGGGTGGGAGGGCCGGAAGAGTCTCTTGGCGTTCTTCATCTTCGCTCCCTGGCGGGGTCTTCTCCTCACTCAGCTGCAGGGCTTTGGACAGGCGGAGTTTGGAAGCAGCAACTTCCCCTTTAAGAGGGGATGGAATGTTGGAGCCGGAAGGTTCTGTAGCAGCTGGCCTGGGAGGGGGAGCCTGGCTTATCCCCTCACACCCCCCCTCCAACTCCCAGGGTACTGGGGGAGGAGGAGGCCCCCATACTAACTGGGCGCTGGGCCTGGAGTCCTGTGGGGAAGGCCTGCCCCAGCCCTCCAGGCCTAAAGGCAGCCTCTCCAGCAATAGCCTGAGGCCTGCACTGCTCTTTGCAGCTGAGGCCCCAGAGCTGAGTGAGGGGAGACATTCTTCTTCCCAGTGTTCATCAGTCTGGTTTCTCTCCCAGGACCTCAGCCCTCCTGGTATCAGGCAGCAAGCGCCTTCTCTCCCCTCTGCCTGGCATGTTGCTGTCACTGTTCCCTCCCCCCACCCCCAACTCAGGGTTTGATGAGCCCATGAGCCCATAGGTGTAAAATTGGTTTTACAGTAGGAAGTACTGTGCAGCTTCTAACTATTCTTGTTTCTGTTGTTATTCCTACCCTGGGGTACTCCTGGTGTATAATGATTGTCTGGCTTCAGTCCAGAGACAGACACCGCTGATTAGAAGATTCCGAAGAGGGATCCATATGCAAAGGGTAGGAGTGAGGGGGCAGATGCCTTGGCCTGGTAAGAGAAGAATAGAGTTAGAAGAGACCAAGCTACTTCCTCAGGATATAAGATAGGGGCAAATTAGCAAAGTCCAGTGCCCTGGGGCAGATCCCACTCAGCCCAGGTTGCTGGCAGGCCAGGCCTAACTACAGTCATAGGAGGGCCCCCATTCCATCCGCTCACCGTTGACTTAATGTTGTTCTTTAAATCTATTGTCAGCCCACTCACTCACTCTTAGCTTGACCAAATCAATAATATGAAATCACAGGTCTGATTTTCTAATTATACTTCTTTCTAATATATATTAAAAATAAATATTTACTATTGAATTAAGCCATGTTCATTCAGGTAACACCTGAACACATCTTGCGTACATCATGTACTTAAACCATCCTTTGCAAAATATCAGAGTAGGCCATTTTAACAGGGTTGAGAACAATGCTAAAAAAATGAAGTGGAGGAGATTGATTTTGTTTTTCTCCCCAGAAGGATTAATGAGCAAGAGATCTAATAGGGTTATCTTATCACAGAAGACTAATAATAGAGGAATATATATATGTATTTAACAAACTCTTTTTATGGTGCTTACAGTGTGCCGAGCACTGATCTAAATGCTTTCCAAATTTTTACTCATTTAATCCTCTTAAATAGCCCTATGAAATAGGTAGTAATATCCCCAGTTTACAGATGAGGAAAGTAGAGCACAGAAACCTGAAATAACTTACCTAAGGTCACACCGTCTGGCTAGTTAGTGGCAGAGCTTGATTCCACATCAGGAATCTGGCTCCAATGTCTAAGGCCTTAATCACACAATTGTAGGTATTATTATTATCAGCATTTTACAAATGCATCCTCTCGGGGGGAGATGCTGAGCCTTGGCACACAGTAGAGGTGATAGGGCTGCCACGCATCCTAGCCCCCTGAGAGGAGGATCAGGCAGAGGCCAGTGGCCCCTGCTGACAGACGGGAAAGGGGGTCTGAGAAGGAAGGCTGCTGTCTCTCCAGGCTTATCCTCTGAGGTCCTGGTTTGCGAGGTTCTCCAAGTCCCATCTGGTCTCCAGAAGTATTTGTCAAGCTCAGGGTAGGCCCAACTCTCTTAAATGATTTGGGAAATAGAGGAAGAATAAACATTTTCAGCCCTGAGAGAGGGTGGATGGGAGAACAAGGTACCCATGCTAGAGTGGCCTCGAGCAGCGGGAGAGGGCAACGTGGGAAGTTGGGTCACTCATTGTTGCTCCCCGCTCCATGTCACACGGTGTCCTGCCTCTGGGCCTTCTGCCTGGAGCACTTTCCCCCCTCTGGCTTCTCCAGGTCTAAATTTTCCTGTCCTCTGGGTTGAACTTTTAAAGTTATAGTATTTTCCCCTATTTATCTGTACACCTTCCCAGCTCCTAGCCAGGACATGACACCTGAGTAACACTTAGCAGATGCCTGTCCAGTGACCGCTCTGACCACTTCCCACTTGCGGTATGCTTATGTGACTGTAACCTCCGAGAATAAAGCAGGCCCCAGGTCTGATGCTTCTTGAGGTTCATGCAATGGCTAGCACAGGGCTTAAAACTCACTGGGATCTCAGCAAAGGCTTTTTCATTGCATGAGCGACCAATGATAGCAGGTTTATTTGGTTCCTGCCCTTACAAACTTACACCTAGTTAGAAAGAGAGAATGGGTCCCACTAAAGATTGCCAAAGGTAGAAACGAGCATTTATTGTATGCCTAGACTGTGCCAGGCATTTACGAATCCCATTTACTAGGATGAGACAAAGGCTTGGAGGAGTTAAGAAACTTCTCAAAGATGGGAGGGCTTATAAATGACAGAACTGGAATTTGAACCCAGATTTATCTGACTCCACTTAGGGTGTGAGTGTGTGTGTGTGTGTGTGTGTGTGTGTGTGTGTGTGTGTGTGTGTGTGATGGAACCCTGAGCCATTTAGCTCCATTATGGGAGGGGGAGGCCTGTCTGAGGTCCCCCAAGGCTGCTGAAGATCAGCTGATCATTGTGAGTCAGCAGAGCCTTGGCGACCTGTCAGTGACCCCAAGAAAGAGAGGAAACATCTGTAGCTGGTGCTGTGTGGTGGGGCCTGCTTGGGGAGGGGGTGCTGGAGACTCAGCAGCAGTTTTCCACCACAGGGAGACCCTCTCCAAAGCAGGTCACAGAATCTCTGCCATGTGGCTCACATCCCCCCTTTTCCTTTGAGATCCAGTTCCCATTGAGGGCTGTAAGCTTAGGGTACCCTAGGACCAGACTGGCTGGTAGGTCTGAACTACCTCTCTGTCCCTTTTTTCCAGCCTGTTCTGTCTCCAGGCTTTCTGCCATGGTGGGCCGGAGCTGGATGATGTGAGCTGCTTTCTTGGGGTCACTGTGGGGTTGGAAATGGCGGAGGAGCCAGAGCTCAATGGGAGGGAAGAGCGTAGGCTTGGCCTTCGAACTTGGCTGTGAGTCTAAGAATGTGAGAGCATCACAAGGAGCCAAGCACGTTCCCAGCTCTGGGCAGAAGCTCTTCAAGAATAGAGGCCCGGGCTTCGCAGCCTCTTTCCTTTCTGTCTTCCTCCTCTGCTCACAACTCCGTGCATGTGCCTTCCTCTTGCCCCTGATCACATCTTTCCAGCTCTGTCTCCTGGTGTGTTTGACACAGTCTGGGGGACCTCAGACTTTTCCAATTCCTTTCGCTGGCCCCAAACTCTAGTCATGGTCCAACTTCGTGCCTCACTGCATGCCCCAGGCCAAACTATATGCCTGTGACCTCATCCCACCCCCATGCCCACATCACTGTCTCCCCCACCGTCACCCTCCACACAGTCCCACGTCACCTCTGTCATCGTACAGGAAGGAATGTGAAATACTGTGGAAAGAGTACGGGTTTCGGTGTTAGACAAGCTTGGGGTGGAATTCCAGCTCTGACATCTTCTAGCTCTGACCTTGGTCAAGTTACTGAATGTTTCTCAGTTCCTTATTCATAAAATGGGGGTCATATTGTCTACACAATAAGGCTGATGTGAAGATTATATATTATAACCATAGGGAGGGTATAATTGGTAGGAATAAAGGCTTAGGAGTCAGGCTGACTAGGATTCAAATTCCAGCTCTTCACTTATTAGTTGTGTGACTCTAGGTGAATTTCTGAACCTACTGAGCCTTAGTTTGCCCGTCTGTATCTATCTTACAGCATTGCTGTATTAAATGAAAAGACACAAGTATAGTATTAGCTTGGTGCTTGGCCCATAATACATGCTCAATAAGTGAGAGCAATTGGACGATTAGCTCAATGGCAGTAAATGCCTTCTCCCCTTCTCTTTCCTAATTTCCTTGAATTCCTCGTCCACACCTCTTAGAAGAATGTCGGGATTCCCAGTTGAGAAGGGAATAATCAGGCTGTGCTTTTCTAGTGTAGGGTCAGAGGGCAGGAGCCCGGAGAGTCCCGTTGGGGATAGGGAAGGCTCTCAGGATTCTAGGGACAACGAGCTGCCGCTGAGCTGCCAGAGGGATGGCCGGATGGCTCTGTTGGTTAGAGTGGGAGCTCTCCACAAGGCTGCCAGTTCAATTCCTGCATGGGATGGTGGGCTGCGCTCCCTGCAACTAAAGATTGAAAACAGCGACTAGACTTGGAGCTGAGCTGCGCCCTCCACAACTAGATTGAAGGACAACGACTTGGAGCTGATAGGTCCTGGAGACACACACTCTCTCCCAATATTCGCCAATAAAAAATTAAAAACAAAAAACAAAAAGGGTGTTCCCTTAAAAAAAAAAAGATTCTAGGGAGTAGCTGCACTCATGGGGGCAGCAATTTGTCAGATGTAATTTGCAATCTGATGACTGGGAGAGGACACCCCAGAAAGGCAACTGCATCTCCCCCACCCCTGCCCCCATTTGAATAGGCTTGTGCTGGTGGTTTGATTCCCAGTTGAGGGTGGAGGAGCCCATGAGAGTTGAGATTGTGAGGACACCTCCATTTCCACCCCAGAACACCCCCTCTTTCCTTGCAGAGTGGTGAAGGAAGAGATCTCGGACGACAATGCCAAACTGCCCTGCTTCAACGGCCGGGTGGTGTCCTGGGTAAGGAGCCCTCCTCAGCCCTCTACCCAAGTTCCTGCCGTGGGCTGGACGGAGGAAAGCCATCGCTGAGGTTGTAGCTGGTGGTTTTATGCTTCAATATCTGAATCTTCCTTGAGTTTTCTAACTGAACACTTTCTACCCCCGATTCTATAGTCTTGGTGAAAAGTGAGGGAGGGGTGGGAAGTGGGGAAAGGCAGACACAGAAACACATACTGGAGACAAAATTGTCTCCTCTGCCCTTTGAGGCACTTTGCCTCAGGTTCCCTTCTGTCACCTGCTGACCTCTGACCCTGGTTCTCTGCCCCCATCCCACTTCACCAACCCATGTCTCCCTGCTACCTTTTCAACCCAACAGCTTGTCCACTTCCCATCTCAGCTGCTCTTGCGTAGTCCCATCTCTTCTCCCTTCGTGTCCCTGCTTCATTCTCCCCAAGTCTTCATGCCCTGCCAGAAGCCAACTATCCTACTTCTCCCTGGCACCGCTGTGCCATACTACCTCCCATTTTCTCCACATCAGCTGGTGTCAGCCGAGGGCTCACACCCAGAGCCAGCTCCCTTCTGTGCTGATAACCCATCGGAGCTGCCACCGCCCATGGAGCGCACCGGAGGCATTGGGGACTCCCGGCCCCCATCCTTTCAGTGAGTGTGACCTAAGGGTGGGGAGGACCTGTGGGGGAGGGCCCGTCAGCTCAGCCTAGGGCTGGGGGAGGGAGCCCCCAGCCTGCCCCCTCCCCCACCAAGTCCTCTCTTCTCTGCAGCCCTCATGCTGGTGGGGGCAGCCAGGAGAACCTAGACAATGACACCGAGACGGACTCGTTGGTGTCTGCCCAGCGGGAGCGACCACGCCGGAGGGATGGCCCAGAGCACAGTGCGTCTTCTCTGAAAAGATGCCTTTACCACCCCCACGCCCTCCCACAGCTCCCACATCTTTGCCCTACTTCCTGAGCTCTGGATACGCCTGGCCCAGTGCAGCCCCTGGCCTGCCCCTGTCCTCCCTCCCCTCCTGCGTTGGGCACTGTGAGCCTAGCTGCCTCCATCCCCTGCAGCAACCCGGCTAAATGGAACTGCAAAGGGGGAACGACGGCGAGAGCCAGGGGGTTATGACAGCTCGTCCACCCTTATGAGCAGCGAGTTGGAGACCACCAGCTTCTTCGATTCGGATGAGGATGACTCCACCAGCAGGTGGGGCTTTGGTTTCATGAGTTACTGGGGGGGCGGGTGAGCCCTGCGGGGGCTGGCCGCCTGGGAGGGATGTGGGCTTTGTGCTGGGGCCTGGGGCCCTGCAGTGCCTCCGAGGGAGCAGGACTAGGCCAGCCTGGTGGGGAACGACTGTGGGCCCCACAGGTTCAGCAGTTCCACCGAGCAGAGCAGCGCCTCACGCCTGATGAGAAGACACAAGCGGCGGCGGCGGAAGCAGAAGGTGTCACGGATTGAGCGGGTATGGGGCCAGGATTGTAGGGGTGGGTGGGGCAGGGCCAGGGCTTGCGCTTGCTCAGATCCCCTCCACTTGGGTCAGTGTTTAGAACTTAGAGGGGAGGTGGTGCTGAGGGCTCATCTGGAGGAGGAGCGAGGCGGGAGCAGTGAGTTCCTGCCCCTCTGCCTGCTGCTCATGGTCTCCGTCTATTACAGTCCTCATCCTTCAGCAGCATCACGGACTCCACCATGTCGCTCAACATCATCACGGTCACTCTCAACATGGGTGAGTCTGGTGAAACAACACTCTTGACTGCCTACTGTGTGCCAGACACTGGACAGACGAGGAGTTCAAAAAGGCACAAGATATGTTCCCTGCCCTCAAGGAGCTCTCCTTCATAAACATAAACTGGTACATAAGCTGATCATTTCAGTATCTCATGATCAGGGCTATGACAAAGAGTACAGAGAGCTATGGAAGCAGTGAAAGGCATCAGGGAAGGCTTTCTGGAGGAGGTGATTTTTGATTCCTTTCCCCCTTCCCATTTTTCAGCCATTGCATTCTTGCTCTCTGATTTCTGCCTTAGGTACTCTCTTTAGGAGATAGCTGGGTGTCGTGAAAAGAGCCCGAACTTTGGAATTTAAATCTGAGTTTGAATACTGGCTTTGCCACTTAATGGCTTAGAAAAGTCACTTAAATTCTCTGAACCTCAGTTGCCTGCTCTGTAAAATGGGACTGAGCCCCTGCCTCACAGCCAGCAAGGATTAAATGAAAGCCTATTTGAGCATGCCGAACACAGTGCCTGATTCCAGTCCAACAAATGTTACTTCTCATCCCTTTCCACCCTGTCTAATAAGGGGCTCCCAATTTGGGTAGGAACCTTGCCCCCCTCTCAAGGTCTTGTTACTCCCTGTAGAAAAGTATAACTTCTTGGGCATCTCCATTGTGGGCCAAAGCAACGAGCGTGGTGACGGAGGCATCTACATTGGCTCTATCATGAAGGGTGGGGCTGTGGCCGCTGATGGACGCATCGAGCCAGGAGATATGCTGTTACAGGTACCACTGCCCACCCTGGCTGCTGGTGTGCACAGGGAGTGGGGAAATGTACCCTCTGTGCCTTCTCATTCTTCCTATCCTCTGTATTCTGTTCAGAGGCTCCTTCTTGGTGGGGGGAAGACCCCTGACTCACCAAGCTTCCCTGCCCCCTCCCCAGCCAGCTGCTTATCCCCCTCCTGGTCCTCTTTCCCAGGTAAACGAGATCAACTTTGAGAACATGAGTAATGATGATGCCGTCCGGGTATTGCGGGAGATTGTGCACAAACCAGGGTATGGAGGGGATGGGGCATTGCAGGGGGAGGGGGCAGGCATTTCCGGCTGTCAGGCAAGGAGCTTGTCTGGCTTCCACACATCCTGCCCTCACTAGGGACACCCTTGCTTTCAGGCCCATCACCCTGACTGTAGCCAAGTGCTGGGACCCAAGTCCACGTGGTTGCTTCACGCTGCCCAGGAGTAAGTGAATGGGAGACTTGTCCCTAAAACTGGTGCCTGGTATACGTGAGCCCTGTGTCTCCTGCCTTCTGTGTTGCCCTGAACCCTCACACCTACCCTGTTGGGCCTGGCACTGGGCAGGGTGGGCAGCCCCTGATTCCTCATCCTCCCTGCAGGCGAGCCCATCCGGCCCATTGACCCTGCGGCCTGGGTTTCCCACACTGCAGCCATGACTGGTACCTTCCCTGCCTACGGCATGAGCCCCTCCCTGAGCACCATCACCTCCACCAGCTCCTCCATCACCAGCTCCATCCCTGACACAGAGCGTGAGTGTCCAGCCTAGGCCCCTGGGTTCAGCACACAGGGCCAGGTGGGAGGGACTAATGAAAGCCTACATTGAGACTCTTGCTTGAAAGTTGGAGAGGGATGGAGACGGGCATCAATTCATTTCAGCTGCCTCACCCTGCAGCTTCCCTCAGTGGATACCCGACCCTCACTAAACAGCGTTTGCTTTTGAACAAGTAGTGAGCCCTCAGTGAGCCTTAGTTTCCTCTTATAAAATGGGACTAATGGAGTGCACTTTACCAGGTTCCTGGGGGTTTAACGAGAGGTTATAAGTGAAGCGTCGCTCACAGTGTGTGGCACAAAGCAAGCACACAATAATGGCTGCCATTTTAGTTACCCTAACACACATTATGTACTGTGCTAAGCACCTTTATTTATATTTTTTAATTCTCTTCAAATTTTCTTGTAAATAGATATTAAAGTCCCTATTTTTATGGAAGGGGAAACTGAGTGTCCAGGAGGTCAGTAGTTTGCCCAACATAGGTCCATATTTATTAGGTGGTAGAGCTGGAAGGCAAACTCCTGTCTGCCTAACTCCACAGCCCCTTTTTGCCTCACCATTCTGCCTCCCGCCCCCAGGCCTAGACGACTTCCACCTGTCCATCCACAGTGACATGGCTGCCATCGTGAAAGCCATGGCCTCCCCTGAATCCGGGCTAGAGGTCCGAGATCGCATGTGGCTGAAGATCACCATCCCCAACGCTTTCATCGGTGAGAGGCCCCCATGGTGGGATGACGGACAGGGTGGGGAGTGAGTGGCCAGGGCAGGCCGGGGGCCGAGAACTCCCTGGGGCCACTCCTTTGAGCTGGAACCAGCCCCGTCCTCTTGGCTTCTGTGAGGCCAGCTGAGCCCAAGTGAGGTGGGCCTCCCAATCAAGTGGCCGCCTTGCCCCCAGGCTCCGATGTGGTGGACTGGCTATACCACAACGTGGAAGGCTTCACTGACCGGCGAGAGGCCCGCAAGTATGCCAGCAACCTGCTCAAAGCCGGCTTCATCCGCCACACTGTCAACAAGATCACCTTCTCCGAGCAATGCTATTACATCTTCGGCGACCTCTGCGGCAGTATGTGCCTCCCCCACCTCCTTGCCCTGTCTCTTGGCTGGGATTGGGGAGGTGCCCAGGCATGTGGCAGCAGAGTCCGGGGAACCCAGCGGTGGGGGGGCAACAGAGCTGGGGACCCAGCTCAAGGCCTGAGAGTTCCGTGATGGAAGCAGAGCCCAGTCCAGCCTCTTCACCTACCCTGCATCCCCCTCGAGGGCCTGGCATTTTCTCAATACCTGCTCTGTGCCTGGCATCATGCTGGTCGTTTCTGAAGCATCATCTTATCGACCCTCACAACCTCCTCCCCACCCTTGGGGAGATGGATTACTATTTCTGTTTTCAGATGAGGAAACTGAGACATGTAGAACTTAAATAGTCCACCCCAGGTCTCACAGCTAGAAGCAGAGGAGCTAGGCCATCAGTCCAGGTCTTTCTAGCTCCAGGGCCTGGATTCTTTGCACCATCCAGGGCTGCCCCAGGTGTGTGGTGCTGCAGACACATTGCCTCAGCAAGGCTAAACAGAGCTCCTACCCTTGGCCCTGCTCAGCCTCCCAACACCAAGCAGGTTACCCCAGGACAGGACCCAGGGCTGGCCTCAGGCCCAAGTCCTCCGCTTCCTCAGACCCTGTGGGTGCACTGTGCCTTGGAATGGAGCTGGAGAAGCTGTCAGGGCCACGTTGTAGAGGACTCAGCAAGCTATATGGAGAGTTTGGACTTGATCCTAAGCGAGTACAAAGCCAATGAGGGTTATTGTACAAAGCAAGAGAGATCTGCATGGAAGTCGCCTTCTTCTGAGCCTAAGGACAGCCCTTGGGAAGGGAAGTCCTTGAAACAGGACAGCATTGCTGAGGGATGGAAGCTGAAGCCCACCTCCAACAGGCACCCCTGCCTGAGGGAGCCTTCTCTCTGCCTGGTGTGCTGGCTGGAGTCTGAAAACTAACTCTTAAAATGCTTCAGATTAGGTCCTAGGGACTAGAAAGGCTGTTTCTGCGGCGCACAATCCTGGTGGAGGGTGGGTCCCTGATCCTTAGCAGCTCCAGCGTAGCCCTGTGGAGTAGTGATAGATGCATAGGGTTTTGGAGTTAAGACAGTTCCGAGTTCAAATTCTAGTTCCATTCTTACTGTGTGAACATGAGTAAGTGACACAGCCTCTCAGTGGCTCTGTTTCTTGATCTGTAAGATAATAGCAGAATGTATCTCATAGGGCTGTTTTGAGGATCATGTAAAATAATGTTCATAACACTTTCAGCCCTGTGTTTAGCCCACAGTAAGTGCCCTAAGAAAGCTGTCTATTATTCATGTACTTAATTGATTCTAAGGTGAACATTTTTTTCACATTTCATCATCTCTGAAATTGGGGTGCATCTTACAATCAGTGGCTTCTTCGATGCAATCAAATCTGGTTATTATCATCCTTAGCAGAAGTCAGCCCTAGCCCCAAATTTCCAGGGACACACTTTTCAGAATAGCTGTGGCTTTGGCTCAAGAGACCTTGTTCCATCCCTGGGGCCTCCTAGATCTTCTACCTATGGACTAAGGCCACCAGAGGCCCAGCTCAGAATCATGCTGACAGAACAGGCTGTTTCCTTCTCACTGGCTTAGGTCTCTTCAATTGGGAGTGTAGCAGTCTCAAAGGGAAGATCTGGGGACTTGGGTAGCCCCAGGAGTACAGAGTCACTCCCCTTCCCTCCCCCCCCCGCCCCCCCTGCCCCCCCCCACCGCCTTGAGACGACAGCCCAGAGATTGAAATATAGTCAATAGTTCTTGGAGCATGAACCAAGGCAGGCCCCTGCTTCCCACCACCACCTTCCGTGCTAGCTGCTGGCCTTCACAGGTTCATGGCTTGGCCCCCACTGCTTCAGCCCCCTCAAAGCCACCTCTCCTGACCTCTTCTCTCCTGGAAGATTGTGCTGGCTCATTTAGGGGCTCAGTACAGGGGCTCAGTCTGTATCCGGCAGCTGGCCCCAGCAATTACAGCTCTCTGAGAGCTCTGGGACCTGGTATAGATGGGGTATGAGCAAGGGGTGTCCTACGCAGGTCATTAGTCCTCGTGGCCCCTCATGCTCCCTTCCAGGGAGTTCCAAGATTGGTGAGGGAGCAGCTTTGCCCTTAAGGAGTACACAATTTATTAGGGGAGAAAGAGTCATGAAAGAAGTGATGGTAAGACAGTGAGAAAAGTGCTGTGAAGAACCAGGCCTGCTGGGAATGGGATGGAAAGCACAGAGGAGGCACCTTTGTAGGTCCTTCCCCCCTCACTCCCACCCTTCCCAGCAGCACTAGAAAATTGATCCGGGCCGAGGGCCTTCTATATGTGGGCTCTGAAAGGCCTTATGTTCATTCTGGTTTTTAATGGGCATTTTTTTAGTACTAGGTGAAGAGGGAGGGCAAATTTTCCCCTAAATTTCCCCAAACTGCTTCCTATTCCTTACTAATGCTTTCATCTGGCAAGATTAAAAAGTAAGCAACTTTTAGCTTCTTTTCTGGCAAAATTTGGGTTGACCTCAGACTGGTCATTTTACCTCTCTGGACTGTACTTTCCTCATCTGGAAAAAAATGTGATTAACACCTTCGTAGGGTTGTGGTAACAGGGTTGTGGTAACGTTTGCAAGAGGTGAAGTGCTTTGTATCCTGCCTAATGAATTGCAGGTATGCAGTACCTAGTGAAGGGCTGGTATTTCAGCCTCCCACCATCCCCTACCTTTCATCCTCTAAGTGAACAGAGGAGAAAATTGCCATATGAATTTTGCCCCTTCCAGCCCACTGAGGAAAGAGAAATTTCCAAAGGCTTGGTAGGGGGTCTCCACACGACTGGAAGTTGGGTGTCAGGATTTGGCATTGAGGCTCTGAAGTGGTGACTCAGGGCCTTCCGGAGTAGGGTTTTCCCTGGGGCTGTCTCTACAGGGTCTCCCTCTCCATCCGGAGGAGGGAGTTTGAAGAAGGACTGAGAAATCTCTGGCCTATGTCTCCTCCCATTCTGGGGAGAAACTACCGCTGCTGTTGCTGTCATGTCAACCAACCTAGGCCAGAGACTACTATATCTCCTGGTATAGGGGTGCGGGGGCATGGGAGAGTACCAGCTCATCTGGCCCTCTCCTGCCCTCCACAGACATGGCCAACCTGTCCCTCCACGATCACGATGGCTCCAGCGGTGCCTCTGACCAGGACACTCTGGCCCCTTTGCCACACCCGGGGGCCGCCCCTTGGCCCATGGCTTTCCCTTACCAGTATCCGCCGCCCCCGCACCCCTACAACCCGCACCCAGGCTTCCCGGAGCTGGGGTACAGCTACGGCGGGGGCAGTGCCAGCAGTCAGCACAGTGAAGGTAAGGCAGAGGGGGCCGCGAGGGTTGGGTGGGCACAGGCGCGCCCTAGACTTCCTGCGCGAGCGCTGAGCATCCCCCACCCTGTCTGCCTGTCCCTTACAGGCAGCCGGAGCAGTGGCTCCAACCGGAGCGGCAGCGATCGGCGGAAGGAGAAGGACCCGAAGGCTGGGGACTCCAAGTCGGGCGGTAGCGGCAGCGAGTCGGACCACACAACCCGCAGCAGCCTGCGGGGGCCGCGGGAGCGGGCCCCCAGCGAGCGCTCGGGGCCTGCCGCCAGCGAGCATAGCCACCGCAGCCACCACTCGCTGGCCAGCAGCCTGCGCAGCCACCACACGCACCCGAGCTACGGTCCCCCTGGCGTGCCCCCTCTCTACGGCCCTCCCATGCTGATGATGCCCCCACCGCCCGCGGCCATGGGGCCCCCAGGAGCCCCTCCTGGCCGCGACCTGGCCTCTGTGCCCCCCGAACTGACCGCCAGCAGACAGTCCTTCCGCATGGCCATGGGAAACCCCAGTGAGTTCTTTGTGGATGTGATGTGAGCAGGGCCCCTCCCCCACTTCCATCCCACCCCTACCCTGGCTGGCTGCGTCCCTCTCTCCATCCTTCCTTCCGTCTTTTTTACTTTGTCTGGTACCTAAAAGGGAAATAAACAGAACTAAATCCAGGCGCGCTAACTGCTCGCTGGGCTCAGTGAGGGCGGGCGCATCCACTCATCGTCCCTGCAGCCCCTAACCTGCCATGGCCCCAGCTTGGCCCTCTGCCCACTAACCGCTACACAGGACTTCTCAGGATCCTTCATGTCCCTGGGACCCGACTCGCTGGTGCTGTTCCTTACTCCCTTCTCTGCATACACTTCAGGAGTCGACCTCAGCAGTGCCCTTGAGGACCTGCTCGGCCCCTTGTCCCCACCTCTCCCCACTCAGTTTCACCATTCATCCACCTACATCATCCCTCTGTTACCCTCATCCCCTTAAGCATGTGTGCCAATCTCTTGACTTTTCCCCACAATACTGACACCAAAAAAAACTTACTTCGTCTGTTCCTCCTCCTAACTGTCCCCTGCCTGCTGCTTGTACCCTAGAGCTGGGGTCACCTCCGGTAACTATCCCTGCCAGTGCTGGGCCCTTACCAGGAGCCCAGAGGGCCCTCCGGTGCCTGATCTGCTAGTGGCTTCAAGGGAGCATTTCCGCTCTACCCCACCACCATCCAGCCCATCGTGCCTGCATTTGTGTGCTTGTTCCTTCAGACCCCTAACCCTACTAACCAGCAGGCTCATCTCACCTCTGGGCCTGAAACATTTCTTCTCTTTCTTTTTTCCTTCCCCAATTTTTCCTGGGCCTGGAGCAGCCAAGAATTTCGGGCTGTTTGACTTTCTGTGAGCCCCCAGCGAGGGGAGGCCCAGCCTCCGAGGAGACCAGGAACCCTGCTTCAGCAGCCCCTCAGGGCTTCCCAAGGATATTCAGCCCCTACACCCATACTTCAACATGTTGAGTCACTAGGCTTCTGGGGAGGGCCCCAGCCACTTGCCCACGTACGACTCTGTTCGCCTTTCCAGACAGTGTGTGCGTGCTTTCTATTTCTTTCTCTTTCACATGTGCACGCGCGCACATGCCTATGCAAGTCCACTGAAGCTTTAGGGCTGGTCCCTGCCCAGAGGGCTAGACCCTCTTCCATTCCTCTCCCAGGTGATAGGGCTGGTCCCGATTTACCGCTACCCTTCCTCCCCTCCCTCCTAGTCCTCAAGCCTCCCACACATGTCCTCCTCATCTTCCTACCTGGATAAAGCATAAGCTGGGTCTCCGGCTAGGCTCAGCAGAGGACTCCCCAGACAACTGACAGGCTGTTCTCACCATGCCTACTGCTGCACAAACCTTTCCTGTTTTCACAATCACCGTGATACCCCAGAACAGTCGGGCAGGGGGACTTCTGGGACGTCCAGACAGTGCCAGGTTTTATTTTTTTACCTTACTTTTAGTTTAAACAAATCACGACTTTCTCTTTAAGTCTCTCCTATAAATTCTCCTGGCTCACCTAGGCTCCCCTATTCAAAACTGGGATGTCAAGAGTGAAATGAAGTACTAAGCTCCAGGTTTTGGGGTAAACCCGGATAGGGGCATTTTGGCATTCATTCATTTCAACAAATACTTCCTGGGGTTTTTAGTGAGTGAGGGCTGTGTTGGAAGTCTAACTCAGTCTTGCCTGCCATGTGGAAGCTCTGGGTTTGTTCCCAGCCAAGACCATGGCTTCCTTTAGCCACCACTGTAGGGCTGCCTCCTGTACTTCTTTCTTCTCTGACTGCTTTGTCTAACTCTCTTGAGAATTCCTCCACTATTGCTCATGCCATCGGTGCTGGGGCTCCCAGTGTTCATTACATTTTCCTATTTACTCCCCAAATGGTGTCATCCATCTTAATGTCCTCAACTGCCACTGATACACTGATGATTCTCATATATATACATCTCCAGCCCCCATTTCCCTCCAACCTTTAGATCTGTATTTTTATCACCCACTAGACATCTCCATGGACATGTCCATATGGACTCAACTCATTTCCCTCTCCACCTCCTGACTTCCGACCCTGGTTACCTTCATCACAATCTACATAGGCTCACCAGCCAGAAACATTTATGGGCTTAAATTCTTTCCCATATCTTACTAGTCAGCAGATCATATCCATTCTACTTCAATATTTCTTGAATTTGGCCCTTCTTCTCCCTCTGCCTCTATGCTAGTTCACAGGAGCATAAGATTTGGAGTCAGGTTGTTCTGGGTTTAAATCCCAGCTCTACTACTTTTTGGTTGTGTGATAAGAGAGTTATTTCATCTCTCTGAGCCTCAGTTCCCTCACGTGTAAAATGATGATAATAATACCTACCTCACAGGGTTGTTGTGAGGATTTAAATTAGATAGTGTACGAAAAGTGCCTAGCACAGTGCCTGGCACACAGTAGAATAGGTGCTCAATAAATGGTAGCCATTATTATTATTATTATTATTATTATTTACTCTAAATTGGTAAGGGCTTAGGATATGTATTGAAGATAAAGCTTTTGGAAAGGTAGGGATGAAGCCTTGAGTGCTGGTACAGGGATCAGAAGTATCTATATTCAGTCACTTAACGGCTTCCGGCTATAACCATGATTTGAATGAAGGAGGCCAAATCTTTATCTTGCCACATTCTGGCTTCTGGAAAGAGGATGCTAGGGGCAGTAAGGCTTGCAGGGTTTACACTTTCTTGCCCTTCCATCCTTCCTCCAATGATGGTCTCAGCCCTAACTAGGGAAGGCATCACGGTATCTCTCCCTACAGAAAGAGAAGAGCCAACAGATTTTCTACAGGTCCTGCAAGAGCCAATCGGGCCTTTCATGTTCACGGATTGGCTCTGTCTTTTCTTCTTGGCTATGATATGCAGCTTGACACTGTTCATCAGAAGGGATTTCAAATCCCATGTCCAATTAAATTCACCTCACCAGCAGTTTTCTAAGCAACATATATGCCTGTCACTGGAAGGCACACAGGTTGTGGCCTTCAGCTGACAGTCACATAGGTATAGCTGAAGTAGAATATGGACGTATTCTTGAAAAGCTTTGGCTAGTTTTGTCCAAGTACTTGCCTCCTTAGCCACCGTCCCCTTCCTTGAGTCTTGATCCCTGGGAACCGGCTCATGTCTAGCACAAATACATGCTGAAAAAAAAACTTGGTAGAATCAGAGGTGATGTTAGAAAGCAGTAAATTCAGCACAAACACTTCTACTGCCAAGCTGTGTGTTGTGTATAAAGTGAGGACAGCCAGTCCTCGGACTCTGGAGACAGAAGAGGCCTGCAGCAATCCAAGGCTTAACAGATGGGCTTCAACAAATGGCCCTAGAACTCGAGGCATTCGTAAAACACCGAGCTAGGAAGGGGAGGGACTGCAATTACCAGAATGCTCAGTGGGGAAAATGAAGTGAGCGTGAGCGGCGTATTCTGGGATGTGTATTTCGGGTAGGGCTGGATAAGGCCACTCCTACCCTTCTTGTCGAAGATTCTCGAAGGCATTCGGTAGTTGTAGTTTTGCTAAACCTGGAGAACTTAAAATTGTAAGCGAGAAGTCTGAGGGTCTGACGGGATTTGTAGTCCGCGCGGGAGTCGGACGCGCACGCGCACGCGCAGCTGAGGCCGGGGCGGGGCCGGGGCACTGCGGCGAAAGCAGAGGCAGCGGGCAGGCAAGCAGGGGGCGGGCGGACATCTTGGAATACGGAGAGTGGCCGGGCCGGCGGAGCAGGGCGTCCGCGGACATCAGGTGAGTTCGAGATCTGGCCTTACGGGGTGAGGCTGGACGCCTGCCCCGCTGCCCAGCTTTGCCCTTCCCTGCACTGCGCTACGCGGAAAGCTGTCCACACCCAGGAGTGGCCTCAGCCTTCAGATCTCGGAGGGAGCTGAAGGCGGGGCGGGGGCGCCCGGGGCGCAGTTGCAAGGCAGGCGGGGAGCGGCGCCCTCCACCTGACCCGCCCGGCGCCTCCCGTGAGAGGGAGACCCACTGGAATCCTCCCAGATCATGGGCGCCACGCGGCTCCCCCGTCCATGGGATCGTGACAACACCCCTACCCCTCGGCGCCTCCTCTCAGCGCAAGGACAATTTCCCAATCCCCCAGGACAGTGACACCCCCTTGTGCCTCCTCCTTGGAGTGTGACAAGCCTCCCACCCAGCGGCACCCCTTCCTCCCAGTTGACACCCGCGGCTTTTATTCCTCAGACCTGTGACAGCCCTGCACCCCGTGGAATCATTTTCTTTTTTTCCTGCGACGTCTTCCTACTCAGGGGAAAAGCCCACCACCTCCTCATACCTCTACACCTGAACCCCAAAGCAGGCTCTGTCACCCCATTGTTCCCTTATTCACCACTGCCAATTTCCCCCACCTCTTCAAAGCCCTGACCTTTGCCATACTGAAACTTGCCTCCAGGTGCCCCCACCAGCCCCGCGGCTGCTGTGGCACACATATGTGCCCACCTGAGTGTACTGCCTGGCGTTGGTGCGGGCTTTTCCTTAACTAAATAGTCTATTCCTGTCCGGGGCCTCACCTCTGCTTCTCTGTGCCCAAGCTGCCTACCACTTGATACCTGTGAACCTTTGCCCAGGGTTCCACCTCCATTTTGCCTTTCCTCTCCCAGCCTCTTTGGCGCTGAGAAATGGGATGTGCCCACCACCTTGACAGACCTCTCACTGAGTCTGGGAGACTTTGATAGCCACACTAATAGGCTTTATTTTACAGTTTAGAAAAGTCTGCTAAACTCCCCCTGTGCAATTAATACCAGGGCTAACCCAGGAAATCTAGAACTAAATTAACCCTTTTTGTTCATGCAAACAGTCTTAGTTTGACCCAAATAATTTGGATAAATCAGGCATCCTGTCCCTTGCTTGTAGGCACTCAGGCCAGGAGTGAGTTGTATTGTGGGTCTGGAATCACAGAATTTCAGCTGGAAGGATCTCTTAATTTTATGTACCTTCATCTCGCCTCCCAGCTTATTTTTATTGTACTTGGGAGCTAAGAGAGAGCCTCCCGTTTTGAAAGAGGGGGTGGTCGAAAATGACTAATAAGCAGCTTGGGTCATTGAAGTTAGTAGGCCAGGGCTGAGGCCTTTCCCTTCTGCTCTTTTGCCTACTTATCGGACTGCCTGGCAGAGCCTAAGGCCTCCCTTCTTTCCTCCTCCCCCCCCACCCTGCACACCTTTTCCTGGAATGTTTAGACTTCTGTGAATTAGAGAGCCAGAGGTTCAGGCCCTGCCTCCTTCTCAGAAGGGTAGTAGAGCCTGAGACTGCTTCTAAAGCTGTGCCTGGGGGCCCCAGGCCTGAACCTACTGAGTAATTCCTACCGCCATTCCTGCAGCCGCAGGCAGGCCTTAGCAGTGACTCACTGGTGGGAGCCTAAGTGAGTCTGCACAGGAAGGAGCTGAAAAGGATCCATGCTGAGCTCAGCTCTGTGAAAAGGGGAAAGGGGCTACTATGTGGGCTCAGCCCCAGAAGAGGGAGGGTTAAAATGGCCTTAGAATCCTGGGCCCAAATCTCACCATTTCTTCCTCCTTTCCAGTGTGGGGATAAACAGGAACTGGAGCCTGGCTAAGGGGAGGGGCATGCCTGTGAGGGCTGCAGGGTCACTTACTGGAGAGTTGAGTCAGGGAAAAAAGCCCAGATTGTGACCTGCACAGCCCCACAGGGGACGCAGGAAGGGTTTATGAGGCCTTCCCTTACCCTGCCCCTGCTTATCCTAGGTCTTTTCTCAGAACGATGGGCCTCGAAGACTGAGCTGCCGCCATGATTGGAGGTTTATTCATCTATAATCACAAGGGGGAGGTGCTCATCTCCCGGGTCTACCGAGATGACATCGGGTGAGTCCCCTGGCTGAGCCAGCTGTGCCCCCACCTCCCCAGCATGCAGGGCCAGGTCTGTTCCTATCAGGCTTGACTTGACCACTCCCACCCCCTGCTGCATCATGGAAGCTCAGCCAGTACAGCCTGACTCCCATGAGGTCTGGTGGTACTGGCCTGGCAGCCAGTTGCTGGCCACTAGACGGGACCTGGGGAATGGCGTGGGCTCCAAAGTCTTAGGAGCTCTGGCCTTTCCTGCCTCCTATTTCCCTTAGTGGCAGACCTGGTAGCTGGAGATGAGTGCTTTTGCCTGGTCAGGTTGATTCCTCCTTTGAGGAAGAGGGAGATCGGTTTCCAGTGGGTGGAGTCAGTGGCCAGGCTGGAGGTACTAATCCATCTAAGTCTTGCTTTCAAAAGCCTTTCTCATGGTGAGAGCCCTCACTGGATTCTCTTTTTCTTTTTTCATTAAAGTTTATTGGGGTGACAATTGTTAGTAAAGTTACATAGATTCCAGGTGGACAGTTCTGTATTACATCATCTGTATGTCACATTGTGTGTGGATTCTCTTACAAGCCGCTCCAGGCTGCCTAATCCTCTCCCATTCCCACTCCCTTTCTCAGAAGGAGGCAGGCAGGCTGCTGACTTAGCTGTTTCAGTTCCTCTCCGCCATTTCTGGGGGAGAGGTTGTGAGCAAGCCTGAGGCACTCTCCAGGTCACTGAGGGGAAGGTGGAAGGGCAGGGAGGCCATGCTGCCCTTTGTGGCCTATCAGAGTAGACCTGGAATGGCTCCTTATTCTGGGTCCCTCAAACCTTACAAGGAGGCACAGCTTGCTTCTCATTCTGCCCCGCCCCGCATGCCACTGCTCTTTCTTGACTGAGGGGCATGTCCTGGCCTCAGCAGCTCTAATGAGATTAGGCTCCTCTGGTCTGTGCTGCCCTGTTTTTCTTCTCGAAGAGCTTGGGATGAACAGTTACAGAATGGGTCTGCTGCAGGGGCCCAGCTCCTTGGCTCCTGGCTCCCTGGCTGATGAGCTGGTGTGGCCTTTGTGGCTTTTGTCCATTGGCTGGTGGTGGGGCATGAGCTAGAGTTGTAGCAGAACCTGGCTTGCCTGAGCCTGGCTGACTACCCCCATCCGTACCCCCCTCTGGCCCTGGATGGACCTGGTTAAGCCATGCACTGTCCTGCATGCTTTGCTGTGCTCTCTGCTCCTTGCCTGTCGCTTGTCTGCTTCCTCCTCATGGTGTGTGCTGCCCACCCAGTGTGTTGTGTGTCTAACCCTCTCTCTCGTTGGTGTCACTCTCCTCTTCTTGCTGGCGTCATTTCTCTCATCCCATCTCATTGGCTGCCGTAGCAATAGGTAAGCGGCCTGTCAAGCTGCCGCCCAGGCACAGGTGGGTGGGGCGGCCCTGCCCCCCCATCAGTTTTTTTCATTCTCTGAGCTTGCCCTGGAATTGGATCCTGGACAAGAATGGGTGGCCCAGCTCCATGGCCCCTTGGTGCTCCTCCCTCAGATTAGAGCTTTCTCTAAAGTCATGCTGGCTTTGTCTAACTTCTGGGGGAGCCACCTTCCCCACTGGTGGGAATCACTAGTGGGAAGACAGGAGGAGAAGCACGATCTCTTTCTCATGTGGGCCTGGGCTCACTGAGAAGCTAGAGAGGTGGCAGCTGGGAAACTGGGGCCAGGCCTGGGAGTCAGGAACATACCTCCCTACACCTGATGGACTTCACTTTATTCAGGTTACATCTGTCCTCCTGTCATTGGGTTTCAGCGTGAGTCAGACTTCAGCAGTGAAGTGGGGGTGCTGGTAGCAGCTGTGGTGGATCCCCATAGAAGGAGGTTTGCCAGTGCTGAGCAGCCTGTGTGCACCCTCTTCCCTCAGGAGGAACGCAGTGGACGCCTTTCGGGTCAATGTCATCCATGCCCGGCAGCAGGTGCGCAGCCCCGTCACCAACATTGCTCGCACCAGTTTCTTCCATGTTAAGCGGTCCAACATCTGGTTGGCAGCTGTCACCAAGCAGAATGTCAACGCTGCCATGGTCTTCGAATTCCTCTACAAGATGTGTGACGTAATGGCTGCGTACTTTGGCAAGATCAGCGAGGAGAACATCAAGAACAATTTTGTGCTTATATACGAGCTGCTGGATGGTGAGGCTGGCAGAGTTGGGGGCCTAGGGTGGGGATGGACCTGGGGGGCCTCGCCTGGAGGTGGGAGCACATCTGAGGCGCCAGTGCCCTCAGAACTTTCTTTCCTGACTGTCTGGTCTTTTGAGCCCTGAGAAGTCCAGTCCAAATCCAGACCTGAAAGCTGCTCCGAAGTGGACCAGAAATAGGCCAGGCTAGTGTGTAGAGGTGGGGAAGACCAAAAGGTCTTTCAGGGACTAGGAACCTGGCGGGGATTTGGTGGCTGGGCCTCCTGTGTAAGCCCGTTTCATCCTCTTACCTTTGTGGTTTGGGCTTTAGTTCACTGTCCTCCCAGCTTTCCATCCCAACAGCTGCCGCAGAGCCTGGAGGAGGGTGAGATATTATATGCCCTTCGGGTGTTACCTGTGTTCCTCTATAGGCTGTGATCTAAGTGAACAGAGTCCTTCCGCCTTCCCAGCATCTCTGTTTTCTAAGGCTTAGGACTTCTTGACTTTTCACTCACCGGCCATGTGACTCTTCTGCGGATTTTCTTTATTTGAAAAAATCTGACATTTTAATTGTGTTCTTCTGAAGCACAAATCCCAGAGTAAATACTACAAAGCTGGAAGATTTGCTGCAGATGACCCCACACTCTTTTGGAGCTGTGCTGGTCAGACATGTCCAGGCCAAGGGCGGGATAGGAATGAAGGAGCCTGCAGCTTTTTCCAGGGGCTGATGGTTCCCTTCCTTTTGCAGAGATCCTAGACTTCGGCTATCCACAGAACTCAGAGACAGGCGCGCTGAAAACCTTCATCACCCAGCAGGGCATCAAGAGCCAGGTATTCAAATTACAGCCACAGTCAGGGTGGAGCCCAACATCCCTTCATCCAAGCTGGCCCAAGCCTTGTCCTAGCTGACTCAGGAGCCTGCCTTTGACAGGAAGTGCTGGCCTGAGCCTTCTGCCATGACTACAGGCCTATTTTGCTCTGTGTGGTCCCCTCCTGACTCAGGAACAGCTGACTCAGCCTTTCTGTTACTGGGAATATAGCTCAAACAGTTTCCTTCTGTACTGGGGGGAGGGGAAATGTGGGCTGCTCTGGGGGCCTGTCGTTCCTCAGGAGGAGAGAGCTGGGCCCTCCTATGGGATCCAGGCTCATAGCCTTCTCCTCCTTCTGTTCTGCCTGCCTCTTCCCGTCTGTGCTCCCCTCCTGTTTCCTGTGGGCTCCTCATTGGCCATGGCCTCCAGCATCAGGTAAGCTGTTCTCTCAGCTTCCACCGTCACAGCTTTGCTCCATTTTCTCCAGGCCCTGTCCCATGGGGCTTGTGGGGAAGATGGGTTCCAGGGTGGGGACTAAAGGGGGGGGGGATGAGGGTGGAGTGGGGATAGAGACAGGATGATTGAAGGTAGAGAGGAGTGATGCCATTGCTGTTTGTCTCTGTCTCCATGCAGACAAAAGAAGAGCAGTCCCAGATCACTAGCCAGGTGACTGGGCAGATTGGCTGGCGGCGGGAGGGCATCAAGTATCGCCGGAACGAGCTCTTCCTGGATGTTCTGGAGAGTGTGAACCTCCTCATGTCCCCACAGGGTGAGGGCCCCCTTGTGATGAAGCTGGAGAGGGGCTGGGACAGGGTCCTGGTCCTGACTCAGCTGATCCATTTATCTGTATCACAGGGCAGGTGCTGAGCGCCCATGTGTCGGGCCGGGTGGTAATGAAGAGCTACCTGAGTGGCATGCCTGAGTGCAAGTTTGGGATGAATGACAAGATTGTCATTGAGAAGCAGGGCAAAGGCACAGCTGATGAAACAAGCAAGAGGTGCCTGAGGCAGGGGAGCTGGTGGGAGAGGGTGGACCTTGGAGGGCTGAGCGGGGCCTGGTAAATCACAACTTTCTTCTGGACATCATTTCTGCAGTAATACAACCTCCCTCTTCCCGAGGGTGTGCTTGGCTGGTTGCTCTTGACATGAGAGATTGCCCTCATCCTACTCAGAGAGTAAGCCCCTTTGGTCCCCAGGACCAAGGCTCTCCTGTATAGACTGATGGCCTCTGCCCAGTATGCCTGAAACCTCTGGGTCCCAAGCAGCTTGCAAAGCTCCCACTCATCCCTAACTCTGGGGCGGGGACCCCTGAGTCAGAAAACTGCATCCTGGTAGCTTTCCATAGTCTATAGTGGAAACCTTGCCCAGGTTCTGGCAGCCTT
The DNA here is from genome assembly GCF_057876585.1 of Rhinolophus sinicus. Classification (NCBI taxonomy): domain Eukaryota; kingdom Metazoa; phylum Chordata; class Mammalia; order Chiroptera; family Rhinolophidae; genus Rhinolophus; species Rhinolophus sinicus. The sequence goes on from NC_142517.1 coordinate 48,214,469, forward strand.
TGGGTATGGGGTAACCTCCCAGCTCAGTTCTCTTCTGACACTCTCCTGTACCAGTGAGGAGACTTTCTGCCCCTTCTTGCAGCGGGAAGCAATCAATTGCCATCGATGACTGCACCTTCCACCAGTGTGTACGACTCAGCAAGTTTGACTCTGAGCGCAGCATCAGCTTCATCCCACCAGATGGAGAGTTTGAGCTCATGAGGTGCGTGTGGGGTGTGCGGAGGCGGGCTGCTGCTGGCAGAAAGGGGGCAGAGAGAGGACAGGCTCTGCTATGCCAACCTTGCTCCCCACACCTGAAGGTATCGCACCACCAAGGACATCATCCTTCCTTTCCGGGTGATCCCACTAGTGCGGGAAGTGGGACGCACCAAGCTGGAGGTCAAGGTGGTCATCAAGTCTAACTTTAAGCCCTCACTACTGGCACAGAAGATTGAGGTGAGGACAAGGGGCGTGGGGAGGAAGAAGCATTTGTCTCCATGAATAAAGGCAGCTGATGTCTGGGCTTGACAGCGCTCCCTGACAGGTGTGTCACTTCTAGGTGAGGATCCCAACCCCACTGAACACAAGCGGGGTGCAGGTGATCTGCATGAAGGGGAAGGCCAAGTACAAGGCCAGTGAGAATGCCATCGTGTGGAAGTGAGTCTTTCCTGCAGAGGCCACAGCAGGGCTCAGGGTGCCTTGCTGTACCCTTTTTGTCAGTTACACGTCCCAAGTGGGTATGTGGTGGTGGTGAGGGTGGGGGTGGGGGGGCGCCTGTCTGCTCCAGGAGCCTCTGCTTATGCTCTCACTCCTTATACCTCTGTGTGAGTGTGCACATGTTTGCACTTGCGTGCGTGCATACATTTATTTATCAAGATGCTTTAACATTTGCCCTTGTAATACATCTGTGAAGTAGACAGAGAGTAAGGGATGACATGCCCGTGTATCTAAGCAGAAACTATAGCCCACGGTGCTAAAGGGATAGCAGACCCAAGGTTCCATAGCAGATGGTTATCAAGGTCCTCACCACATTTCCTTGTCCTAGCACCTCCCCAGAGCTTCTGGGTTCTCTCCCCCCAGCCCCTGGGAATTCCTCTAATCTACCAGGGGTACCTGCTGCCCTTTGCCCCTGTGTTCCCAGGATCAAGCGCATGGCAGGCATGAAGGAATCACAGATCAGCGCAGAGATTGAGCTTCTGCCCACCAATGACAAGAAGAAGTGGGCTCGACCCCCCATTTCCATGAACTTTGAGGTATGGCAGAGGAGGGGCCTGGCCCCATAGCATGGTACGCTAGGAAAGATCTTAGAGATCATTCAAATCAACCCCTATCCCCTTACCACCTGCAGATGAGGAAACAGGCCTAGAGAGAGGAAGTGACTTTTAATTCATAGACCCATTTCCTCCCGCTCCAGGCCTCCAACCAGAAATTGTTATTCATGCTAACAAAAATATTTGACTTTTTTTGGCTTGTCATAAAATAATCTTTGGAAATTTTTAGATTGCTTGGATACCAGATAAGACAAAGTTTACTTACAGACAGAATAATGGGCTGACTTTGCTTTGTGCGTGTTAAACATACAATTTTCTCCACCTTAGTTTTTAAGTCCATAATATTGAACAAGATGAGTATGTTCTAAGGCAGGTCTTGGTTGCTCCTTCCTGCAGATTAAAGGAATTGAATCAAGTTATCATAGGCAAGGCCTGACTTTAAACCCACGTGATTGCTAGTTACTCTTGGACATGCTTTCTTCTTTAGTAACCTCTTGAGAGAACCCCTCACTACCCCAGCTTCCCCTAGCTTCTTTCAGGACCCCAATTGTTCAAACACCTGTAGGAGAGAGATGAAGCAGGGCAGAAGTACAAAACTTCCCAGAGGAGAGTGGCTGTGAGAAGAAGGCTACATTTCTAACAAGCTTCCCTTGCCCAGGTGCCATTCGCGCCCTCTGGCCTCAAGGTGCGCTACTTGAAGGTGTTTGAGCCGAAGCTGAACTACAGCGACCACGATGTCATCAAATGGGTGCGCTACATTGGCCGCAGTGGCATTTACGAGACCCGCTGCTAGCTGCCCAGTAGCAGTTAGCCTGCCTCCCCACCCCCCCCTTCCACAGGTCCAAGTGCCCCCCCACCACCACACATCAGTGTCCCCTCCCTCCTGCTTTGATGCCTTCCCTTTGCATCAGCCCGAGTCTAGGTCTGGACCAACCACATCGTGAGTGGGACTGGTGGAGCCGTCCCTCGGCTCCCTGGGCAAGGTGGTTTCTGGGGCTCCTGCTTCTCCATCCATATGTATACCCTGGCCCAATGCCAGGCTCTGAGTTCCGTGACCAAAGCCAGGTGGGCTCCCTCTCCTCCCCTCCCCTGTGGCCACATCTCTTGAGGGGGAGGGTTGGCTGTCCCTCACCTCAGAGCTCCCCCAATGGCCAGTAACAGATCCCCAGCCCTCAATCCCTACTCTGCTTTGGGATAGTGTGAGCTTCATTTTGTACACGTGTGACTTCGTCCAGTTATAAACCCAATAAACTGTAGAGCGGAACTGCTGGCTAAGTGTTGATGTGGGAGCCACATGGGGAGGAGAACTGGTGCGACTGTGCTTCCCATGTCTTAACACTGCTTGCTTTGAGTCGGATTTTCTATTATGAGCTCTCTCAAGGCTCTTCCCTTGTCTTGGTCACAATTGTTAGGCCTCTCCAAGGCCATCTAGCCCCTAATCCTGATTTGTGTTAGTCCCAGTTCTTCTCTCTCCTCTGAGAAGAAAACTGCTTCAAGGGCAAGCAAACCCACCTGGCCCTAGATCCCTGAGGGGAGAGATTCTTTCCCTAGTTCACCCCTAGCCTTAGGCAGGTTATGTTCTAATGAGCAGAGATTAAGCCAAATTTACATTTAGTTTTTTTCAACCTTCCTGAGAAATTTACTGACCTCTTAATCCCATTCTTTTCCCAAATGCCCAGGCTTCCCAAACCTTGGTTAGGTGGGTAGCAAATGGGAAGATTTGACTTCCCAGGCCTCTTAAAAATTCCTCCTTTCTGTACCCCCTTCTTCACTGCCTGAGGAGGAAGTGATGTTTCATATTCTGCTGGCGTGGAGCAGATGAAAGCAGATTATCCCTCACGGGTTTTCCTTTGCTTGGTATCAACCTTTTCAAACCTAAAAAAACTATTACAGAAAATTTCAAAACTAAACAAGTAGCAAAATATAATGAGCCTTCATGTCCCATCATCCAATTCAACAATTATCGTCTCATGGCCAATTCCTTAATGTCACACCCAATGTGTTCACACTTAGAATCTAAGTGTCCTATAAAATTTTTTACAACTTGCATCTGCATCCAAACAAAGCTCACTGTCGGTGAATGCTTCTTAAATTTTATAAACCACAGGTTCTCCTTCAGCTCTCGCAATGCTGTCGAAGAAACCAGATAGTTCTGTACCATAGATTCCCTGTGTTTCCTATAAAATGGTTATTAGATCTAGGGGCTTAATACCTTCTATAACTTTAACTATCAGCATTAATTGATTTCCTCACACTGATGAGTGGATAATGATGTCATTTTAGGTGACAATTTTAGAGCGGGGTTGGAAGAATATTAACGTTAAATGTAAAGTAGTAGCAACATTTGGGGAAAATTCCTTCCTAACTTTTACCTGAGGGAATCAGAGAAAGGAAGTAGCCTTTTACAGTCATTTACTGAGATTCAGGGTGAGGAGAAGTCTGCTTTGGATGTAGGTACCCTGTTTCCCCAAAAATAAGGCCTAGTCAAACCATCAGCTCTAATGTGTCTTTTGGAGCAAAAATTTATATAAGACAGAGTCTTATAGTAAAATAAGACGGTAGGGACTAAATGACACTGAATTTACATACGTTTTGTGGATCTGGTTTTCTTGCCCTCTGGCCGTGAGTGAAGCTGTGCCCTGGGGTGGCGTAGGATTGAACAGACATAATTCACACAGAGTGCAGGTCATGGGTGGGCGGGCTGGCCACCAGGCTGGGACAAGCCTGTAAAGCCTTGGAACCATAACAAAACTCGCAGCTGCATAGAACTAAGCATGGGGCTTCTAACAGCTCAGGGATGAGAGTGAGTCATCAAAGCTCTCTGCTGGCTCCAAGATGGACCTGGCTGGGCGCACAGCGACAGAAGCCTCAAGGAAGCGCATACAAGTTCAGGAACTCATCCTAGAAAAAGCGCTACATACCTCATTGCTGAATATCACTATGACCACCTTCGAAGTACTCCCCTTGGGAAGCTATGCACTGATGCCAACGCCTAGTCGACCCTTCAAAGTAATTTTGGAACTCTTTTTCTGGAATGGCCATCAGAACTGTCGTCATATTACACTTGATGTCCCGAATGTCATCAAAATGTCTTCCTTTCAATATTTCCTTTATTTTCGGGTAAAGAAAGAAGTCATTGGGGATCAGATCAGGTGAGTAGGGAGGGTGTTCCAAGACAGTGATTTGTTTACTGGCTAAAAACTCCCTCAGACAGTGCCATGTGATCTGGTGCATTGTCATGATGCAAGAGCCATGAATTGTTGGCGAAAAGTTCAGGTCGTTTTTGTCTAACTTTTCCACACAGGCTTTTCAGCACTTCCAAATGGTACACTTGGTTAACTCTTTGTCCAGTTGGTACAAATTCATAATGAATAATCGCTCTGATATCAAAAAAGGTTAGCAACATTGTTTTGACACTTGATTTGGACGGACAGAACATTTTTGGTTGTAGAGCATTGGCTGACTTCCATTGTGCACTTTAACGCTTTGTTTCAGGGTCGTATTGGTACACCCGTGTTTCATCACCACTGATAACATGGCCCAAAACATCCTCTTCCCTCTCCAAAAGGTTTTGGCAAACTTGGACTCTCCTTTGCTTTTGTTCATTGGTGAGCTCCTATGGAACCATTTTTACACACCTTTCTCATGCCAAGATTTTCAGTTAAGATTTTCCTGACTGTTTCTCTATCGATGTTTACTTGGTCTGCTATACTTCTCACAGTCAGCCAATGATTCTGACGCACAATTTGATGAACTTTTGCAATGTTTTCGTCAGTTCTGCTTGTTACTGGCTGCCCTGATCTCTCTTCATCAATGGTGCATTCTCGCCCCTCAGAAAAATGTTTAATTCGTTTGTACACTGCCGTTTTCTCCATGGCATTATCCCCATAAACGTGGACTAACATGTCCCTGATTTCAATTCAACTCTTGCCAAGTTTAACAAGAAATTTAATGTTTGTTCATTGCTCTAATTCAAGCTCAGACATCCTCCCCGTGGCACACAAAAGCAAGCCAAATGTGCTTTATCAACCACCTGTCTCTTGATTGGTTCCCACTCACCAGACCTTGCTGCATGTCCTACTCCGATAAAGCCCCGTTCCCCTGTACCACGCCCCAGTCCCCTTCTTGATCTCTACCTCCCAGAAGGCAGTGAGAACTCGCACAACAGGGTAATTTTTCAGCGGAAAAAGCGTTGCGCAAGCGCAGAGAGCTGCTAAGGCGTAGATGGGCGCCTGCGCGGTTTCTTCAGCCGCTTTCATCCCGCCCACCGGCTTGCGCGCAGTCCGCGCCTTTCTTACGTCATCATTACGCATGCGCTTTGGCAGGAGGGGCTAGCTTTCGGGGAGGGTAAGGGGCGGGCCTTGGCCGAGGTCTCACCGCGACTGCGCGGACGGGAGCCCGACTGGAACATGGCGACTTGCGCTGAAATCTTGCGGAGCGAGTTCCCCGAAATTGACGGGCAGGTCTTCGACTACGTGACGGGTGAGCGGAACCGAATCAAACCGCTGGGGAGGCCAAAGTGGATGTCGGGGGTAAAGACTAAGAGAGGGCAGTGCCGGAGGCCGCTCCTAGGCCTCTCCTCTGCGTGACCTCTTGTTCCTAGGGCCGATTGGGTCTGGAGCCGGGACTGGGGCCGCGGTTCGGGGACTAAAACTGCTTGTCTGTCCACCCTACCCGGTATCTTTCTCGTCCTGCTACGCCTGGCCCAGGCGTCTTGCACAGCGGCAGCGCGGACTTTGAATCTGTGGATGACCTAGTGGACGCTGTGGGAGAACTGTTGCAAGAGGTGTCCGGGGACAGCAAGGATGACGCGGGCATCAGAGCAGTGTGTCAGCGCATGTACAACACTCTGCGCCTGTACGTTCCAGGGCAGGGTTATTTGTGAGGGCGACGGGAGGGGTCACGTCAGGAGACAGAAGATGAGGGAAGAAGGTCTGATGGTCATAGAGCTTTTTCTCAACTTCTAACTCTGCGCTTTCTGTCCCTACCGTCAAGGGCTGAGCCACAGAGCCAGGGAAACAGCCAGGTGCTACTAGACGCCCCCATCCAGTTGTCAAAAATAACGGAGAACTACGGTGAGAGTAAGGGAAGATTGAACTAGCTACCCTCTCCTTTTTCTCAGCCTCCAGCCCCCAGCCACCTGACCCCTGGAACTCAGGACTCCTGGTACCACTCTAACATAGGACAAGATTGTAGAAGTCAGTTACTGTCTTTACTAAAGGCAGAAGAGCCCATTGATGAAGGGAGTAGGGTTGGAGGGTTCACCAAGCTCTTGGCAATCGTAGGAAGCATATGGGCCTTGGAGCTGGATAAACTTAGATTCACCTTCCTTCCAGTTTTGTGACTTGCTAACCAATTGCATGCTGTTGTAAGAGTTGCTTATCTGCCCTAGTGTCTATATCCTTAATCTATGAGATACCTTTTTTATTTAAGTGCAGGGAGGAGGATAGCTATCTGTCTTTAATATTGTAAGGCTTTCAGGAAAATGTCTGTGTCTGGTTCTTATTAGTTACTCAAAATGCTAGTTTCCCTTCCCTCAGGAACAGGAAGAAGGTGACTGCTTTTCTTATCACTTACAGACTGTGGCACCGACCTTCCAGGACTGCTAAAGAGGGAACAATCCTCGGTGAGGAGGAGGAAGAAAGGGAAGGGGCTGTGTCTGTGGTTGGGGTAGGAGTTGACTGTCTTCAAGTACGGGAATACTTGTCTGGAGGATTTCTCATTGTCTCTCCCTCAGTCTTTAATCCTGTTCATTATGAACAGAATTGAGATGGTTAACTTGGACCTACACCTTAGGGGGAAATGGTTGTGTTTGGACCCTTAGACAGTGAATGCAAAGAAGCTAGAGAAGGCTGAGGCTCGACTGAAGGCAAAGCAGGAGAAACGCTCAGAGAAGGACACACTCAAGACCAGCAACCCTCTGTAAGTTGAACAAGAAGCGTTGAGAAGAGAGTAGAGCTGTCTCTACAGGGATGGAAGGGTGGTTGGGAGTGCTAAAAGCCATCCATTTCTTCCTTAAAAGAGTCTTGGAAGAGGCATCAGCCAGCCAGGCAGGCAGCAGAAAAGAGAGTCGGTTGGAGTCATCAGGCAAGAACAAATCCTACGATGTGCGAATTGAGAACTTTGATGTGTCTTTTGGCGATAGGTGAGGAAGTGGCAGGGGGGTTATGTGTGATGTTTTTGTTTTTCCAATTAAGGGAGAATTTGGAGAGATGAAATGGGGCTAACAATAATGTTAGGTTTCTGTGAGACTTGCTGTACACCTACGTCTAGGGCACCCTTTGTCTTCTTTCTGCTACCCCTGCAGGGTACTGCTGACCGGTGCAGACGTGAACCTGGCCTGGGGCCGCCGCTATGGGCTGGTGGGTCGGAATGGGCTAGGGAAGACGACGCTGCTGAAGATGCTGGCCAACCGCAGCCTGCGGGTTCCAGCCCATATTTCCCTGCTGCACGTGGAGCAGGAGGTTGCTGGAGATGACACCCCTGCCCTGCAGAGTGTGTTGGAGAGTGACACTGTGCGAGAAGACCTTCTGCGGCGGGAGCGGGAGCTCAGTGCCCAGATTGCTGCTGGCAGGTGAGGGCTTTGGGCTGGGGAATAAAGAGCAGCGTGAGCATGAGGCACAGCTATCCTTCACAGAGTGCCTGCCATAGTCTCACAATCTGAAATTTGCAGGCCCATCCCAGGATGCAGCATGGCTTAGAACTTAGCACTGAGGCTCTCAAACCCTTGTTCCTTCCGCAATACCAACGGCCCTCACTGCTGTGAGCAAGTCCTCCCTTTACTCTATTCCTGTCCCAGCAACAAGGCTGTCAGTGGCCTGCTTTCCAACTGCATAGGGTGCATCCTCTTGGATTGCCCCCATTCAGGCTGATTTCTCTTCCCGCCATTCCCACCCCAGGGCCGAGGGCTCAGAAGCGGCACAGCTGGCAGAAATCTATGCCAAATTGGAAGAGATTGAGGCTGACAAGGCGCCTGCCAGGTATTTGAAATTCCCCCTTCCTTCACATTTCACCTTTTCCTCTGTTACCTGTTATAACTGGATTCTTCAACTTCTTCACTCCTAGGGCATCAGTCATTCTTGCTGGGCTTGGCTTCACCCCTAAAATGCAGCAGCAGCCCACCCGGTGAGTGAGTGGCCCTTGCCATTTTTGGCTGTGAACACTGTTGGCTCACCTGCCTGCCCTGGTGAGCACCCACCTCTGATGCAGCTCTGTCTGTCTTTAGGGAGTTCTCAGGTGGCTGGAGGATGAGACTAGCCCTTGCCCGGGCCCTGTTTGCTAGGTGAGTCTCCTGGGCCTGTGTGTAGAGACACTGTGGAGGGTGGGCCTTGGCTCCTGGGAGGTAGCCATGAGTTGCTGACCTGAAATCTCAAGCCTTGCATTCTTCTTTTCCATAGGCCAGATCTTCTGCTGTTAGATGGTAAGTTTCAAATGGGGCACCCTGACTTTAGGGTGTGGAAGGGTGGCCGCACCCAAGTTCCTGGTTCTTTAGCCTTTCAATCCCAAATGTGTCTTCCCCCACTTTTCCAGAACCCACAAACATGCTGGATGTAAGGGCCATCCTGTGGCTGGAGAATTACCTGCAGGTGAGTGCCTACAGGTGCTGGAGTAAGTCTAGAGAAAGTCTGCCTCCAAGACACTTGGGGGGCTGGGAACTGACTGCCCTCCCAAACTGGGCCTGCCATCCTGTGACCCCCTCAGACGTGGCCCTCCACAATCCTGGTCGTCTCCCACGACCGAAACTTCCTGAATGCCATAGCCACAGACATCATCCACCTGCACAGCCAGCGGCTAGATGGTTACCGGGGAGACTTTGAGACCTTCATCAAGTGCAAGCAGGAACGGCTCCTCAACCAGCAGCGTGAATATGAGGCTCAACAGCAGTATCGTCAGCATATCCAGGTGTGGGAGCAGGCAGGGCTGGGAGCCCCATCCCATGGGCAATAGAGTGGCAGGGAGTGAAGGGGCCTGACCAGTGCCTGCACTCATCCCCCTGCAGGTTTTCATTGACCGGTTTCGCTACAATGCCAACAGAGCCTCTCAAGTACAGAGCAAACTCAAGATGCTGGAGAAGCTGTGAGTACAGTGTGGTCGACCAGGCCGAGTCCTGTTCTCCTAATTCCTGCTTCGTTTTACAGGCCACCTGGCCCTCTCATTCTAGGCTTCCCCTTTTCTAGAAACCAACTTTAACTCCCTCCCCTGCAGGAAAGAAGAGTATTCTATACTGTTCTCAAAGAGTAAATCTTGTCCCCAGGCCTAGATAACCACTAATCTACTTGCTGTCTGTATATATTTGCTTATGCTGAGCATTTCATATCTATGGAATCATAAAATGTGACCTTTGTGTCTTTAGCTTAGCATAGTGTTTTTGAGGTTCAACCATGTTGTAGCACATACCAGTACTTCATTCCTTTTTACGGCCAGATAATATTCTGTTGTATGGATACACCATATTTTGTTTATTGATTCATCAGTTGATGGACATTTAGATTGTTTTCCCTTTTTGGCCCTTAATGAATAATGCTGCTGTGAACATTCGTATGTAAGTTTTCGTGTGAACATATGTTTTCTGTTCTCTTGGGTATATACCTAGGAGGGGAATTGCTGGATTACATGGTAATTCTATGTTTAACTTTTTGAGGAACTGCAAATGGTTTTCTACAGCAGCTGCACCGTTTTACATTCCTACCAGCACTGTATGAGGGTTCCGATTTCTCCACACCCTTATCCACATTTATTATCTCTCTTAATTTTAGCAATCCTAGAGGGTGGCCACTTAACTCGGTTAGAGCATGGTGCTGGTAGCACCAAGGTTGCCAGTTCAATCCCGGTATGAGCCATTATGAGCTGCGCCCTCTGTATAAAATAATAATTTTAGCCATCCTAGTGAGTGTGACGTGATCCATCATTGTGGTTTTGATTTGCATTCCTTTATGACTAAGGATGGTGGGCATGGGAGGTTTAATCTTGAAGAAACGTTTCTAGAAGTGCTGGTGTTCAGGGAGCCTAAAATCATAAGGCTTAAGATTTTGTGACATTGAAACATACATCACAATACGTTAACTACAAAAAGCGTAATCCTATTTTTTCAGCCTGTAGTGAACTAGAAGAACATATAGTCATGCGCTGCTTAACAGCGTTCAGAGAAATGTGCCATTAGGTGGTCTTGTCATGCACAAACGTCATAGAGGGCCCTGAGACACACCTAGATGGTACAGCCCACTGCACACCTAGGCCGTGTGGTACAGTCTGTTGCTCCCAGGCCACAAGCCTGTACAGCATGTTACTGTACGGAATACTGTAGGCAATTGTAACGTAATAGTATTTGTGCATCTAAACATAGAAAAGGTACAATAAAAATACAGCATAAAAGATAAAAAATGGTACACTTATCATGAATGGAGCTGAGCTAGAAGCTGCTCTGGGTGAGTCAGTGAGTGAGTGGGGAGCGAATGTGAAGGCCCAGGACATCACTGTCCACTGCTATGGCTTTACAAACACTGTGCGCGTAGGCTGCACTGAATTTATAAAACAACATGAGATTAAATTAAGCACAAGAGGAAATGATGCAATCAAGAGAAGTGATGAGCGCGAGATGTATGAGGCTGCTGCCAGCATAACACAGCATACTGTTTCACAGCAAACTTTATATAAGTAGAAAGAGTGCATTCTAAAATAATAAAAAGTATAGTACAGTAAATACATAATCCTGTAACGTAGTTATTTATCATCATCATCAAGCATGTGCTGTACATAATGATACCTTTCCCCGACTGGCGGCGCAGTAGGTTTGTGTACACCAGCGTCGCCACAGACATATGAGTAATGCGTTGCACTACAACACTTTGATGTCACTAGGGGATTGGAATTTTTCAGCTCCATTATAATCTTAATGGGACCACCGTCATCTTTTATCTGCCGTTCTTCACTGAAACGTTGTTATATGGCGCGTGAGTGTACTCTAAAATAAGAATGTTGTCTGAGTGGTGGGAGTACAAGCTTTTTCTAAGTTTTCTCTGAACTGTATTACTTGTGCAATAAGAACAGCGTTATTTTTTAAAGTCATATATCTAGAGCGCCCTTTTTCTCCTCAGACCAGAGCTGAAACCCGTGGACAAGGAGTTGGAGGTAGTGATGAAGTGAGTGCCGGGCCAGAGGGGCTGGTGGGGAAGCTCTTATTTCTGGTCACCTGGAGCTCTTCACCTCCACCTCCTGCAGGTTCCCAGACGGGTTTGAGAAGTTCTCACCGCCAATTCTGCAACTGGATGAGGTGGATTTCTACTATGATCCTAAGCACGTCATCTTCAGCCGTCTCTCTGTCTCTGCTGATCTCGAGTCCCGCATCTGTGTGGTATGGCTGCTGTCTGTTCCCTGGTCTCTCCCACCCCAAATATGTGCTGTGGATTGGCCCAGGTCCTCGGGCTACAGAGGGAAGAGGTCCACAGGAACAGGCGTCAGCCTGAGCCAAGGACTTTGCTGGACTTACATTGTCTCCGTCCTCCAGCCCCACAGGGCTGCCCTGCAGAGACGAAAAGCCTGGCGTGCGGTACTTTATGAATACCTAGAGCAGTATTTTATCTTCGTGGTCTCAGCTCTGAGTTTTCTCAAACCATGGAACTTGAAAGAGCCTGGGTTTCAGGGTCAGACTTCAGATCCTAACTCTGCCGTTTCCTAGCTTGGTTACTAAGCAGTTTTCTCCTCTTTAAAATGGAGATAACATCTACCTCGCTTGGTTATTGGGAGAATTAAATTCCTAGCACTTAGTAGATACTCGGGTTTTAGGTTCTCTTTACATCTTTACTACTTCCTTCATTTTTCTCTTTAGTTCCTTAAAAATATTTTTTAGTTGTTGGAAGTCACTGGGACCACCTGAGATGAATTCTCATCTCTGTGCCCCACACACGAACGCTCCTTAAAGTTCTTGTGTTTCTTCTTATAGGTTGGGGAGAATGGGGCTGGCAAGTCGACCATGCTGAAGCTGCTTATGGGGGACCTGACACCTGTTCGAGGCATCAGACATGCTCACAGGTAGGGCCCACACCTCCCTCCCCAACTAGTTGTACACTGTAGCCACTCTCCTTTCTGGTCGCTGCCCTTCATCCCCCTCCACGTTCCCATCTGCCCACAGGAATCTGAAGATTGGCTATTTCAGCCAGCACCACGTGGAGCAGCTGGACCTGAACGTCAGCGCTGTGGAGCTGCTGGCGCGCAAGTTTCCTGGTGTGTGAGGGGTTTGGGTTGAGGAAGGAGGGCCAGGGCTGACGCCTAAGGCAGACCTAGCTTGGGGAGGGGCTGAGCAGCCCCCCCCCCCCCACCACCACCACCAGTCTAAGTGGGGCAGGGAGATGGTGAAGGGAGGGAGCTGGGCCATGATGGGGTGGGCCTCTTCCAGGACGGCCTGAGGAGGAGTATCGTCACCAGCTGGGCCGCTACGGCATCTCTGGGGAACTGGCCGTGCGCCCTGTTGCCAGCTTGTCCGGGGGCCAGAAGAGTCGTGTAGCCTTTGCTCAGATGACCATGCCCTGGTGAGGCCTCATTTTCTGAAGCTCTTGCCTTCCCTTTTCCCTTTCTTGCCTAGTAGAAAATTATTCTCTTGTTTTGTATCAGAGGAGTTCATTTTCTCCCACCCCCCCATAACTGACCCCCTTCCTGGGTTCTGCCTTCCAGCCCCAACTTCTACATTCTGGATGAACCCACAAACCACCTGGATATGGAGACGATTGAGGCACTGGGCCGTGCTCTCAACAATTTCAGGGTGAGTGTGCCTTCACATTGCCCACTGCCCTCCAGGCCTCAGCACTCCTTAGGGCCCCCCTGAGTGCCTTTGGTCTCCTATCTTTCAGGGTGGCGTGATTCTGGTGTCCCACGATGAGCGCTTCATCCGGCTAGTGTGCCAGGAGTTGTGGGTGTGTGAAGGAGGTGGCGTCACCCGGGTGGAGGGGGGCTTTGACCAGTACCGCGCCCTTCTCCAGGAACAGTTCCGCCGGGAGGGCTTCCTATAGGGCCCCGGTCTGAGGACTGTGCCAGGACATGGACTGATCTCTCAGACCCCTGGTCTGCCACGTGGGCAGCCGTCTCCGGGCCATGAACTTCACCTGACTTTGGGGACAACCTTATTCCCAATTCTCTCCTTTTGACTGGAACATCCTCTGCACAATCCAAGGAGTCCCATATAAGGATCTGTGAGGACTGGTCTTCCAAGCGGAAGGGGTGGGGGGTGCCTTCTGGGGTTATAGATCCCCCCATTGCCCCAGCTCTGACTGGCCCCAAGTGGCTGCTGTGTAAATTAAATCTCCCTTGCCTCATCTCTGCTGTTCCCTGGCAGGGCTGCAGTATGTTAAGGGGTGTGGGCTCTCTGATTTGGTGTTTTCCTGTGACACTTGTGTCAGTCACACTGAGGAAGCCACAGCATCACCAGTCTTGTCCCTGGAAGGAGACATTAAAGCCGCTGGCGCTTGGAGGTCACCTGCCTGACCCCGCAGTGGGCTGAGCTGATGGAATGAAGGCACTCACTGCGTGCCATCACTGTGGAGCTGTTCCCTGGAGCCTAGGCACGGCCTCAGCCTCCGCTGAAGAGATCTTGGTCTCCGCCTCACTGCTTGGGAGAGTGAACTGATTGTGTAATCTGGCAGCCTTCCACGGGGTTGCCCACTGCTTTCTCCAATAGTCTCTGGCCCAGGCTCACCCTGCTTCTCTGATCTGGACCCTCAGATGAGGCTGAAGAGAAACCGAGAAACTCTTTGTCCCCATTTTGCTGGTGTGACTTTATTTTCTTTATTTTTCCTCTAACCGTGTAGGAGGGGCTTGGGAAGTAGGGCATTGAGAATGGGGTCTAATGGGAAGAAACAGAGCACTTTTGTTTTCAAATTAAGCAGTTTGTAAGGGGGATTCTAACAGAGGCAGTAGGATTTATAAATAATTGTTTCTTGAAGACTCAGCTGCTACCGTGTTTCCCCAAAAATAAGACCGGGTCTTATAGTATTAATTTTGCTCCAAAAGACACTTTAGGGCTTATGTTCAGGGGATGTCATCCTGAAAAATCATGCTAGGGCTTATTTTCCGGTTAGGTCTTATTTTCAGGGAAACACGGTATATGTAATTTCTATGCAGAAGACACTAAAATAGAGACATTGCTTTGTTCTCAGTGACAGTGGAGAAACCAGAGTCAACACAAGGAACTTGCTGGCTTTATGGATAATTGTAGTCACAAAGCTCAACTGAGGAATCTTAACTCAGCTGCTAAAGTTATTGTGGTTTACCGTGGTTCCCTGAAAATAAGACCTAGCTGGTTCATCAGCTCTAATGCGTCTTTAGGAGCAAAAATTAATATAAGACCCGGTCTTATATTACATATTATATATTAGTTATATTTATTATATAAGACCAAGTCTTATAGTAAAATAAAACTGGGTCTTATATTAATTTTTGCTCCAAAAGACGCATTAGAGCTGATGGTCCAGCTAGGTCTTATTTTTCGGGAAATGCAGTCGGTAGCTGGGAGGGAGATACCTAGTTTGGAGTGAAGGAGAATAAAGACAGGACGGCTCTATTGATTTACCACAGAGCAGGCCGTGATGGACGGATGAAGCCAGCAGACAGGCACTGAGTAGCCTGCCTCCTTGTCTCCCTCCCTCCTTTTCAGAAGTCAGGGATGCTCCTCGAGCCATGTCTGTGGCCAGGTGCATGCTCACACTCCCGAGAGCCTTCTCACAGCTTCCATCACTGCAACCTCAGACCTGCAGATGGGCCCGTTGGGAGCCATCTGGTGTAGGGACTGTGCCTGCTTATTTGCCGGATTCTCAGCATCTTTACCCCTCATAAGCTTGTGAATCCCAGTCTGAGTTCTCCCAACTCTAAGAGTGTTGGAGTGTAGCCGAAGGGTTCTGTGACACAATCTGCTTCTTTTGGCGGTAGATGGCTTTGTGTACGAAGACCACTGGAGTTGGAGTTGGGTCTAAGATCAAGTGCCAGCTCTGTTACTGGTAATAGAAGGGGTCACCAGCATTAGCTGAGTAACCTTTTTAAACGCCTCCTACTCGGTTTCTTTATAGGATTGTGGTGAGGATTGGCTGACAAGCACATAATACAGAAATGCACTGAGAAAGTGATTCTTGTGTGACCAGTCTGATTTGAAGGACTGTCATAGGAAAAGGAGTGAATTTTCTCTGACTCCAAAGGTCGGCCAATTTGGGCTGAAAGGCAGGAAAACTTTTCTGATAGCTCATGCTGCCTTCTGAGAGTGAGTTCCTGGTCTCTGGGAGTGTAGTCCTGCCAGGTTCTAGACAAGGGCTCTTTTCAGGAGGCAGGCAGCACTAAGTGGCTTCCAGGTTGGCTCCCAGTTTCATGATTCAATTAACAAAATGGGAAGAGCCTGTATAAATGACAATACAAGCCTACACTGCAGGCCTTCAGAGAGTTGGGGTGAATTAATTGCAGCAGCTGAGAAAGACCCTACAATAAGTGTGTAAGGAGAATTTTTGTTGGAGATTAGAGGGGAGTTGGCAGAAGATAGTTGTCTTGAGGGAAAACGTAGACAATTCCAGCTCCATTCCAGAAAGCACAGGGCAGAGAGGAGAGAGGAATCTGACACTCCAGGGTGGGAGGCCACCCTCAGACCCAGCGGACTGGCCATGATAGCAGCCCCCCGTTTGGTGCTATGGAGAGCCTGTCTAACCCAAACCTGGTCCTGCCACTCAGCTACTGACGCTGGAGCTGCCCTGCCAGTGTCACGCCTTGAAGCCAATGAGCTGGCCAGGTAGGAGGGCCTCAGTCTGCAGGGTCTTCATGGAAATGCTGGCCTCCCTGGCTTCTGCTGTCCTCAGGCAACTTGGCTGGTCCGCCCTGGGAAGCAAGAGTGCAGGGGTGCAGAGGGGTCACGGGTCCCTCTACACCAATCTACAAGGCACTCAAAGATGTCAGTCAGAATTGTTTATTTCAGTGTGTAACTGCTGTCTGGAGATTTGTTGGACATAGACAACATTTTACCAAGTTCTCACTTTGCCTGGCAAATTTTAGCACAGAGTAGGAGAGAAGGGCCATTTACTCTTGCTGGCCATGTCCCAGCCTGGTTTGTCATTTTAGAATGTAACATCCTAGTGAGAACCATTACCTAGGCCTGGGTCCAAAAAACAGGCCCCCCCTCCCCCATATCAGCCCACAACTGCACCAGCCTGAGCTTGCAGACTGTATGTTGGAGCCTGTGGGGATCTCAGCGAGCGAGACAGCTGCGTCCACAAGCTGGCTAAAGGGGCCCTAGGGGTTCCTGAACCTGGAGTGATGGACTCCCCTCAGCCCTGACCCTCTCCAAGTGGGCTTCATTGCACTTTGTGCCTCCCCATTATAAGTTGCTTGCCATTATTAAAGTTGCAGATCCCACTTTTCCTCGATGCCCTGGAAGGACGTGTGTTGCTCATGTTTTCATCTTCTGTGCCTGGTTGGGTTCCCGGGGAAGCAGCTTGAAGAGGAAATCAGCAGAAAGGGTGTTGATTGGGAGCTGCTCCAGGAACCAACACCAGGATTGAGCAGAGGGAGACGTTGAGTGGCAGTGAAGGTCTCAGCCCCACATTCTGGAGCTGGGGACCCTGCACAGTCGTCCTGAGCGGAGGCAATGGGTCCGGCCTTTCTTCTGCTGAGTGGATAAGGCTGCTACCAGAGGAGGTGTGAAGTTAGGAGGGGAAGTTTTCTCCCGCTGAGGCAATTCCCCCGAAAGGGCTGGCAGCTGAGGACTTTCTGCCATGCGCACTCTGAGCAGCAAATCCTCCACTCTTGAAAAGTGGTCTGGGCAGCTCATCACAGTATCCACTGTAGTGTGACACATAAATAGGTGCTCAATAAAAATGCTTGAGAAATATGTATTTTGGGGAAATTGAGAAAAAGCAGAGAATGCCATTGGAGAAGGAGAGAGCAGAAACAGAAACCAGCAAGAAGACATGACCAGGACCCAGCCCTGAGGGCATGGGGTCAGCAGGTGGCGGTGGCGGTGGAGGTGAGACTCAGGGACTGTGTGCATACTCAGCAAGGGTTTGCCAGCTCTGCCCAAACAAGGAAGGACTCCTTTTTCCGGGCCAGAGTCTGAAATGGAATATGGAATGAAAGCTTTGGGACATGAAAAGGTTAAAGGGGCCCATTTTGTTGTTTTTAAAACTCCCCTTGTGTCCTTTCAAGACTGCTAAGGAAATAATCACAATATTTATTGAGCTCTTACTGTATAACAGGCATTTTACCCGCACTAACTGACTCAATCCTCAACACCCCAGGAACTGGTACAATTGTCCCCATTTTATAGATGAGGAAATGGAGTGGACATGGTGGGTGGCAGGACTGTGATTCAGGCCAGCCTGGCTCTAGAGCACAGCTCTTAACTGTCACGCTGCACTGTTTTAGCTCCTAGTGTGACCTGCTCAATAGTCGTAGGTTTGTTCATTCCATCACTTAAAACTCATTAATTGCGTGGGGTAGGGGGTGGGAGGTGGGGGGTTTAAACAAGCTTCTCTCAGGAGAGCAAGCTGATGAGTGGGAGTACCTGGCACGGGCTGACACGCTGGGTGTTCAGTGAATAGTTGTTTGTTAAATTAATGACTGAAAACATGGTATAGTGGAAAAGTCATGTGCTGGGATTAGTCCAGCTCTACCACTAGTGGCATCTTAGGCAAGTCAAGCTCTCCTGAGTAACTTGTCCTTATCCGTAAAATGGGCATAACACAGTCTCGCCTGCTTCTTTGCATAATTGGAAGGATTAAATGAGACAAAGTCCTGTGTAAACTGAACAATTTTTTTTGTAGACTGGTAAGGGCTATGGATCCATCCAATTTCATGGATGGAGTGATGGGGCAGCAGCCTGGGGCCTCTTCTGAAGACACACACACTAGCACATGTGAACACAAACATCAAGATGATTGCTGCAAGAGGGCCACCCGCAGCCCTCCGTCTGCTGCACCAGGCGGCAGAAAGCATGCATGCTGGAGCGCAGCAGAGGCTTGTGTGGTCCCCCGCAGAGTCACATGGCGGGGAAGGCAGAAATCACTGTGCAATTTAAGCCCATTCTAATGATATGTATAGGTCATGCCCTGTCAGTAATTCTAGGTTTCTGTTTTCTTTATGTTAAAGAAATGGGTGGTTTAGAAATGATGTCAGCTTTATTGTATATATAGAGAACTTTGAAACCCTAAATTAGAATAAATATTTTTCAACCCATGCTACAGCATTTTCAACAGTTAGAAATGCTTCTGCAAGCTGTTAAGTGGCGCCTGCTGAGTTATTCCCATTTTACAGAACTGGAGCTTGAGGCAGAAAGATGTTAAGCGTCTTGCTTAAATTCAGATACCTCTGTGCATGCAGAGATGGGGCAAGAACTGAGGTATCTGGGTTCCCAGCCACCTCACATTGCTCCCAATCGCTGTTCTCAACTTTGTTCCAGTTATTCACATGATGGGTGCGATTCTCACCTCATACGTGTACATGTCCCTGTGTATACTCAGGGTCATGTGACTTTCTGTCCTATTAGGGAAGTGTTCTGAACCTGGAATGAGGGCGAGGGACTGTGAATCTGATCCAATTTGTTTTTACCTTGTAAATTAGAGTGTCAACTCTGGAGTCAGAAAGGACTGCATTTCAGTCTGAATTCTGTTATCTAATAGCTGTGTGACCTTGGCAAATTAGGCCTCTTAGTGCCTCAGTTTTCTGATCTGTAAAATGGGAATAATACTTGTCTTTATATTATAGGGTTATGGTGAATATTAAATAATACAAGCAAAACTCTCATCATAGTTCCTGGTAGTCCCATAAATATTAGCCATTACAATGAGTATCAGTATTTGCAACTCTTGCTGTTTTATTAGGTTGGTGCAAAAGTAATTGTGGTTTAAAAGGTTAATAATAGCAAAAACCACAATTACTTTTGCACCGACCTAATATTAATTTGTAGTGAGCTACTATTTATGAATCCCTATGGCTGAAACCACTGTATTTAGTCACGGTGCCTCAGCCAAAATGATAGCTACCCAACCCTCCTACTTTTTAAAGTCTGGCTGATCCAAATTGTCTAAAAGAGGGCATATCAATCCACAGTGCCCATCACAGCAGGGGAGGCTGCTTCAATCCCAGAGCTGCTAATAGGAGACTATATCCTGTGAAAATGACTGAATCAGGCATTTAGAGCCTGGTGCCATCAAAGTTCTAATCACAGCGCCACCCCCTTTGTTTTGATTCCATGTCCACAAAGCAAATCCTTGAGGGTCTCATTCCCCTGCAGCCGGCCTCCTAGACAGCGTGTGGCCAAAGCCTGAGCCCTGGACCCATACAGGGTTGGCTGCCTTGCCTGGCCCACCACTTACCAGCTCAGTGCACGCAGGACGAGTTCTGTAACCTCTCAGAGTACAGTTTTTCTCTGGATAAGATGGGATGCTAATTTGCATAAGGTTATTGAAAAGATTAAGAGAATTAATCCACCAGGGAATGGAGGACGTTGAGGGGCTTCAGAACTGGAGTAAAGGACTATATGCCTTTGCCAAATGTGGTGAGAAGACAAGTTGGGATGTCACGGGGGAGGGAAGGGTGGAGAAGAGATACACGTGTCCTGAGTTTGGGACACTTCAGAGAAGGAGGTAAGGAGACCAGTGCCAATTTTCCAAAGGTGGGATGGCCAAAGACATTTAAAACAATGAAGTTTTATGATTTGAAGTTATTTGCATTTCTGAGATACAAAACTCTCCTCCACTTATCTTAGATCTTCAATAGCATCACTTATTTCTGTTGTTGTTGCTTTTGTTTTTGTCTTGAAGTCAAGGAAGGGGCTGGATCAATGCAGTATGGAACAGATAAAATAAGGAAGCAAGGGTTCTGAGCCAGAGGTGATCATAAGAATGAAAATCCAAATGCCCAACTGCTGGGAGCTGGCAGAAAACTTAGAAAGGGCTTTAATGCACAACTTAAATACACAGCTTTCCCTGTATTTTCAGATATTTTGGGACTCTCTGCAGTGTGATTGTTGCACTTTTCTGTTTTGGATTAACTTGGCCCTATTGTTTTAACTTTAGCTAATAAAGTGTCTCAAGGTTGAAGAAAAATCTAATGAACCTATGTGAAAAATAGCTAATACATTGCTAAATATGTTTCTCCTATGCTCCTCATGCTCGTGGTTTAGGCTAGGCTAGACATATACATTTAGGCAACACAGCTCTACTTATTTGTGAGGTTCTGAAGGCCTGACTTAGACCTGACTGAACGGAGGTCCTCAACACACCGGCGGCCTCCGTTCCTCACCATGTGGACCCCTCTCAGAGCTGCGTGAATGTCCTCACATGAGGCCTGGCTTCCCCAGAGCAAGTCCTCTGAGGGAGAAACCCACATGCCTTTTATGACCTGGCTCCTAAGGCCCCCACCATCACTTCCACCACATGCCATTGTTAGAAGCAGCTCATTAAGCATAGCCCACACTCAAGGGCAGGGGAATTGGGCTCCCCTTTTTGGAGAGAATTCAAAAATTTGTGGACTCATTTTAAAATTACTACAATTGGCATTGTGGTTTTAGCATTTAGGCTTGTGTAAACTGTTATCAACTCATATACATACGAGTATATATATATGTATGTATATATGTGTATATATTATATATGCATGTATGTGTGTATATATATATAATATATAGTATATATATTATTATATATATACATATATATGTGTGTGTGTATATATATATATATATATATATATATAGAGAGAGAGAGAGAGAGAGAGAGAGAGAGAGTTATTTCAAGAAATTAACTCACATGATTGTAAAGTCTGGCAAGTCTGGAATCTGTATGCAGTCGGCAGGCTGGAAACTCTGGAAACTCTAAGGCAGGAGCTGATGCTGCATTCTTGAGGCAGAATTTCTTCTCTAGGAAACCTCAGTTTTGTCCTTAAGGCCTTTCAACTGATTGGATGAGGGAGGTCCACACACATTATCAAGGTAACCTCCTTGAGTGTCAACTGACTGTGAACCATATCCACAAATACCTCCACAGCAAACCCTGAATTCGTGTTTGATTGAATAACTGAGTAGTCTAGCCTAGCAGAGTTGACAGAGACTAACCGCAGCACAACCTCTAAGCCTCCACTCTAGTTCTCCCCTTGCACTGTGGAAAACAGGCCCCGCTCACGCCAGCCAAACTCCTGGTGGCTGCCTCCTAAGTGCTCCCCTCTCTGACATCAGCCTGTGCTTCATGATGTCCTGTCCTAGACACTTTTAGTGTAAAGACAATATATTAGCAGTGCAGAATGTTTGCAAGTAGAGGGGGACATTGCTCACAATGCCTTCATTTGTATCTTTTCTCGTCTTCATTCACGGACACACTATATGTAATTACATTTTACAGTTGTGGTTCCCTTGCTGTTTTGTATTTGTTTCTAAACTTAACATAATCTTCATATCAAAAACTCTTTTTTTTTTTTGCACTTGCTATTATGTTTTTCATTATTTAACATTTTTATGGCTACAAAGTAGTCTACTTATCCCTACTTTTGGCCATTTGGGTTGCTTCTAAATTTTCACGATTATGAAAAATGCCACAGTGAACATCTGCATGCACATCGTCTCTCTATTTTCAGTTAGTAATACAGGACCTGAAATATTTACACTGAAGAGTTATATCGTTAAATGAGATAATATGGATAACGCTCCTGATACAAAGCTTTGTATACAATAGGTACAAAATAAGTGGTGGTCACTATATTATCAGAACCTAATTCATTCTGATTTTTAATTCAGTAAAGAACCACTACAGTTCTCTGCACTCAATATTCTCATTCACCAGATATCTGGTGATGGAAGGAGAACTGACTCTGGGTGGTGAGCACACAATGTGATATATAGATGGTGTATTATAGAATTGTACATTTGAAACCTATGTAATTTTACTAACCATTGTCACCCCAATAAATTTAATTTTAAAAAATTATCATTCACATAATCCTTTTAACTTTCCTGAACTTTTTTTTCTCATTATTAACAGTAGCTTTATTTTTCTACAGTATCTTACAAATCTTGGTTAGATAAGTTATGCTAGGAATTTGGACATCAACTATCTATTTATCATCTATCTATCTATCATCTATTCTCTCTCTCTCTCTCTCTCTCTCTCTCTCTCTCTCTCTCTCTCTCTCTCTCTCTCTCGGCATTGTATTCCCTAAAGCCTGTTGAGCATTGGAGATTTTATGCTTCTGAGACAGTGAAAATATAAACAAATTTTGTGCAGCAAAATGCAATGAGCTGCATAGGAAAAGCAAAATTACCCACAATTCAAAGGACAGTTGAGTGTGTAGAACATGCTACAAATCAAGGTAGACGGTCAGAAAAGTAAACAGAAATTAGGGCAATTCCTGATAAAAGAAGAAGGGAAGCAACATCATCTGTCTCAAGGAAACTTTGTTTATGAAAGCCCTTCCTCCTGAAATAATCTCCCCTTTCTCCTTCTGGGTTCCCATGGCTCTTTGCTTCCCACCCCCTGGAGTGCTGGCCAGTTCTGCCTTGAAATGAGCATCCGTTGCATCCGAGTTGCAGGACAAAGGATTCATCCTGGGATCGCTCTCGGGGCCACCATGCAGCTAGGTCCACAATAGTGATACTCAGAAAGGTTTGTAGAAAGGAATCTTGTTGTCTCCATAGCTTCACTTCACTGGGCTTACAGGCCTGGATGCCCACGATGTGGTGATGTCTGCAGTTTTTGGTTGGAATAGCTGATGCAGCTGCTTTGGGAGCAAGAAGATGGTAGAGCACTGTCTGGACATCCCTGACACCTATGATGCTGGTCTTGATATTAGTTGTGTATTCCTGCTGCTACTATAAGGCTTAACCTTGAACTTTAAAAAAAATAAATGATGCTGTATGTTCTCTTTTATTTTGCAGCATATATTTTAACTATTTATTATGGAAAATTGCAAACATAGACAAGAATAGAGAAAAAGAATAACGAACCCCTATGTACACGATACCCAGCTTCAGCAATTATCCTTCATGGTTCAGGTTGGTTAATTTTGTTTCATCTACAGCTCCATATTCTGCCTGCCCTGTGAATCCTGCTCCCCTCGCCCTGACTCACCACCCCACATCGCTGCCCCAGGTTAATACTTATTAGTGTTACATACTCCCATTAGAAAGAATATAATGGGGCCAGCCCACTGGCCTGCTGGCCCGGTGGCTCAGGTGGCTGGAGCACTGTGCTCCTAACTCCACAGTCGCCAGTTTGATTCCCAAATGGGCCAGTGAGCTGCACCCTCCATAGCTAAGATTGTGAACAACGGGCAGCCGGAGGCCCCCTGTGGGCTCAGCAAGAGCTGCTGTGAGCACTCATTGTCTACAATCTAGTTGTGGAGGCACAGCTCACTGGCCCATTTGGGAATCGACCCTGCAGCCCTTTTGTTCAGAGCTTGTGCTCTAACCAACTGAGCCATCCAGGTGCCCAGGAATGCAATGTTTGATAGATATTTTGTGATGGTTTTAATATTTATGACAGGATAAGCTTCAGTTTTTTATTTCACTTCATTTTGCAGTTTTATAAAATGTTTTCTTATGGAATTAGTAGTGTAAAATGTCAAGTTACGCCTACAGCCATTTTTCAGTAATCATGATTGTACTACATAAATGAACACATCACAGAGATGTAATTTTCTTGCAAGAAAAAATTCTCATCTTTTTAAAAATAGGCTTTATTTTTTATAGCAGTTTTAGGTTCACAGCAAAATTGAGGGAAAGTTATACAAATTTTCCGTATACTCCCTGCCTTAACACAAGCACAGCCTCCCCTTCAGAGTGGCGCGTTTGTTACAGTTGATGAACCTGTATTGACTCATCATTGTCACCCAAAGTCCACAGTTTACATTAGGATTCACTCCTGGTGTTGTACATTCTATAAGTTTTGACAAATATGTAATGACATGTATCCACCATTGTCGTATCATACAGAATAGTTTCATTGATCTAAAAGTACTCTTGAACTTTTAAAAATTAAAAAGTCTCCTTTTTTCCTTCCCTTCCCTTTCTGAATAATTCAGTCCTGAAGCCAGTAGGTGGAGTAGAGCAAGGTACTTGTCCACACTCAGGTGGGGTCTCCCTTGGTGACCCAGAGCAGGATGTCAGAACCTGAACAGGGGGAGGTGGGCATCTGTGTGGGAAGGTTGTGAGGTGTGAGAGTCCGAGAGAGGTGAGGACGTCCATGCGTGGGCGTGGCCTTAAGCACTGAGGAAGGGAGTAGAGCCTGGCGTGGGGAGTCAGAGCCCAAGCAGGGCAAGGAGGGCATTCTTGAGAAGGGGAACACCTGGTAGAGTGTTGGGCAAGTTTGGGGTGAGGAGGGCATTCGCTGAGGGGGCAGAGGGGGCAGCAACCCAACACAGAGTTTTGGAGACCAAGTAGAGTGAGAAGGGCATCTGAAGGCCGCAGAGGATGATGGGTATAGGGTTGTGGGCCATATGAATAACTACATCGGGGGAAAGGGGAGCCAGGTTTCTCACAGTTGGGGGAGGAAGTTACAGATATTGAAAGGGGAAAAAACTAGAATGAACATTGTGATGCTGGATTAAAATTAGATATTGGTATGATCTCATGGTTTTTAACACAAAGAGATATAGAAATAAATATAGATTTAAGTGTGTATGCAGCTCTGTCCCAGTTCTGACTATTGAGAAGTGACACACCCTACCCCAATGTCAAGGAGCATACCCAGTTCCCAAATCCTGGCTTCTAAATATCATTCTTCACTATAAGGTGCCAGTGCTGCCTTGTGTAAGAGCTGATTCTACGGCTGAGGGAGAAAAGATACAAGACGAGTCTAGAAATCTTGTACTAGAAAGCAAAGAAATGCTGAAAGAATGGGACGTGTCAAAAGGACACAAAAGTCAGCTTAAAGTACTCCCACTGGACAAATAAGGGACAGTTTGAGCATCAATATAAATATTGATTATAACCCCTGAATAAAACAGAAATGTGAGTCAATACTGATATACATAAATACATGAATACACTAAAAGTTTGATATGGAATGAGATACTTATACATTTTCAAATTATGTCCACCTCAAACAGTTATTTATTATAAAGGGAAAAGGAGTTGCTTTACAGTGGAGAAGCCGAGCAAATATCACCTTAATCAAGTAATCAAAGTCCACATCATCAGTAATGTAAAATCAGAACAACGTGTCACTCAATAGGATGCAATCAGAACACAGCATCACCCCTGCGATATTCCTGCCAAAGAAGTGTAACCTGAGTCTCATCACAAAGAAGCATCGGACAAACCCAAATTGAGGGACATTTTACCAAATACTATCCTGTACTCTTCAAAAATGTCAAGGTCATGAAAGTCAAGAAGCTACTAAGGAACTGTTCCAGAGTGAAGAAACTACAGAGTTATGACAAAATGCAACATGTGATCTGAACTGGATTTTTTCTTTTTATTGTAAAGTACATTCATGGGACACTAGACGAAACTGGAGTGGGATTTGAGAATTAGATGCTGGAGATGTATTAATGTTAATTTCCTGATCTTGATGATTGTACTGTGTTATGAAGAGGAATGTCATTGATTATAGAAAATGCACATGAAAACACGGGTGATGGGACATAAATTGACTACTTACTTGTAAATGGTTCATGGGGGGAAGTTCCTTCTATACTTCAAATTTTCTATACGCTTGAGATTGTTACAAATTTTTAAAATATTTAAAAATATAACAGTAATACATGAATGTTGTAACAAGTTGAATGCAAATAAATAGTTAATACCCTCCTTCCCATTCTAGTCCCCTCTTCCCTAAAGAAACCATTGTTACCAGATTTATAGATATCTTTCCAAACCTTATCCATAATCAAATGAACGTTTAAATTTGTAAGTTTATTTGTATGGAAACATCTTCTGTCATTGTACCAGCTACTAACTTTCCCCTTAGTGTCCTTCATTAAACAGAAATTCTTAATTTTTATAACATTTTATTTTGAAATAATTTCAGACTTAGAGAAATGCTGCAAAATATTACAAAGAATTCTGCTCTTCCCTTCAGCCAGAGTCCCTAAATGTTAACATTTTGCCACACTTGTGGGCATTTGTGTGTGTGTATAATTTTTTCCTAAACCATCTGAGAGCAAGTTGTGGACATGATGCTCCTTTATTTCTAAATACCACAGTATGTTGTTTTCTGAAAACAAGCAGTTTCCTTATACAACCATAGTACAATTATCAAAATCAGAAAATAAACATTGATACAGTACTATTATCTAATCTATAGAGTTTATCCAAATTTTGCCAATTGTACCACCAATTTCCTTTATAGAAAAAGATGGAAAAAGGGAAAATAGAAAAAAAAATTTTTTTAATCCAGGATCACACTAAATTGCATTTAGTCGTCCTGCCTCTTTAGCCTGTTTTAATCTGGAACACTTTTTCATTCTTTCTTTATCTTTCACGACCTTAACATTGTGGAAGAGTACAAGACATTTATTTTGTAGAATGTACCTCACTTTGAGTTAGTCTGGTGTTGCCTCATGATTAAATTTAGGCCATGCATTTGGGGCAGGAATATCACAGAAGTGAGGCTGTGCCTTTTCAGTGCGTCTTATCAGGAGGCATGTGATGTCAATTTCTCCCATTCCTGGTGATGTTAACTTTGATTACTTGGTTGAGGGGGTGTCTGCCAGGTTTCTACTCGCAAATTGCTACTTTTCCCTTTGTAATTAGTAAGTGTCTGGTGGAGAAGAAATACTTAATTTTTATGTAATCAAAATCATCAGTGTTTTGCAACAATGATTTGTTCTTTTGAGTCCTTCCCTACCACCCATAGGTAACAAGAGATTTTATGCAACATTATTTTTTTATTAATTGTATAGTTTTATTGTTCTTATTTAGGCTTAATCTATCTAGAATTCATCCTTGTGTGTGTTGTTGTATAGGAACATGGTTTTCACCTTTCTGCATATAGTGAACCAGTTTTTCCAACATTATTTACATAACAACATATCCTTTCTTCAGTGATGGTGGTGCCACATTTATTGCATATTATGTTCTCCATATCATATCATATCATATCATATCATATCATATCATATCATATCCATGGGTCAGGTTCTGTATTGGTCTATTTGTTCTTGTACCAGTACCATATCTGGTAGGGTAAGCCCCACTCTTTATTCTTTTTATATATTGACTGCTAATTTTGAAACTTTATTTCTCTGTATAAATACTGAAGTAAGTTTGTTACATTTCAGAAAATCCCCATGGATTTTAATTGAGGTTACACTGAATGTATAGATTAACTGGGGGGAAACTACCATTGTTAGTTATTAAGCCATTCCATCCAAGCCAGTGGAATATCTTTCTAGTTTGGATCATTAATTCATTCTTCAGTTGTTTCCATCTTATTAATCCCATCTATCATATTCTTTATTTTAATTGTTGTTTTCATACCTAAGAGGTCCACAATCACTTATTGAAACCCTTGCGGGGAGCATTTGAAATCTTGCTCCCTGGCATATGTTTGGCTCAAATAAACTCTTATGAAAATTCAGGAAAAAAAATATGAAACCCTTGGGGCCACATGTTTTTCAGAATTTAGAATATTTAAAATGTTAGAAAGTTACAGAGCACAATAACACTCGAATGCAATATTGTATATTATGTCACACCCCCAGTGGGGTCTGGAACAGTATCCTGAAATCAGACACATTCATCCTCCTGCAGGAAAAGAGGAATATTCACAATGAGTGGGATAACTACATATTATATATAGCTTGTGACACTCCAGATTGTGCCACCAAATGAGTATTGTCCTCAAACATTTGTTTTTATAAGTGTTGGGATTTCAGAGTTTTTGTTTGTTTGTTTTTAAATTTGGTTCGCTGATATGACATTTTGATCAGTAGTTCCACTTGGTTATTTGTTTGTTTTTATAATTTTTTTTTGTTTTTTAAGAAGCACGCAGCTCACAGTGGCCCACGCGGAGATCAAACCGGCATCCTTGGTGTTATTAGCACCACGCTCTAACCAACTGAGGTCACCCGCAACCCCAATATAATGTCTTTTTTTTATATATATATGTTGCTGACATCTTCCTTTCTCTCCTTACATATTTATCAAAAAACCTATTCTGAATTCTTGATCGCTCTGTTTGAATATTTCTACTTTAGAAAGCATACGTTGTCTAATTTGTTGTTTTTCACTTGGACCCCCCCACCCCCAGGTGTCTGGTTAGTTTGGCCTGGGAGCTCATATTCCCCTGGGGATATCAGCCATTCTGTCTGGTAAGGGGTAGTGGGAAAGGTCCAAAGGCCCACTCCAGTTCAGTGACTGAGGAGTTCGAGGAAAGTGGAGGGAAAGAGTCCTAGGGCAGAGAACACACAACATCGCAGCTAATTGCTCCCATTTGCTATCACCACCAAGGTGTTGAAACCTTCTAAGCCTTTAGGGAGAAGCAGGAGGCGAGGAGGGAATTGACCTGCCCTGGGGTTTTGGAAAGAAGAAATAATGGAGGAATGACTGACAAGGTGATTCAGTCGCCTTGTGTTCTGGTCAATTCCTCTCCTAGGAGGAAGTTTGTACCACACTGATATTATCTCTAGAGGACTTTGGTAATTGCTTGTTTAAATGAAATGGAGTCATTCCATGCACATCATGCTGCAATTTGCTTTTTGCTTTCATCCGTGTATATGCTATTCTTTTTAATAGCAACACAAAATGCTCCATGATATGGATGTACAATCACTTATTTATTCAATAGCTTTCTTTTGGGTGGACAATAGGTTGTTTCCCTCTTTTTTGTCCCTAAAACCAGGTTTGAATCCTTGACTACATTCCCTTACACACCCGTGTATTTATTGCTGTAGGATATCTTCTCCAATGTATGGTGGAAGGAACAAGAGCATAAGAAATAATGATAACAGTTGTTACTTTTAGAGGTGGAACAGAAGAAAGAAAGGGAGAGTGACTTTTTACTTTCCACTGAACACCCATTAAGATTTTTATCCTAACTATGCATTAATTTTACGATATTAAAAAATAAAACACAGCAATGTGACTATACTTAATGCCAAAGAACGGTGTACTTAAAAACAGTTAAGGTGTGAGGACGGAAAAGGGGCCATAGGTTAAACCTGACAAGGTCTGGAGACTGAAAATAACCATATAGAATGGCGGGTGTGAACATAAAAATTCCTAACAAAGGTGGGCCATGGCAGGAAGTCACACCGTTGGCCTTTAGCTTCCTTGACAAAGGTCAGTCTTTGCCTTAAGTGAGCCTATCTGTCATCTTTTTGCATCTAAGATAACATACCCTTGAAATGTCACAGCAATCCCTTTTTTCTGACCCCCCCCTCAGGGGACACAACCCACTGCACCAGAGCAGGCAACTACAAAATCTCTCATTGTTATCTTGTTCCCCAAATACCATCTCTAACGTGGTGTAAAATGCTATTAACTATCCTGTACCCACCAATGTAAAAGAAGTGTGTGTCTCTCCATTTTGCTTTTTATCCAATCCCAGAGATTTCCCCACTTTGCTTTCTCCCACCCTCTTAAACTACAACCAATGGATTTCATGATGTAACCCTCCTCCTTTGATTCTAATGTACAAAACACGTTGCCAACCTGCCATTTTCCAAAGCATTGTCTCAATCAATTGAGACATTGCTTCCCTGCCATTGTCGTCAGTTTGGCTCAAATAAACTCTTACAAGCTTTTTCTTAGGCTGGATGTTTTTTTCGTCTATAGGCGGTAAATTTCATGTATACTTTAAGGCAATTTAAAAAATAAAGATATAATTAAATAAATAAAAAACCCTGTGTGATCACATCATTCCCTCGCTTAAAACCCCTCTAATGACTTTCCACTAGTTTTCAAGTAAATTTGAAAATCCTTAAGAAGGCTCTAACGCCCTAAATAATCTAGTAACTACACAAAACTTTCCTTTATTCCTTGCACCGCTCCACGCTTTCTCCTAACTCACGGCGTCTGCATACACAGTTCCATCTGCTAGACAGTGTCTCCTCGTCACCTGCCTAGCTAATTCTTACTCCTTCAAGTTTCAATGTTCAGAATAGTATCTCTGGCCCTTCCCCCAAGACTAGGTCACATTCCTTTATCATGATAATTGCATAGAAAAATGTAATTTCTTGTAGCTATTGTCATAATTACAGCTTAAAAATCTAGAACAAAATATGAATAACAAAAGAGATCTAAATAAATGAAGAAACAGGCCGTATTCGTGGATTGGAAGATTCACCATAGTAAAGATGTCAATTGTCCCCAAACTGATATACAGGTTTTTTTTTTCTTGGTTTTTTTTTATTGGGGAACAGTGTGTTTTTCCAGGACCCATCAGCTCCAAGTCAAGCCGTTGTTTTCACTCTGGTTTGGAGGGCACAGCTCACTGGCCCATGTGGGAATCGAACCGGCAAGGTTGTGTTATGAGCACTGCGCTCTAACCAACTGAGCCAACCAGCAGCCCTGATATACAGGTTTAGTGTAATTCCTATCAATATCCCAGCAAGATTTTTTTATAGATATAGACAAGATTATTCTATAATTTATGTGGAAAGGCAAAGGAACTAGAATAACTAAAACAATTTTGAAAATAAGAATAAAGTGGGAGGAATCAATCTACACAATTTCATGACTTATTATATGTCTTATATGTCTACAGTAATCAAGGCTATTTGGTACAGGCAGAGGGACAGACACACAAACCAATGGAACAGAACAGAGTACTCAGAAACAGCCCTGCCCAAATATAGCCAACTGATTTTTGACAGGGGTGCAAAAGCAATTCAATGGAGGAAGGATAGTCTTTTCAACAAATGGTGCTGGAGCAATTAGCTATCCATAGACGAAAAGAACAAAAATGAAAACA
Organism: Rhinolophus sinicus; assembly: GCF_057876585.1. Classification (NCBI taxonomy): domain Eukaryota; kingdom Metazoa; phylum Chordata; class Mammalia; order Chiroptera; family Rhinolophidae; genus Rhinolophus; species Rhinolophus sinicus. Next base: position 48,245,583 of record NC_142517.1, read on the forward strand.
CAACCTTGACCTAAGTCTCAATACCTTACATGTATGTAAAAAATTATTTCAAATAAATCAAAGAATTAAATGTAAAACTATAAAACTTTTATAAACTAATATATGAGAAAATCTTCAGGACCTAAGACTTAGTGAAGAGTTCTTAAAATGACACCAAAAGTATAAAGTATAAGTATAAACTGAGGTTTTGATTTCTATTGGCAAGATATAGAAAAACTGGAACCCTTGTATGCTGCTGGTAGGAATATAAAATTATTCAGCTGGTATGGAAAACCTCAATAAGTTAAACATAGAATTACCATATGACCTAGCAAATCCACTCCTGGGTATGTACCCAAAATAATTGAAAATAGATGTTGAAACAAAAATTTGTACATGAAGGCTCATAGCAGCACTATTCACAATAGACAAAAGGTGAAAAAACCTCAAATGTTCATAAACTAATGAATGGATAACAAAAGTAGTCTATCCATACAATGGCATATTATTCTGCCATAAAAAGGAAAAAAGTACTGACACATGCTACAACATGGATGAACCTTGAAAACATTATGCTAACTGAAAGAAGCCAGACACAAAAGGCCACATGTTGTATTATTTCATGTGTATGAAATATGCAGAATAGGGAAGTCTATAGAGACAAAAAGCACATTAGTCTATAGAGACAAAAAGCTTATTAGTTTCCAAGGACTGAGAGAATGGGGGAATGGAAAGTGACTTTTAAATGGTTATCGGTTTCCTTTTTTTTTTCTTTTTTTTGGGGGCGGGGAGGGGAAGAGGACTGTATTGGGGAACAGTGTGTTCTTCCAGGACTTTTTTCCAAGTCAAGTTGTTGTCCTTTCAATCTCAGTTGTGGTGCTGTTCAGCTTCAAGTTGTTGTCCTTTCAGTCTTAGTTGTGGAGGGCGCAGCTCAGCTCCAGGTCCAGTTGCCGTTTTCTAGTTGCAGGGGGCACAGCCCACCATCCCTTGCAGGACTCGAGGAGTTGAACCAGCAACCTTGTGGTTGAGAGCCCACTGGCCCATGTGGGAATCGAACCGGCAGCCTAACGAGCATGGAGCTCTAACCCCCTGAGCCACCGGGCCGGCCCTGGTTATGGGTTTCTTTTTGGGGTGATGAAAATGTTCTAGAACTAGGTAGTAGTGATGGTTGCACAACATTGTGAATGTACTATATAACAAAAGGTAAATTGTATTTATCTGTATTTTGCCACAATAAAAAATGGTGAATTTTATTGTATATAAATTATGTCAATAATTCTGACATAAAATATTAATTGGGACATTAATGGATGCTAAAACTTGTAGGTGAGATTTTGATGAAGATTGGAATAGTTATATAGACTCAAACTATCTCCCCACAAAAGTACTTATTTAACTACAAAAAAGAAAAATAGTAGCATCATAGTGGAAAAACCTGGCAACCCTATCTGTGATAGTTCATTTCCTATGTCAACTTGGAGGGTAGTTTTGGATGAGATTAACATTTAAACTGGTGAACTGTAATTAAGTAGAATGTTCTCTATAATGTAGGTGGGCCTCATTTAATCAGTTGAGGCCTGACTGGAATTAAAAAATCAGCCTCTCCAGCAAGGGGGTTCTCTAGCAGACTTCCTTCGGATTTCATCTGTACCATGGACTCTCCTGGGTCTCCAGCCTGCTAGCCCACACTGCGAATTTGAACTTGCCGGCCTCCATAACTGGGTGAGCCAATTCCTTGTAATAAATAAATAACATAAAGACACACACACACACACACACACACACATAATCTATTGGCTTTGTTTTTCTGGAGAACCCTAATACACTACCTTAATCCACTAATCAAAGTTAACATCACCAGAAATAGTAACTGCCATGGATATCCTGATGTGATATAGTGAGAAGGATATATCACTTATGTGATATGTGCCAAGTGAATATTCTGAATCTAATTATGAGGAAACAACAGACAAACCCAAATTAAGGGACATTCTACAGAACAACTGGCCAGTGTTCTTCGAAAATGCTAGTATTATGAAAGACAAAAAGAATGAGAACCTATTTCTGATACAAGAAAACTATAAAGAGAACTCTCAACTAAATGTAATGTATGATCCTGGGTTGGATGGGGGAGGGAAGATATCTATGAAGAACATTTTGGCAATGATTAAGAAAATTGGAATATTGACTGTAGTTTAGATAATAGCATTGCTTCAATGTTAAGTTTCCAGAATTTGACAACTATTCTGTGGCTATGTATCAATCTTGTTCTTAAGAAATACACACTGAAGTATTTATGGGTAAAGACGCATAATGTGTACAACCTATTTTCAAATGGTTCCCCCAAAATGCTATTCTTGCAACTTTTGCTAAGCCTTGAAATTATTTCCAAATAAGTTTAAAAATTTATTGTATAATTGTTGACTGTACCCCGACCACCACAACCAGGTTAAGTGCCCCTCCTGAAAGCTCCCTGTAAAAAGCTTTAATAATATCCAGTATATCTCTGTAACGCAGTACTCATCTTAATCTACTGTAACTATGTGTCTGCTTTTTTCACTAAAGTATGAGCCTTGCAAGACAGATGCTATGCCTTTTTAACTCCATACCGCCCACCCCTTCCCCTAAGCCTGGCATATAGCAGAGCACCCAAACTCATGCCATTCTTTAGCCCCGCTTAGGATCTCCTTGGCCTCCTGGAACTTGATTTGGGGCTCTGTGGAGATGAGCTGTCTCTTCCTGTCCTCAGCTGCCTGCCATGCTGCAGCCCTACTACCAGAATGCCTCCCGGCTGGGCCTCAGAGACCTCTTGTTGAGCTGGAGCTGCAGACTTTTCTCTCCCTCTACCTGCCTCAGCTAAGATAGCCTTTCCAGCAGAATCTCAGGGCTGGTCCAGCTTCCCAGCAAAGCTTGGCTTCTAACAGTGTGTCGTCTAGTCTTTGACAGGAATTCCATCTTCCCGGGACACTGTTGTACATCCAAGCTCTCCTCAGGACGAAGACAAGGACCTCTTTTTTCATTTACATGTATTTGAGGCCCCTTAATGACTGCTCCCTGTAACATCTTATTCCGCCTAAGGGCCAGGTGTAGCTCTTGGTTCATTTGCAGAAGGGGCAGAGCACAAAACACCATGGGGAAGTGGCCACTGTCTGGACTTCCATGGAGCCCTCCGGATCTGGCCTCCTGCCTGGAGACCTGGAGCACCCGGAGGAGCCATCCGCCCACTCACTATCTACTGTTTCTCCCCAAGCCTGTACCAGGATGTTCAACCAGAATGAGGCTGGGGGAAGGTTCAACAGAGAAAGGAGGAAAGGTGTCAATGGAACCATGGCTCAGATAGTGTGGAAAGGGGTAGAACCCAACTGGAGCTCCCTGTAGGCTGGACCATTGTAATGGTGTCTATGCTTTCTGTAGTATCTTTGTGCATTTCCACCCATGAAGTTCCTTGGGGAAAGGCCAAGCTAAGGCTACCATGGTAAGTGGTTTGAGCAAGAGAAAGGATTGTGGTTGAGGGCTCAGGTGCTAAAGGAGGCAGGGAATTCCCCTGGGCCAGTATGATGCTGGTGACTGGAATCAGGCCAGAGTAAGTGGGGGGAGGTGAGAACCTAAGTCTGGCTTGAGAGCCCACTCCCAACTTGCTGCATCCCCTCAGCTCTCCTCAAGCTCATTTTGCACAATCTGAGTGTGGCCTCTGCAAGAAAACTTGCATAGGTGACCCCCGCCCCAACATGGTCACTTCCCCAGGGCTCCCAGACTCTCCCTCAGGGCTCAGGGGGAGAGGTTTTAGACTTCTCTAATCTTTTGCAGCATAGCATTGTCAAGCCGCATAAAAATTCTGCCAATATCAAGGGACCTGTTTACAGGCAGAGCTGTTTTCTCCTAGGGGTGCTGCAGTGATGAGATGGGGTGGGGGGTTCACTGCTAAGATGAGGGTTAGCCACGAGAAGGTTCTGCAGGCTGGAAGGCCTCACTTCGGAGGTGGTGGACAACTGAAGTACAGGGAGTCAAAGTCTGAGGGGTTGATCCTCCCCACTCCCAGAAAAAGTGGGGAGATGGCACTGCAGGGATAAGGCTGGCTGCTCGTGGTGAGCGGAAGTCGCTGCCGTGAAGGGGAGCCCTGCTTGGAGTGAGTGGTCATGGAAGTGATCACACAGCTGAAGATACCTGCAGTGATGGGGAAGGTTTCTGCAGTGAGAAGGAGCACTTTGCAAAGGAAGGGGACTGGCTTCTTGAGGCGTGGGGTGTCCAACGGTGATAGGGCGCTGGGGTTCGCTGCAGTGATGTGGAAGGGTCACTGCAGTGATGGGAAGCCTAGCCAGGCCTGGGGTGCGGGGTGGTGATAGTGGGAAATTTTGGGTCGCTGCAGTGCTGGGGGGCTGCAGACAGAGCAGCTCTGCTACTTGTGCAGGACGCCTCACTTCCTGAAGGACAAAAAGGGTGGGGCCTCGGAAGCTTCGGTCCCGCATTGATGGGGGGCTGTGCGGCGGCAGAGACGCGGTCCCTGCACTGCGGTGCCCTGTCTGGCTGCAGGGGCCAGGACTGGCGTGGAGGCGGTACCGCGCCCGAAGTGGGAGGGGGCTGGGAGAGTGGGGCGCCTTAGTCCCGCCGCATCGGCGGGCGGGGCCGAAGCGGGCCAGAGGGGCGGCCTTTCAGAACGGGGGTGGGACTCGCAGCCGCAGGGCCGACGCCCCTGCGTGGACTCAGAGCGCTCACAGCCGGAGTCCTGAGTGGGCGCCCTGCAGGTGCCGCAACTGAGTGCTGCCCCGGGCGCAGAGGCGGCATCACACACCGTGGTCCCGTCGTGGCGCCCAGAACTCCGCAGAGGAGGCGACGGTGAGGCTGGGGCTGCCCGCGGGGAGGGAACAATCCCTAGATCCAGCCAGCAGCATCGCCTGACAGCTCGGCTTTGTGGGGCGGCGGCGGCGGCTGCAGCGGTCCCCCACTCCCAAATGAGCTCTGCCAGGGTAGGGAGAGGTACCCTGGACGGATCTCACGGACTCCCCCTACCCCAACAATTCTCCCTGTCTTGTCTCCAAAAGACCCCCTCCTTTCGCTTCTCTATCTCGTTCTTCCCAACCCAACCCCCTCCACTCCGGCCTGCAGCCAGTCTCAGGGCCCGGGTCAGATGAGGCGCGGGAGAAAGATGCAGCCCTTTGGCTCCCCATCCCACCCCACCCCTGCTGTTCCTTGCTGGGCTAGGGGCACCCAGGAGGACGCTGGCCCTTTAAACCCTTGCTCCCCACCCAGAGCATCTTCCATCTCTCCACCCGCGCTACCTCCGACAGCTGGGAGCCGCGGGGAGCCCCGGGGGGCCGACAGGTACGGGGGTGGCGGTGAGGCCCGGGAGCGGGTGATGGAACAGCTGTGACACTCCGCCCCCACCCCCCGCGCGCGCCCGTCTTGGAGCCGGCAGCGGGACTGCTGGGCGCCCCGAGCGCCAGTTAATCATTAACCCTCCTCTTCCCGGGTCCCCGCGCTGCCGGGAGCTGAGCGCCGCCCTGGCTTCCCAGGTAACGGGAGAGGATGCAGGTCTCGCCATCCCCCCCACCTTCCCTGCTTTCTTCCCTCCTTCCCCTCGCCGCCAGTCCGCGCGGCCTGAACCTGGGATCAGCCTTGCGCCCCCTGCAGGTCCGGTCCTCCAGCCAGAGTTAGATTCTCCCAGTGGGCTTTCCCCAGAGTAGGTGGGCTGCCCTGGGCTCAACCTGCGCAGCCTTTCATCGACCACCCTCCCCTAGGGCACCATGCCCGGCCTGTATTGCCCCTCCAGCTGGACGCCGCTGACCCTCACGGACTCTTGGGTTCGGGCCTGCGCCAACGGACCGTGCCTCAGCCTGCGGGCCCGGCTCACCTACCACAACCCGCAGCCACAGCCGGTGGACGGTGAGGCCTGGCAGGGGCGCGAGGTGGTAGGGAGTGGGTGCCGACGAGGTCCGACACCGTGGCCTGTGCCCTCTGCCCCAGGCGTGTTTGTGTACCCGCTGGCCGAGGCCGAAGTGGTATCGGGCTTCCAGGCGGAGGCGGCGGGTCGGCGCGTCTCCTTCCAGCTGCAGAGCCGGCGCCGCTCGCAGGCGGCTTGCTGCCGCGCGCTAGGTCCCGGGTTGGGGGCTTCGACGCCCCGCCGCTGTGCGCAGGGTGAGTCCAGGACGCCTCCCCACCACACCACCACCGCAAAACCAGCCGCACTCTGGTTCCTGTGTCTCGCCCCTCCTCCCTCCAGTCACTGATTTTTTTTTTTTTCATTCATTGATTCATCCCTTTATTCAACAGTTGTGAACTAGGCACCTGACGTGCACGCCAGGTGCTGGGGGACTGTGACTGAGGCCTGACCCGAGGTTTTCAGCCAGGGAGGCAGACACAGCAGGCAGGCAGTCACACGTCTGTTTTCCCCTTTGGAGCATTAGCTCCTGAGCCTGGAACATGGTTTTGGTCACCTCCAGGTCCCAGCCTCACACTACAAAGGGGCTCAGTGAGTGCTGGGTGAGGATGAATCCCACCCCTGTGCTAGGTCTTGTGGCTTGTACTTCTTTCTTTCATTTATTTATTTGTACATTCATTTGATTCCTGCACATGGGATTTACCATGGAGGTGAGAAGAGGAACAGAATCCAGCTGTGTCGAGAGTTGGCATAAGCCCAGTAGGTAGTTAAAGGCCAGAGTGAGGAATGTTCCAGAAGGAAGTTGAGCCAGCATTTGACTGAAAGAAAGGGTAGGATGTGGTGAAGTGGTGAGGAGGTGAAAGACACCCCAGGCAGAGACAATGGTGTAAGCGAAGGTTTGGAAGTAAATTGTACTTGATGACGGTAATAAAATACTTTATTTTTATAGTGATTTACATTTGACAAAGCCCAGTCACTGGTATTACCTCATTTGAATCCAGAGAGGGATGTAATGCAAGTATTGTTCTCCTTTCCTCTTTTATAGGTGATGAAAATAACAGCAGTGGTCTCTTAGGTGTTGGATGCTTTGCATATATTATCTCATTTATTCCTCACCATGACTTTTGAGATATTGTCATTATGACCCCCATTTTATGGATGAGGAAACTGAGGTTCCTCAAAACAAGAGAGTTACCAAAGGACAGAGTTAGAAGCTATGGCGCCAAGACTCAAACTGTGCTCTTGCCATTGTAGCAGGCTATCCCCAAGCCTCAGCTGGCTGAGGAGGAAGCCCTTTTCTTTCTTCTTACCTTCCTTCTTTCCTTCCATCTTTTTCTTGCCTTCATTTATTCAGCAAGTATTTCTCAAAAGAATGGATAAGTGATTATCCACTCTTTATTGTGAGAAAGTGAGGTAAAGTAGGGCTGTTAAAGTACGCTGGAGCCAGACCATGTAGGGCCTTGACTGCCACTGTACACATCTGGCCATTTTTCCTTTAACAGCAGTGGTGACCCCCACAACTCCATCCGTTCCCAGTTAAACCTGTGATCTAAGTAAAATGGTGTGCTTGTTACGCAAATGCAGCTTTGTGGTCTCTAGTCAGCGTCCCAGCAGATTACTGCTCCTAAACTCCTCTTGGGTAGAAAATTCTAGAGCCACTCCTCGTAGGCAATGGGGAACCCCTAACTATTCATGAGCAGGGAATTTGTGAGCAGGGGTTGCCCAGGCTTTGGGAGATGTCAGTCCACAAGGGAAGGTCCTTTACAAAGATGACACCCAAGGATTGACTGGATAGGTGCAGACAGGGAAAGAGGAGCAGAGGGTATGGGTCCAGGGTTTTGGGGTGGTATGGACATGCCCTGTTTTCCTAAACCCTCCATTAGCAGTGTTGTCACTGCTCCCTTTCCTGATGACAGCCAGGTCCTTTCACCATCTGCTTCTCTTCCTACTGTCATTTATCTCCTATCCCATTCTGTGTCATCGTTTGTCTCTCCAACCACACAAAGTCCCCCTTGTCAAGACTCCCCTGACTTGATGCCTGCCCCCACCCCATTTTCCCTATCTCTTCTGCTTCCAGCCCCGTCTGACCCCTTTTCTCACTCATCGTAGGTCATCTTGTCTTGGATCTGGCCCAGGCCCGGTCCACACTCGTGCTGCCCACCGGCCTCATCGCCGCGGCCGGCACCATGACAGTGACCCTGTGCAGCAGCCAGGAGCTGCCCTCAAGGCCTGATGGGGTGCTGCGCGTGGCTCTGCCCTCGGTGCTCACCCCACTGGCCCCGTCAGGTCCACCAGGCCCCCCCAGATCTCCGGGGCTCTGTGACGACAGGTTGGGCCTATGGTGATTCTCTTCGTCCCTCCCTCGGCTTCTCTGGGTCTAGTGCGGGTGAGGGGGCTTTGGCAGGGTTCCCAGGGGATGGGCAGGGTGGAGAAAGGCTGGAGCCAGTCAGCCAGAGGGGCTAGGGCCCTTGGTAGTGGCCCGGTGACTCTCCTCATGCTCCCTTCCAGCCCTACCAGCTGCTTCGGGGTGGGCAGCCCTCAGGAGGAAGGGTTGGCCTGGGAGGAGCCAGCTGCTCCTCCGGATGTGTTCTTAGGCCCTGCCCGCTGCCCTGCCCCATACACCTTCTCCTTCGAGATGCTGGTGACTGGGCCATGCCTGCTGGCAGGTGGGTGCCCCGCCCAGTATAGCTGACTGGGAAATAATTCAGGGCTGGGGGTGGGAGGAGCACAAGATGAAAAGAAGACAGGGGCCTAAGACTTAGGAACCTCCCATCTCACAGTAGGAGCGTCCTCCAGCTGCTTCTACATAATACACGCCCCTAGGTTTGTCAGTGTCATTTATTTATGTCCCACTCTACTTACCAGTGGGAGGAGAGAGGCTTATAATGAGACCGGTCCAGGTGATGAAATGGTGTTTCCTTGTGCAAGAGGTGGGGAATGATGCTAAATCAGTAATTGGTGGATGTATAACTCTTTGACCAGCCAGGAACAGAGCTGGGAATCTGCCTTCCAGCCCATGGAAGCAGGCCAACCCCCCCCTTTTCCATTCAACCTTATAGATCAGGCTCTGAGAACAGAGCTAAATCAGTTATGATCCTTGCCCCCCACCTCCACCCCACCCCCATATACTGTGATTTGGGAAGGTGATGTTTATGCTCTTCGTACTGACTTGGGGGTGCGGAGATCATCACCCTTCCTTGCGTCTATGTCCCTCAGGCCTGGAGAGCCCCTCTCATGCTCTGCGGGCAGACGCGCCCCCTCACGCCAGCTCTGCAGCCACCATCTGTGTCACCCTGGCCGAGGGTCACCCCTGCGACAGGGCCTTGGAGATCCTGCTGCACCCTAGTGGTGAGAGACTGGGGAGCACAGTGGGCCAGCTCTGACCTGCTTCAGGACCACCTGGGTAGCATTGTTTTCAAGCATAGATTTCTGGACCCCAAGCCAGGTGGACAAGTCATCTGTGAGGGTGGGCCCGGTGGTACAGGGAGGTCAGACCTGCAAGGTCTTCCCGGAACAGTGGGGTTGGATAGTTGGGGTCCAGAGACGGGGATTTCCCTGACAGCTGTGTCCCCTCCTCCCCAGAGCCCCACCAGCCGCACCTAATGCTGGAGGCTGGCAGCCTGAGCTCAGCAGAATATGAGGCCCGGATTAGGGCCCGCCGGGATTTCCAGAGGCTACAGCGAAGGGACAGTGATGGGGACCGGCAGGTATAGCTGCCTGGGGACATGACCGGGTCCCTGGCCTGACTGCTGGCTGCATTTGTGTGTGAGGAACAGGCGAGCAGACTCACGTTGGGACGGGTGAGGTGCCTCTGGTCCCAGTAAGACCTCTCAATGGTGCCACCACCATCTGAGAGGGCTGGTGCGTATTGTCACAGGAGGGCCCACGTACAGCTCCCTGGGATGTGTCTTAGAGAATGGGGGCTAAGTCTGACACAGGCAGAGGACAGTGACCTGCCTCTACTCTCGCCTTTATTCAAATGACTGCAAAAATGCCTCTTCTGGGTGAAGTAGATAGAAAAAGTGTCCAGGGCTGGTTCCTGCTGCCAGTCAGGTTGGTGTTACACGAAGACTGGCCCAGAATGACTCTGGGATCCCATGTTCAGGTGTGGTTCCTGCAGCGACGCTTCCACAAGGACATCCTGCTGAACCCAGTGCTGGTGCTAAGCTTCTGCCCGGACCTGAGTTCCAAGCCTGGACACCTGGGCACAGCGACCCGGGAGTTCCTTTTCCTGTTGGATGGCAGCAGTGTAGCACACAAGGCCTGTGGGGGCACAGTGTGGGCAGGACCAGGGGATGGGTGGGGCAGCGGTCTGAGGTGGGCTGCAGCGTGCGCACACACACATTCTTTCTCATACTCACACAGACACGTCTCTCCCAGATTCCAAGAGCCTCTCTCATACATAAAGTTATATTAAGTCACACCTAATCCAAACCCAAGTACCATATATACTTCCAGAGTAATATGCACAAATGTCTCTCATACACACTCAGAATCTCGCTACAGCCCCAGGTTCTCACTCACAGAGTTTCTCACACACAGTCTCTCACACACACCACACACACACACACACACACACACACACACACACACACACGGCTTCTCCTAGATTACTTGATCCAGACCTTCATTTTACACATGGCCTGGAGAAGGCAGGCAATCGATCTGCTGTTCCTTCCTCTGTACCAAGGCCCATAGGCCTGCCTCACGCTGCCCTCCCTGCTCTCCCTAGGACGCCATTGTTTTGGCAGTGAAGTCACTCCCGTCCCAGACGCTCATCAACGTGGCGATAGTTGGCACATCAGTGCAGCCCTTCTTCCCTGCGAGCCGGCTTTGCAGTGATGTGAGTGTGGCCCAGGGACGTGAAGGTCTAGTGGAGATATTGTAGCCCAGCGTGGCCCAGCCTGTTCCTTTTCTCTCCAGGACACTGTGCAGTTGATCTGTGAGAATGTCGAGACTCTGCAGGCTGCGGGCGGTCCCCCAGATGTGCTGGCTGCGCTGGACTGGGCCATGAGGCAGCCCCAGCACAGGGCCCACCCTCGGCAGCTGTTCCTGCTCACTGCTGCCTCACCCATGGCTGCCACGACCCACCAAACTCTGGAGCTGATGAGGTGGCACAGGGGGGCAGCCAGGTATGGGGTGTGGAGAGACTGGTGTCTGAGATTGACCCCCCCCCCTCCAAGAGGCTTCTTCTGAAGGTCACAGCTGCTTCCCTTCCTTCATCAGGTGCTTCTCCTTTGGGCTAGGGCCTGCCTGCCACCAGCTGCTCCAGGGTCTGTCTGCCCTCAGCAGGGGCCAGGCCTACTTCCTGAGGCCTGGGGAGAGGCTGCAGCCCATGGTGAGCTTGAGCCCAGGCCTGTTTTCCATCCCTGGAAGTCCTCCCAAGTTACAGTCTGAAACAGAACCCAATTAAGTCATGGGGTCTCCTGGCACCCAGACCAAGACTTCTCCCCCATTTCAATCCCTACTCTCCCTTGAGAAGCCAAATGGGAGGAGCTGCTGGTGCTGCTGTGGGGTGCTTCAGGAGGCTAAAGTGGGGGGGGCACAGCTCTGATCACCCCCCAGTTGTGTCCTGGTACTGAGTCATAGCTCTGATAAATTGTGCCTCATCCATGTGGCACAGCTCAGGCTAGGAGACAGACCAAGCCCTGAGGACTGAACACTCAGTCCCCTCGCTTTTTGCTATCCCCACTCCTTCGCCTGACCCAGCCTTTTCCTGCTCCCCTCAGCCAGAGGCTGGGCAGATGGCATCAGGGGAAGAGCAGTCTTCCCACTCTGAGCTGTGTGACACCTCTTTCTCTCCTATGGCCTCTCTCTGATCGTTCCTCACAGCTGGTACAGGCTCTGCGGAAGGCACTGGAGCCCGCTTTGAGTGACATCTCTGTGGACTGGTTTGTGCCTGATGCAGTGGAGGCACTGCTGACCCCCCGGGAGATCCCAGCACTCTACCCTGGGGACCAGCTGCTGGGTTACTGCTCACTCTTCAGGGTGGATGGCTTCCGGTCCCGCCCCCCTGGGGTAGGCCTGGGCTGGGGTTTGGGAGGTGGGCCTGGAATAGCTGAAGCCCCAGAATCTCTTCCAAACCCTTCTTTCATTTCCTGTGCTAAACTCTCCTGCTACCCCCAAGCCTCCTCAGAGACCACACTGGGCCACCCAGGGTGACTGCAGCTTGCCCCATCATGAGGTCTTCTACTGAGTTGTTCTGTAGTGTGTTGCCCTTGGCTTTTGCCAAAGTGCACTAAAGTACAAAGACACAGAAAATAGCTCCAGCATTTGCTGTGAGCTTTTGTCAAAACTTGCTCATTATTTCACACAGTGCCCTACAAAAAGCACTATCCAATTATTTCCTGAAACATTCAGGAACAGAGGGAGCAGAGTCTAGATGAAATCTCAGATCCCAGTTCTGCCATATACTAGCCGTTTGATTCTGGGCGAGTCAAACTTAACTTCTCCGAGCCCATTTCCTCATACTGATTTTTTTCACAGGGTTGTAATTAGAGGTCATAATGTATATGCTCCTGGTAGGATACTTGACACATAGTAGGAGTCTGAGAAATGAGAGTTGTTTTTATTATGAAAAGCTTTCTTTCTCCAGAAGAACTAAGCATGCTTCCTCCTTTTTGATCACGAGAGCTCTCTCTATAATGGACTATTTGCCTTGTTGCCTGGTTGCCAGGAAGCTCAGGGCCAAACCTGAAGCTCAGCTGCACTAGCTCTATTAACCCTACAGTTAGCATGGGTGCTTCCTCTTTACTTAGTACTGGGCTTTCATTTCTGGTTTATTAACTTTATTGCCTCTTGCAGTTAGCCATCTTAAATCCTGTTGGGAAAGAGGTAGCATATAACTACAATCAGGTTTCCCCCCCAGTGACTATCCCTCTCTAGGGCCAAGAGCCTGGCTGGCAGAGCTTGGGTGGCTCTGTGTTCCCATCCCCAGAGGAGGTGCCATCTGCCACCAGCCCTGGCACTGAGCCCACTGGCACCTCAGAGCCACTGGGAACAGGCACTGTGACAGGAGAGCTGTCCAACCCCTGGGCTGCGGGGGACTCAGAGCGGAGTAAGTGTTGTGTGCATGTGTGTGTCTGTGCCGGAGGAGGAATGGGCAGTGGGAGAAGCCAGGCCTGGGGTCCATTCTCCTCCCTCCATCAGGTACGGATGCTCTGACTGACCCCGTCACAGACCCTGGACCCAACCCCTCTTCCGACACAGCCATATGGCGCCGCATCTTCCAGTCCTCGTATATCCGGGAGCAGTATGTGCTCACCCACTGCTCTGCCAGCCCTGAGCCAGGCCCAGGCTCCACAGGCAGCAGTGAGTCCCCCGGCTCCCAGGGCCCTGGCTCCCCTGAAGGCAGTGCTCCCCTGGATCCCCCTTCTCAGCAAGGCTGCCGAAGCCTGGCTTGGGGAGAACCTGCAGGCTCCCGGTCCTGCCCGCTGCCTCCACCCCCACTGGCTCCAGTCAAGGTGAGATTCAGTCCACATCCGTTTACCATGTATCCAGCAAACATTTGCTGACCATCTGCTGTCTGCCACACATTGTGCAGTGGTTACTATTCGCTCTAGCTGAAGAGCGAGATGGAGAAATGCATAATGAAGATGCCACCCGACATTCAGTGATGAGCACAGGGCATGGTGTTATGGGGGCTCAGAGTCAAAGTGACTAACCCTGTCTGAGGGTGTCAGGAAAGCCAGGGCCCTACCTGGAAGAATAAGGAGAAGTGAGCCAGGCAAAGGGGGAGACTACATGAACAAAACAGACAAGCAACAACCTTAAGTGAGAAATAGGGTGTGGAGAGAAACGCCTCTAGGAAGGAGACCAGAAGCCCTAAGGAGCCTAGCCTTTCTTCTAAGGGTGGTGAGCAGCCATTTAGGGTTTCAGACAAAATGTCATGTGACCAGTGTGTGTGTGTGTGTGTGCGTGTGTGTGCGTGCGTGTGTGTGATGGCCAGGAGCTCTACATTCCTTGACCAGTGGACCCCACTTGTCTCATGCAGCCTGGGGCCTTAAGTGCTGAGGTGCTGGGCCGTCAACGCAGAGCAGCTCTGGCTGGCCGAAGCCTCTCATCACCCCCAGGCCAGGTGAACCCAGTCCATGGCCGCCCCCGGCACCCCTCTTTGGGTGCAGCACCAGATGGGTCAGGCCCTGAGCCAGGGCAGCAGCTGGGACCAGGCCTGGATGACTCAGGTAAAGGTTGGATAGGGAGCTGGATTCTGACACCAAGCAGGCCTTGCGGAGGTGGGGCCCGGGGCACCACACTTGCCCTGTCCTGCCATTGTCTCCTCAGGAAACCTGCTCTCCCCAGCCCCCATGGACTGGGACATGTTGATGGAACCACCCTTCTTGTTCACGGCTGTGCCCCCCGACAGGGAATTGGGCTCCCCAGCAATGCCGCTACCTCCCCAGCCTCCACGCTGCCATGTGGTGATCCGGGCCCTTTGTGGGGAGCAGCCTGTGTGCTGGGAGGTGGGTGTTGGGCTAGAGACACTATGGGGGTCTGGGAATGATGGCTCCCTGCCTGCATCACCCCCTGAAAGAGAAGGTGCTTGGGACCAAGCCCTCCATCGGCTGACAGCAGCCTCTGTGGTCCGCGACAATGAGCAGCTGGCTCTCCGAGGAGGCGCTGAGACCATGGCTGACTGGGGTAAGTCGCTGGTGGGCCCGCTCAGCGCCCATGGAGCCTGAATGGGGCAATGGCAGAGGGGGGTGTGCTGGGTCACTCTGTACCGCACGTAGTCACAATTTTAGGTGGTTCACCCACATTGACAATAAAAAAAATATTAAGCAGGGCAATGGGGAAAAGAGGGATAATAAAATGAAAGGGGTAATGAGGTTTTATTAAAGATGCACAGCACAGGTTATGTGCCGTTGCAAACATGGGACCCAAAATTGGCACGCTTCTTAGCCGCCGACAGGAAAATGTGATCTTGTAATGATGCACAATGCCCATAACATTTTTAAAAGTCTATTTTAATAGAAGACTATTAAAATCAAATACAGCTAAAATTTCAGTTCATCAGTTGCACTGGCCACACTTCAAGTGCTTACTAGTCACATGTGACTAGTGGCTACTGTATTGGATCCTGCAGATCCATAAAGCATTTCCGTCATCACAGAAAGTTGTATTGGCTGTGCTGAAGTGAGTGGATGGAACAGGCACCAGTCATGGTTCCTTCATGGTGTCCAGAATGTTGAATTTCTGGGTGGCTAGGGGGCCTAGCCTTGCTATGAGTTGAGGGGTTCTGCCTAACCACTTCTTGTCAAAGTTGGGGAGTCTGAGCTAGTCCTGACCCTGAGAAAGACTCCATTCTGTTCAAAAGTGGACAGAGGGAGAAGCTATGGGGAACACTGAGATTTTTTTCTAGGAAGCTCTCTAGAGGGTGGGCGATGGGAGTGCACCCCCTCCTGTTCAGCATACTGCTCCATGGTTGTACAGGCCATGCCCGCAGGTCCTGGCTGCGAGCCATTCAGACAAGCAAGGTCAGCTCTGCCCCCTCCTGCTTCACCTGCCCTGTAGCTGTGGACGCTACCACTAGGGAGGTCCTGCCCACAGCCCTGCAGGTGCGGAGCTCAGGTAGGGTCCCTCCCTGATCACCTCTCAGGTGCTGGCCCTCACCTTACTGGCCACCCTCTTGTACAAACCATCTTCTGTGCCCCTGCAGAACCAGCCGAGTCCCCAGGTACCCCTTCTGCTTCTCGGGGCCATCTAGATGCAGCTCCTCTGACCACAGTTGCCCACTCTAAAGGTAACACTCAAATTGGGGGAAGTGGCAAGGAGCAACTGAGCTTAGCGACCACCACTGGCACTGACTAGCTCCATTGCAGGACTTCAGGGAGGCTCCCTGGCAGGCAGCTCGGACGCAGACCAAAATGGCAACTGCAAGTCTGCTTTGTGGGACCCTGCAGCCCCCACCGGAGGTTCTCATCGTCTGCCCCCCCAGCCTTCCTCTAGGCTTAGCCTGGGCTTTCGGAAGGCCAGAGGCCCTAACACAGGCCAGATTAGTGACCACAACAGTGAAGGAAGCGACCACGACTACCTGCCCTTGGTGAGGACTCGGGAGGTGGAGGGTGGCGTTGCCAGGCTGGGGCGCTATCTCAGCTCGCTTCTCCCCCCACCTCCTCTCTCCTCAGGTGCGATTGCAAGAGGCACCCGGCTCCTTCCGCCTGGACGCGCCCTTCTGCACAGCGGTGCGCATCCCCCAGGAGCGACTGTGCCGCGCCTCCCCCTTTGCTGCGCACCGCGCCAGCCTCAGCCCGACTTCAGCCTCATCTCCCTGGGCTCTTCTGGGCCCTGGTGTTGGCCAGGGCGACAGTGCCACAGCTTCCTGCAGCCCGTCCCCCAGCTCAGGCTCCGAGGGTCCCGGCCAGGTGGACAGTGGGCGGGGCTCAGACACCGAGGCCTCGGAGGCAGCAGAAGGGCCGGTTGGGGCCGACCTGCGGGGCCGAACCTGGGCCACAGCCGTGGCACTCGCGTGGCTGGAGCACCGCTGTGCCGCCGCCTTTGGCGAGTGGGAACTCGCAGCAGCTAAGGCCGACTGTTGGCTGCAGGCACAGCACTTGCCTGACGGCCTCGACCTGGCTGCCCTCAAGGCTGCGGCCCGGGGCCTCTTCCTGCTGCTGCGCCACTGGGATCAGAACCTGCAGCTGCACCTGTTGTGTTACAGCCCAGCAAACATGTGAGGTTGCCCATTGCTCGGGCCGGCGCCCCCAAAACACTCAAGTCACTGCCACCCAGGGCCGGCTTCTCGGTGCTGGGAAGGGGTAGGTTGGTGACAGCCTGCTCCTCACTGCTTCCCGTCCCCTTCCCAGAATCCTCTTGCCCCCACAGAAAGTGCCTGCGTGTGCTCTCTCCTGCTCCTCCCACCCCCACCCCCTGCCTGTTCCCCTCTGAGCTCTATGCAGTGCAGGAAAGGGAGAGAGCCACAGTCCCTGAACCCTATGCAATAAAGTGCCTCTTAGGACTGCCGGAATATGTTCTTTATCTGTTGTGTGCACACCCCTCACGCTTGGTCCAGGCACCTCAATGAAGGCTGCGCAGAAATGGACTTGGTAAGGTTTATTAGGAAGGGCACAGAGTCCATCTGCATCCAGGGTCCTGAGAATGGGGTAGAGGTAGATCTCAGTGGGCTTTCTTGCTGTGCTGGATGGTCTTGGGGAAAGGCTGGGGGCCCAGCCACAGCTGCAGCAGAATGACAGCATGGCACACGTGCAGGGCAGCAGAGCTGCAGGACGTGGATGGGTATGTGTTCCAGGCGAGCTCAATGAGCCCCAGCACCAGCAACCTGGAGGTGAGAAATAAGCTCCAGGTATTGTCGTTTCTAGGCCCAGCCCTTCAGCTCACCCCCAGCCCCTCCATGGTCACAGCCTTGGATGAGGAGCTCCCTAGCCCTCCCCACTGCCCCAGGTTGTCCCAGCCAGTACCTGAGCAGGTGTGTGAGCCAGCGTGCAGGCGTGGCCCACAGGAGGTAGGGCAGTGTGTGGAAATACCAGACGTAGAACTGGTAGTGGAGAGAACGGCTGAAGCAGATGCCAATGAAGTTGGAGGTGAAGAGGGTAGAAACTATCTGTATGCAGTGGTCAAGGCCAAGGGCAGGAGCAGAAGGGGCAGGACGTGGGGTGGGCAGGGAGGTTCCAAAACAGAGGGGTAAAAGTTTTTGGGTCAGACAGCCCCCTGGCTCTGCTATTCCTAGATGCATAACTTTGGGCTATTTATTTTTCCCCCTTTCTTCTGCCTCCCCCTCCCCACTCCAGTTCGAGCCATTGTTTCTCAGTCTAGTTGTGTAGGGCACAGCTCCCTGGCCCATGCTGGTATTTTGAGCCTTGCGCTCCCCCGGGCTGAGGCAGTCGGTCGCTGGTCATCGGTCGCTGCTCACAGCAGCTCACGGCAGTTCTTGCCAGCAGCCGGCTGCTCACGCTGGTTGCCGGCCACTCACGGCAGGACACAGTAGCCCGAGCAGCCCATGGCAGCTCACAGCAGCTCTTGCCAGCCACTCACACTGGCTGCTGGCCACTCATGCCGACCTCCGGCTGCTCATGGCAGCCCAGCTCCAGGGAGAGCCAGTTGTTCACAGCCTTAGCTGTAGAGGGCACGGCTCACTGGCCCATGTGGGAATTGAACCTTGGCGTTAGGAGCACTGCGCTCCAACCACCTGAGCCACTGGGCCGGCCCCCTCGGCTAGTTTCTTAACCTCTCTAGACCTGCTCCTCAATCTAATGTGGAGACAGTAATATCAAGGGCTGTAAGGCCTAGTGAGTCCGTCACTTACTAGCTGGGTAACCTTGGTAAAGTACTTAATCTCTTAAAACCCTAATTTTGTTACCTGTAAATAAGGATAATAAAAATACCTCCCTATATCAGGGTCTCTTATAAACTATAAATGTTAGAATGTGTGTAAATCTCTTAGCACAGCACCAGGCAGAGGGTGAGCACACATAATGATCATTCAATAATATTCAGAATTAATAATAAAATATGCTTAAATATGTAAATGCTCAGCACAGTTTTTGGTACAGAGCAGGAGCTCTAGGAATGGGCCCTGCGGCTGTCACTGTACCTCTTTTTCCCTCCCCAGGTCACCAGCCATCCAGGGCTACCTAACCAGGGACCCCATCTGCACCTGGAGAGGGCAAGACTTACCTTCCCATGATTTAAAGGATATGATTGGGTGTGAGGGGCTGGGGTGGAACCTTCCTTTTGGAGGGGTCCTTCAGCAGTGACAGGATACTTTCCCCTGTCCTGGGGAGAAGCCATTCAGACATTTATCAAGCCCCCATCACGGGCCAAGCTCTAAACTTGCCCCCATGAGCTCAACATCTCCCCCAAGCAGCCCCTAAAGCCCAGGCTCTTCACTCCTTCCCCCAACTCTGCCCACGGCACTGCTCCCCTTTCTTACCTGTGCCACCTGCAGAGAACAAAGAGCAAGAGCAGGGTGAGATGGGTGGCCAACAGGGCCAGGTGGAAGGCACGATGTAGGAAGAGGGCCTCAGGGAGGAAGCGCCAGTTAACTGTCCAGCGGAAGAGAAACTGGCGGCCAAGGTCAAAGGAGCGGGACAGGTAACCGACTGGGTTCTCCAGCAGGAAGGGCAGCCCCAGCACTACCTGAGGATGGGTGTGATATCAGCAGAGCTGGCCACGCTCACCCCAGCCTCAGGCTAATCACTGAGCGGAGTGGAAACAGGGTGTAGATCTCAGAAGTTCCCTAATTCTCACTAGGAATAGCAAGAAAGCCACCCCTCGAAGCCCCCCAAGCCAGAGACTGGGGCCAAAGAAGCCGAGGAGGCAGGTAATGGCAGTGTTTTAAGTTTGGATTCACAGTCATAAATGGGCAGAGCTAGAAAGGCCCTAAGAAACCATGTAGTTCAATACCCTTATTTTATGGCTAAACAAACAAAAGCCCAGAAGTAGTGGCTGCCCAGTCACCACCCTGTCTGTTGGCTTTGAGGAAGCCTCAAGGCTGGAAGAGGCCACAATGGCCTCCCTTCATCAAAAAGGGCAAGGGCGGGGGTGGGGGTACCTGCAGGACAGCACAGATGCCCAGCTTGGGGAGGGCCCCACGGAGGCCAAATCGTGTGAGGAGGAGGAAGAGTAACCCAGGGGCGAAGAGGAGCACGTTCATCTTCACGGAGACGGCCAGACTGGGGTGGTAGGAGAGTGGCAGGGTGGAGATCAGCTCCAGGGCCAGGCACCCCACCCAAAGATGCACCCACACACCATCACAGCAACTCCTCCCTTCCCCCACCAGCAAGCTCCAGGATGGGGCCCACACTCATACCTGCTGGAGGGAAAGGAAGGCAGCCTGGCAAGAGGCTGGGGGTAGGGCGCAGACACTGAGTCTCTATGACCAGACTGAGTGAGCGAATATACTGGGGGTGACAAAAAATGTATACGCATGACTTATAGTCATGTTTTGTTACCGGTTTATACTGAGTATTACAATTTTAATAGTTTTTTCCTTTCTTAAAATGTGTATACATTTTTTTTTTTTTTTTGGCACCCTCTGTATATTGAGTATTAAGATTGTTCCATGACCAGCTCCAACAACAGATGCTGTCTGGGAGGAAGAGAGGACGGAAGAGTCGGTGTGTGTGTTGGAGGTTGGGGTAGAGGTTTTCTACACATCCTGGACGCACCTAGGGGGGCCCGAACTGACCCACACTGTCTGGCCACTCCCTTACTGACTCTGCTGCAGCAAATTGGGGAGAAAGTGATGGAAATACAAAAAGAAAGAGGACCATAAGGGAGGGATGTTGACCTGAAACAGCAGCAGCCCCAGCCCCAGCGCTGGGCCAGCAGAAGGTTGATACTAAGGAAGAGCAACACCATGGCCACTGGGTCATTGAAGAGCCGCAGCACAAAGATGGAGTGGACACGGTAAGAGGCGCAGCACATGAAGAAAAAGACGAAGGGAGGTACCTGTGAGGTGGGGAAGAAGGTCAGCTCACCAACCCTGGGCAACCCTGAGCCATCCCCACTCCCCAGCCCTTCCAGGTTGGGAACTCTGGTCCTGGTAGTGTGGACTCACCTTGCAGGTCTGGTGATAGATCAAAAAGACAAGCAGCAAGGTGGTCAGGTAGAGCACAGCAAAGATGTGCTGGGCCATGCGGATGTCAGTGCCCTGGCCAGTGGCATAGTACAGGCCCATAAAGATATACACAAAGCCAGCTGGGTACCTGGAAGATGACAGGAAATGTGAGTCTGGGTCAGGCCACCCAGCCTGGTCAGCCCCTCACATCCTCACTGGACCTACTATCCCCACTTACACAAGAGGTCCAGTGTCACCCTGCAGTTGGGTATAGTCATAGGTGCCATTGATGACGCCCTCCACCTCAGCCATGTAAGCCTTCCAGTCAATTTCTGTATCTGGAAAAGGATGGGACAGTGTGGTTACTTCCAAGTCCAGAATTTGTCTGCCCCTTATATCTCCAGCCCATCAAATCACAGAGTTCCAGCTCATTCTCAGGACTTCTATCACAATCCCTTACCTAACTGCCTACCTGACATTCTTTGGGTGAACCCAGGCATGTCTGTAATTGAACTCATCATCTCCTATTCTAAATCTGCTCCCCTTTCCGAGGCCCAATGAATGGCACCATCAACCTCCTGGTTATCCAGGTCACAAGTCTGGGTAACCTCTTTGATACTTCCTTCTCTCTCATTTCCAACCCCCAGTCACCATGGCCTGCCTATTCTTCATCCTATATATGTCTGTCTCATCCTTTTTTACTGTTACATACCCAAATTTGGGCCTAACATAATCTCAATGATGCAATAGCCTCCTAATTAGGTTCCCAACTTCCACTTTCACCTCACCACAATATATTTGCCACCCTGCAACCAGAGGGCTCTTCCTATAATAGAAATCATATCATGTGTCTCTGCTTAAAACCCTTCAATGATTCCCCAAAGTGCTTAAGATAAAAACCAAACTCTATTATTCCCATTTTTAGCAGAGGAACCTATGAATTATTGAAATTAAGATCAGCAAGCTAGGAAGGGTAGAGTTGAAACTGGAATTCATGGGGTCCTAAATTCTTAATCACCATGCTAACTATCTCCTTAATGCAGCTTACAGACTCCTTCATGATCTGGTCTCAACTTATGCCATCTCATTTCTCAGTACTACCTTCACTTGAGTTCAATGTTCCAGCTCTAAAAAAATTCTGTTTCTCAAAAGAACCACTTTCCCTTTTAACTGGTTTTTGATACAGGATCCTTTCTGCCTACAGCACTCTTCCCATTTCCCTTTTCTCTCTTCCTCAATTGGCTAGCTCTTACCTTCCAAGGGGGACTCTAGGAAGCCGTCCCTAACTCAAGCCTGGCTTAAGTGTCATCCTGTGTCCTTTATATCACCGTGTCTTACTACTGTCATGAATACAATGCATTATACTTTTCTGCTATCTTTGTCCAGGCCCACACACCCAAGTGGGAAATGTGCCTGTCTCTTTCTCCACTGTACCCCTGGCACCTAACATAGTGTTAGGCATATAATAGGCTCTCAATAAATGTGTTGAATTAATGGTCTTTAGCAAGAAAGCCTTAAGCCCAGTGTTTTCAGCCTGGAAAAAAGCCGTCAATAATGCTAAACAGACTCAAGTGATCACAAAATGCCATCGTTGAGAATACTTTCAAGTCCCCAGAATTGAACAGATGAGAAAATTGAGACCGAGCAGGGGAAGTGATGTGTCCAAAGCAACAGCGACAAGCAGCAGCAGCAGTACATTCACTCCAGGTTGGTTTACTTTCTTATTTCTTAGCCTGGCAGGTTGTATAATATGTTCCGGGCAGAAGGCCAATCTCTAGGGTCTCCCCCTCCGTAGTGGGGAAGGGTTTACGGTGGGGTTTCGGTGTTCTGTGGAGCAGGCTTGGGACTTGGGTAAAAGATATGGGTCTGCAACTGATGACTGAGTGGATCTGGGGTGGGTTTGGCTCCGAACCTAAGTCACTGCTTGGGTGGGGGTTTCCAGCTCACCTCCCTCCCTCCCCTTCCCTCCCATCCCCCTCGGCGCACTCACATGCCACCCTGTGAATGACCCAGAAGGTGATGCCCACCTCCGCCAGGCAGAGGCAGGCGGCCACCAGCAGCGTGTAGCGCGGCTCCAGCAGCAGTAGGCGCCGCTCTTGCCAGACGCGCCGCAGCCATTGCCCGCAGAGTCCCGCCGCCCGGGCAGCGGGTCCTGCCCGGCCGCGTTTCCGCGTGCCCGCCGCCATTTTGACGGTGCGCCGTTAGTGTCGGCCCGCCACCCTGGAAGCCCGACACTTTGGAACTTAGGTTCCGCTCCGCGCGCAGCGTGTCCTAATGACTGAGCGCTGACCCGAGTTGCCAGAATCCTTATTTACTCCATTAAAATTTACTTCTACATCGGTTTCCCCTGATAGACTACACGCTCCGTACGAGCAGGAATGGCCTTACTTCTCAGTATATACTTAGCCCTGCACACAAGAGCTAAGGTGGATCGAACGTTTTCCCAGAAAAACAACCTTCCTGCCCGTCCCTTCCCCTCGCTCAGTATAGCACTTCGTCTGTGTTGGGAATGTCTGTATTCATGCCAGTCTTTCCTGGAGGGCAAAACCCTTGTCTGCGTCCTTTCCACCACCCCTCAGAGCCTTCCAGGTGCTCAAAGCTGGGAAGAAATTAATCTTTCATTATTTTTTCCTTAATGGAAGGAGCCAGTCAAATTGAAAATATGTGGAAGGGCAGCGATGAGCCCGAGTGAGTCTCACACCACCAGTGTGGCTCTCAGAAGCGAGTGAGAAGTACAGCCGGAGGACTCGGTCTGGACGAAACGGTTTTCCCACCCGGAGGAGTCTTGTGTTTGTTTTTCACTTCCAGCCGGAGGATTCTTCGAAGAGCGCTAAGCAGAAGACGGAAGTTCCACGTGTTTATGTTGAGCAACCGCAGTGGGTGGGCGGAGGCACAAAGGCCACGCCTCCTCCTACATTCCACCATCCCCAATGGCCACACCTCGGAGCCAAGTCCCGCCTAAAGGTGACGGCCGGCTGCCCTACAGGCCGCAGCAGGAAGCATGGCTTCTCCGGGGGCCCCGGGGCCCCTGCCCAAGTTACCAGAGCAGAACTGCGGGTACCGAGAGGTCCGGTACTGGGACCAACGCTACCAGGACGCGGCCGACTCAGCCCCTTACGAGTGGTTCGGGGACTTCTCCTCTTTCCGTGCCCTACTAGACCCGGAGCTGCGGCCCGAGGACCGCATCCTCGTGCTAGGTGGGTAGTCCTGGCGCTGCCCAGCCCAGGTGGAGCTGACTGGACTGGCTCCATCCCGGCCTGTCCCCGTCCGCTTTCTTCGCGTCTGTCTGCCCCTCTCAGAGGACGCCCCAGTCAGGAGCCATGATCCAGTACCTTCAGAATCTCAGCAGTATTTAGTTAGCCAGGGCAAACAGGAGCCAATTGATTCTTAGTTCGCTCCACGCCCCCGGAGAAAGACAGTCTCTCTGAATGTGGTAGGTGACTCAGTGCCGCGTTCCGGACCCTCGGAAGGCAGCTGCTAGTTGGCTCTGTGACTTAGGAGAAGTCATAAACTCGTTCTGAACCTCGGATTTACTTCTAAACATGGGACTGCGAGCCCAGGTCGGATAAGGCACATGCAGGCACTTCGAGCACAATGCCTACCGCTTTTCTGTTTGCTCTGATGGACCCCGGGAGCTATTGTCACCTAGACGTACTTAACATCACTTTCCAAGCTCTGACTGAAACTTAGTCCTTTGCCCCACTTGCAATGATGATGAGGACAGCGCCCTCTGAGGTCAGAGGGGAGATTGCAGCCGAGATTGGTGCGATTCCCTAAAAGAAACAGGTACTGGGATGCAAGATGGGTTTCCGGAGAGGTCCAGCTGCCCTCTTGGGGTTCGATTCCACTGCCAGCCTTGGGGGCTCTAGTGAAGTTTGATTGAGGAACGGGTTTCTTTCTAATTAGTTTTTATTTTGGTATTTATAAAGCATGTATATGTTTAAGTGAAATATTTCATATATAAAAGAGACATCTATAATACAGTATATGTAGAGTTTAAATAGTAAATCTAATATGTGTGTGTATGCCCTACTCAGTTTGAAAAATAGAACATTCCTAGTACTAGAAGTATAACCTAGTGCTTGAGAACTTGGACCCGGGAGGCAGCTACCATATTTTGCCGTGTATAATGCGCACTTTTTTGGCCCAAATTTGTGAGGGAAAAATAAGGATGTGCATTATACACGGGTAGTACTAATTCCGTACCTATATAAGTGTTTTTAATTTTTTTATTTGTGCTTATGACTTAAAAGTGTAACTAGAAATCAATAACAATCTCTGTATGCGAAATAATACTCTGGAATACGAGAATCAGTTTTGTTGAACTTTCAGACTAAGACTAAGACTTCTTGGCCTTCTATGATGCGTAAATATCATATATTTGTTACGGTACATAAAATTTCTTGTACCTTGTATCTGTTCTTGTGTTTTGTAATTATTTGTTACATAAAATTTCTTGTACCATAATATGTTAAAAAAATAAATGCTAAAATTCCTTTATAATACAAAAAACAAGTACCTAAATGTAAACAAATAAAAATTTGAATTAAAAAATTAAAACAAAAGATTTTTTCCCCAGAAAGCTTGGGCCTAAAACGTGGGTGCGCATTATACACGGGAGCGCATTATACATGACAAAATATGGTAATTCTGTTGGAATCTAGGCTCATGTAATCTCAGCTGTGGAATAATAGGCAAAATCATGGAATCTTAGCTATACAATCCTGGACAAAATACTTTAATTTCTGTGCCTCCACTTTCTTAGCTTTAAAAAAAATAAGAGTACTTATTTATCAGATTTTTAAGGTGATTGAGTGAGTGTGAAAAATAACTAAAACAAAGCCTGGCAAAATAAAAAGCCCCAGGTGTATTCAAGGTTTTCTGTGTAGTCCTCCCAAACCCCTTCTTCCCAGAGGTTAAAAACTCTTGGATTTCGTGCTTTTAAACCATTGCATTTATTTATGGATTTACCATAGATCTTAGTTTTTTAAGCTTTAGTGTGCATCAGAATCACCTGGAAAGCTGGACCCCCATCTTGAGATTATAATTCCAGGGAGCCCAAGGTGGGTCCTAGGAGTCTGTATTTTCAACAAGCGCACAGCTGATTTCATGCTGGCGATTGGCAGAGTAATACAGCCTTAAAATCTCCTTGATTGGCAGATATCCTTTTTTGGAGAGAGGGGAGAAAAGTCTAAAACTCAAAAAGGAAAACTTTTCACGTATTGTTCCCAAGATCTAAAAAGAGGACCCACAGGGGTGGCCGATTAGCTTGGTTGGTTGGAACGTGGTGCTGGTGAAACCAGGGTTGCCGGCTTGATCCCTGTGTGGGCCACTGTGAGCTGCACCCTTCTTAATATTAATTAATTAATTAATTAATTAATTAATTAATTAATTAAAAAAGGACCCACAACTTGAGGAGTATCCTATGTTATATTCCACCTCAACAAACAAGTTGAGCACTTATTCAGTGGATGCTAGGGAATACACTAGGTCCTTTCTAATTTATTTAATCTTTATGACAACCCTGAGAGGTGAGTGATAAGTATTACTAGACTTACTCTAAGTTGGGCATCGGTAAACTTTCTGAAAATGGCCAAATGGGAAATATGCTGGGCTTTGTGGGCGATGCAGTTTCTGTTACAACTAGTCAGTTGTAGTGTACAAGCAGCCACAGACAATGCACAACTGCATGAGAGGAGCTGTGCTCCAATACAGCTTTATTTACAAAAACAGGAAGCAAGCTGGATTTGGTGACACCTGCTCCCGGTTGTCCCAGGCTGGATCCAGAAGCAAATCCTAAGGTTAGGATTGATGTCCTAGTCATTTGTTAGGGATGTCCTCCCAGGAGAAACTGGTAAGAGAGGGAAGGAACAGGAAAGGGAAGAGGCCAAGCAGGATTGTGGTCGCAGGCCAAGTTTCCCTGAGGGTAATTTCAGCCTGAAGAGTCACAAGTGCAAACTGTCAGAAGCCAGGATACACCAAACCCTAGGGACACCCCAAGGGGATCTGGTCAGAGCATTGACAGTGTCCATGACTGTCATGTAGCAAGTAAGTTGTGAACTAAGGCTGTCAACTGACTCCAGAGCGTCTATTGCTCCTGTTGTACCCCACAGATGGGCATAGAAAGGCATCTAGACCTCTCTTGAAATTGGTAAAATGACACCACCATGAATTACAGCCTAACGGTCATATTGATATGGCTGTGGAATGTCACAAGTGAAGATGAGTGGGCCCCTTGAAAACTGGGAGACAGTGTAGCATAGTGGTTTAAGAGCTCTGATTCTGGCATGAGACAGGCCTGTATCCAAATTTTCACTGTACCGCTGGACCATGTGACCTTGGGGAAGGTCCTTATCCACCTTGCGCAGTCTCAGTTTTCCCATCTAGAAAATGGTAATGATAATAATAGTTATTTTCTGTATTAAAGTACTCTGAAAATAAACTGAGATGATTCTTATCACATGCTTAGCATAGGGCCCTGTGTTCAATCACTGTTAGCTATCATTATTATTATTGAAAATGAGAGTCAGAGGGGCAGTTTATCGTGGACTGTTCAGAGAACAGAGTTCCCTGCCTAAGGACTGTGTGTATGGTCCCTATGGCTAGAATACCCTCATAGCACACGAATGCATGTGGCTACCCCAACTTTGCCATCATTATACGTCTCTGATTCTCCTTGCTCGACTTCATGCTCCACCGGAATCTGCTGATCATAATTTGGCTTCAATTTGTGTTTCCTATAGAAAGAGAAGGGACTCACCAGAAGTACCCATGGTGGCTATTTTTCCTGTTGTAAAGTAGTGAATTGGAATTCTGGCTAACACCTGTCTCTTGGTGTTAGGATAGCATCCACACAGCTCTGGACTCCCATGTAATGGGTTCTTGGATCTGGCTTAATTCTCCAGGGCCTTCCCAAGCACCATCTTAGTTGCTAGTCCCAAATCACTGAGGCAGGAGGATCAGAAATCACTGCTTTGTAAGCATGACTGGCCTTGTGGTCAGACTTTGTTCTTCCTTCACCTTTGGTAAAGTTCTCTTGGAAGATTTCATTCCTTTACTGAGGGGAATAAAGGAAGGATATTTGGGTTTGTCTGCAGTTGGGCAGAGCTCTGCAGGTATATGAGGTCAGATGTAGGGTAGTGAAGGGATCGTGGGTCAGAGAACCCAGTGGGATTTCAGCCTGAACTGATTTAGCGTTTCTCGTCCGGCTTCCCTCATCTCCCATCCCAAGTGGTGTAGCGGCCAGAGCTCGCTGTGGGGAAGCACACACTGGTTTTTCTCAGGCGAGACAGTATTCTTCCTGAGCCCGGGGCCTGAGGTGGCACACAGAAAGGGGCAGCTGAGGACCAGCCAGCAGCCTCTGGGTGCCCTGACCAGGTGTCAAGCCCTGCTAGATTAGGGCTATCCCAACAGCTGATCCTGTGATCCTCTTAGGGACACAAATGGGGATTAAAGGCAATCTAATCCCAAAAGCTGGGCATTCCCATGTCCAGCCTCCAAGAGCTGTCAGACTGACCACAAGATGGCCTGGATGAGGCCAACAGATCTTCAAAGGAAGTCATGCTGTCTGTCTGAGCGGCGGGCCCACATCACCCCTCTGACCTCCACCCGGTCTCTCACCTGGCCCTGCCCTCTTTGGGACTGCTTTCCAGGCACGTTCCCACGGAGCATTAGGATGCTTCAAGACTCTGATGGAAGGCAGCTTCCCTGAAACCCTGGCCCAACTCACCTAAAGTAGGGACAGGGCCCATCCTATGTGCTCCCACAGCTTGTCCCTATTGAAATACTCATCACATTATGTGGCAGTTGCCTGATTACACATCTGTTCCTCCCACCAAAGGATGAGCTCCTTAAGGGCAGGGAGTCTTACTCTTCAGCAGAATCCAATATGTAGTGCTTAGTACATACATAAAGGAATTACAAGGAATCAGCTCCACTGTGTCTCCACCTAGTTTCCCCTTCACTTTCTAACTCTGCCTTGGAAACCAAAGTAGGATAATAACCTGTAACATGATGTCTTCCCAGAGGACGGGGATTAGGATAATACTAATGTCCTATCCTAATAATATGATCCTAATGATGCCAATATTACCCATTCTGATCTTGAGGAAACTAAGGCTCAGAGGCAAGTGGCTTGCCATGGTAGTGTGACTAGGAATAGCAGAAGCCAGATCTTTGAACTAAGTTCAGAGCTCCTTCAGCTACTCTCCAGTGGGTTTTTTTTTTTTTTTTAAGATTTTTATTGGGGAAGGGGAACAGGACTTTATTGGGGAACATTATGTACTTATGGGACTTTTCCAAGTCAAGTTGTTGTCCTTTCAATCTTAGTTGTGGAGGGCGCAGCTCAGCTCCAGGTCCAGTTGCCGTGTTAGTTGCAGGGGGCTCAGCCCACCATCGCTTACAGGAGTCGCACCGGTAACCTTGTGGTTGAGAGGACCCGCTCCAACCACCTGAGCCATCTGGCACTGGCCCATGTGGGAATCGAACCGCAGCTTTCGGCATTAGGAACATGGAGCTCCAACCGCCTGAGCCACTGGGCCGGCCTTAGTTTTTAAATTCAGTGTAGCACATCCTACACACAGGCTATGTCTTATCTTCATTGTTCAGAATAGGAAATCCAAGTTCCTAGTCCCACACAGGAGATGTGCCCAGGTCTGTATGACTCCAAGCCTCATGCTCTTTTCTGTACCATACTGCTTCTCCCTCAGTACAGGAGGGTTTGGGCTGAGAGCAAATGGGCCAAGTGTGGATGGATAATTGGGGAGGGTAAAACCAAAGCTAACCTAGTCCTTTTGCCACCCACCTCTTCCTGCTCCAGGCTGTGGGAACAGTGCCCTGAGCTACGAGCTGTTCCTCGGGGGCTTCCCTGATGTGACCAGTGTGGACTACTCGTCAGTAGTGGTGGCCGCCATGCGGGCTCGCTATGCCCATGTGCCCACGCTGCGCTGGGAGACTATGGACATACGGGCACTGGGCTTTCCCAGTGGTTCCTTCGATGTGGTGCTTGAGAAGGGGACGCTGGATGCCCTGTTGGCTGGAGAACGGGATCCCTGGACCGTGTCCTCAGAGGGTATCCACACTGTGGACCAGGTGCTGAGTGAGGTAAGGAAGCAACAAGAACGGTGGGCAGACCAAGAGGTGGGGATAAAGAGTTGAGGTTTCAGGAGACTGGAAGAACTCAGAAACCAGAAAGAGGCATGGTTTGGAGCAGTCATTCTCAGGACTGTGGTTATCTGAAGAAAGGGAAGGGTTATTTTGGGTCAAGATTATAGGAGGCTGGCATAGCCAGGCTTATAGAGGCTGGTGATTGGCCACTGGGTTGCCATAGGGATGAGGTAGCAGTCAGGTTCCAGATAGATAACAGACTGGAGGGTGAGCAGTTGGCAGGAAAGCAGTGTCCCTGCATCTGATATCACTCCCATGCTCTCTTTACCTGTCTAGAATATGGCCCCACCCCCAAGAAATGACCAGGGGCACAGAAGGAGGCTCATTCTTTTGCCATGGAAAGCTGGATATAGGGTCGTACCTGGGAGGGCATCTGGGGCAGTACTGACCTTTGAGAACTTCAGATGGATTCCTCACCAATGGCTTCTGTGTCTGCCTTGCAGGTGAGCCGGGTGCTGGTCCCTGGAGGCCGGTTCATCTCACTGACCTCTGCTGCCCCCCACTTTCGGACCAGACACTATGCCCAAGCCCATTATGGATGGTCCCTGACGCATGCAACCTATGGCAACGGTTTCCACTTCCATCTCTACCTCATGCACAAAGGCAAAGAGCTCAGTGTAGCCCAGCTGGCTCTTGGGGCCCAGATCCATTCACCCCCCAGACCTCCCACCTCACCCTGCTTTCTCCAGGACTCAGATCATGAGGACTTCCTCAGTGCCATTCAGCTGTGAGGCCAGAAGCTTGGTCCTCCAGCCTTTCCTGCCTTTCCGCCTTGGACTCCTCAAGTTGTTGGAATTCCTGACTCAGGGTTTAGGGTTGGGTCCAAGGTGCTCGCATCCCAGGGGCCTCAAGCCTTAGAGTTGATGGGAGCAACATGAAACAATATAGTCCAGGCTAAACTAGATCCCAAATCCCACGTTTCTGGCTTTCTTCTTGGGTTCCTCAGCTCTCTCCTGGGTTCCCCAACTTCCTCTCCCACCATACTGAACCACCAGTGATCCATCCCCTGCAGCAAAGCTCAGCAAAGCCCCTCTGCACGCCAGCCAAACTCAGACCTGCATCCCTGGGGCATTATTGCCTCCCATTCAACCTGGAGTTATCCACAGGAGCCTGCAGACTTTGAATCTAGATTGCTTTATGCTTCTGACCCTAGCTCCAGCCCCAACTCTGATGACCTGTTTAGGGTGTATATTTCCCCAAGGAGGCTACATTGTAATGGTGTTCTCAGGTCAGGCTGGCCTACGTGTGTTTACTTTCAACTCTTCCCTGCCACCTGCCAGCATCTGAGATTCTCAAGTGCCTTCCCCAAAAGGGACTGGAGCCATTTTGGGCTGGCTCCTGAACAGACCAAAGCAGCGGCCACACACACACAGGGAGGTCTGTGTTTATTCACACACCTGGTACAGTGAGGATGGAGGAACATTTACAAAGGACACCCCTGGGTTGAGAACATCTCTTGGGCCACAGGTGTCATCCAAAGGTACAGCGCAGTCCCTATTTGGATTCCCAGGGGCAGGGCGCAGGGGTTCAAGGTAAAGTCAGACCTGGGCCGGTGGAAGGTGATACCTTGAGGAGAGGGATCTGCCAGAGAACTGCCTGGGGTCAGGCCTGAGCAGACTGGCCATGTGTTGTTTATCATGTTGGGGGGCTTGTCCATTCCCAGCCTCAACACCCGTCCTATCTGCCAGGCGCAGAAGAGCGAGGAGACTGAGGGTGCAGGGCATGAACTATGAGGGGAGGCAGTAAACAAAGAGTCGGATATAAAAATACAAATGTGCTGAGGAAGTCCCTTAGAAAGAGGCTGAGGCTGGGGTCACGCCAGACAGGGGTGGGGGTGAGGAGAGGCCCGGAGGGCTGGGCTCAGGTGGGTGGGAAGCTCATGCAAATACGCAGCCAAACATCCCTGGCCACGCACGCAGTCCGACACGGGTGGGCAGCCGGGTCTGCAGACCAGACCGGCCAGAGGGGCGGGGTAGGGGAGCCGTGCGGGAGGGGGCGGACCGGGGGCTGAGGGCCGCGGGTCTCTGTCCGTTCCGGTGTGGGGGATGGGGCTGCGGCCCAAGGTTCTAAAGTGCATGAGCGCGACGGCGGGCTCCGGGCGGGTCCGCGCCGCCGCTACCGCCGCCGCCGTGGTGCTGAAGCGGACAGCTCCGGAGTGCCTGGCGGCGGCAGCAGCGACTCTAACTCGGAGGTGGCGCGGCCCTGCGGCCCCCGCCCGCGGGCGCCTGGGCCGGGGCGGGAGGCGCCGGCAGCCGCATCGCCGGCCCGCGCTCCTGGCCGCTGTGGGTCTGGGCCCGGAGCCTGCCGCCCGAGCCGGCACGTCTACACTCCGGACGGCGGCTTCTCCCCCATCCCCTTCAGCACGTCGTCTATCCGGTCATCCTCGATCACCACTGTGCAGGGAGAAAGCGCGTCAGCCACGCGGCCTCGGGGGGCGGCAGCGAGAATGGACCCCGCGTCTTCTTGCCCTGCTCAGCTACTGCCCGTGGCCCAGCGACGCCCCTTGACCCCCGAATCACAGTGCCCTCCCCATCCAACTCTCCTGCCGACTCAATCCACTGCCGAGCCCAGCTCCCACAGACCCTCTCCACTCTTTGTGGAGGAACGCCCCCTCTCCCTAAGGCTCCAGCGGTTCAACCTTGCGATCCAAACCCTCCCGCCGCCTGAGCTGTCCTCCATCCGAGCTGATAAGAAACCTTTTGCTCATGGAATCTCCCTCTTCAACCCTCATTGCAACTGAACCCCCTCCTCAAACGGAATCTACAGCTAGTCCTACCCTCTCCCTAACCTAATCCTCTTGCGGCTTGGACCCCTCTTCCGATCCTGGCAACAACAGAGCCCCTCCCCATGCAAATAACCAGGACATCCGATATCCCCCCCTGCCCTCTCTCCAATCGGACGTTCCTCCCCACCCGAAGGTTCTTCCGTAGCATCCACCGACTCAGCGTTTGATCCTGAAGAAGCGGCCCGTCGCCCCATGTTCCCACTTCCAGGCAGCCCCAAATGCCCCGCTGGCCCCTCCCCCTCGCCTGGGTGCCAGGACTCCACTTCCAGACGTGGCGAGCATCAAATCCGGAGCACTGCGCTCCCGGGAGAGGGGAAGAGGGGGACAACACTGCAGCGGGGACCCCCCCCCCCCAAACCGCGGCTTGTTGCGCTGGTCTGCGGCAAGAGCTGCGGAAGCTTGGCGGGGAACCGCAGCTGGCAGAGGGTTTCTGGGTCAGACGGCGACTCCGGGCCCCGGCCGCGTACCTCTCTTGGCTCGGCCGATCTGGCCCAGCTTGGGGGGTCGCTTGGCTTGGTTGCCCGCAAAGAAGGAGTTGGTGTCCTGGAGGCGGCAGCTGAAGGAGAGGTCGGAGCCCTCGGGGTCGGCGCCGAAGCGGCCCATCTTGTCCTCACTGTAGGGAAGGATCTCGGACATGGCGGGCGCGGGGTGGGCGCGGGACTGCGGCGGGGCGCGGACCGCGGGCTAGCTGCCGGACCTGCTCAGCAGGAGAGCCGGCGGAAGGATGAAGTCATGCAGCATCCGGGGCTGCGGATCCAAGCGGGGCCTCCTCCCCCGCGCCTCCGCCTCCCGGGCCGCTGGGCAGGCGGCGGCGGCGGCGGTGGCGGGGACCGGGCGGGGGCGGGCGGGGGGGAGGGCGGGGGTGGCGGCCGCGGCGAGTGCGGAATGACGATGAGCGCCAGACTGCCGCAGAGCGCGGCGGGCGGGGCGCAGTGGAGGCGGGGCGGGCACCGGCCAGCGGAGAGAGGCGGGGCGGGGGTTCTGGAGTGTGCCGGGTTCTCAGGGGAGGGGAGGGAGCGGCAGTGGGAGGGTCCTGCACAATGGCGGAAGTGGCGACTGGGGGAATGGTGCAGGATCTGGCCGGGAGCAGCAGGACGGAGTTGGGGGTGGGGTGCCAGGAGCGAGCCCGGCCCCGGAGGGACGCGAGGAGGGTCTAGTATGGGGTCTCCAGAGCCCAGCAAGTGGCACCAGGGAATTGGGGGGCAAGTCAGGCCAGAGGGCGGGAGCAGGGCTGGAATTCGAGTGGGGGGGGGCACTAGAAACGCGGTGGGGGGAGAATTGGGTGTCGGTGAGATGTGCGGACTTCGCGAACCCGCAGGACTCGGAAACTGTTCAGACCAGTGAGTGGTTTTCCCGCCGTTGGCGCGCTCTTTTATCGGGTTACTCTTCGGATTTTAAATTGTTAATTTGGAGTCGGTGTTTCTCTGACTGCCACTTCTGTGTCTGTTTCTCTGGTCTATGTGTCAGTCTATCTTTAACGTGTCTGTCTGCATCTATCTATGTGCCCCATCTCGCTGTCACGGTGTCTGTCTACGTTTGTCTCTTAAAGAGTCTCTGCCCTTCTGTGTCTGTCTCCATGCGTGGCCCCTGTACCTATGTGCCACTTTGTCTTCATCTCCTGAGTCTCTGTATCTCCGTCTCACCTAGGAGAGGTCTCTGTGATTGGGCCGACACGCGCGCACCAGGGCAGACACCCACCCCCAGCCCTACTGCTGGAGCCTAAACTCGGGTTCAAAGCGCCCGCCGTGCCCTCCAGTTCTCTGGGCTCCGGAGGCCCGCGCTGCGCGTACAGTGTGAAAGGAACGAATGGCGTCGCGGGGGGTGCCCTGGCTCCAGGTGCTGCGGGGAAGCCCGGAGTGCCTGAGGACACGACGCGCGTCCGCTTGTGTCCAGAGGTAGACGGGGAGGGGGAAGGACAGAGGGCGCCCCGGTAGTGGTGCGGGAGATCACGTGACATTTCTCGCGGCACCGTACGAACAGGCCCTCATCCCACCCCCCATCCCCGGCTGGCTGTCAGCTTTGGCGTCACCTGCTGCTCGCGCTCAGGGGCTCTGGCGCAATCACTGGACTTGGGGGTGGGGCGGGGGAGGGCTGGTGTCTCACAGTCGGATACAGTGACGACAGCCCTGATAAGGGGCATAATTATCCCGTACGTTCAGTGCATGCCGGAGTTCAGTGCATAACCGAGGTGGAGGGGTCTCCACTCTCCCTAAAGCGCTTTACCTCCTTTCCCTCCACATCAGGCAGCTAGTCAGGCTGCCTGGTGCTGGGTCTTCTTACTCCAACATCTCACCAAGTGTTAGTCCCTGGAAACAGAGACAAAGGCAATGGTGGCTGCCCTCAGGACTCAGGATGGAGGTGGAGGGAGCGTGGTGCCAGAGGATGCCTCTTTGCAAACCTCACTCAAGGCTCCAGACCTGGGAGTCCTTCCCTATCAAGCCGTCCTCTGCTGTGTCCTTGTCTCTGGGATGAGCTCTGAAGTTAGAAGTGGAGGCCCAGCTGTATGTAGTGAGAGGAGCCTGGAAACCTGGAAGGACAAGAGGCTGGAACTCAGGGTCAGTAGGAGAGAGTCCAGAAATTCCACCCCCGCTGGAGGTTGTTCCAATCCTGGCTCTGCCACTTTCTGTATGACCTTGAGCTGCAGGCTCCATAATTATTGTTTTTAAAAAAATTAATTCATTTGTACTGTAACATTTTAGGAAAATAACCAAAAATCACACAAAACCTTTGATATGCATATATCTTTCCAATATTTGCCTCATGCATTTGAATAATGTGCATGCTTCTCTGAGCCTGCATGTTCTAGTCAGAAGCATAGAAATGACAGAACCTACATTAAGGACAGTTTTGTAGATGAAATTGTTGTCCTGAAGTGAAGTGGGTTGTCTCACGAGGAAAGGAGCTGCCCCTTACCAAAAGGGCTAAAGGGGCCATAAGAATTCTTGCCAAAGGTGAGATGAGAACACTGGGTGGGGAATTGAAACAATTTTCTCCCCCCCCCCACTCCACCCCAAATGAGCGAAATTGGAGGAATAGCAATTTAACTTGGAATTCATTTGGTTAGTCTCTTCTTAATCTTATTCCTGTCCCTGCTGTGTATACTGGATCATGATGAAAGCAAAAGACGTAAGTGCAAAATTGTAAAGATACAGCAATATATAAGCTTCCGTTATGTGATAAAAATGTGTGTGTGTGTGTGTGTGTGTGTGTGTGTGTGTGTGTGTGTTTTGAGGGGCAGTTCTTTAAATTGTGATCTTCTATTTCAAATTCTGATGTTCTTCAACCCTACCCATGAGACAAAAATTCATTTCCACGATCAAAATAAAATCAAGTTTGTTTGGAGCTTTGTAACTGCATTAAATTTCTCAGTTGAAAGTCTGCAAAACCTAGTGGACTCAATCCATATGTTCTAAATATATGCCTTTTGAATATTATTGGTGCTTTTATTCAAGTGGAAACTGTAGGCCTGTGTAGTGGATTGAATAGGATCCTCTAGAATTCATGTTCACCTGGTATCTCAGAACGTGACCTTCCTTGGAAATAGGGTCTTTGCAGATGTAATTAGTTAAATTAAAAGGAGGTTTTACTGGATTTGGGTTGGCCCTAAATTCAATCAGTTGTGTCTCTATAACAAGAGGACAGATGCACAAAGACATATATACTCATATACATACGGTGAAGAAGGTCAGGTGAGAAAGCAGAGGTAGGCTGATGCCACTAGAAAATGGAAGAGGCAAGGAAGGATTTTTCCCTAGAGCCTTCCAAGGGAATATGGCCCTGCTGACACCTTGATTTTGGACTTCTCGCCTCCAGAACTGTGAGAGAATGTTTCCTGTTGTTTTAAACCACCCAGTTTATGGTACTTTATTATAGGAGTCCTAGGAAACAAATACAACCTGTTACAAATATTTTTGGGTGATCTTTTTACAGCTCTCATGACCATGTTTCACCTTCCTTAAACCCTCTCTGGGGGCCCTTTGCTCTCACCCTGTCCACTCAAAGGAAGCCCACACCATGAGGGTATTTCTGGGACTCATTATTTTAGCAGAGGCTGATAAATCATAAAAAAGAAGGAGGCAGATCTGTGTGGATTGACATGATAAGATCTCCAAGGCTTGCCAAAGTGTCACCAAATAACAAGTGTAGAGTGTGATTTCATATATATATATATATATATATATATATATATATATATATATATGAATAAGGTATATATATATACACACACACAAATGCATATGTACTTACCTATACACACACACACACACAGTTTAGGTATGTAAATGCATATGAAAGATCTGGAAGGATACATACCAAACTGCTAATAATAGTTAACCTCTGAGGATGGTACTGGGATCCCAGCAAAATGAATTTCATCTTTTATTCTATATACTTATGCAGTATTTTACATTTGCAATAAAAAAGTTTTAATGATTTTTTTTTAAAAGGTTTAAAACCAATGATACAGCCCATTTACCAAACATCATGCTCTGGCCCCAGGCAAATCAGTTGACTTAGAAAGCATAGTTAAGAGCATGGAGTTTAGATTCAAATCAAGGATCTACCTTCCGCCTAATGTGTGATTTTAGGTATGTTATTGAACTTCCCTGCCTTAGGTTCTTCATCTGTAAAATAGGGACAGTGATACTGATAGAATCTACATATTGGGTCATCATGAGGATTAAATAAGTTAACATACATAAAGTGCTTAGGTAAGTACTGGACAGTAGAACTGTTAGCTATTATTATACAGGAAAGCATAAAGAAGTTAAAAGGAATCTCATCATTAGATATATTCACATGAACATTTTGATGCATCTTCCAGTCTTTTTTCCCCCCACTGGTTAAGTGATCTTTAATTGAAATATTTTCCTTTGTAGTTCTCAACTAGCTGGGCCTTACACTGCAGCACTGTTGATGTCATCTATGATGATGGGAGGGTGGCCACCATCCACATTGCAGCCCACAGACTAACAGAGCCCAAGGTCTCTTTAATGGCTTCAGAGAGTTCTCTGGCTGAAACATTGGTGCTGCATTTGTTGGGCAACGTTGACAATCTCCTCAAAAGTGATATTTCCACTGGGCTTAATGTTTTGTTTGTTTGTTTGTTTTGCTTCTTTCTGTTTCTTGGAGATTCTTTGAGGGCTTTGATGATCAGGACAGAGGCAGAAGGTCCTACCTCAATCTGGGCCTGTCTGTTGTTCTGAATGGTCAGTTTCACTGTAATCCAATTACTGGTTTCTTTAGTAATGTCATCAACAAACTTTTTTGGAAACAGACCGAGGGGGCCGAACTTGGGGGCCAGAGCAGATGTGGCACCGATTTCCCCACCTGTGCACCTCAGGTATATAACTTTGATCTCGGGGTCCAACTTTGGCGGCATGGTGGAGGCGGCTGGTGTCAGATGAACCCAGGTTTGGGCCGACCGTGGAAAGTGGCAACTTGGCCTCCTCCAAGTCAAAAGCCCAATCTCTTTAAAAGAAAAACTGTGTTTTATACTTTTTGCTTCTCGAAAATGAGATTTTGTAACCCCTTTTCTTCCCCCACTTGACTATATGGAGAACATTTCCCGATAGCATTAACTCATTTTCCATCATTTGTAAATGTTGCATTTTATTCCATTGTATGAATGTTCAGTATTATTCAATAAGTCCTCTACTCTTGGACATTGAATTTCCTCTCCATTTTTGTTGTTGTTGTTATCACAGACAGAGCTGTGATGAACAAATGTTGACCCATATGTTTTGTAGTTCCTCTCCTCAAGATGTAGAATATATTTCTCCAACCCTGAAACTGGACTTGACTTTCTGAATTATTTGGCCAAATAGGAACATTAGCAAATGTAATGTAAGTAGAGGCTTGAAAAGTGTTCCTGTACTGGGGCTTGCCCCATTTGTTGTTGCTGGAAATCCTGAAACCACCATATGAAGAAGCCTGGGCTAGCTTATTGCAGGAGAAACCACATAAAGACAGGACTCAGTCATTCCAACTGAGGCCCAAACATGTAAATAAGGCTGTTTAGCTAGACCACTCAGCTCTTGCTGAGCTGACCCAGACCTGAAGAACCACCTAATCAACCACTGAACAGAGAAATAATATTTACTATTTTAATCCACAGTTTGGGGAGGTTTGTTATGCAGGAAAAACTAGTTGATACAAACATCCTCTGGATAATGATTATTTCCTGGAACAATTTCCTAGAATTAGACTTTCTGGGTCAAAGAATGTGCACACTTATACCTATTGATTCATATCACCAAAAAGCTTGTTATCCATTTATAAGCCACCAGCAATATATGACAGTGTGCATATTCCTCATCTTTGTCAACATTGAACACGAATGTTTCTTACTATCTTCATGACTACATTATCCTTGTAAATTTAACACATAAACCATTGTTCATTCCCTCTCAATTTGTGATCGATTTAGAGAAAAGAAAAGATTACTCCTGTAGGAAAAGAAGAGCAGAAAAGGAAGAGAAAATAATAGAATGAAAGATTAAAACAGAGTCAAAGGTTATAAACACAGAGGAAAGAAAATAGAACTGAGCAACCTCTAAGTCTCTTATACATAGGGTACTTAACATGTAGTCAGAAATAGTTATGGGTCTACTAAATGATTTGGGTCATGAAAGAGACATGGAAAGGAACTGTCCATTTAGGCCAAGTCTAGTGAAACTGAGAACACTGTAAAAGTAGGTACAGGCTCTTTCTCATGTAGCTGCATTTAATTCTCACAGCAATTCTCTGAGATAGGGATGACTGTTCCCATTTTACAGATGAAGAAAATTAAGGGTCAGAGATTTCAAGTAACTTGATGAAGATCACACACAGCTGATAAAGAATTGAACCCAGATTTGATTTCAGATATGTCAATCTTGAAAACTGATACGTTTCCCCTTACTCTTCCAGAGATGATGTGGCAGAAGACCAGCAACTGCTGTTGGGAGGTAGTATATCTTTCTGTTAGTTCATATTGCCAAACTGCTCTCCAGAAAGGAGCCAGCTCTGCTACTTACTAACTGTGTGACTCTTAGCCTCTCTATGCCTCCTTTTCCTCCTCTGCAAAATGGCTTCATAAGGGCCATAAGGGTAAATGAGTGCATATATGTAAAGCCCCTAGAACAGTGGATGGCATATAGTAAAGTGCTATATAAGCTTCCTGTTTCCAGTATAGCCAAGAGACTATTTCTAATGAACTTGTTGCCAGGAAGTCCTTATATAGTAGCTTTGGTGACACTCACATGGCCATGTCTTGGTGAAATTTCTCACGAGGCAGAACCAACCCTGTTGCCATGTTTCCCTTCATCCAGACTAGGAGGGAAAGGGAGACGATGTGAGTGCTATGAGGCTGCATTGTCATCGGAGTAAGCATAAACAACTCCACAGAGACTTGTCCCAAGCGGACGGCCCAAGGCCTTGCTGCTGCAGATCCCAGTATGGCTGGATGTGAAAACTCCTTCCTCAGGGAGCCCCACTAACCTAGAAGCCGTCTGCCTCCTCTACTATCTGGGAAGTAAAACAGGCTTTCGCCAACCTTTCAAATTCTCATTTCTACCTATAGGATTTTAACAACAACAACACTAATAGCACCTGACA
The DNA here is from genome assembly GCF_057876585.1 of Rhinolophus sinicus. Lineage (NCBI taxonomy): Eukaryota > Metazoa > Chordata > Mammalia > Chiroptera > Rhinolophidae > Rhinolophus > Rhinolophus sinicus. The sequence goes on from NC_142517.1 coordinate 48,285,504, forward strand.
CATTGAGTGCTGTTATGTGCCAGACACTGTCCTACGCACTTCACAAGTATTGTTTAATTTTTACAACAATCCTTTGAAATACCAGGTTTCTCCCAAAATAAGACCGGGTCTTATATTAATTTTTGCTCCAAAAGACGCATTGGGGTGCATTTTCCGGGGATGCCTTATTTTTTCATGACAACAATCTACATTTATTCAAATACAGTCATGTCATCTTCTTCTGGAACATCGTCATAACGTACTAAATGTGTCCATCTGGCTGACAATCTTAACTGGGGCTTATTTTCGGGGCAGGTCTTATTTTTGGGGAAACACTGTAGGTACTTTTCTTTGTTTATTTTTATTTTTTATTGGATAACTGTGTTTTTTCCAGGATTCATCAGCTCCAAGTCCAGTCTCCAGTTTTCAATCTAGTTTGGGGGTGGGGGTGGGGTGTGCAGCCCACCATCCCATGTGGGAATTGAACTGGCAACCTTGTTGTTGAGAGCTGGGGCTCTAACCAACTGAGCCATCTGGCGGCCCACCAGCAGTTCAGCTGCAGCTCCTTGTCTTCAATCTAGTTATGGAGGGTGCAGCTCACTGGCCCATGTGGGAATCGAACAGGCTCTCACTCCAACCCACTGAGCCAACCGGCTGCCCATAGGTACTATTCTTATTTCAATTTTACAAGTGAGGAAATTGAGTCTGAATCCAGAATCTTTCATCCTAACTGTGACACTGTTCTGTCTCCTGTTTGAGAACATGCAATTTTGAGGTGGAAAATGCCAAGGAAAGCAATCCAACATTTCTCAGCCTGATCTAGTCATCATTCATCCTTTCGCAGCCACAAGAGCATTCCATGTGCGAGCCACTCGCAGCAAGGTGTTTGAGAACTAAAGTGAGCGTCAGGAAATGGATTATGGGGATTCACCACCACGCCAAGCCTTCTCAGGTCAAATTCATGTACTGTGTTGGGGAGGAGGGCGTAGGATGAGGGATTTTTGAAAAATTGTGGTAAAAAAAACCCCAAAACCAACCAACCAAACAAGAAAACACTAGGCACTCTTCAGTGCGGCAGACTGCAACACCCCCAGGCCTGACTAAGGAATCACAATATGGAAGGCAGATGGTAAATGCATAGATGCCACACTATTGCCTTTCAGTTAAACATTGCGTTTTTTTTTTCTTGTAAACCACCCAAATCAAATGGTTTGCTTTCCTCAAGTTAGAAGTGTTAGCATGTCTTTTCTTTAAATATCTGTGGATGGCTGTTTTTTTCCCTGCCAATTTGTCACCATCTGTAACCCTCGTTTGTGAGATGATCTGATGACAACAATTATCTTGAAGAGTAAAAGTGCAGTCAGAGCAACGTGTAAGAACAGAGTCAGAGCATGGGCTGTGTGTGTGTGTGTTGTACGTGTGTGGCATGTATATGGTTTGTGTGTTGGGCTGGGAGCTTTGTGCAGGTATACACTGTGTGTGAATAGGTAGTGTGTACATTTGGTGAGTGTCTTGCATGTGTATGGACTGTGTATTGGGTTGGGTCTATGTGCTCTCTGTGTAGACATCGTGTGGGCACCCTGTATGTGGGTCAACTCCTGTGCCGCTCTGTATGTGCTGGCTGAAGAGGGGCTGTGCGCATTGCAGGGGCACGTTCCTCACAAGAGTATAATTTCTCAAAAGTCTTTAAAGGGAATGGGAAGGGCCTGCAATTTGGGGAATTGGGCCAAGAAGTATCAGCAGGGTTTGGGTCTGGGTCAGAGGAACGGAAATTATGGGTGGCTTGCGAGAGGGTGCTGCTGGGATGGGGTGCTGACCCTGAAGAGGAGAGGGGGGTCTCCCGCGTTTCTGGAGGGTTGTTCGCTCCGGCTGGGGCGTCAGGTTCGCGCAGCTCAGCAGGGCCGCCGGCTCTCGGAGTGAGGGAGGTCTGGGCGCCCGGCGGATGGCGGGGAGCGGCTGGTGCGCTCCTCCCCCTCCCCACTCCCCCACCCTCGGGCGCGGCGCCGCGGGGGGCGAGGGGGGGCTCGGGCAGGCGGGGGCGGCGGCGGCCGAGCGAGGGGCTGTGGCAGCGGCTGTGATGGCGGGCGGCGGGGCCGGGCCGGGGACCGAGGCCGCGGCCTCGGTGAGGGCCAGACTCTGGAAGCCCTAAGGTGCCGCCTGTCCTGACTCCACCATGAACGTCGCGTTGCAGGAGCTGGGCGGCGGTGGCAAAGTGAGTGGGGGCCCCGAGCTCCAGGGCAGAGGCCCTCGGCGCGGGGGTGAGGCGGGGAGCAGGAGGCATCGGGCAGGGGCTCCAGCTGGTTGAGCTAGGGCTGCATCCTTGAAAGGCAGGGCGTTGGAGGGACCCCAGGCCCGAGAGCTGGGTAAGAGGGAAGGGGCCTCATTGCAGGCGGGAGGGGGCCCAGCTCTTTCTGTCTGACTTGGGTTGGCTCCTCCGGTTGTTTGGCAGATGGTGGAGTACAAACGGTCCACGCTGCTGGATGAAGACGCACCCGAGACCCCCGTAGAGGGCGGGGCCACCCCGGACGCCGTGGAGGTGGGCAAGGGGGTTCTCACTTCCCCACCAGGTCCCAGTCCTGGCATGACGCCTGGCACACCCAGCAGCTCTGGGCTGTCCTGGAGGGGCACCTGCTCCCACCTCCGCTCCATCTCTGGCCTCTGCGCTAGGACTATGGTGAGGGGACTCTAAACCATGACGTTGCACAAAACAAGCTCAGGGATGAACTCAGCCTTCTCATTGCCCCTGTGCACAGAGTTAACCCGAGTAGAGTCTTTGCTCCGTGGCTTTGGAAACTGCCTGTGCCTTCATTCTCTGGGAGGATTTCTGTGATCTTGGATCCCCTCTCCCCCACCCCACAGCTACAGCTTGCTAGCAATCTGTCACCCTATGTTCCCCAGGTGGGATTCCAGAAGAGGACAAGACACCTCTTAGGTTTGCACACCCAGCTGGAACTCATCTTGGCAGGTGTCTCTCTACTGCTGGTTGCACTGCTTCTGGGTTGCCTCGTGGCCCTGGGGGTTCAGTACCACAGAGGTAGGTGGGCCCACGCTTGTCACCTAGCTGTGGGGGCTCTGGAGGCTTGTTCTTCAGTTGTGGCCTCCTGTCCCCAGCTTGTCTTTCTCCTCCCAACTTTCCTGTTGTCATGGCCTCTCTCAAAGCATTTGCCTTTCCCAGACTGACTGACAGCACCTATCTCTTGTGGCCATGTCCCCTGCCACAGACCCATCCCACAGCACCTGTCTCACAGAGGCCTGCATTCGAGTGGCTGGAAAAATCCTGGAGTCCCTTGACCGTGGGGTGAGCCCCTGTGAGGACTTTTATCAATTCTCCTGTGGAGGCTGGATTAGGAGGAACCCCCTGCCCGATGGGCGTTCTCGCTGGAACACTTTCAATAGCCTCTGGGACCAGAACCAGGCCATACTAAAGCACCTGCTTGGTGAGTGGGCCTGTCAGGGGGGCTTGTGCCAAGCACATGCCTCATGCCTAGGACAGGGCCTGGCACTTAGTAGGTACTCAATAAATGTCCACAAATGAATAATTAAGTGGATGACTGGGAACACCCCTGGGGTAAGCGATGCATAGGCAGGAGGCTCCTGAGAGGTGGAGATGGGTTTGAGAGGAGCAGACCTAGAAGGATAATGGAGGGATTCCTCTCTGCATTCCATTTGGAGGACTGTTGAGGTGTGGGAGGCACCAGGGAGTCTGCAGTACTTAGAGATCTTTGAACCCTTAGGGCTCGTGGACAGGGGAGGGGAAGCCACACTTTGCTATTTCAGCCAGTCTTCCTGGGTCTACATTAGGAGGACTGCCCCTTGAGAAGGCAAAGAAGAGGGATCAAGTAAGAGCCTGGGACCCCTTGCAGTAGTTAACATAGTTGTCACCCAGAGCTGTATTCTATTCCACAGAAAACACCACCTTTAATTCCAGCAGTGAAGCTGAGCGGAAGACACAACGCTTCTACCTATCCTGCCTACAGGTGGAGCGCATTGAGGAGCTGGGAGCCCAGCCGCTGGGAGACCTCATTGAAAAAGTAGAGCCCCTGGGTGGGCTGCGGGCAGGGGGAACAGGATAGGCCTTGGAAGAGGATATGGTCCCAGAAATCTTTGGGGGCCCCTGTGCCATAGATTCCACTATGGTGTCTACTCAGATTGGTGGTTGGAATGTTACGGGGCCCTGGGACCAGGACAACTTCATGGAGGTGCTGAAGGCAGTAGCAGGGACCTACAGGGCCACCCCCTTCTTCACTGTCTACGTCGGTGCCGACTCTAAGAGCTCCAACAGCAATGTTATACAGGTACACGGCTGGGGAAAGATGGGGAGAGACTTGTGGATCATTTGTTGAGCCTAGATTCCCCTCCCCTGTGATAGGCAGGCTGGGGTGGCCCCCATCCCCTCCCCCACCCGCTCAAGAGTCCAGATTTTGGTGGGGGTGGGCTTACTCCCTTACCTTGCTATTGCAGGTGGACCAGGCTGGGCTATTTCTACCCTCTCGAGATTACTACCTAAACAGGACAGCCAATGAGAAAGTAAGGAGCAACCTCAGAACCTCCACCCCTACATTGAGCTGGGATGATCTCTGTTTACTTTCCCTTTGCCCAGGGTAAGGGTGGGGAACGTGAGCCTGTCCTGTCACCTAGTGACCCCATTACCCTTCCTTCCTTTTTTCTCCCTTTATTTTTCCTCCCTCCCTTCTTTCCTCCTTTGTTTCCTTCCCTCCCTCCCTTACATATCTTTTCCCTCCCTCCCTCCCTCCTTTCCTTCCTCTTATTCTTTCAGGGAAACATTTTATAGGCACCTACTGTGTACCAGTGCAGTGGTGGAATTTTGAGATGTACATTTCAGAGCCACTGTTACAGGAAGCTCTCAGTGTAGTGGGATCACGGACCTAGATATCTGAGAATAAGGCTCAAAGAAGGTCTCTGGGACTCAGGAGAGACTGAGGTAGATGAAGAAAGTTTCCTGATGAGATTGCATTTGAGCCAAGCCCTGTAGACTATCTAGGGGTGGGTGATGGAATGCTGGGTAAAGAGAATAGTTTATTCTCTATTCTCTTCCATCACAGCATCCCCTGCGATGGCATGCTGGGTAAAGTGATGAAGAAGGAAAGGCTGAGGTGTGTTTGCACCATGGGAAGGGATCCAGCTTGGCAAAATGTAGAGCTCAAAGCAGCTGAGAGTATGGGAAGGTGGGTAGGGTCTAGTTTAGTCTGGAAAGGCACACTAAGGAGTTTTTCTTCATAGGCCTCAGAGCCACTGCATGCTCCAGAGCCGGGAGGGAGTGACAGGGCTTTAGGAAGCCAGTTTGGTGGGTTGTGAAAAGTAGATGCAAGAGAGGGAGCCTGGAGATCAATTAAGAGTCTCTGTAGTGCTCCAGGCTCTGAGTCTGTAAGGATCCAAAGGGGGGAAGTGGCAAAGGGATGTTAGGAAGTGGAGGATGCAAAAGATATAATCAAGTCCAAATTGTGAGTTGTTGGCGACTGGATGTTGGAAGAGAGAGCAGAAGGAGGAAGAGGTGAAGTGAGTTGAGGCTATCAGCCTGAATGGTGGTAGAATGTCAGGGTCCTTAGAGAATCAAGTGTTCCTGTAGGAAGAACCAGTTCAGAGCACATTGGGGCAGAGGAGCCAGTGTGATGTCACAGGAAAAGGGCAGACTTTGGGCTCAGACCTTGATTCCAGTCCCTGCTCTGAGTCTTGGTGGATGTTGATTTAGCTTTCTGTGGCTGGTCTTTCATCTGTAAAATGGGATCATAGCATCTACCTTATACAGCATTTGGAGGGGCAGGATGCCAGCTTATGCTCTTGCATATGACAGACACTCAGGGAGTGGGAGTTGCTCATTTTAGACATGTGAGTTTGAGGAACCTGAACACCATCTCTATGGAGAGGTCAGCAGGCAGCTGTGAGTGGAGTCCTGGAGAGAGGTTGAGGCTGGAGGGAGCTGCAGTCTTGAGGAACCTAGACAAACATAGTAGGAGAGATAAGTGAAAGGGGAAGAATAGAGAAAGGAGAGGAGATCCTTTTTTAAGGGCAATGGGAAGAAAGAGAGCCAGCAAAGGAGACTGCTATGGAGAAGGACAAGCAGGAGAGTCATATATCTTTTCTTTCAGTTATTCTCATTTACTGAGCGTCCCTCAGCCAGACTCTCCCTTCTAGGCATGTGGTGAACAAGACATTGCCACTGTCCTCTAAGTGGGGGAGAAGACATGAAATAACTTGGTATATCTTGTTTACAGTTGCTGGGACTACTATAGAGGAGAAATATGGCATTCTGAGAGTGAGTGTAACAGGCAACCAGCTTAGTCCTAGGGTGAGGGTAGACTGCAGTGAAGGGAGAGGGCTCTAGGCAAAGGGAACAGCTTATGCAAAGGCCCTGAGGTGGGAAGGAGCATGGCCTATTGATGGACTAGAGAAGGGAGTAGGAGGGGAGAGGGGTCGAAGTCCTTCTGGACAAGTATATAGACTGACTCATTACGCATGAACATTGTGGGTCAAGTTTAGCATGTATCCCCAAATAAATGGAAACTCAAAAGTAGGAAGTGGTGTGAACAGATGCATGGTTTTGACATTACCTGAGTCAGAGGAGGAGAGAATTTTGAGAATGCAGGAGAGAGCCACTTCCTTTAACACTTGGGAAAGGGCAAGAGAAAGCCTCGATTCAGCTCTTAACGTGTTATTGGTTGTCTTGAGCAGGAAGTCTCCTGTGCCAGCATCTAGGCGAAGCTGTGGCGGTCAAAGGTTCAGATAGGGTAAAAACTTAGGAGGAAAACAAGGCTCAGGAAAGTATCAAATGTCAGTCTCAAGCTGAAGGTAAGGAGGTAGGGAGAAGAAGGGGTGATAAGGTGATCAGGGTGGGGGTCAAGATCACTGGTTGAACTACCTTGACCCCTTAAGAGTTGGGATGACTGAGACTGATATCAAATCTCTTCCTCTGACACCAGCAGCAAGGAAAAGGAGAGGTGGAAAATGGAGAAAATCTGAAGTACAGAGAATGAATATTAAGGGCTCTGAAACTTCTCAGTACAGTGGTCTCTGGGAGGGACTCAGTACTGAGGGTCTGCAGAAGAAATGGGAAGCAGAGGTGGACCCAGAACAGATTTTCTTAGCCTTGGACAGGACTCGTTGCTGGGCTCCGAGGATGACGCAGGGTTTTGACAGGTGCTGACTGCCTACCTTGACTACATGGAGGAGCTGGGGATGCTGCTGGGCGGACAGCCGGCCTCCACGCGGGAGCAGATGCGACAGGTGCTGGAGCTGGAGATACAAGTGGCCAACCTCACAGTGCCCCAGGACCAGCGGCGGGACGAGGAGAAGATCTATCACAAGATGAGCATCGCAGAGCTGCAGGTGGGGCCGGCAGGGAACAGAGACCGATGGGAGGGGCCAGCCCCTGGCACAGAGCCCCCAGCTTCTCTTCAGGCCATCTTCCTGAGGCAGCCAATCTTTCCTCATTTCCTTGCTTTTCTTAGCTTCCCAGCTGCACACTTCCTATCCTGGAAAGAAAAGTGGCATCCATTTTAGGCCACCTCTCACGGGGCCATCCTTTGGTCACTTTTATGTTGCCTGGGGATGCATAGAGAGGTTACGTTAAAAATCTCTAACAACTTGTACAAGATACCCACAAAACAGTCAGAAGAGACATGGAAGCATTTCCTGGAGGGCCCTTACTGTGCCAGGTATCAACCCTTTAGTTGTTGGATTGTGGAAAAGTTGAGTAAGGGGGTTCTGGAGAGGAGGCCAGGTATGTAGGGAAGCTGGGTGGTGTCAGGGGAGTGGTATGTTATCAATTCTTATGAAAATCTGTGAATATCTGTGCCCCAGCTGAATATCACACATGGTGGTTTTCCTTGCGTAAGTGATTGGGCTCCCAGATTGAGGGGCACTCAAGCCAGGAAAAGGGTTTATTGAAGGAGGGGCCACCAAGCAGCTAGTACCTGTTGCCTTGTTAATGGGAAGAGCTCTCAGGCTCCAAGGTGTCAATGGACGAAGGCTCTGCTGGAAGCCAGGTGGCCACGCAGGGAGGCTTGATGTTTTTTTCCGCTCGCAGGCCTTGGCACCCTCCATGGACTGGCTGGAGTTCCTGTCTTTCTTGCTGTCACCACTGGAGCTGGGTGACTCTGAGCCCGTGGTGGTATATGGGACAGATTATTTGCAGCAGGTGTCACAGCTCATCAACCGCACGGAACCAAGGTGTGGGGCGTGGGGCTCAGGGCTCGGTGTAGGTCCCAGGCAGGAACTGGGCATAGGGTACTGGCACAGTCAGACACAGAGCAGCATTTGACAAGGCCCTGGACCTTCCAAACATCAAAACAGAATGTCTGTGGGATACTCCCCTAGGCCAAGGCTTCGGGGGTCTATTTGTGACCTCTATTCCTACACATTGCTCCAACCTGACTTCTGTAGGCAGGTGTGTGGTCCCAGGCTGAGAAAGCGGGATTCTGGAACAGCTCCCACATATGCCCCTCAGGACTCCTGCTGTCTGCACATTTGTGGCATTGATTTGGGGTGGAAATGGTGACCCACCTGCTCTTTCCTTATGTTCTGGTCCGGGCGCCAGCATCGTGAACAATTACCTGATCTGGAACCTGGTGCAGAAGACAAGCTTGAGCCTGGACCGACGCTTTGAGTCTGCGCAAGAGAAGCTGCTGGAGACCCTCTATGGCACCAAAAAGGTGGGCTCTCTTTCGCTGCCCCCACTTTCCAGCCCAGTCTAGCTGATGTTTCACATCTACTGTGTGTCGGGCACCAATTGCCTCATGGTGCAGTATGGAGCACAGGATTAGGAGTTAAGCTGACTTTGGTTCCAATCCCAACTCCTCCAGTTTTTAGCCTATGGGATGGACCTTGGCATGTCACGCAGCCTCTCTGACTCTCCATTTCCTGGTGTGTAAAACAGGAATATCTTGCAGGGCTGTCATGAGGATTAATTGAGTTAATGTAAATGAAGCACCTCCCCAATGCATGGTATGTATGTACAGGCAGCACTTAACTTTGATGATGATGGTGAAGAAGAAGATGAATGAATGCAGTTTTTAGTTTCAAGATGGCCAGTTCAGTGGGGAAAGTGGCCATGGAAACAAACATATTACTTAGGGGTGATAAGTGCTCACATTGAGTGAAAGACCTTTTTTGTGTTATAGGATAGAGGTGGGGACACCACATTCTACCCGGGGGTTGGTGAGGTAGGGGCATTAGGAAAGCCTTCTTTGAAGAGATGACATTTGAAGAATGACTTCACCAAGAAAACAAGAGAGAAGGGCATCCCAGGCACAAGGACCAGGATATGCAAATTCCCAGAGGGAGTGCGGTGGGTTTGCCTGTGTTCTGGTATGAGCTTGAGAACAGGGCGGCTGAGAGGCTGAGGGGCCTGGGGTGGGCCTGGAGCCGTCCGTGAACGGACCTGAATGTTGTGTTAAGAAGTCTGGCCTGGGTTCTTTCAGGGATGGGGAACCACGGGATGGTTTTAAGGAGAGGAGTAACAGTTAGATTTATGTATTAGATCATCTTTCTGACAGCTAAGTGGAAGATGGAGGGGAGTGGCACAGGAAGGGGGGTGAGAATGGAGTCAGTGTCTAGTTAGGAGACCACTGTAATCTTTAGGCAAGACAGTGTTGTCGGGTAGGGAAGTGGCAATGGGGTGGATGGGGGAGATGATTAAGAAGTAGTCTGTGTAGAAACTGCTGAGAGATTGAATGCAGAGATGTAGGGAGATGGAGGAAGCTGGTGACTCCCAGGTTTCTGGCGTCGGGGACTGACTGGATATAAGACTGAGATGTGGAGCTGAGCGAAGAAACACCTGGACCCCAATGGGCCTCTTCCGAGAACAGAATGGGTAGCAATGATGCTCCTCCTGAGGTTGTGCTGCTGGGGTTGATACAATTGGTGATATTGCCCTTCATTTCACTTGGAGTCCATGGGAGAGATGGCACCCCAAACCCAGGCCCCCAGTGTCCAGAGCTGAGAGGGGCTGGCCCCAGAGACAGAGAAAGGCCCTCCGCCTGGAGGACAGAGCCATCTCTGGGAGGCCGGGCTCTTTGTCCCTTACAGTCCTGCGTGCCAAGGTGGCAGACGTGCATCTCCAACACAGACGACGCCCTGGGCTTCGCTTTGGGCTCCCTCTTTGTGAAGGCCACGTTTGACCGGAAAAGCAAGAAAATTGTGAGTCTTCAAGCTTCTTCGAACACTACCCCTGGTTTTTGTTAAAATTCACTGTTCATATTTGTGTGTACATGTAGGAAAAAAACCTCGAAGGAAATTCATTAACAAATTAATAATGATTCCTTTGGGTGTGTGGATGATGAGGGATTCTTTTTGTCCTTTAATGTTCTCTGCATTTTCCAAATTTTCTGTAATGAGTTTATGTTACCTATTTAAATAGAGAAACAATATTTGTTTATATATGTATGTATGTTTTTATTTATTAGAAGATGATAATGAATGTGCTTAAAGTATTATCTACAAGGATGTTTATGGCAGCGTTGTTTATAATAAGGAAGAATGAAAACAGCTAAAATGTCCAATCATAGGGGAATGGAAAAATAAATTGTTGTTAGGATAGACTATGAGGCATCCTTAGAACTAATGATATATCTTTAAGTGAAAAAAACTAAGTTACTATATATATATATATATATATATATATATATATATATATATATATATATGTGTTGCACAACATAAGTGCATATTGCATACGTGTATCTGGGCAGGGAACGACACCAGGAGTAGATAATCAGCATGTTAAAAGAAGTTCTCTCAGTGAGGCATTCTAACTGGTCTATTCTTCAATTCTGCTCAATTTTCCAAATTGTCTGCTATCAATGCCTTCCCTTCATAATCAGATAGAAATCAATGTACTATATTAAGTTATAATATTAACTCGATTAATTTGTAAATTACATATTTTGATTAATTAGGAAAAAAGCCACCTGCCGTCCCAGTACCTCACAAATCGTGTTTCCCTCTCATCCTCCCCAGATGCTCAGCCTTATTTCAAGAATCTGGGCACTCCCACATGCTCCCCTGGAAGGAGAGCAATGGGGCACGAGGGTAGAAGGGGAGAAAGGATTCATTCATGCGAGTGGGAGGCCGACTTGGGCTCCTTCTCTTCCAGGCGGAGGGCATGATCAGTGAGATCCGGACCGCCTTTGACGAGGCCCTGGGTCAGCTGCCCTGGATGGATGAGAAGACCCGCCAGGCGGCCAAGGAGAAAGTGAGCCGTGGCCAGGGTTGGGGCGCCCTCTTGAGGTGAGGTGGGGATGGAGGATACACTTTTGGGGGGAGCCTGGGGAGGGAAACCCTTTACTCGTGGTCTTTCCAGGCAGATGCCATCTATGATATGATCGGTTTCCCGGACTTTATCCTGGAGCCTAAAGAGCTTGATGATGTTTATGATGGGGTGAGTACCTCTGCTCATCAGTTTTGAACTTCAGCCCCTTGAGGGGGCACTATTCTCTGGATTCAGTAATGGGGGCTCAAGCATTAGGCGGGAAGGAGGTGCTTATTGTTTCCTTTCAGAGGCAATGCAGGCAACAGACATTGCTCAAGTGCTGGCTCTGTGCCAGGCTGCAGGCCAGACATTAGCACAATGCATTGTTAACCAGAGGGATTTGTAGTCACACCTGAGTCAAATCCTGCTTCTACCCCCATCTAACTGTGTAACCTTGGACAAGTTATATAACTTCGCAGCCTCAGTTTCTTCATCTGTAAAATGGGGCATCTTACATCATAGTGGTGCTGCTGTGAGACTAAAAAGAGGCACCTGTTGAGCGCTGCTTCGTAAGTGCTCTTTAAGTATTGGTGATTATTATTTACCAGATATTTTACTCCCATTTTATAATTGAGGAAACTGAGGCTCAGAGAGGTACTAATTAGTAGCCACGCTGGAACTATGATCTTCTCCAACATGCTTTTTTTGCTTGCTTTCTAATTCCCATCCTTTCCATAGTACGAAGTCTCTGAAGATTCCTTCTTCCAGAATATGTTGAATTTGTACAACTTCTCTGCTAAAGTGATGGCTGACCAGCTCCGAAAGCCTCCCAGCCGGGACCAGTGAGAATGGAGGGCCACAGACACTGGGGCAGCAAGAGAGATAGGGGAGGTTTCCAGGGCTGGGGGTGGGGGCAAGACTGGTCCCAAAGCAGAGACACAAGTGCTTGCAGGAGATGGGTCAGGGCTGCTGGGCTGGGAGCAGCGTCAGGAGGGTCAGGAGCCTCAGCCTCTCCCCGTCCCTCCCCTAGGTGGAGCATGACCCCCCAGACAGTGAATGCCTACTACCTTCCAACCAAGAATGAAATTGTCTTCCCTGCCGGCATCCTGCAGGCCCCCTTCTACACCTGCAACCACCCCAAGTGTGTCTGAGGCAGGCGGAGCTGGGCACTGGAGCCTGGGCCAGCGGGTGGCTGGGAGCAAGGCTGGAGGTGGGATCCAGAAGTCTCCTCTGCCGTGTCTCACTCAGCATTCCTCACCTACCAGGGCCCTGAACTTCGGTGGCATCGGCGTGGTGATGGGCCATGAGTTGACACATGCCTTTGATGACCAAGGTAGAGGCCCATGGAGTTGTCGCCTCCAGCCTAGGATTCCCAGTGGCTCCTGCAAGGCCTTGGGATGTTGGGATTAGGCCCCAGGGACCCTGGAGTCTGTGGACCAGGGTGGATGGGGGAGCTCCTGACACCAAGGGTTGAGCTCTGGTCTTGGTGGGGTGCAAAGGTTTGTTCTCCTCAGGGCGCGAGTATGACAAGGAAGGGAACTTACGGCCATGGTGGCAAAATGAGTCACTGGCAGCCTTCCGGAATCACACAGCCTGTATGGAGGAGCAGTATGGCCAATACCAGGTCAATGGGGAGAAGCTCAATGGCCGCCAGACGCTGGGGGAGAACATTGCTGACAACGGGGGGCTTAAGGCTGCCTACAACGTGAGTGGCCTGGCTGGCTTTCCAGTTGCTGAGGCCCACCCGCCCTGGGGGGGAGGGTACAGGGTGGAGGTGGTGGGCTGGCTCTAATTTGCCACCCCTGTGCCCAACTCCAGGCTTACAAAGCGTGGCTGAGAAAGCACGGGGAGGAGCAACAGCTCCCAGCTGTGGGGCTAACCAACCACCAGCTCTTCTTTGTGGGATTTGCCCAGGTATTGCTCTTCTGGGTGGCCTTGGGTCTGCCCCTCTCCCACTCCCTCCTGGGCGTATCATTAGAAGTCTAGGCAAGCAGGAAAGGAACTGGGAAATGGGTCCAAAGTTGGGATGTAGAAGGTGGTCTGGGGAGGCCTTGTACCCAGAACCTCTTGGCTGGGGCCCACCAAAGCCTGTGAGGAGGCCTGAGCAGGGAGGATTCTTCAGGAGGCTTTTGCAGATCTCAAAGGCAGGGCTGCCCCGCTTGAGGGGAAAAGGGTGGGGAGCAAGATTAAGCCTCACCGTGTTCCTGTGAGGTGGCTGTGGAGGAGGAAAGTAAAGGTCGGCGACAAAGTGGCTCATCCAGGGCCACCCAGGAATAAAGTAAGTGGCAGAGCATAACTCAGGCAGGGTCTCCTCTAGGGTCTCCTCTGGACACTGGGCTTCTTCCCCTCAGACACATCCATCTTGGGCAACCCCATTACCAAGGCAGCTTTGAAAGGCCTTCAAAGAATTTGGGAGGGAGGATGCTATCCCCTCCCTTAGTGTTGATAGCAAGGGGTTGGGGCTGAGACGCTGGCTGAGCCCCTGCCTGTGTCCATGAGGCTTCCTGAGCTGAGGGGCAAAGCAGTGGTTGTTTGCGTCCCTGGGATGGCTCTGCCATAGCCGAGTCTGTGGCCCTGCCCACACTAGACACCATATGTCCCCGTGTCTGTCCTGGCCTGCAGGTGTGGTGCTCGGTCCGCACACCCGAGAGCTCTCACGAGGGGCTGGTGACCGACCCCCACAGCCCTGCCCGCTTCCGCGTGCTGGGCACTCTCTCCAACTCCCGTGACTTCCTGCGGCACTTCGGCTGCCCTGTCGGCTCCCCCATGAACCCAGGGCAGCTATGTGAAGTGTGGTAGACCTGGGTCCGGGGAGACATGGTCGGCTGTGGCTAGGGCCTGTGGCAGTTTGCCCAGCAAGGCTGTTTGCTCTGGAGTTTGTAGAAGGCAAATGCCAGCTAGGCGGGGTCCACCCTCTCCACACCACACGTGACATGAGTCCTCGTCCCTGCTCAATCACCACATTGTGCCTCTGCTTTGGGGGTGCCCCTGCCTCCAGCAGAGCCCCCACCATTCACTGTGACATCCTTCCATGTCACCTTACCTGGAGGAGGCCTGGGTGGGGGGGCACCAGCTCCCACAGGAAGGAGTCGGCCTCTCTGCTTCCAAGCTCACTTGGCTTGGTGGCCATGCGGCCTGCTGTGCCTGCCACACTCTGACCATGCAGGGTGTGGGTGGTGTGCCTCCCATGCTTCTCCCAGAGGCTCACATACTGCTCACTTGGGAGTGGACTCAGCTCCTTGCAGCACCCCCGTCAGGGGCTGCCCCCCACCCCCCATGTTCCTCATGCTGCTGCTTCCCATATGCTTCCAACCCTTACTGACAGACCAGCTGTACTCAGCTCTTAGTGGAAGCCCGAGGGCCTTTACAAGCCTTCCTGCCCTCTCCTGATTTCCCTGCGCTTAGAGGGAAGTGTGTATGTGCAGGGGGTGCTAGTTCCTACGTCTTGGGGCACAAGTCTTAGGGGGTGACTGAGTCTCTGTGGACCGAGCAGGAAAGCAGACAGAGCAGGGAGAAGAAAGAACAGAGTTTATTTTTACAGGGAAGACGGTGGGGAGGGAGTGGACTTGGCCCTGTAGGACCCTGTGCCAATAAATAGACGCATCAGTCAGCCTGTCTCTTCCTTCAGTCCTGTTTTCATTTATTTGTTTACTTATCCCACCAATATTTATTGAGAACCTGCCATATGCCAGGCACTCTCCTAGACACTCATTGGCTCACTCACCAGACACAGGGGACTGAGATTTTGAAGCCCCAAGAAAACAGAGAAAGAGAGGCGGCGTGGAGGAACGGAATGGAATGGAGTTGGGTCTAACTGGGCAGAGTACATCCTCTGCTCACTGGTGGCCATATCCCCATTGCCAGCTCTTCCACAGCTGGAAGGATTTGCCACTGCCCTCCCTTGGTACATGCCTCTGGGCCTGACATTGAGTCTGGGTAACGACTAGAGCAGGGTCAGTGGAGGGAAGCCCTTGACAAGGTAACACACCAGTCTCTGGACCTTGGAGCTCTGGCCTCTTTCTGTGGCTGAAGAGACACACATTTCCCCCGGCGTCAAAGGCTCAGTGCTCCTGAGCGCCCCTCAGCCTATTTTCATCAAGCCTACCAAGTGCCAGGCACACGGATTGTAGCTATGGCTGCCACCCTCCAGAGCGAGGGGGGCGAAGAAGTATTTATCGAAAACCTCTTGTGTTCCAGGCACTTCTGCTAGGTCGCTCATTTATTTATTCATTCATTTATTAATTTATACTTTCATAGGTATATTTTTTTAAAGTGTATTGTTTATCAACAATGTGTCAGGGCACTGGTGATGCAAAGATGAATAAGATGGTTCCTTTCCTCAAATGACCCTTCTTCCAATGGCACTTTCATCTTCATGAGCGCATCTAATCCTCACAGCAACGTACATAATAAGTGCTCCAGTTTCCATTTGACAGATGTAACCCTAACCACTTCGCTAAAGTCAAAGAGACTTGGATTGAAATAGAAGCCCTTATAGCTCTATGAACCTGAGCCCATTCCCTAACCTCCACGAGTCTCAGTTTCTTTACCTGTAAAATGACAACTAGAGGAAAACAGTAGAGAGTCCAGTCTCAATTCTCTTTAAAACTCACTGTTCCCCGAGGTGGGGGTGGGTTTGTTGAATTTGGAAGGGTAAGTGTGAGGCTTTGCCATTGATTGGTGCTGGGGTCCCTGGTCCCCAGGCGATAACACAAGTATGTTCCCATAGTTGGTATCCTGTCCCAGCACCAGACTTTCCCCATAAAGAGCTATACTTGGGCCTCTGTCAAGTTACTTGAAAGTGCTGGCTGCTTATCAATGGAAGGAAATAGCTGTCTACTCAGAAAGGACCAAAGTGGCCTTGGGAACTCTAAGACCAAGGGAAGGCATGGCTTGAGCCTCTGAGAACATTGACTCTAGAAGGGACAGCAAAATGTATTGGAAAGAGGGGGACCATCACATCTGGAAACCTGCTTCTGGCTCCAACTCTACCACCCCTTAACTATGTGACATTATGCATATCTCACCCCCTCTTCAGGGCTCGGTATCCTTAGCAGTCTTTAAAATACGTGGGTTGGATGAGGTGATGTCTGAGGACCAGTTCAGCTTTAATATTTTAAGAAGGAATTCATGGACATATCAAATTCCAGAATCCAAAGAAATATTGAGAAATGACTTGCGAAGTTTGGGTGTTGCACAGAAGATGAGATTTATGTCAGACAACATAATGAGGTAGGAGAATAGCTTGGCAGCATAAAGTCTTGCTTTTCCCTTGACATCGGATTTCAGGGACCAACTTAGGATGCTGACCAGCTGGCCATTGGGACATAGAAACTCCATATTTGCAGAAAGGTTAAAATGTCTAATAATGATAATAAAATCATAATAAAAAGCAACTTTCATTTATTGAGTCCCTATTTGGCTTAAGCCTGTCCTAAGCTCTTTAAAAACATCATCTCATTAAATTCCCACAGTAACTTATAAGGAGGTTCTATCATTGTCTCTATTTTACAAGTAGAGAAACTAAGGGCAAAGATTACATAACTTCCAATGTCAGATTGCATTAAACTAACATCTGGAACTCAGATGCTCTTAATCACCACCATTTAGTTTTCTAAGTCATGACAGCGTTCAGACTCCAGCATAGACATCTGTCTTCTGGGCGATTTCCTCATACATCCAAGTGAGACCATCACCAGCAGGTACATTTCCATGCTACTCAGCTCCCCTGGGCCAGGCACATGTGACACCCAGGCAGCTGCAGGAAACATAGGCACATGTTGAGCTGAAATTAAGCCAGGTAACACCTGTTTGTTGAGCACTCTGCAGGTGCTTGGTTCCAGAGGCAAGGCAAGGCGAACATCAGGTGACAGACCTGTACCCTCAGTAGCCTTGCCAAGCTGATGAATGTGCACCTGTGAAATGCTCTGGTGTGTGAAGGCAGGAGGAGGATTAAAGATGGTGCTCCTGGATGGGCACGTGGGAGCCGTTATTGGTCAGGTGCTGGGCCATGCCCTACACTATCCCATTGGGAAGTTTGACTAAATCCCATGGACAATTAGGTAACAAATGCCAAACAATATGATTTCACACTTGGAAACACGCTGGGCATGTCAGGCTGGAAGAGAGTCCCCTAATAAAATAAGCAATTTCAGTGGGCCCATAATGACTCACAAATGCAAAATCTGAACAGTTTCCCAATGCCCAGCTCTGGGCTCCAAAGACAGCCCCTGATGGGCCATTACTATAAAGATGACCTGACGATGAATGCAAAGCCATTCATTCATTCATTCATTCATTCATTCATTCATTCATTCAAGAAATATTTGTCAAGGCCTACCACAAGCCAGGCATGAGGCTGAGTGCTAGGGGCACACAGTTCCTGTCCTCTAAGAGCTCAGAGTCTAGGGAGGGAGACATATGTATCAAGCACGGTGAGAGCACACGGAAGAAATTAATAGCTTGAAGGGTAGAATAGGAAAAGCTTCCTAAACAGGTGACATTGAGCTAGAGTGCAGAGGATGGGAGAATTTGTTAGCTGAAAACAGGGAAGGGCATTCCGTACAGAAGGAATAAGTAACGTGAAAAGGCTGATCAGCCTGAAGGGCAGGGTGTGTTCAGACATGGTGAAATGTTTAGGATGACCAGAGGGGCATAATGAGAGGTGAGAATCCAGAAAAGGGAAGTTGTGACAGTAGGTACGAAAAGAGGGGATTCCCTGCTGTCCTGGGAATTAATAGAAAGAAGGGCCACAGTGCAACCTGACTAAAATGTCACACAAAGAAAGTAGCAACCTAGTGGAAACAGTGCAAAGTTGTGTCCTGCCAGGAGCACTTCTGGTGTTACATAAGTGATGCGTTGTCTTGAATGGTTCTCAGATGAGTAGAGCCATCCATCAGATGTGTACCTCTACATCTCAGGCCACGAGTTTGGGGGCAGGATGGCAGGCTTGTGGATGCAATTTGAAGGAAGGTGGTAGGAAGGAACTGGTGATGAGCTCGTCCCTTATTGGAGAGCAATTTGGCCACAGAGTTTGGCCAAATGGTAGGAAGGAGTGCTTCTGGGAAGGCAATTTGACTGAACCGAAGCTTGAGGTAGGACATCAGTGTTATCATGGGGTCTTGAAAATTACTGCCAGACATTTGCATTTGGCTAGAGAGGCTTGGGGGCTTGAATGCTTGGAGGTGGGGGGCAGGAAACAAGAATGTTTACCTCAGTCAGCCCTGCAGATCTGAGGTAGTTGGAAAATGACAACTCCCTGCTTTCCAGTTGCCAGGTACCTAGCTAGGGGCTTTATATACAATGAAATGTTTTATTTCATTCTCATAACAACTTATGAGGGAGATATTTTATTATGCACATTTCACAGAGGCAGAAACCAGGCTGAGAGAGGTTAGAAAACTTGACCAATTATTACAACTAATGAAGGGCAGAATTTGATTTTAAATACCAGGTCTGTCTCTCTCTAAAGCTTATGCTCTCCTACTCACTCCAACTTTTTATTTTCGACATTTCAAACCTACAAAAAAGTTGAAACATAGTGCAACAAACATTCATATACTCTTCATCTGGAGTCACCAGCTGTTAACAACCTGTGTTTTATGCCATATCACCCCATCTCTTCTAAGGTGCTGGTTGGGACATGACTGGTATAGAAGACAAAAGCTGAGAATTGAGAGAAAGAAGTCATGGAAAAATAAGAGATTTAGGAGAAATAGCTTTACAGATGACTGAAGAAAGCATGACAATGTAGGACATCTTGAATCCAGCGATAGACGAGGTAGAACAGCTATCGGCTGCCCAGTTTCTGTCAGCAGAGCAGGACTGGGGAGTCATTGGCAAAGGCAAAGTCACCCCCAGATTCCTAGCAGTGAGTGGAAATGAGCAACAGGTTTTAAAATGGGCTTCAGACCTTCACAGGTATATGTATACAAATATTTAGCCAACATTCTTTCAGTGCTAATCATGTTGTACTAGTTTTTTTTAAAACAAATTTTCTGCATTCTTTAATGTCTGAGAACCCATAAAATAAGACGCCAGGCCAAATGATGCGTGTTCTCATCAGATGAAGGGGAGAAAAATTACTCCCTGCTTTCTCAGCTTCTGGATTCATACCTAGCCCAACTGAAAACCCCGCCAAACTCAAAAGGTTGTGAGAACAAAATGTAATATTCAAAATCAGTCCTGACACAGAGTGTGGGTCACACCCCTTCTAAGTCATAACAGAGAGAGGAATACCAAAAGAGACAGGGCAAAGACCTTGTTTTGTTCTGTTTTCAGCTCCGGAACTTAGCATTGGAGCGTAAGACTTTATTAATTATTACTCCACCTGGCTCCGCAGGTGGATTTAAGGTAGTAGCCATATCTTCTCGGTAATACTGGAGTACTTTCCTTCAACTGGGGGTAGGAGGGAATGTAATGAGGTCAATATTCCACAGTGGTGTGGAGCTACACCTACATTACACAAACTTCACATAGACGGCAATCAAGCGTCCGGCTTTCAAGAATCTCGTCCGTTTGTCCCACCACGCAACCAACTGGAGTACTAACTACTGGGAGCACTTATCACACAGTTATGAAGAAACCTATGGGCGGTCTCTCGGCTCGCAGCCAGCTCTAGCCGTACAGCAGCCAACACATCCGGATCCCAGACTGCACACTCCCGTGGAGTTCAGGAAACTCCAAGTCCAGGGGCGGTGCTTATGGCGCGCGGGAAGCTGGGAATTGTAGTTTTCATTTGGCTTCCGAGGGCTGGGGCGCTTAGGTCTCGGTGACGTTTCCCGTCGCAGGCCGGCTCTGGAGGTGGAGGGAGCCTTGAACGACGCGCGCGAGGCTACCTGGGAAACGGGGCGGTGCGAGTGGTGCGCACGCAGCTGGCCGGCAGTGGCCGTGGAGATGGAAGAGGGTGGCAGAGACAAGGCACCGCTGCAGCCCCAGCAGCCCCCAGTGACGGCCCCAGGCGGCGCAGACGAGAAGCCGGGCGGCAAGGACCGGCGGGATGCTGGGGACAAAGACAAAGAGCAGGAGCTGGTGAGGTGTGGCCCCGGGGGCCGGCGGAGGAGGCCGCAGGCTGAGTCACGGAGGCGCCGCAGGCCTCGGGCCCGACTCCCAACGGCCCCGCGGCGCTCGGGGGAGGGCGGATGGGGAGACCCTCGGGGCTCCCGGCACCCCGCCTCTCTGCCCCTCATCCTCCATTCCGCGCGGTAACCTCCGCCACCCCCGCCAGCCCTCTCCACCGTCTCGTGAGATGGACCCGGGCGGGTCATTGTCACCCCAGTTTTTAGAATGGCATTCAAGCAGAGCCTGGTCCAGAAGCCAAGCTGCCTTCCCGCCAGGGCTTCCCATTCCCGCTGTCTCTCCTTGTCCACCTGGTCCCTCTCTAAGGAGGCAGACTCACTCTCCACCTGCCCCAGGGTGAATGGGAGGAGGATGTGTTTGGGATTCCTTCTCTTGATGAGCCTCTTACCCCAACTCTCCAGTCTGAGGAGGACAAACAACTTCAGGATGAACTGGAGATGCTCGTGGAACGACTGGGGGTGAGTCATGATACGTTAACATGAGCTGGTGCGTGTTTGGAGCTTTCCCACTTGTTTGTTTTAGTCCATTTTGGGGCAAGAACTTCTATATGAGGTATAGGGAAAGGTGGACTGTATTTTAGGGTCAGTGTTATGGCGAAGTTGTGAGAGGAAAGTAACAAAGGATTTTTAAAAGATTTTGTAGTTGTCTCTCCTGGGAAAAGCAGTTCTTGAACTCTTCACTGGGGTCATTTGTTTTTGTGCCAGGCAGTGTGCAGGTAGTTGGAGAATCACAGATGAATAAGACAGTGACTTTTCCCAGGGGGAATCGTTAAACAGTTGTGTCTTATGACGTGAGGGATGTATTATAACTTTTTGTCTGACCCTTACATCTCCTTTTCAGGAGAAGGACACATCCCTGTACCGACCAGCCCTGGAGGAACTGCGAAGGCAGATTCGTTCTTCTACAACGTCCATGACGTCAGTGCCCAAGCCTCTCAAATTTCTGCGTCCTCACTATGGCAAGCTGAAGGAAATCTATGAGAACATGGCTCCTGGAGAGAATAAGGTAAAATTATTTCCCAATTCGATGGAGGCCTAGTTTAGGAATTCCTTTTCGTCAAGACCATGGGGCTCATGGGAAGTCACAGGAAGCCTGGTAGACCTGAGATCTGAGCTGGCTGAACAGAGCGTCTCACAGTCAAAATACTCACATAAGAGCAGACAAGAGGATTGCTTTCTTTTGTGAACAGAAGATACTGTTTCTGTCATTTATGTTGGACCTTGGGAGTTCATTGTTATGATCTATTTATTTCAGTGTAACCTTAACTTTTTTCTTTCCTCACATCCCATGTACATTCATTCGTTTTATCTCTAAAATATATCCCCAGTTCAATCACTTCCTTGCCTGTTGGAATAATGCTAATCCAGGAAATCTTCAGTTTGCACCTGAATTAGTGAAGCAGCCTTCTAACTGGCCTTCTTCCTTTTGTTCTTGACCTCCTACACAGTTTGTTTTTCATACAGCAGCCATAGTACTCTTTCTAGATTGTGAGTCTTTTCTGCTGAAAACTTTTAAATTAATAGTTTATTGTTGTGATTAGAATAACATCAACAGTCAATCTTTCTCCACTCTCCCCTTATTGTTGCCCTTTAGCCATGTTGGGTTAAAAAGGGAGATAGCAACACTAACCTTAGCGTTATCACGAGGCTTAGCTTAGATAACGTGTGTAAATTTCTAGTAAAGAGGTTGGTGTGTAGTTAGTGCTTAATTGGGGGGCTAGTGATAGTGGTCTTGATTACATAATTAACACCCTCCCTTACCTTGGATATGACTTCAAAGACTTATTTCTTTATAGCGTTTTGCTGCTGATATCATCTCTGTTTTGGCCATGACCATGAGTGGGGAGCGTGAATGCCTCAAGTATCGGCTAGTGGGCTCCCAAGAGGAACTGGCATCATGGGGTCATGAGTATGTCAGGTAAGACCTTTCCTTGGGAATCTGAAAGGGGTGCTAAGGCATAATTCTGAATTTAGTCTTGGGAGGACCTGGAGGTACTATCTGTTTTGGAGTACCAATGGATTGAGTTTCGCAGACGTTAAATTCCTTGACCCACAAGAAAGTGCTTCCTGGGAAGCTGTGTTCCCCTGATGGTTTGGGCCTATCTCTCCATAGGCATCTAGCAGGAGAAGTGGCTAAGGAGTGGCAGGAGCTGGATGATGCAGAGAAGACACAGCGGGAGCCACTGCTGACCCTTGTGAAGGAGATTGTCCCCTACAACATGGCCCACAATGCGGAGCATGAGGCCTGCGACCTGCTCATGGAAATTGAGCAGGTGGATATGCTGGAGAAGGACATTGACGAGAATGCATATGCAAAGGTCTGCCTCTATCTCACCAGGTGAGTGAGCACGGTAGGGCATGGTGAGGCCTCCCTCCCCAGCACTTCTCTCTTAATTGTGCCTCCTCTATTTTCCCAGAACATCCGCATCAAGGGTAGTGTCAGATTATAGTTAATTTATTGTCTGTAAGCTTCTTCAGGACAGAGACATCGTGTCTCCTTAGTAGTCCCACCATCTAGTATAGTGCCTGGTATGTATATAGCAGGCATTTAGTATTTCGGGTAAGTGAATTAAATGGGGTAAATGAATGTCTGGAACTTCTGATTCCTTTATTATTTTTACCTTCATAGTTGTGTGAATTACGTGCCCGAGCCTGAGAACTCTGCCCTACTACGTTGTGCCTTGGGTGTGTTCCGAAAGTTCAGTCGCTTCCCTGAAGCTCTGAGGTTGGCATTGATGCTCAATGACATGGAGCTGGTAGAAGACATCTTCACCTCCTGCAAGGATGTGTATGTAGGGAAGAAGTCACCAAAGGAAGAGATAAGCTTGCGTGGGAGGTGGCGGGGACATTTGCATGAAGATCTGGGACTTGCAGGTTCTGGTTAGGACTTGAGGTGCTTTTCTGTGCCCTTAGTGAACGGGGGCCGAGTTGATGTGATGGCTCTCTCCCCCAGGGTAGTGCAGAAGCAGATGGCTTTCATGCTAGGCCGGCATGGGGTGTTTCTGGAGCTGAGTGAAGATGTGGAGGAATATGAGGACCTGACAGAGATCATGTCCAATGTGCAGCTCAACAGCAACTTCTTGGCGTTAGCTCGGGAGGTGAGGCTGCCCTTTTCACCATCAAGGCTTTCTTCTTGGCTGTGATTCTATCTGACATTTCACTTCTTTGACTAAAACTGACTAGACTCTTGGTTAGAATTGCCATTTAGTGGGATAGCAGAAGGGACAGCTAGGGGAGGCCTGGGGTAGCAGTTGTGACCCTCTGACTTCTCTTCAGCTGGATATCATGGAGCCCAAGGTGCCTGACGACATCTATAAAACCCACCTAGAGAACAACAGTGAGTAGCCATCTGCATGTGTGTGGAGATTGGAGTATTGTTAATTACCCCTTGTATTGGGAGTGATAGCTTGGCCCAATACACTTATTCCATAGAGCTCAGAATTCCCACTTAGCTTTTTTCCAGGTCACTGTTGGGGGCAAAGATAGAGGATCCCAAGGGGCTAGCTCAGAACCAGAGACCAGCCGCCGTGCGGTGTTCCTTTCTTGCCCTACTCTAAACCAGCCTTCCTTTCCTTTTCTCTCCCTCTTCTGCAGGGTTTGGGGGCAGTGGCTCTCAAGTGGACTCTGCCCGCATGAACCTGGCCTCTTCTTTCGTGAATGGCTTTGTGAATGCAGCCTTTGGCCAGGACAAGCTGCTGACTGATGATGGCAACAAATGGCTTTACAAGAACAAGGATCATGGTATAATTCTGTTCCACTTTATCTTTGTGTTGCTTTGGTCACTCTTGTTGTTTTCTAGGTCCGTATATTACCTGACAAGCAATCCCTAATGCAAGTCCTTGGAGAGCTCTTTATAATAGTTTTCTCAGTGTGGGACCATTTTAAAACTAAGCTTTCTCCTTGACATAGGAATGTTGAGTGCAGCTGCATCCCTTGGCATGATTCTACTGTGGGACGTGGATGGTGGCCTCACACAGATTGACAAGTACCTGTACTCCTCTGAGGATTACATCAAGGTTGGTCTGGGCATAGCCCACTCATGGGGACATTCCCCTTCTGTGTTCTAGGGCCCGCAGGGCCTCCCTTTCACTGGTAAGATCTACCTGGCTTTCAACTCCAGTTAAAAGTTGATGCTATGGGTGCTGCACTGAGGCTCTCGTTGCGTCCTCCGTGGTGAGGCAGGTAGAATAGCCTAAGTGGAGACTCTGTTTGCATTTTGTAGTCAGGAGCCCTCCTGGCCTGTGGCATCGTGAACTCGGGGGTCCGGAATGAGTGTGACCCGGCTCTGGCTCTGCTCTCAGACTATGTTCTCCACAACAGCAACACTATGAGACTTGGTTCCATCTTTGGGTAAGGCTGCTTCTCCTTCTCATAGCACTCAGCCTGAAAACTCTGTGAAAACAGAAACTGGCCCTTTTCACCTTAGTGTTGTATTGCCAAGAACTACCATTGTGCCTGTTGTGTATTTGGTTCTTGGTGACTGTTGAAATCATTCATGAATGACCAATCCTCGTTTTGTTTCTTCCTTGTCTTATCCTTGGATGTGTGTTGGGGACTGCCTATCCCTGGCTTTTGCAGGCTAGGCTTGGCCTATGCTGGCTCCAATCGCGAAGATGTCCTAACGCTGTTGCTGCCTGTGATGGGAGATTCCAAGTCCAGTATGGAGGTGAGTAGAGGCTGTTGGTCATTTAAGGGAGGTGGGGAAGGTTCTCTGAGTCCTACCACTCTGTGATAGATAATGGGGAAAAAAAGAAGTTGGGGAGATAGATGGAGGAAGGGAGGGAGGGAGGGATGGATGGATGGATAGATACAGGTAGATAGGAAGGAAGGGAGGGAAGGAGAAAGAATGGTGGATAGATAGAAGTGGGGGTGGGGGTGGGGCGGGGGAAGTGTATCACTTTTAGTGAAATCCCTTGAAACTGGGATTCTAAGCTCCGGTGGTGTTAACGGCTAAAGAGTTAACATTTCAGTATTGAGTTCCAGCCCTTGGGATCTACGAGGAAGTGCCAGACTAGAGTGGGGAGTAACTTAACCCAGCTTGGTGGTGGGTGATTGTCACTGTTTTAGTTATTGGCCAATCCTAAATTTTCTCACTTTTGCACAGTAGTTTTAGTGATGGGTAAATATAGTATGGTGGCTGAAAGCAGGGGATTTAGACAGAAAGACCTCAGTTCAAATTCTGCCACTTCTGCTTATAAGCAATGTGATCTTGGACACATAACTCAGTCTCTTTCTTAGGCTTCATTTTTCTCATCAATAAAAGACCTGTTCTGGAGAACTGACTCTGGGTGGTAAACACACAATGGGATTTATAGATGATGTAATACAGAATTGTACACCTGAAATCTATGTAATTTTACTAACAATTGTCACCCCAATAAATTAAAAAAAAAAAAAGACCTGTTCCATGGGATTGTTGTGAGGATTAAATGTTAATAGTATGCAAAGTAATTGGCATAGTGGATGACATATAGAAAGTATTCAGTGAGTGGTTGCTACTGTTGTTACTTGACTACCATCAGAAATGGATTATTACCTAGTATGGTTATAGCACACTGTAGGATTGGCTGTATTGAATTGACATAGGTAAACAACTGTTTTAATAACTTACACTGTGTAATACTGATTTTCCTATTTCTAGGTGGCAGGTGTGACAGCTCTAGCCTGTGGAATGATAGCAGTGGGATCCTGCAATGGAGATGTCACTTCCACTATCCTTCAGACCATCATGGAGAAGTCAGAGACTGAGCTCAAGGACACTTACGCCCGTTGGCTTCCTCTTGGCCTGGGCCTCAATCACCTGGGTGAGGGGATGTCTCTGTTTGGGCAAAAGGCTGACAGTAACTAGATACAACAGGGAGGGTTTATGTGTCAGGCTGTGCTGTATGGAAACAGGTGTCCTCTGACCCCTTGAATCTGTCCTGTAGGGAAGGGAGAGGCCATTGAGGCAATCCTGGCTGCGCTGGAGGTTGTGTCAGAGCCGTTCCGCAGTTTTGCCAACACATTGGTGGATGTGTGTGCTTATGCAGGTGTGTGTCTTTGTGCTTCTCAGTAACTCCTCACTTCTCTCCTGGACCTCCTTTCAGACTTGTCCTTTCTCAGTCATTCTGATCTGCATTAGCTTCTCTTCTTCCCGGAGGAAGCTTTTCCTTGGTGCCTTCTCATTTCTCCCCTCCCTTTCCCTTAACCATCCTGCTGCAGGCTCTGGGAATGTACTGAAGGTGCAGCAGCTGCTCCACATTTGTAGCGAACACTTTGACTCCAAGGAAAAGGAGGAAGACAAAGACAAGAAGGAAAAGAAAGAGAAGGATAAGAAGGAAGCCCCCGCCGACATGGGAGCACATCAGGTTCCGTGGGCAGCTGGGCACTCAGGGGGCTCTTGAGAAAAGATAAGCATGTCGGAGAGCAAGCGGGCTGGGTTTGGGTTTGTTTTAGGGCCTCTCTGGGTGTTGCTGGGTATTGAAATAGCATGAGACCGGATTCTGTACATGAGGGGTAAGGCTGTGCCCCACAGGACAGCTTTTCTTCTTCGACGGGACTCAAGTCAAGGGTGAGTATTTTGTTTCCTGAGCTTACTGGGTTTTGCCGCCTCTTCAATTGCAGGGAGTGGCTGTGCTCGGGATTGCCCTCATTGCTATGGGAGAGGAGATTGGTGCAGAGATGGCACTACGAACCTTTGGCCACCTGGTGAGTATCGCATGGAAAATATGGGAATATATTGGTTTTGATGCTGGGGTTCCCCAGAGGAGACTTTCCTGATGGTTTTTCATGGTTGAGAAGTGTTTTTTACTGTGCCCTTTCTACAAAATTTTGATTAAAGCCCCTTTTACTCATCAGTCTGTTCCTGTAACTGAGCTTGTTTTTATTGCTTTCTGTGACACCGTTGTTGTTTTGTTTTATCACCAGCTGAGATATGGGGAGCCCACACTCCGACGGGCTGTGCCGTTAGCTTTGGCCTTAATCTCTGTTTCAAATCCACGACTCAACATCCTGGATACCCTAAGCAAATTCTCTCATGATGCTGACCCAGAAGTTTCCTATAACTCCATCTTTGCCATGGGCATGGTAGGCAGTGGTGAGTATCAGTCAGAAAAAGATCTTAAACAGCTTGGAGGAAGGTTTGAGGCCCCTTTTTCAAGCTGCTGTAATGCTTAATGTTTCCAGGTACCAATAATGCCCGTCTGGCTGCAATGCTGCGCCAGTTAGCCCAGTATCACGCCAAGGATCCCAACAACCTCTTCATGGTGCGCTTGGCACAGGTAAAGAATAGAACTCGTTTCCTTAGAGTGTGCCAAGGGAACTATCTGTGGGGATGGAAGGGAGACATGTAGTTACATGCAGGGGAACTTGAGTTGGTCAGAGGGAGGATGTGTGTGGTGGGATTTCTGTGTGGCCAGGTTAGCTGATGTCTTTTCAGATGTGACTCCCCACTTCCACTTCTCTCTGTATTTTTCAGGGCCTGACACATTTAGGGAAGGGTACACTCACCCTCTGCCCCTACCACAGTGACCGGCAGCTTATGAGTCAAGTGGCCGTGGCTGGGCTGCTCACTGTGCTTGTCTCTTTCCTGGATGTCCGCAACAGTGAGTTCCTGTCAGGAATCTTATATGGTGGCACATGGTGCCCTGTCTCCACCGCTACCAGGGCCACCTTGATAATCTAGGAGCAGGACTTTGAGTTAGCTCTATAACACTGGGTTCCTGAGGTTCTAGGATCTGTGAGGGCCTCATGAGACTTTCATCTCCCACACTTTTGATCTGGCCCAAAGAGATTTGAGGATGGAGAAATAAACCCAGTTTCTGCTCTTGAGTGACTGGGAGAAACTGATTATATAAAGTCTGAGGGCTGGGGGCAGAGTAAAGTGGGGGCATCTCTGGTTCGTAGTACCTGTGGGGTTAAAGAGTCAGGACTGGAGTGAGGTCCCAAGGTTTAGGCCAGGTCTGCCCTTATGCTTCTAACTATGTCCTGTGCTCTCAGTCATCCTAGGCAAATCACACTATGTATTATATGGGCTGGTGGCTGCCATGCAGCCCCGAATGCTGGTTACATTTGACGAGGAGCTGCAGCCATTGCAAGTGTCTGTCCGAGTGGGCCAGGTAAGGCGTTAAGCAGAGGGGAGGGCTCAGGTTATATTCTGTAACTTGGAGAATGCCCATAGACCTGCTTCTCTGACACTGGTATGGGATCTGGATTGCTGCTACATTGCCATCTGGAGTCTCTTCATCTCAGTTTTCTCACCCTACAGGCAGTGGATGTGGTGGGCCAGGCTGGCAAGCCTAAGACCATTACAGGATTCCAGACACACACAACTCCAGTGTTGCTGGCCCATGGAGAGCGGGCAGAATTGGCCACGGAGGAGTATCTTCCCGTCACCCCCATTCTGGAAGGTTTTGTTATCCTTCGGAAGAACCCCAACTATGACCTCTAAGTGGCCACCATGGGCTCTGAGCTGCAACTGATACGTAAGCGGGTTTTGGTTCCTTCTGCTAGCGGTGAACACTACTGCAGACCTTTGGGGGAATTGTTAAGCTCCTGTTCTTTTGTTACTGGTGAGATAACTTTGTTGAATAAAGACCTTTATCCCTGAGGTCCCTTTCTGTCTGTTTTCTGGGGTATCGTGACTAGAGGCCAGACTGAGGTGGGGGGTGGATGTGAGAGGGCGCTGTTTGTAGCAACTCTGAGCCCAGGCTAGTGGGGAAGCTGCCCTTAACAGAAAGAACTAAACCCCTTTTCCTTCTCTTTCCTAGTCATCTTAAAACATCGGTTCATCTTTAGGGGCATGAACTTTTGGGATGCTGATAAATATAATGGACCTTCTTTCTAGGAGCTGCATATATACAAAGTTTTACACAAACTCTTACAAATAACTTTCCAAGGGGCTTGTGGATCCCATATACCCCCTACTCCCACCCCATCAATGCACACCCACCTGAAGCCCACCATTCCCTGACTTTGGACTAAAGATCCCTGGTCTAAGAGGCAGAGTTAGCCCTACTCTTTCTAATTTGACTTCTGTGCTGCTGAATGAAAATGGCATCTTTACCTCCTGTGACCCTCTGTCCCTCTTGGGAGCCTGCTCTTCGAGAGATTTGATCATGTTAGCATCTACTTCTGTGCAGAAACGGCATAAGAAAGCTTGACCCTGACCTTCCTCCTAGTGTAGCAATGGGAAAAACGTGGCCTCCTTCCTGGAATGTAATCACTTGATCTGCAGCCCTTCTTCCTAGTAGAGCTGGTGCCGGTATGAGTGTAGCCTGTTGAGGCCTGGACCCCATGGATACAGTGGAGGAAAACATGCCCTGGCAGTAATCACTTGCATTTATCCAACACTTACTGTGGTTTTAGCCTCTGTACAGTGACTGGCACTTAATAGGTCTATAAATGTTGAAAGAAGAATTCTACATACTTCTGAGACCTAACAACAACTCTGAGGGGTAGGTATTACCCGTGTGTTATTGGTGAGGAATGTAAAGTGTGGAAAGGTTCAGTAACTTACTGAAGGTTGCATAGTAAGTGGTGGAGCCAGGATTGGAATCTAAGTCCATCTGACTCCAAAGCCCATGCCATTATTCACTATATTTATCTGCCTCTGCAGCCTTGGAGACTTGTGGACCTCAATGTAGTCCAAACTCTTGGCTAGCTGGAGAAGTGGCAGTTTTGGATTTTGTATCTATTGTAGTCCCTGCTGTCACTCTGGAGCCTGTATAAAACACCTGTGTAAAAGGTTGAAGCACTGAACTTGGGAGACAGCAGACTTGTCAAGCCCCTTTAATGGGAACTGTTGTAGTCTTGAGCAAATGAGCGTGTCTAATGAGCCTCTGTTTCCTATATAATGGGGATACAGTAATTGCCTTACCTGATTTCCAATAGTGATGTTAAAATTAGAAAGTGATTTATAAATAAAAATAAAAGGATAAGTCCTTCCCACAACAGTGACTGTGCTTTAGAGTGAGAAATTTTCACAGTGGCTCTTTAACATTCAGTGGTTCATTCAGCAACAAATATCAGTGGAACCTTATTCTGCATTGGACATTATTATAGTTTGTGGGGATACAAAGATTGAAAAAAATCCTCAAAAAGATGATGTAATGAAAAAGAAAACAATTGTGAGATATTGTGATCAAAACTGTACAGGGGTGTGAACAATGTACCCTGGGATCATTGAGATAGGGCCTAAGCACCTGGGTAAATGACGGGAAATTTTTGAGGAAACGCTTGGAGGAAGATGAGTTTGTCCAGAGGAAAAGAGAGTAGGATACAGCTAAGGGAATAGCAAAAGCTGGAAGGAGAAAAAGGTATTTGTTTTCAGAAACCATGGATAATTTGGTTTGGCTAAGTATATAGAATGAGGGAACAGTGTAACAGGAGATCAAGTTCTAAGCCTTCTCTGATTAGGTTTAGAGGAGCGTTGTTGTTTAAGAAATTGACAAGTATCTCTCAATCACTGAATGAGAGCAGGAAAGTGACATCAGCCATCTGGGTGGGAAAGTTCACCACGGAGGCCCAGGCAAGGGAAATGAATGCTTGAACTAGGGCAGTAGAAATGGGAAGATGAGGAAGGGCAGAAGATTTTTTTAAAGATAAAATCAAGAGAACTGGATTTTGATCCAAACGCCAATAGATCTGCTGTCTGATTAGATGCAGGATGTGGACAGGAAGGACAGGATAAATCCCAGGTTTTCTGCTTGGGCAGTATTCTTTGAGAAAGAACACATGAGCGACATGTTTGGGGGCAAGGTGGAGGACTCCTGAGTAAAAAATGACAAATTCCTATCTGGAATGCACAATTTGAGATGCCTGTGGCAATTAGGTGAAATACCTTTTAGGTAGTACCTTGTTCTGACTGGAGTTCAAGAGTGTTTTCTGAGGAACAAATTGGCATGTAGGCAGTAATTGGTTTTTATTTATTAGTTTGCTTAGGGAGAAAGAAATGAGAAGAGTAGAGAGAGGAGCCATA
This sequence comes from Rhinolophus sinicus, assembly GCF_057876585.1. Taxonomy (NCBI): domain Eukaryota; kingdom Metazoa; phylum Chordata; class Mammalia; order Chiroptera; family Rhinolophidae; genus Rhinolophus; species Rhinolophus sinicus. The sequence continues at coordinate 48,316,723 of NC_142517.1, forward strand.
CATGATAAAGTCACAGCACTCGAAGAGTGTCACAGAGAATACTCTAGATCTGCATTTTCATTCTCACTATAGTCTCTCCTCAATGGACCTATTTCGCTCTTTCTTTGGAGCTTCAGTTCCTCATACACAATGGGGATGATAATACAATCTATTCTGTAGGCAGTTGTGAGAATTGAGATCACATTGGTCATATGTATTAAGTGACCAGTTAACCATTGCTGCTGAGAAAATTTTTCTTCTGAGTTTATGTATATACACAGACAGGAGAGACAAAAAAGAGAGAGCCAGAATCTTTGCTAGGTACCTAAGCACTGTTTTTAGCACTTTCATGTTAATTAACTCCTTTAATCCCCAATCCAGTAGAGTGGACATTATAATTGTGAGAGAAAGCATCAGTGGCTTCTTCCCATTTTACAATGGGAAGTAGTAGGTAGGTAGTAGGTACATTGTCAGGGAGTAAATAGTTTGGATTGAAACCAAGCTATCTGATTTTGACTACGTGGATTTGACTCTAGTACAGACCCTTCTGGTGTCCCAAACCTTTTAGCAACCGGGCAGGGGTCTTGGGATTACTTTTCCCATCATTCTGAATTTTCCATGATTGAGTTTTTTACCCTCCCTGGGAGTGGCTGAACTTTGTGAAAAACAAATCTATTCACATGAATTCCCTAGTTAGAATATTTCAATTCTTTTAGCATAACATTCGATTAAGCTCTTTCAATAATCCACATTATTTTCGAAGGCTGCATAATTGGTATTTCTTTCCGTATTCGTACCACGATTTACTTAGGCAGGACTGAGTCTTTAATTTCATGATTCTAGGCCCCCAGCCAGCAGTTTATCTAGCACTGAAGACTCACTCAATAAACGCTTGCTTGCTCAAGGTATGAATGAACTAAGAACCGCGGAACAGAAACTCAGAAAGGGGTCTGTCTGGTAGTTCTAAAGTTCGGGAGGGGACATGGGGGGCGGGCAGTGGCTGTCACATGACGAGGCGGGGCAAATCCCATGTGCTCCGCGGAGCCGGGCGCGACTCCGCCCTTTGCGCCGGTCACGTGGGGGCGCCGGCTGCGCCTGCGGAGAAGCGGTGGCCGCCGAGCGGGATCTGTGCGGGGAGCCGGAAATGGTTGTGGACTACGTCTGTGCGGCTGCGTGGGGCTCGGCCGCGCGGACTGAAGGAGACTGAAGGTAAAGCCGCCATGTCCGGGCCCGACCCGGCCCCCCCACCCCCTCCCCCCGCATCCGCCGCCATCCGGGCCGGGACCGGCCACTCTGTGCCGCCGCCCCAGCGCCCAGGCTCCGCGGCTCAAGTCCGGGCCCCGGCCCGCCAGGGCCCGATCTCCGGCCCACGTGTGCTCGGCCTGGCCCGGCCTGGCCGCTGGGTGGGGGTGGGGGAGCGCAGGGCCGGAATATGCGGTCCCAGTGGCCTGGGAGGGCGCCGGGTTCGCCGGCCGCGAAGTGCCACTGCGGCCCAACCCGAGGAGGCCCGGCGGACGCAGGCACCCCGGCTCCGGGCCCGCCGCCCCCTCCCCCCTTTGCGGCCCGGCCGCCGGGAAGTGACACGTTGTTCTTTGGCACTGGCCGGCTCTGCGCAGGGAGGGCGCAGGAGAGGGAGGCGGCGGCGGCGGGCAGGGAGGAGCCCCCGGCCCCGCCCGCCCTCCAGGCCGACCCTCACTTGCTTGAAACCGGCTCTTCTTCGGCCGCCGCCCGCCTGGCCTTTTACGGCCCTACTCCCGCCCTTCCTGGCCTCCGCTTCTGGGCGGCGGCAGGCTTTGCCTTTGGTCCCGCGCGGGTGCCCCCGCGGCCACCCGCGGCAGGCGTGCCTTGTGTGCCCCTGGGCCAGACCCCGAACCCGGTGTCCCCAGGTGGGGGGTGGGGACACCACGGCCGAAGCTGCTAGCTCCGTTTGTGATCCGGGAGCCTGGTGCCAGCGAGACCTGGAATTTCCGGTCTGGTTGGTCTTGGGCCCCGCGGAGCCAGGTTGATACCCCTCACCTCCCAACCCCAGGCCCTCGGATGCCCAGAACCTGTAGGCCGCACCGTGGACTTTTTCTTAACCGAGGGGGTGAGTGAGGGGGTTGTTTCAGCAGGTGAGGGGGGTGGTAGGAGGTGATGCGGGTTTGACAACGTGTTGGTGGGGACATAAGCTGTATATTTTCTGCTCCTTTACCCCCTTGGCACCTCCGGGGCTCGGTGTGGGACCTAGCCTTTGCTTCACCCCCTCCCCCACTCCATTTGCCTTAAGCTTGGGTCCCTTCCCCTTTCCGAGCTCCACTCTTTCCTAACAGGTGCTGGGGGGACCCTGATGTGGCACCAAATGAAATGAACAAAGCTCCACAGCCCACAGGCCCCCCACCTGCCCCATCCCCTGGACTCCCACAGGTAATTAGGGAGGAATTAGCAGACACTGGGGTGGGGGTGGGGGAGACCAAGCAGCTGGTCAGAAACAGGTTCCAACCCTCTGGATTTTCCCACCCCCATCTGTGTCAGGGCAAAGTGCAGCTTCCTGCTGCCAAATTGAGACAGGGCCCCTAGTTGTTCCCAGGGGCTGGCTGTCATGGGGAGGGGGTGTGTGGACTGTTGAGGCTCTTGCCACAGATCTGCTCCCCTTACTTTACCAGCTTGGGTTTCTGCCCCACCCGGGTTTCCCCTCTTGCTGAACTCTGGTCTCCCCCCTTCAGCCAGCGTTTCCCCCGGGGCAGACAGCACCGGTGGTGTTCAGTACGCCACAAGCGACACAAATGAACACGCCTTCTCAGCCCCGTCAGGTGAGGGGCTGTGGGGAGGGGAGTAGGGGATCTGGGTGGGAGCCATGGAAAGCTTAGACCAGCTTGGGCCTAGGATGGAAACTCTGGAGGCCCTGTACCTGCCCCAATTTCCTGACAGTTGCTCTGTTCTTTCATGCGGCTCTGCACTTTGCACTGTTGATTACTTATGGCCCCTTGGGGAGTGTGTATTCGGTGGGGGTGGCACTCCTAGGGGTCCTGGTGCCATGAGAATTGGGGGCAGTGCTTTGGGTTCTGCTGCCAGCTCCTGTTTTCCTATTTCCTCCTTTTACGGGGAGGCTGCCATTGCTCCATTCCCCTTCCCTTCTTTCTCTTTGGACTGTGGTAAGATAAACATTCTAGTTGGTTCTTGCCTTTGTTTCCTAAATTCTTCCTCACTAAATGGGAGGATTCCTGTCTTACTTCCCCCTTATCACCTTGGGGATAATTCTCTTCTTTCCTGTCCCCGTGTGCTCTCAGGGAGGATTCAGGTCTCTGCAGGTAATACCCTTTTGCTAATCCTGGACCCTCTCCTGGTCTCACGCTTACCCTCCACCCTAGTCAGGGGCTAGACGTAGGGACTGGGAGGCTTTAGAGTGGGGACTTGTTTGCTGTCCATACCCTCAGTCTGAGGCCGACCGGTGCATGTTAGGGACTAAATCTTGCAGAGTGCATACCTGGGAACCGGGCATCTTGCATGTTAGCTGTTAGCTCCTCAGTGACTTCGGGTGGAGCAGTGCATGCTGGGGAGTAGGTTGCCCTAAAGGGCTTTACTGAGGCATGATGCACCTAGGTGTTAGGAAGCCACTGTGGAGGGGTAGCCTGGTGGGGGTGATATGAGTGTGCATGGCAGTGAGGGAGTAAAAACAGAGAGTGCAAAGTGTATACCTGAGTGTGGAGGGCACGTGTGAGTACAAGAGGCCACCTAACCATCATTTGGTCAAGTGGGACTTGGAAGGACTGGTCCCCATGCTCCGAAGCCCTCAGTACTTCTCTCCAGACTAGAGACATTACGGAGTGGCCATTTTGCTGTCCACTTCCTCCCCTTCCCAATATCAACTATCTTCCTCCCTCCTGACAGCACTTCTACCCTAGCCGGGCCCAGCCCCCGAGCAGTGCAGCCTCCCGAGTGCAGAGTGCAGCCCCCGCCCGCCCTGGCCCAGCTGCCCATGTCTACCCTGCTGGATCCCAAGTAATGATGATCCCTTCCCAGATCTCCTACCCAGCCTCCCAGGGGGCCTACTACATCCCTGGACAGGTGAGGCTGGAGGTTTAGGCACCGGAAGTCAGAGGACCTTGTACCCCAACCCTTACCTCCCCTATCCTGACCCTCTGGTCCCATCTCTTCTCCAGAGGTGGGACTTCCTTCTGGTCACTGCCCAGAATTGGCTTGTCCCATCTTGCCCTACATTCTCTTTGTAGTCTGATAAGGTGCTCAGCTCCCTCAACTCTTTCTCTCCCCTCCTCCTCTCCCTTCCCCCTCCATCAGGGGCGTTCCACATATGTTGTCCCAACACAGCAGTATCCTGTGCAGCCCGGAGCCCCAAGCTTCTATCCGGGTGCAAGCCCTACAGAATTTGGGACCTACGGTAAGCAGGGGAGGGAGTGGTGTGAGTCCCAGGGAGCGTCTAAATCCACCAGTTCCTCAGATCCTTTCCAGGCTGGTCTCTGGGTCTGAAAATGATAGCGTTGATAGGCAGTAGGGATTGGTGCTTCATATGGGGGTGGGGGGTGGAGCTTTTATCCTATTGCTGAGAGTTGGAGTCCTCCCCACCTCAAGAAATACTGGATCAGGCACCAGTTTGAGGACCTGTCAGTAAACATTCCCTCTGACACTCATTCCATGGTTGGGGGGAGTCCTTGTAACATGGATTTGGGAGGTTTTTGTAGCTGTTTTTCATTTACATTCTAGGAAAGGATTAGTCTGTTCTTTATGGCAGTGGTTTCCAAAATTTTTTGATCATCAGGAAAGATTTTGAGTATGTATCTCTAATACGTGTATGTTTTTGTTTGTTTATACGTATGCATAATTTAAACAACACTTAGTGTTGCTTGTGAAAAACAAACAAGTGGAGATTATGGATGAGATTAAAGAGTGCATCCCATTTTGGAGACCATTGCTTTAAGGAATTCGTTTTACCTCATCCTGGGCCTGGTTCATAATGTTACTTTTTTGTTTCCTTGCCCCTGAGTAAAGGGCTGGAGACAGGAACTGGACTCAGGTTGAGTGGCTCAGGGTTGGCAAATCTGTTTTTCACATTCTCAGCCAGAGACGTGATTCTGTTTCAGGTTAAATAGTTGCTGCTCCCTCAGAGTATATGTGTATGTGGTGCCCAGTAGTGGGGTACATACACAGCACCTTATAGGGTAGAAGAAGAAGAGCCAGAGTCTTGGTGGCTGGTGTGTGGTGGGAAAGGAGCGCCTGCCTACGAGGGGTGTGTGTCAGTGTCAGGAATTCTTGTAAACGCAGTTCAGACTGGTTCCCCAGCTTTGATAGACACCTAGTTCCCTTGGGGAGGTGGGTGGGGCAGGGCAAGGGGCCGGCTGTGGGTGATGAGAGGTTCTGGGGTTGGGAGGTGGCTCAAGGAGGCATTTGTATATATGGTTGGGCCCTGACGCTGCCACCATTCTTCCTTTCCGTGTATGTCTCCCCTCCATCCAAGCTGGCGCCTACTACCCAGCCCAGGGTGTGCAGCAGTATACCCCTGGTGTGGCCCCCGCCCCAGTTTTGATGAACCAGCCACCCCAGATTGCTCCCAAGAGGGAGCGGAAAACGGTGAGTAGCAACAAGGGGCCCTAGGACATCAGGGAAAGGGAGAATCAAGGTCGGGCGTGTTGTGGGTCAGGGAGCAGGAAGTTGAAGGAGCTCATCAGCTGAAGTGGGCAGAGAATGGGGATCTGTGAAATGCTCAGGTTCTCTGTAAGGCACGGAGGTTACAGTGTAGGAGAAGCTCACGGGAAGCCTGAAGTGGCTAGTGGAGAAATTCCTGAGAGACCTGGGTTCTGGGGTCCATACGATCTGTGTTTGGTTTGGGGTTTCTGGTGGCTTGCTTTAGAAATGGTTTGTTTTCTGTGGCCCCACCTCCCCCACTCCCCAGTCCTGGAAGCTCTTGAGGCCTACGCCTCTGCTCAATCCTCAAGCCCTGGGCGTGGTGCCCAGAATAGGGTGCCAGGGCTGGGGAAGCCGCTGAGTCACCCTGGCTCCACCCACTGGATCTGGGCCCTGCCCCCAGAGATCAGGCCGACTAGCCACAAGTGAGCTGGATGGGTGCTAGACAGGGGTCCTGGGCCCCAGGGTGTGCGGCCACTGCCTGGGGGACTGCTGGTAGGGCAGGGATGAGGGTGGGAGGGGCATTATGATGTACGGGTGGCTCTGTGAGGTCAAGGGCCTCTGAGGGGTGGGAGCCAGGGCAGGGATGACAAGAGCAGCCAGATGGGTTGACAGTAGAACTCATGGGGTTTCTGGCCCCCACCCACCTGCTTCCCAGTAGGGGGTGGAGGGTTGGTCTAGAGTCTTAGGAGTGGGGCAGGGCAGAGACGTGGGCTCCTCCTGCTTCCCACTTACCCCATAGCTTTCTTTCCCCAGATCCGAATTCGAGATCCAAACCAAGGAGGGAAGGATATCACGGAGGAAATTATGTCTGGGGCGCGAACCGCCTCCACACCCACCCCTCCCCAGGTACTGTCTGCTCTCTGAGTAATGCCCTGGCTGGGATGGCGATTCTGCCCTGGATCCCAGGTCCCTTGGTCTTTTCCTTCACTGAGGGATTTATTTCCCTGCTTTCCTGGATTTCTAGGCAGAGCTAAAGTAGAAATGGCCCTAGTAAAGAAGGGTTGTGGGACTCTGCAGGGCAAACTTGGTAACCCTTTGTGTCCTGCAGACGGGAGGCAGTCTGGAGCCTCAAGCTAATGGGGAGACACCCCAGGTTGCTGTCGTTGTCCGGCCAGGTACGTGGGCACGTGGGGCAGAACTTTTATGGGGGAGGAATGTAACAATGTAAAATGCCAGGGAGGTGGGGGTGACTTGAACCGGGTGCCAGAAAAGAATGATGTAGGTTTCAGGTAGTGGAATTTTGAGGGTAGATTGGTTTTTGGCTGAAAAGGGAAAAGGTGGGAGAAGATTGTGGCATGGTGGTGGTGGCGGGGGGGTAGTGGTGGATGGATAGGTTAGGAATGTCTTGGCAGGGAGGAAGAGAAACCACAGCAGTGAAGGACTTGCCTTTAATTACTCATTCTTCTCTCCTGTGGTGCAGATGACCGGTCACAGGGAGCAATCATTGGGGGCCGGTCGGGGCTGCCTGGCACAGAGCACAGCCCTTCAGAATCCCAGCCTTCATCACCTTCTCCGACCCCGTCACCACCCCCAATCTTGGAACCAGGGTCTGAGCCTAATCTCGCAGTCCTTTCTATTCCTGGGGACACTCTGACAACGGGGATGATACAGATGTCTGTAGAAGAATCAACTTCTGTGCCCCGTGAGACTGGGGAGCCGTATTGCCTCTCTCCAGAGCCCACTCCCCTCGCTGAACCCATACTGGAAGTAGAAGTGACACTTAGCAAACCAATTCCAGAGTCTGAGTTCTCTTCCAGTCCTCTCCAGGTTGCCATCCCCCTGGCATCTCCCAAGGCGGAAGTGCTTCTTGAGCCTAACGGCACGATTCCATCCGAGGATCTGGAACCAGAGCTGGAGTCGAACCCAGAGCTTGCCCCTCTTCCTCTCCTGGCTTGTCCCTCTGAGTCCCCCACGCCCATTGCTCCAACTGCCCAACCTGAGGAACTGCTCAACGGAGCCCCCTCGCCACCAGCTGAGGACTTAAGCCCCGTCAGTGAGCCACAGGAGCCGGCCAAGGAAGTGGCAGCACCAGTGGCTTCCCCCGCCGTCCTCTCTGCCACTCCAGCTATGGCTCCTCCAGCTACTTCCCCTGCTCCAGAGGAGGAAATGGAAGAAGAGGAGGAAGAGGAAGAAGAAGGAGAAGCTGAGAGTGAGAAGGGAGGAGAGGAACTGCTCCCCCCAGAGAGCACCCCTGTTCTAGCCCACCTGTCCCAGAGTTTGGAGGCAGCAGCAGCCACCCCAGGTGAGGTGTGGCTGGATGGTAGAGGTGGGGCAGGCGGAGGGTGTGGTTCTTTCTGTTCATTGGTAATCTTTCATTTGTGCCATTGTGACTGGGTAAGAAGCCCTGTGATGGAAACTAAACTAGATTAAGGAATTTTAACTCTAGAGAGGGTGTAATGGAAAGGGGAAATTTTACACAGTGGCTGCTTTTTCTTCTTCCCAAGAGTTAGGGGTACTCCTTAAGTTATTCCCACTCCTTTGTCCTTTTCCCCCCCTAAATAGTGGCAGTATCTGTGCCAAAGAGGAGACGGAAAATTAAGGAGCTCAATAAGAAGGAAGCTGTAGGAGACCTTCTAGATGCCTTCAAGGAGGTAAGGGAGCGGTGGGAGGGGAGAGGGCAGAGTTTGGGTGTGGAACTGGTCGTACTACAACCGACAGAATGTTCCTGTGGTTGCAGGTGAACCCGGGAGTACCAGAGGTGGAAAATCAGCCTCCCGTAGGCAATAATCCCGGCCCAGAGCCTGAGGGCAGCAGTGAGCCCCCACGGCCCGAAGACTCAGAGGAGACCTGGGACTCAAAGGAGGACAAAATTCACAACGCTGAGAACATCCAGCCTGCGGAGCAGAAGTACGAGTACAAGTCAGGTATGCTGAAGGGGGGTTAGGATGCGGGCTGCTCTTGTTAGGGCCCCGGGAGACAATAATAGTTCATCCCGTCCTTCTTGCAGATCAGTGGAAACCTCTAAACCTTGAGGAAAAAAAGCGTTATGACCGTGAGTTCCTGCTTGGCTTTCAGTTCATCTTTGCCAGTCTGCAGAAGCCAGAGGGGCTGCCCCATATCAGCGACGTGGTGTTGGAGAAGGTGGGTGGGCTTGAGGGGGAGGCTAACTCGGTGCTGACTGGTGGGCTTGGGAGGAGCCTGAGGTCCTGAAAGAACAGTCAGTAGCCCTGGCCTGTTTCTGATACCTTCTCCGTCCTCTTCACAGGCCAATAAAACACCACTGCGGCCACTGGATCCCACTAGACTTCAAGGCATAAACTGTGGGCCAGACTTCACTCCATCCTTTGCCAACCTTGGCCGACCAGCCCTCAGCAACCGTGGGCCCCCAAGGGGTGGGCCAGGTGGGGAGCTGCCCCGAGGGCCGGTGAGTGGGACTGACTAGAGGGGCAGATGGGCAAGGGGAGTGGGGGTGTGGCCCTCTGGTTAGGGGGTGGGAAGAAGTCAGCCTTGGAGATGTGTGGTGGTGGTGTCTCGAGTGTGCTGACTACTTCTGTACCTTCCCTTATTTAGCAGGCTGGTCTGGGACCCCGGCGCTCTCAGCAGGGCCCCCGAAAGGAGCCACGCAAGATTATTGCCACAGTGTTAATGACTGAAGATATAAAACTGAACAAAGCAGAAAAGGCCTGGAAACCTAGCAGCAAGCGGACGGCCGCTGATAAGGACCGAGGGGAAGAGGATGCTGATGGCAGCAAAACCCAGGTACCAACTTTTGGCCAACTTGGCTTTTTTGCTTCTGTTTCATCCTCATCTGCATTAAGTCCCCACCACCCTTTCTAATCCCTCCCAGTGGCCTCTGTTCTGAGGCTCACTGGATCCTGTGTCTGCTCTGTGCCTTCTCCCCACCAGGACCTGTTCCGCAGGGTGCGCTCCATTCTGAATAAGCTGACACCCCAGATGTTTCAGCAGCTGATGAAGCAGGTGACGCAGCTGGCTATCGACACGGAGGAACGCCTCAAAGGGGTCATTGACCTCATCTTCGAGAAGGCCATTTCAGAACCCAACTTCTCTGTGGCCTATGCCAACATGTGCCGCTGCCTCATGGCGGTTAGTTTCCACTGTTTTCTAAACCTTGTGGTCTGGCTTCTGCTTCTGTTCCCAAGACTCCTTGAGTCCAGTTCTTGCTTCTCCTCCAGCCTGTGCTGTTGATGGCAGCCAGGAGGAGGCAGGGCTGGGGCTAGAGGTATTCCTGGGTTAGGTAGTTAAAGATTCTGGGAGGGCCTTCCTGTCCTGGACTAGTCTGAATGTGACATCCTCTTCAACATACAGCTCAAAGTGCCCACTACAGAAAAGCCAACAGTGACTGTGAACTTTCGAAAACTGTTGTTGAATCGATGTCAGAAGGAGTTTGAAAAAGACAAAGATGATGATGAAGTTTTTGAGAAGAAGCAGAAAGAGATGGACGAAGCTGCTACAGTAAGAGAAAACCCAACTCCACTGCCCAGCCAGATGCCCCTCAGCTGTAGAGTTGGGGGTGGGGAGAGTAGTTTGGGGGTGTCTCTGCCTTAGGATATGAGTGGTTGTTGCTGAGTTTAGATATTCGATATGTAGGAGAGGGTTTTAGCTGTGTGGCTGGGTATCTTTTGATGTGATCCCTGTCCCATGACTGGTAGGCAGAGGAACGGGGACGCCTGAAGGAAGAGCTGGAAGAGGCTCGCGACATAGCCCGACGGCGCTCTTTAGGGAATATCAAGTTCATCGGGGAGTTGTTCAAGCTGAAGATGCTGACAGAGGCCATAATGCACGACTGTGTGGTTAAACTACTTAAGAACCATGACGAAGAGTCCCTCGAATGCCTTTGCCGTCTGCTCACCACCATCGGCAAAGACCTGGACTTTGAAAAAGCCAAGGTAGGAGTCCTTGGAGGTGGAGGGGGACAGGCTGAAGCGCGCGGGGCCTGCTGTGCGCTGACACACTCCCTGTTGTGTCGGGGCCACTGAGCCACAGTGATGGAGCTGAGGGCCTGCAGCTGGAGGTAAGGGATTAGAAGTTCCTGGCCTGATCCCTTTGCTTCTCCCTAGCCCCGAATGGATCAATATTTCAACCAGATGGAAAAAATCATTAAGGAGAAGAAGACTTCATCCCGAATCCGCTTTATGCTGCAGGATGTGCTGGATCTGCGACGGGTGTGTGTCCCCTCCTTGCCGTCGCTCGCTAGTCCTCTGCCTCTGCCCTCACAGCCCCCATTTGCCGACACTGCTTTGGCCCTCTGGTGTCTTAAATGCCTCTGTCCCCACAGAGCAACTGGGTGCCACGCCGGGGGGACCAGGGTCCCAAGACCATTGACCAGATCCACAAGGAGGCGGAGCTGGAGGAGCACCGGGAGCACATCAAAGTACAGCAGCTGATGGCCAAGGGCGGCGACAAGCGGCGGGGCGGCCCCCCAGGTCCACCGCTCAGTGAGTTGGGGGCCAGGCTTGGGGGCGGGCAGTGTGAGGGCCTGTGCTTCCCCTGATGACTTCTTCTTAGTGCCACGTGTCTGGGCCACTGAACCCCATGATGGAGCTGAGGATCTGAGGAAGCGGGGCTGGGGCTGGGGCTGGGGCGGCCCGAGGGCCAGGGCTGCCGGCCTCACTCACAGCTCCCATGTGCTCTCCTTCCGTCCCAGGCCGCGGCCTTCCCCTTGTGGATGATGGCGGCTGGAACACGGTCCCCATCAGTAAGGGCAGCCGCCCTATCGACACCTCACGACTCACCAAGATCACGAAGGTAGGACTGTGTGTCGGAAGGGGTGATGTGGATGGAGGGTGAAGACACAACTGGGTCTTAGTCCCCTGACTCCCTGAGGTGGGGAAGGTTACAGCTGCATTTTCCCTCTTGGACTAACTGGTTAGATTACTAGAGGGGTGTATTCACATTGCTTCTGGCCCCTCAGTGGTCAGCAAACTGATGCACACACCAGATTCAGCCCATTCCCTGCTTCTGTACTTCCCACAGGCTGAGAATGGTTTTTACATTTTTAACGGTTGGGAAAAGTGAATACTGTTATGTGAAAGTATGTGAAATTTAAATTTCAATGTCCGTAGTTTTATTGGAACACAGCCACACTCATTCCCTTCAAGTATCGTCTGTGATTGCTGTCACGTGACAGTGGCAGTGTTGAGGAGTTGGAATAGAAACTGTGTGGCTGCAAAGCCTAAAATATTTACTGCCTAGCCCTTTACGGGAAAAGTTTTCTTGGCCCCTGGTCTAGGCCTTTCGTGGCTGTGTGTGGCTGAGGCCAGTTAGCCAGTTAGACCCATGACTTTCCACTTCCTTTCCTTCCTCAGCCTGGCTCCATTGATTCTAACAACCAGCTCTTCGCACCTGGAGGGCGATTGAGCTGGGGCAAGGGCAGCAGTGGAGGCTCAGGAGCCAAGCCCTCCGACGCAGGTATGGGAGGTCACTGTAAAGAGCTGTGTGCTTATTTATTAGCTCCTGAGGGTAGAGCTTTGTCTCTGGGAGGCTTTCGGTACAGAGTGGTTGGGTAATCCAGAGGCTGTCTACTTGGTAAGCTTTAGTGTTGGGATTAGTTCCAAGTGTCCTAAACTGGCAAGTAGGTGATAGGATGTAAGAAAATGGAGGTTTTAATCTTGCTTTTCTGCCTCAGCATCAGAAGCTGCTCGTCCAGCTACTAGTACCTTGAATCGCTTCTCAGCCCTTCAACAAGCAGCGCCTACAGAAAGCACAGAAAACAGGCGTGTGGCCCAGAGGTGAGGTTTTCTAGGTGTCTTTGTTCTTCACACGGAGAGGACCATGATTGGGTTTGGGTTGTTGCCATAGGAATCCTTAACACCTCCAACGTTCAGGGGCCCTTGCTTGAGATTGGGGCAGTTTTCCTGGTGCCAAGAACAAGGCCCAACCATTGCTCAGCAGGTTGGGTAGTTAAAGGAAAGAGCGCCTGGGTAGTACAGGTGAGAGACCATGTGCTTGTCTTTCTTCCAGGAGTAGCTTGAGTCGGGAACGCGGTGAGAAAGCTGGGGACAGGGGAGACCGCCTAGAACGGAGTGAACGGGGAGGTGACCGTGGGGACCGCCTTGATCGCTCTCGGACACCTGCCACCAAGCGGAGTTTCAGCAAGGAGGTGGAGGAGCGGAGTAGAGAGCGGCCCTCCCAGCCTGAGGGGCTGCGCAAGGCATCCAGCCTCTCAGAGGATCGGGACCGTGGGCGGGATGCCGGTAAGCAGCTAGGAGAGGACACGAGGGGAGTGGTGTGCGCTGTTTTGGGATTTGCCAGTCCCCACACCGTCTTCAGAGCTCATACCCCGTTTGCTGGGAGGACGGGAACTGAAGAGTCTCTGATCTGTTTTGTATCCCCTCAGTGAAGCGAGAAGCCACCCTCCCCCCGGTAAGCCCCCCAAAGGCTGTGCTGTCTGAGGAGGAGATGGAGAAGAAATCCAAGGCCATCATTGAGGAATACCTCCACCTCAATGACATGAAGGTTGGCAGTGGGAGGGAGCTGAGTGGTGGCAGAGGGGTGGGGGGTGGGTCACACGCCAACTGTTCTCCCTCCTCCACCCTGTGCCCCCGCAGGAGGCAGTGCAGTGTGTGCAGGAGTTGGCCTCACCCTCCCTGCTCTTTATCTTTGTCCGGCATGGCATCGAGTCCACACTGGAGCGCAGCACCATTGCTCGTGAACATATGGGGCGGCTGCTGCACCAGCTGCTCAGTGCCGGGCACCTCTCCACTGCTCAGTACTACCAAGGGTAAGACTGACTTCTGTGGGCCTCCACTTTTACATACCCACAGATTTCCCTCCTTTGTAAGGCCTGTGGATCCTTGGGTAAGAGTGTAGGCTCCTCAACCATCCTGGTCAACATTACTTTTGGCAGGGATGGGTGTGAGCCATCTAAGGACAAGAAGGAGATAATTGCCCCATGTTGATTGAGGAAATGTTCTTGAGGGGCTCCACAGTTGATCCTTTAGCCATGCCTTGTTGACCCAGAAGAAGGGTCAGGGCCTGGCTCCTCTTTTCTAGAATGTCCTGATTTGAATTCCCTTTGTAGGCTGTATGAAGTCCTAGAATTGGCTGAAGACATGGAAATCGACATCCCCCATGTGTGGCTCTACCTAGCAGAACTGGTGACGCCGATTCTGCAGGATGGTGGCGTGTCCATGGGGGAGCTGTTCAGGTGAGCTCCGTTTGGTGGAATTGAGGGAGGATAAAGACGGAAAGAAAGGGGAGAGGGAAGGGAGGAGTGGAAGGTTCCACACCTGGTTTAGGGAAAGATGAGGTAGTGTGTTGAGAGCTTTTTGTAGAGGCTATGAACACTGAGTTTTCTTACAGGGAGATTACGAAGCCTCTGAGGCCCCTGGGCAAAGCTGCCTCCCTGTTGCTGGAGATCCTGGGGCTCCTGTGCAAAAGCGTGGTGAGTGAGAGCCTTTCGGGGGTGATGCGTTCAGGACTTCTCTTGGCACCGTGCGGTTTGGGCTACTTGCGGTGACCCTGACGCCTCATGGTCCTTTGGTAGAATGGGGTTAATGGAGATGGTACTGTTGTGTTGGTACCTTAGAGGCTGGCACACTCCCTCCGACCAGTCCTCTTGTGATTTCTGGACGAGGCAGGAGAATGGGAATCTAAGACCCTAGGCTCTTGATTGGTTGATTGATTCATTCATTCATTCAACTAGTGTTTTGTTTTTGTTTTTCTAAAACATTTACCACATACTGGGCCCTGGGAATACAACAGTGAATAAAACACAGGAAACAAGTTGGAAGAGAAAAAAGTAAGAAATGACAGCTTCGTAAAAACAACAGTGTGTAATAAAGCGTGAAATAAAGTACTTGAAATGGAATGTTTTAAAGTACTGTGAGGTTGCAGAGGAGTGTGTTTGGTAATGTTCACGACAGTAAGCTTTCCTGGAAGGGCACTGAAGCTGCCTTGTGAAAGTTAATTGGTGACTAGCATGTGGAAAGATGGGAAAGGCAAGCTGGGTGTGGTACCTTCCAGCTTCTCAGTGAGATGTTGGTAGTGAGAACTTGGAAAGTGCAGTTTCAAAAGAGTTCAGCTATCTGGAACCCGGAAGAGTGAGACTTTGAATTGAAAGGAATTGTTCCTTCGGTAGCGTATTAATTGTTTTAGGTAGAAATATGTACCAGGATGATTTGTGGGTTTTTTTTGTTTTGTTTTTTTTAAAAAAAAAAAAAGCATATTGAACTACTTAGGTGTTTTTATTGAACGTATGGTGCCATAGATTATAGGATGTGTTTATGCTCTGCTAAGAAAAGACTTATGGTCATATTTTTTAAATGTAACATATCAGCAGTGAGACAGCTCCATTTTAGTGGTGTTAAAATGGGCATCTTTAAAGTCCACGAGCTACTATCTTATTAACAACGTTGCGTATGGCGGGGTTTAAATCCCTCGTGAAGATTCTCGTGATCCGTACGCAACGTGTTAAGGGTTGATGTCGTCATTTTGAATATCTGTTATAAAAGAATAATGCCTTCAGAATCTCTTGCCTTGTACAGAAAATGGGCTGACTGCTGTTTGTGTGAAGATTTCTCGTTTGCATTGGGGGTGGGGGGTATATCTGCTTCTAAAATGTTCTGGACTTGGGAAACAAACATACTTGTTAGTCTTCCTCTCCCATAAGCATTGTTACTTGGAATAATGAAAAACTAAACTATTTTAGAAAAAGGCAGATGAGTGTGGAAAGCTGGAATAAGATATTTGGATTTAGTTGTATATCTTTTGTGGTCCAATAATTCTTTGAGAATCTTGTGGAAGCTAATGAACATTTTTCCTGGAGACTCTTAGGTCATCCCCCACCAGCCTCATAGCACTGCGGTGGGTGAGTTCTCGTGTCTAGGACTGAAGTCTGTGTCCAGTGCTAGACTAGTTGTGGAGGGACTGTGCCTATTTGGTACCTCGGTAGCATCCTGAGATCCTAGCCCCTAGTAGGCACCTAGTGAACTTGGAGTAAGTATCTGATGGAGACCATTTGTGGGGCTGTTAGATTATTGAAGAGAGAGAGTTGCTGAGTTGGTCTTGTTTTTCAGGGTCCCAAAAAGGTGGGGGCATTGTGGCGAGAGGCTGGACTCAGCTGGAAAGAATTTCTACCTGAAGGCCAGGACATTGGTGCCTTCGTCACTGAACAGGTTTGTGGCTGCCGTTAGGTTAACTCCATGTGGGGCTGGCCGGTCTTCTCCCTCTTTCCTCATCTCACTCACTTGGTACACTTCCCTCCTGACTATGGGCCGTTTGACTTGCAGAAAGTGGACTATACCCTGGGAGAGGAGTCAGAAGTCCCTGGCCAGAGGTTGCTCTCCTCCGAGGAGCTGAGCAGGCAACTGGAGAAGCTGCTCAAGGAGAGCAGCAGTAACCAGCGCGTGTTTGACTGGATAGAAGTATGTTTCTCCTGGGTATTGGGAGAGAGGGATAAAGGAGAGGTGGTTCTTGGTGTGGTGATGGAGATACAGTGAGAACTTGTGGACCATGTATTTTTCTTTCTCCTGCACAGGCCAACCTGAGTGAGCAGCAGGTAGCATCCAACACGTTTGTTCGAGCCCTCATGACAACTGTCTGCTATTCCGCAATTATCTGTAAGAGGAGCCAGGGAGATGGCGGGGCAAGGGTGGGCCCAACAGACAAATGAAGGGAGGGAGTTTTTGGTCTGTGCCTCCTGGTTGTGAACCAGGCTGAGGGTGTGTTACTCCACTTATCCGTGTCTTCCTTCCTGTAGTTGAAACTCCGCTCCGAGTGAATGTTGAGGTGCTGAAAGCACGAGCGAAATTGCTACAGAAATACCTATGTGATGAGCAGAAGGAGCTGCAGGCACTCTACGCCCTTCAGGCCCTTGTAGTGACCTTAGAGCAGCCCGCCAGTAAGAGCCAGGCTGGAGGGATGGGACGGGACGGGGCGGGGGAAGGGGGGTCAGTCATGGAAAGCGCCTCAACCCCGGAAAGGTTGGGTGGTCATTGGACAGCAAAATGCTCTGATGGTTGGTTCTTGACCTCTGTGATGTTTGTTTCCTTGCCTACCAATGGAAGGAGTTAGACTCAGCCTTGAAGGCTGGCTACCTGTTTTGTGCTTAGCCAGCTAGCTGTTAGGTGTCAGGAGTGCAGAGATGATAAATGGTAACGTTTTCCTCTGCCTGGCACAGGGCTGAGGTGCTTTTCTTCCCTTATTTAATCCTCACAAGTATTGTTTTAGGGTAGATGGTGTTACCCTCTTTTTCATATTTGAAAGACCGAGGCTTAGGTTAACATGCCTGAGGTTGTGTGCTTTCAGCAAATGGGTACGTGCCAAAGCCCTGGATATTACAGTGAGTAAGTCACGCACAGTTTCTGTGCTGGCCTGGAGTCTATAACAGTGATAAGTATTGGAAGATGGGTCTGGAGGGTACACCTAGTCTGAGGGAGAATGATTGGGAATTGACAAATGGGATGGGGAGAGACTTAGAACAAAGGAACTGTATGTAAAGGAAGGCCCTGAAGTGGAAAGAACTGGACACAAGGTAAAAGAACTTTTGAAGGAAGGCCATTGGAGAGCAAGTAACCAGTCATATATGAGGCAAGATGGACATGGGCCAGGTCACACAGGGCTGTGTAAGCCATGGGACGAATTTTCGGTTTTAGCCTCAGGACAGGAAGAGGCCTTTGGGATTTTTAAGCAAGGAATAAAAAAATTCTATGTTAGTTTTTAGATCATCCTGGCCAATAGTGGGAAGAGTGGTTTGGAATGGGGGTGACTGAATGTGGCAGGATCAGCAGATCAGGAGTGTTGTTGGTAGTGGCTCAGCCTTGCCGGTGACAGTGGAGATGGGAGAGGAGTGGGCAGTTTTAAGACGCACTGGCCTGGGAGAGGGTGATGAGAGATCAGAAGTCATATGACTCCCAGTATGGTTTTAGCAGGTGAGGTGATAGTGTGGCACCATCCACTGGGTGGTAGGAAGCACTGGACTGAGTTGTTTGGTCATCATGAATTTGTGGTCTGGGGGTAGCGGTGATCAGGGATGCTGGCAGACAGCTGGCTGTGTGGATTCATTTGGAGACGAAGAGGTCAGGGGTGGAGGTTCATCAATGAGTTGCTGGCACATGCAAGTCACAAGAAGACACAGGATTGCCCGAGGGAGAGTGTTGAGAGCCTAAGATGGCACCTTGAAGTGCAGGACCCACAGCTAGGGAATCATCGAACAGGGTCCTATGAACAAAGGACAGTAATTTTAGGAGAGTGAAGTGGTCAGTAATGCAAGACGCTACTTGAGAGTCCCATGGGCGGAGACCTGAAAGTTAAGGGCTACTGGAATATAAAAACATGGAGGCCACCCTGGCAGAAATATTTGGTGGAGCAAGGGACAGAATGTGGATTGGAAAGAACTGAGTAAAATTCGACTGAGACAGGAAAAAGGAAACAACAAATATAGACAAAATCTGAATTCAATCTGTTGTCAAAAGACAAAAATCTTTTGTTTGGTTGTAGGAGATAGTGGTTGTAAAGGAGGCCTTTTATGTTGAGATTGGAGAAACTTGGGCTTAAAAATACAGGGCAGAGTGGATAATCGATCATATAGGGTCCCTAGGATGGGTATGCATGAGACTTAGAGCACACGTTTGGGATAAGTGACCGGCTGCTGTTGCGGTGGTATAGGAGTTGGGGGGTTGTCCACAGGTGGCGGCTGTACATAGATTTGAGGGTGTCCTGGCTTACATAAATGGCTCAGTGTTTCACAAATGGACTCTAGATCTTACGCTGTGTTCATTTCTTTATTCAGAAGAAATGTATTCACTACTCAGCCTCTTGCTTTTAGAAGCATTAAGTTTGCTTTGGAAATACTGGCAGTGCAGTGTGGGGAAGGGAATCAGTTGTGGTCAGGGTTATAGGACAAATGCTTGGAAAGGGTAGTAGCCAGTGGGTGAGGGAGAAAGAGGGTCAGAGCAAGAGATGCTTGAATTGATCCTAAAGGAGTTCACCAGGAAGGTGACAAGAGAAAGGATGTTCTTGCCAAAAAATGTAGCACATGTAAAAGTGTCAGAGAGGGTGTGTATGTTCAGATGTGTGGAAAGTTAAAAGGAAATTGGGATTGAGAGTTTGTCAGAATCTAATGGGGGCCAGTGGATGTTCTAGGTTATACCCTAGACTTGTCAGTGATAACAGCTGGGACTTTTGTAATTTCCCTAATTCAGGAGTACCAATTCTGCATGTAGTTTTTTCCATTAAACATATCGTGAATGGAGAAATTTGAAGCTGCTGAGGTGAGGCTGGGCAGATTTGTAAGGTTTGGCCAAGTGACTGATTCCTGTCTCTTAGACCAAGAGATTATTAGCTTCCTATTAGAGACCTAGTCACTTTGAAATGGTCAGACACAGTTGTCAGGATGGTGGGTCAAGAGTTTTGTTTTAACATTGGAGCCTGGGGAGGGATCCTTTGCAGATGGGATGGGGTCGCTGTGGGCAGTACGCCCCTTAACTCTGTCCTGCCTGCTTGCAGACCTGCTTCGGACGTTCTTTGATAAGCTGTACGATGAGGACGTGGTGAAGGAGGACGCCTTCTACAGCTGGGAGAGTAGCAAGGACCCTGCTGAGCAGCAGGGCAAGGGCGTGGCCCTTAAATCTGTCACAGCCTTCTTCAAGTGGCTTCGTGAGGCAGAGGACGAGTCTGACCACAACTGAGGGCGGGGTGGGGCCGGGGACTTGGAGCCCCATGGACACTCGGATGGCCCAGCCAGCCGCCTGGACTGCAGGGGAGTCAGCAGCAGTGGCGGCGGCAGTGGGTGCCTGTAGTGCGGTGGTGTCTAAGCTAATAAAATGGCTGAAGACGCAGGATGGCTTGGGGCTGCCTGGGGCCCCCTCCAGGATGCTGCCAAGTGTCCCTCTCCTCCCCTTGGGGCACAGAGATATATATAAAGTCTTGAAATTTGGTGTGTCTTGGGGGGGGGCACCACTGCCTGCCCCTGAGGTCCTTTTTTTATTTTCTGAAAATCACTCTTGGGACTGCCGTCCTCGCTGCTGGGGGCATATGCCCCAGCCCCTGCACCACCCCTGCTGCTGCCTGGGCAGGGGGAAGGGGGGCACGGTGCCTGTAATTATTAAACATGAATTCAATTAAGCTCACTGCCTGTACTTTGTGGCCTACTCCCTCTGGAGAAGGTATGGATCAATGGGCAGCCTCCTTTCAAGAGCTGGCACTCACCTATAGCACTGTTCCTGTAACCTGGCACCCCTCTTTCCTTTTCCCCTGTCCATAATTGTGTAGGGTGGGGACGTCACTTTCCTGGAGGGTGGGGCCCTCAAAATGGATGTGGTGGGGTGCCCTGATTAGGACAGGAAGAGACAGTAGCTGTGTAGTACTTCATAGAACACACTTAGCTGGTTTTGCTCTTAACAATGTGCTCCAGACCCCTTTGCGTGTAGAAGGTCTTGGGTTTCAGGCTGTTTATAGCCGGCAAAGCCCTTTATGGTTTCAAGGTCTCATCTGTAAAACGAAGGGGCTGGATGCAGAGGTCTACTGTCCCTGTCCGTGCAGTGTGACTGGCAGCCTGGGTCCGGTGCGTGCCCGCCCATCGTTACCTCGGTCGTCTCCCTTTCACCCCCGCCCCACCCATTTTAAGGGGTCGCTCCGCAGTTGGGCCTGAGAGCCCAGAACGAGCTTTTTCCATACGCTGGTCGTGCGTGGCCATGACGTCGCCTTGGTCCCGCCCGCTTCGGGTGGTTACGCTAATGGCCACGCCCCCGTGCTGACGTCACCAGCCCGGTTCTCTCTCCGGGGAGCGGCGGCGGACGCGCGGCTCCCACCCCCTCCCTCTTCACGGGTTCTCCCCTCCCTGGTGGCGGCCGCGGTCCGACACTGCAAGCTGATGGCCCGGGTCCCGAGTGCCGGCTAGCGTGCCTGGGTGCCCGGCCATGGGCTGTATCAGCTCTGGAAGCCCGGCGGGTCAGGGTAAGAGGCGGAGGCCGGGCACCGGTTGGGGAGTCGGGCTACGACTGCCGGGTGCGCGGGCCGCGGGTGGGTGGGGGCCTTGAGGAGGGGTCGGATGTCGGGAGAGGGAGGAGCCTGCACCGAGGAGGCGGGCCAGGCGAGAGGAGGAAGCAGGCACGAGCGGGGAGGGGGCTAAACCGACTTGGGTTCGCTCCCTTGGCCTCCCTGCTTCTGGGCTCTGCAGGGCAGACTCGTGTCTTTCCGCCTGGATTCCCACCGCTGAGGGCAGGAGGCGCACGGCCTGGGGAGGGGCTAGTCAAGCCTCCTCAGCCCATGGCGACTGGCCTTGTGCTATTACATACACTTGTCTCACTGCCCTGGGAGTGGCCCTATGCTGGGAATCTGCCTCTCCCATCTGTGTCCCAAGCCCCTTAAGCCTGCAAACGCTGGTCAAGAACCCTACCAGGGAGTTTTTGATTAAACCTTACTCCGCACTTCAGAGTCAGCTGGTGGATAAAGGGGACTGAGGCCCCACTTGGGGCACCTGTGAGCACCTGATCACCTCTTACCTCTTAAAACTCTTAGTTCTCTTCCTCCACATCCAACAACAAAAAGTCATCCTACCCTGTGGAGGGAAACGAGCCGAGAGGGAGGCCATCAGGGCTTCCTTCCCACAACTGCTGACCCTGCTTGGGCCTTGGTTGCCATGGATGGTAAATGCTGGGCCTGGCCTTAGTCCTCTGCGTCTGAGGTTGGCCAACTTACTTTACTCCAGTGTCATGGATTTCTCCACTCCTAAGGCCAGGCAGGGACTTGTGACGTTGAGGGCAGGGTTTGGAATGGGTCCTGGGTTTTCAGGGCAAATGGTCAGTCACACAGGCCTTAGTGTGGTTGGTACTTGAGGTTCTTTGGAGCTAAGACTCTAGCTGAGATTTGTACTTTCCTTGGGTTCCCATGAGGAATTCTGGGATTTGTAGTCCTAAATGAACCTCATGGCTTTTGAAGCTGAGAAGTAGCAAGCTGCTCTGATTCCTCTGGCCCTGCTAAGGCGTGGAGTTCTGGAAGTCATTCCCTCCTGTAGTTGGGAGAGTTTGGCTGATCTCAGGACTGGCCTCAAGAGCCCTGATTAGGTACCAGCTGGGGGCCAGGGATGGCCTGTAACCTTGTGTCTTCCTTCTGGTTGGTAGCATTTCTGGGGACCACCAGCTGGCTGAGGCTCAGGGACAGAGACGGCTGCTCCAGCTAAAGGTCAGTTGTGATATATGTTGCCTGTTGGCACTGTCTAGGGGACAGGCCTCAGCTCACTGAGCTCCAGAGAGCTTGGCTGGGCCTCTGGCACTCCCACCTCCTCAAAGCCATGAGGCAGGCATGTTCTCCTTATGTGTCTAGGCACAGGTTCCAAGTGGGGAGGGGACTGGCTCAGCATCCGGAACCAAAATAGGAATAGAACTGGGAGCGGAGCCTGGAGCAGTTCTGGGCTTTTGGTTGTCTGCATCAACACAGCTAGCATGCCTATGATTTCTGTGCTGGGTAAAATGTTTCTGTGGCAGCGTGAAGGGCCTGGAGGACGATGGACTTGTCAGACAAGTCGCAGAGGTGAGACCAGGGGCTGTAGATGTGATCTGGGAGGTGATGGGAAGCTTAGGAGTAGGGTGCTCAGGTGGCAAGAAGAAAATTACTCTGGCTTCGATATTGGGAACCTGGCTGAAACAGGAACAACCAGGCTGGGGCCAGACAGGGTATCAGGGAAAAGGCTTGGGGGATTGGGATGAAAGTCAGAAAAAAAACATGGGTTTGTCAGGAGAAGAGTGAAGAGCTGCATACCAGCTGAGGCTGGCAAGAGCAAAGACCCAAGGAAGGAAGGCAGCAAGCCTGCAAAGGGTCTAAGGTGGTGGTGGGGAGGGGGACGGTAAGGGGAAGGGAAATGATGATGATGGTGGAAAGAATGAGTTGTGCTTTCCAAGAGGAGTGGGTAGACTGAGAAACCGGAGAAGATTCAGAATTTATCAAAGCTTAGGTTTCATCCTAGGGTTTTGATGGCAAAATATCTCCAGAGGAGGAAGGTGGCCAGTGGCTGCCACAAAATGGCCCCAAGGGGCCTAAAGGTCAGGACTGTGGGACAGGGGCTTTCAGAGTTGTGGAGTGCACCAGGTGGTCGCTGATAATTTGGGAGATGGGGGAGGGGGTGAGGAAGAATGATATGGCAACACCGGATGAAAAGGGGGATCTTGGCAGAAATGCGAGCCCAGCTAAACAGCCTTTCCACCACCCCGCAGTGGCCTCGGACCCCGCGTGGGCTGTGGAGTGGATCGAACTTCCTCGGGGCCTCTCTCTATCTTCCTTGGGATCTGCTCGGACCCTTCGAGGCTGGAGCCGGTCCTCCCGCCCTTCCTCCGTGGACAGCCAGGACTTGCCAGAGGTGCTGGACCCCTTGGTGTTGGTGGGGGGAAGGGGGGACCACGACCATGTGAAAGTGATCTGTATCCCCCACCCCCGCCTCGCCAGCCTGTTTCTGGCTCTCTTTGCCTGTGAGCGGAGGCGCTATCCGGCCGGGAGCGAGGCCGCCCCCGCGCCGGTCTGCTCTTCTCGGCGCGGTGCCAGCAGCGGGCGGGCTGCTTCGCGCCTTAGTCGCTGACGTCAGCGCATCCCGGGCTGTATCCCGGGAGACCCTGTTGCATGGTGATGGGTTGCCAGGGAGACATACACCTTTTCTCGGGGCCTGGGCCGCAGCTGCGCGGAGCGCCAGCACGGATGGCGGCGACTGTGGGGAGTGAGGGGAGGGAGGGTGAGCGAGCCAGGAAACACCCAGCAGGTGCTCCTCCCTCCAGGCCTGGCCAAAGGCTACCAGCGCCACACTGGGGGCCCTGTCAGCCAGGTACTGAATGGAAGGGACAGAGGGTGGGCCTGAGGTCAAGGGGCCCGTAGAGCCCCTCCTGTGAGGGGTAGAAAATGATGGAGGAGAGCTAAGCAATGCCTGGGAGGGGGCGTGTGCTTCCGACTTCATGTATTCGCTGAGGGAAATATTTGCCAGGGGCTTGCCAGGGAGCACTGAGCCAGGTGCAGGGTGGAGGTAGGAACCCTGGTGAATCAGACTCAGGCGCTGTCATCTGGAGATCCCTCAGGAGAGAGGCAAGAGCAATGCTGGGGGTGGGGGCGGGGTTGAAGAAGACAGAAAAAACTGAACTGAAAACATAATAGGAGGTGGCACTTGAGTCAGGCCTTAAATGGTCGGAAGCGTTTTGTCAGGCAAGAATGGCATTCTTAGCCCAGGGGAAAGCTGGGTTCCCCGGGCAGGAGGGCTGCTTGCTGAAAGGGAAGGTGGAGAAGTGGGTGTTTTCTGGGCAGAGATCAGTGGTGGATTCCAGCCTGGCCTGGAAGGAGGCAGGGGCCTCAGAGAGTGGGTTACTTCAGTGCCTGGCTGTGAGCTTGCACTTCGTTGGATAGTGGAGGAGCCCAGAAGAGATTGTAAATAGAGACATATTTATGACCAGTTGCACTCCAGAAAAATTGTTGACATTTATACCTTGCCTCGTTCATTCAGCCTATGTATTTTGAGAGAGCACTCTGTACCAGGCACTGTGCTGAATGCTGGGGTACAGCAGTGACCACAATAGACAGAATTTCTCAAAGAGCTAAAGAACAGTGAGGGAGACCAACAAGAAATAAGGAAACACAAACAATAGGCCATAATTACACACATGGGGTACATTGATAGAGGATGCTGACTTGTTACAGACGACAGAGAGAAAGTAGACAACAAAGTAGGGTGGTCAGGAAGGCTCTTCTGAGGGAGTAATGTTTTAACCAAGACCCAAAAGATGAGAAAGAGCCAGCCAGACATAGGCAGGGGGGAGGGGAACACACATGAGGCTGAGAAAATAGCATGGAGTTGGAGGAGCTCGGGGGACCACCACTTGGGTTAATCTGGGGGGTGGGCATTGAAGACTTGAGGAAGGGCAGTGGCAGTGGGAGTTGTATTAGAGGATGAGGGTTGTATTAGACGCAGTTTGGAGATGGAACCATTAGGTCTTAACATAAGTAAAATGGGAGAGTTGATGGTAATGCTGAGGTAAGTAAGCATTAGGGGACAGTTGATGGGAATGCTGAGGTTTGGAGCCAGGTTGAGTGGGAGAATGGTGGGGTGATGCAAAGTAAGGAAGTCTGGAAGCAGGGCCAGATATGGGGAGAAGGTGTTTGGTTTCGTTTTGGTCATGCTGAGTTTGTGGCCTCGGTAGGCTCTAGAAACAGCTAGGATGTGGTCTGAAGACATAAAACGAGGAGAGGAGCAAAAGGGAGGGGACCTAGATGCCGTACCCTTCTCCCTTCTTCTCTTCTCAAAGACCTTACTGCATGGTTCTTTACTTCCCAACCTGCCTCCTTCCCTTCTGGGAGCTGGGAAGGTGGAGGGTTAGCTGAAGGTCTGCTCCTTTGGGCCTGACCAAGTCGCCATTGGTCCCTGGAAGGATACAGTTTTCTGGTCCAGTCTTCTTACCCTTTTACATATCGCAGCAGCCATTGGGACACGTGCTACCCTGGCATCTCTCACCAGCTCCTATTTCCCCTGAAGCCTTGGGTGGGGTATGGGCATGTGGGAGGACACTGTTGTCAGAGGAGCACTCACCCTCTGATGCTGTCTCTCAAGGTGAATGTTGGAGACACAGTCGCGATGCTGCCCAAGTCCCGGAGAGCCCTAACTATCCAGGAGATAGCTGCGCTGGCCAGATCCTCTCTGCACGGTATGCAGCCCCTCCCATGCTCTGGCCGTTTGGTCCTTTCTTCTCCCATTCGCACATGCCCTTGGGGACTGTATCCTGTGAGCTCTTGCAGGGATCTCCCTTTTCCTCCCTTTTTCAGGTAAATCCCAGCCTCCTCCTCCCACCCAAAGGCACATGTGGAACTTAAGTACCACTACCTTTCCACTTCCTTCCCAGATGCTCCCTGGCCCAAGCTCTTACCAGGCTTCCTGACTCTGCCCCACCTCCAGGTATTTCCCAGGCGGTGAAGGACCACGTGACCAAGCCCACCGCCATGGCCCAGGGCCGAGTGGCTCACCTCATTGAGTGGAAGGGCTGGAGCAAGCCGAGTGACTCGCCTGCTGCCCTGGAATCTGCCTTTTCCTCCTATTCGGATCTCAGTGAGGGTGAACAAGAGGCTCGCTTTGCAGCAGGTGGGTGACAGAAAGGGGGTCAGCCCTACCTTTGTCATAGGGATGCTTTCTCTCATCTCCTCAGGCCTGTTGTGGGGGTTGGAGTCTTTCCAGATCCCTTTGTCTTCCCTCTCCTGTCTCCAAGCCGAGCCCTCATCTTAGCTCACCTTCTCTGCTAATGAATTCCATGTCATCCCCAACAGGAGTGGCCGAGCAATTTGCCATTGCGGAAGCCAAGCTCCGGGCATGGTCTTCAGTGGATGGCGAGGACTCCACTGATGAATCGTATGATGAGGACTTCGCTGGGGGAACTGACTCAGGTGAGGGGATATCCCATGCCAGTGCTGCCAGCTGGGGTGGGCCTGCCTGGCAGGCCCTGTGGCTCAGAGCTCAGCCTTTGGAAGGGGAGACGAGTGCTGCAGACTCTGTCCTGGCAGTCCTTGACATTCCAGGGCAGGAGGGCTGTCCGTGCTCGTGGGTGGGCAACCAGCAGGAAATGGAGCAGTTCCTTTCCCACAGGTGCTGAGCCTTCTCAGCCTGTCTGTGCAGTTGGGCCTTGCAATCCTCAAAAAAAAAAAAAAAAAAAGCCCAGAGACCTCACCAGCACCTATATGCTACTGTGTCCCTGGGAGGATGTGTTGTACCTTGCCTCTGAAATGAGCCACAGTGCAGCAGCACAGCACCTTATGAGGCTGTGGCCCCAAGTAAATAGGTAGGCTTGCTGGGCCTGGACAGCTCGCAAAGCCGCTGGCTCCAGCTTAGCATCTTCACATTCCAGCTGAGACCTGACTGGGGGCCTTTCTCTGGGCCATTGCTTGCAGAGGGGACCCTGCGGGGCTGTGCAGCTGTGCACGGCCCTCCTTTCATCGTCCATTCTCTGGACTACACGGGTGACTTTCTCTAGCTTCTGGACTGAAGCCTCCAATGCCTCCATCCCCACCCCCGCACCACCTTTGCCTTTGAAATATTGCCTGCACCCACCCTCACCCCTCCAACTGACAAGTTCTCGGAGGTGGGCAATACATTAGAGCAGGTCGGAGACTGTTTCTGTGGTCCAAAGGGGACTGGTTTGGATGACTGAGACCAAGACAGACCTGAACCACAGCATTTTTGTTTGATTGAGTTCCAGGCCTGCTTTGACCCCTGGTATAATGACTAAAATTTATCCAAGGCCACTACTAACCCATGTAGAATATTTGTGCAAATGAGAAAGGTACCCCTTTCTCTGGTGGGCACAGCCCCATGCCAGGGCATGCTGTTGGGTGAGCAGAGTGTGGGCTGAAATTCAGCCCTCACTCACTGCCTTGGACAGGCGTCCCTTGTGCAGCAAATAACCTGCAGGACCTTGTATGGTGTCCCTGCATTTATTGCTTTCTTACTGTGTGCCACTCTCTCAACAACCCCATAAGGGAGGCAATTAGAATCTCCAATTCACCATTAAGGAAATTGAGACACTGAGAGGTTAAGTGACCTGCCCAAAGTTTCCCAGCTCCTATGCACCATCCCCAGAGCTGTGTTGAGGATAGAGTGGGAGACTGTGGCTTCCAGGTTGTCCAGTTAAGATGGGGCTAGAGGGCTGTCTTCTTTTCTCTCCCCCGACAGACATGGCTGGGCAGCTGCCCCTGGGACCCCACCTCCAGGACCTCTTCACTGGCCACCGATTTTCCCGGCCTGTGCGCCAGGGCTCCGTGGAACCTGAGAGCGACTGCTCGCAGACCGTGTCCCCAGAGACCCTGTGCTCTAGTCTGTGCAGCCTGGAGGACGGGTTGCTGGGCTCCCCAGCTCACCTGGCCTCCCCGCTGCTGGGTGAAGAGCTGCTCCTTGCCAACCTGCCCCCCAGCCGGGAAAGTGCCTTCCGCAGCCTGGGCCCATTGGAGGCCCAGGACTCACTCTACAACTCTCCCCTCACGGAGTCCTGCCTTTCCCCCGCTGATGAGGAGCCAGCTCCCTGCGAGGACAGCCAGCCGCTCTGCCCGCCACCAGTGGGCAGCTGGGAACGGCAGCGGCAAGCCTCCGACGTGGCTTCTTCTGGGGTGGTGTCCTTAGACGAGGATGAGGTGCAGACGGAGGAACAGTGACCTGGATCATGCCTGGTGGTGGCATGTGTCCCCTGGCTACTGCTGGGGGCAGAGCCTCTCTGCCCAAGTGTGGGCACGAGGCTTCCAGCAGAGCTCCAAAGCCTAGAGGGCTCCTGGGAGCACTCCGTCTTGTTGTGTGTTTTGCATGAAAGTGTCTGGAGAGGAGGCAGGGGCCAGGCTGGGGGCGCATGTCCTGCCCCCACTCCTGGGGTTTGCCGGGGATTGCCCGGGGCCCCTGGGGCATGGCTACAGCTGTGGCAGACAGTGATGTTCATGTTCTTAAATCCAAAATGCCATATACATATTTCCTCCTTGGATGATGTGAACCTGAGGGGTGGTTGTGACGGCTGTGTGGGATAGAGCTGGAGGGAGCCCGGCCTCCCCCTCCCCCTGCCTCTCTCTGCTTCTCTCCTCACCTCTAAGTCCACAGTGCAGTGCTTGATAGAATCACCCCCACCCGGGGAGCCGGGAGCCTACGGATTGAGCCGTCATCCCCCAGGGCCTCCCTCCCTGCTGGGCTCGTGCTGTGCTTCACCTCTCCATCGTCTCTAAATCTTCTTCTTTTTCCTAAAGAAAGAGGGGTCTTGGTCTGTTCTTTCAGTCGGATCTTCTCTAGGAGGCATTGGAATGATGCAAGCATGTGCCGTCCACCGCTTTCCTGACCGCCCTGACACGGTCTGGGCCCTTGCCCAGCCCCTTGTAGGAAGTATGGGCAGGGGACTGGCAGCTCCCAGCCTACCATGCTGTCACATTCAACGAGTTCGTTCGTTAGGGTGGAGTTGGAAGAAGGGATGGTTGCTAGTTTTGACTTTCCTGTTATTCCAGAGAGGGCCACCAGGGGGCCACACCAATCGCCAGGCAGTTGTCTGCAGACGCCTGAGCAGGGCAGGAATTGTGCCAACTGGTGACAGTCATGAGGGAGCGTCTCTCCTTGGGGAAAAGAGGGTAGTGCCTTTCTTGGCTGAAGGAAAGGCCAAAACTACAGTACTGGGGGCCTCTGTTCCAACCAGTGGAGGCCTCTGCAAATCCTGCATTCCATGGACAGCAGGCTCTGGAGTTTTATGGCTGTGGGTGTGTGGGTGGCTGCAGATTTCGGGCCTTGTAGGCTTCGGCAGGTGAGAGGGCCCAAGGTAAGAACAAGAGCTGATGGGCACAGGTATTCTATATATAAGTGGCTCATTAGGTGTTTATTTTGTTCTATTTAAGAATTTGTTTTATTAAATTAATATAAAAATCTTTGTAAATCTCTATATACATCTGGTCATTGGAGGTTCCAGTATAAACCCATCTTAGTTCTACTCCTTTTCACCTTCAAAGGGGCAGCAGGGGTCAGGCGGCCCCAGCTCCATCCCGCCAGGGCAGTGCTGAGCTCCCTGCCTTGGCTGCAAGTGGGCGCTGGGTCAGGTTCCAGGAAGAGGGAGGAAGAAGCTGGTGCCCCATCTGGAGGGGAATGGGGCTCTAGCCTTTCGCTGCACCTGCTTCCTTCCCCCGGGCAGAAGAACAGGAGAGCTGCAGGATCTGGGCCAACAGACACAGCCATCGCCATCCCACGCCGCCCGTTGAGGGGCTCACTGGCATTTGTCGTCACTGTCAGAAGGGCTGCCCTCGCGGGGGAGGCCGTGGCGGGAGCGGGGCCCCCAGAGGGCATGCACCTCAGTGGTCTCTGTGTCACTGCTGCTGGTGGCACTGTCACGGAAGCTGGCGAGGGGTGGCCGGACTTTCACGCCCTGTGCTGTGACAGAGCCCTCAATAGCCTTCCGGAGCTGGAAAGGGAGGAGGGTCAGATGTGTGGACTCGGAGCTTCCTGCTCAGACTCCTGCCCAGCACTTCCCCTGGATAAGCTGGGCATAAGCCTCCGCGCCATTTTGGAAGTGGACGTGGCTTAGATGGCCACTATCATCTCACCTCCTTTAGGGTGACGATTCCAATGAGTCTGCCAATACTGGTGACATAAGCATGGTCCACTCCCAGCAGTGAGAAGATGGTGTGAGTCTGAAGGGTGGGGAGAAAATACATTGGACTTTATTCACGAACGGAGAGGGGAGAGGGGCCCGGGTCAGGGTATTGGGGGGCAATAGAAGCGGTGTCAGAGATGGTGGGGAGGAGGGGGCAGGACCCCTGGAGGGAAAGAATAGTGAGAATGGACAGCCAATCCTCAGAAACTTGATAATGGGACAGTATGTTGCTTATGTTGATGAAGAAGTGGACAGAGGAAGGAGTCTTCATCCCATGCTAGAAAGGAGGATGGTGGAGGAGAGAACAACTGTTCAACTATGACATCTAATGATCGGCTAGGTCTTTCTTACATTAGCGTTTAGTTTCAGCTCTGTCCTGAGAAGTATGATACCCATTCTACAGGACAGGCAGCATGAGGCTCAGCGGTGAAGTGACTTGGTCATCGGTAAGAAGGGGCCTTGGGCCACTGTTCATCACTCTAGAAGGAGGACGCACAGCCCTAGTGGTCCTGTGCAGATGTCGGATTAGTCATGGGTATATCCAGGCAGGGGGGAGGGAAGGAGGGAGGTGCCACACCCCCTAGGGGTACTGACCCTGAATCCTGTGCCTCTCACCCCACCTTAGTGGCTGACACTTGCTTTTCCTTTGCCCTCAGCGGGCAGGCCAGTTAAGGAAGGTATCCCTTCACCCTGGCTCCAACCCTCCAATCCTGATCTCTCATAGTTTGCCTTTTTGGGGGCCCAAAGCACCCCAGGTCCTGTTGAGATGTAGCTTGCAGTCCAGGGGACAACAGTCTCCCTGACCCTCTCATGTTTTTCTTGTTTTGGGCCCTCCTCCAAGCTTTCAAATGTAATCACCAAGGGTTCAGAAATTGTCAGCCAGTTCCCCTTGTGCTCTAAGTGGATTTTCTTGGGCCAGATGTCTTGAAAAACACTCTACTGACTCAGCAGTTCCTGGAATTTTTGGCTTATCATCTATCACACTGTTTTGAGTTTACTTGTAAGCCTCTTGGCTTAATGTTTGAATCAAAATGGGCATTAATATCCCAGCTTCTTGAATACCAGTTACTTAGAAGTCATTGTCTTAACACTTACAATGTTTTTCTTACACAGTTGCTGAATTCTTTAGGACAG
Source organism: Rhinolophus sinicus (assembly GCF_057876585.1). Lineage (NCBI taxonomy): Eukaryota > Metazoa > Chordata > Mammalia > Chiroptera > Rhinolophidae > Rhinolophus > Rhinolophus sinicus. The sequence continues at coordinate 48,347,469 of NC_142517.1, forward strand.
AACTTCCAGAACTTTCCTAACTTTCTCCTTCTAAGGCACGACAGTACATACGCAAGGAACTAGAAGTTCGGTTTTAGCATAAGCTTTTCTGTGCTCCTTCAATACCTATGTCATAACTGTCATGTGTCCTCATATCTAACTTGAATCCTACATGCTACAAGCTATCTTTAATTTCCTCATCTGACTTCGGAGGGAAACCTAACTTTGTAAGAGTTCCTATTTTAATAGTCCTTTGGCTTTGTCTTCTTATGGTTTAATAATCCCTCATCTTTCCCCAAGGATCCTATTAAATCATTTCCCTGGATTTTTGATTCTCTACAATCCTAATCAGAGTGAGCTTCTGGCAGGCTATATCCCTTTTAGGTTTGCAAACCACTTGTCCTGGGCAGTCACCAAGCCTTACTGATCCACTTCCTGAACATCCTGGCCTTTCTGCCCGACTCCCTCACCATCCTCACCAGGACAGGGCTGTAACACCCAAAGGGATTCTGCTTTCTGTCTTCCTTCCTTCCAACTTGGCGCTGCCATCCTATCAGCTTTCTCAAACTTGAGTTAGAGCCCGGACTCTCCAGAATGGCCCATAAGATCCTTTCCAAGCCAGGCACCCCTGCTTCCGGACTCACGTAATCATCCTTTTCTGAAAACATCAATTTCTTCCACACTTCAGCCCCTCCCTCATTACACCACCTTTTAAAGCCTCCTACTGTTCTCCTCTCAGTATAAGTAGTAGCAGTAATAGTACTAGTTCTGAATATATATTGAATACTTACTATGTTCCATATATTCTAAGTGCTTCGTGTGTAGCAACTCCTTTAATGCTCAGAAAACCCTATGGTGTAAGTAGTATGATCCCCATTTTACAGATAAGGAAAGTGAAGCACAGAAAGGCTAAGAAATTTGACAAGGTTACACAGCTAGCCAGCAAGTGGCATAGTGAGGCTCGGCTCAGCCAGTCTGGCCTGGCGTTGGCACTTGAGCTTGCCCCACCTCCACCCACTGCTTCTCTGTGGGTGGCCTCTGAATGAATGAGGTACTTAGCTGGTATGGTGATCTCCAGTTGCACAGGTTCCTAAATAACCTCCAGTGTATTCTCTCTCCCCTCTAAATGTTCCTCTCCTGAACTTAATTGGGCTACTACTTACTCCTTAGGCCTGCAAGGATGTTTTGAATTCTAATCTTTTATGTTCTTATCGCTTCCAGTTCTTTGTACTTTTGTTAGTCGGTTCCTCAAAGGCTTCTTCTCTTCCTCTGATTTTTAAGTTTGTAACAAACACCTACTTTGTTCTTTTTCATTTTAATTTAGTTAGACACCAGGGAGCGCATTGGAGAGCCTGTATTTCTTGGGCTTGGGAACAGTGAATTGACAGGGAGAGGAAGAACATGGGCCTGTGAAAGAATCCTGGGACTGGGGCCAGGGAATCTGGCCTCTGGGCCGGACTCTGCTGCACTGACTCAGGCAAGTGACCTCTTCACTGCCTCACTTTCTCTGTGTATTAAAATGGTTAAATCCACAGGCTTCTGGGTCAGACCATTTTGGATTTCAGGTCTGGTTCTGCTTCTTACTAGCTATGTGACCTTGGTCACCTTGTCTAATTTATCTGAATCTCAACGTCCTCATCTATAAAAACTGGAATATCACAATATCTGTTTTATAGTGAGGCTTAAATTAAACGTGTGAAGAGCATAGCCCAGTGCCTGGCACATAGCAGGAACTGAAAAAAGGTCAGCATTATCATCATCATCATCATCTTTATGTGATGTTTGAGGACTAAGTAAGACGGTGGAAAAGCTTTAGAGGTTTTAGGAACAAAGGCTTTAAATAAAAGCCAAGTGTATCATTCTCAGGCGTGTCTCCTTTTTTTCCTGCAACTGCAGTTCCCCACTCACTTTGATCTGAAGTCTTTACCCAAAGGCTTGTAAGTTCTTTTATTAACGTTTTGCTTTTTTTGTTTCTCCTCTGTCCCCTGTCCTTCCTGCCCAGGCCCTGCTTGTCCTCAGAGGCTGGCTCTCAGGCACAACTTGTGTTTAGGCTAGCAGCCCAAGACCTGGGCAATGCTCCCCCACTGCCCCTGCCCCCATGCCTCGGATTTGCACATAAATCTAATCATTCAGCTAATTTACCCCTTGGTTTCTGCCTGCTGCTGGGTGTGCCTGAACTCCCTGCCTTCACTTAGAAGCCCGAAGGTGCCCAGTGATGCCACAGCCCCTTCGTGGGGAGCCCCTGCCCTCTAGTGTCAGCCTCACCCACCAGCAATCTGTCTGCACTCAAGTTTTCTGTCCATTTCTGCAGGCCATTTTGCCTTTCTGCTGAGCTGTTTTCCTACGTCTCTACCACTTTTCCTTTGGCCTACAGACTTTCTGGGGTCTGACATTCCAAACCCCCCACTGGGCGTTTCTCATCTTTGTTTATCTCTTCTCTGCAGTGTCCCCACCCCTACTTGGATGTTTGTTAGATTGTTTATTAGATTTTCTTATCCTGCCTGTTTCTCACCCATTTTTTTCAGCGTGGGTGTATCAGCGTCGTTGGGTGCTGGCAGCCTCCCTCCTAGCTCTGACCCTAGCCTGGCCTTCTGGCTTCTACCCAGCTCGAGCCCTGTCTTTATTGCTGCCTTGGGCCAGAATTCCCTGGGGGGCAGGCTGAGAAGAGGAAAAACGATGCCTGACTCCACTGCAGGCAGGAGGAGGCTAAGGGGATCTGGCTCCTGGCTTCCCATCGTTTGGAGCAATATGTTTGCACAACATCTCAGCACACAGCCCACCCTCTGCTGTCCCTTCTTTCCCCGGTGGCTTGAGTCCAAACTTGTGGAAGGACCTGGCCCCACCCTGTGCTCCCGAGAGCCCAGGCCAGCCCTGGGTTGCTGGCCTTACCTTGTGCAAAGAGGTTCGCTCCACCAGCTGGAAGGGGGCAGGGTCAATTTTGCAGTCACTGAAGTTGACAGGTTCGTCTAGTTGCTGCTCCTCCCACTCCAGAATCTGAGGGTATGAGACTAGGAGGGTTAGGGAGAAGGTGCCAGTAGCGCCTCACACCTCCCTGAAAGCTGGTCTGCCCTTTTTCCTACCCCGTGGTCCCTCCCATGGGGACAGCAGCCAAGATGATGACTGAACACAGCCCAGAAGAAACAGGGTCCAGAGTCCAGTCACACCTTACCTCCTCAGGGGTCATCTCGCTTTCCAGGTCCGAGTCACTCTAGGAGAGAGGAAGGGAGGGAGGCTGGAAGCTGTGACTGGGGAAAGGGGGTGTGGCCCCCCAGTAGGGGACGTTTACTGCCTAGACCCTGGCCTGCCCTGCCTAGTGCTCCTGAGCTGCAGAAGGGGGCCCTTACCGCCAGGGAGATTCGGACCCGCTTCAGCTTGCGCTTGTCACAGGATTCTGACTTCTCCAACTGTGTTTGAGCCAAACAGGAGAGAAGAGGAATCGATGTTATAGGGAGGAGGGAGGTGAGAGGAATGGTGAAGCCCAGGAGGAAGGGCGCACGCCAGGGACAGAGCTGGCGGCTCGGAGGGCAGAAGGGCAGGGAGAACGGAGGCAGGTGCTACAGGGCTCATGGAGAGGTGATCTGAGCATCAGAGAGCTGGAAAGAAAGAGCTAGACAGAGAGGCTCCAGCCACTCACCTCTGAAGCAGCCTCGGGGGGTGGACTGCCACAGAAGAGGCTCCTGAGGGCAATGCCAGCCTGCTCCACATTCCCTGTGTTCCCAAATACAAGGCCCCGGGGCAACGTCATCTTTAGGGGAGAGGTGAAGAGGGCAAGGGGAGAGGTTTCCTGCTTTTACACCCCTGGCCCATACAGGCAGCTTCTTAGCTGGGATGTGCCCCAGCCAAGAGGTGCGTAGAGACCCTTGTGTGGTTTCAGGGGCTGGGCTCTAGCTCTGTCGGAGGATGGAGGCAGGTGCTAGCGGGAGCTGGGCTCACCTGGGGGACTCTCCCCAAGGCTCATGGAGTTGCTGGGTCCCCTCTTGAGAGCAGGCTTCAGGGGCTTGAGAGTCTCCCCCCGGGCTGCAGGGAAGCCTGAGTCTTCTGTGTTCACCTGCACAGGTAGGAAGGGGCTGGTAAGGCTGTGGCTACCTGTAGGTTGTCCTCCCGGTTAGTCTATACAACCACATTGAGAAGGAAATCTGTGTGGCTATGGGGCTTTCCTCTCACCTGGAAGCGGACAGAGGTCTCAGGGCTGGGGGCACTCTCCGGGTCGGGTGGTGGAGAGGCCTGGGCAGCTCGACGCTCCTGCATGTGCTGCCGCCGGCGGGCTGGGCTCAGCTGGGCCCCTAGCAATGCCACTACCTGTGAGCGCTCGATGGAGCCCAGGAGGATCATGGACTCTGGATAGAGCAGATGGGAGGACTCAGGGCCCGAGGGTAAGGCCCTTCTCTCACACTCAGAGTGGGGCCTTGGACACAGGCCACACACCAGACGGAAAGCCCTGACTGGCAAATGCTGGCCATTCCCTTGGGACCAAGGTGACTGGTCCTGTTCCCTCCCCCTTCCTGAGCAGTGACACCGGGAGATGTATAGCATCTGGGCCGCCCTCCTGGTCTCACCAGGGGACTCCACTAAGGCCAACATGCGGCCCTTGGTCCTGTGTAGTGCCAACCGCAGGTCCCGGAAGGTGCAGCTGAGGGCCACATGGGGAACGTCTCGAACCATGATGTCCTCCACTCGCACCCGGTACTGCCTGCGGGCACAGAAAGGCACTTGGCTTGTGACCAGCATGGGGAGAGCAGCTTGGAGCGTTACCATCCCAGGGCCATAAGGAATGCCCCAGAGCCCATGGGGACAGGGGTTAAGGGCCAACGAGTACTCCCTGCCTTTGTTTGGATCAGGCGGGGCCTTCCACAGCTCCCCCAGGGTGTGGAGAAGGGCAGCTCTGGCCAGGAGGGAGCAAGGTGGCTGGTGTCCCAGCCTCACTGGCTGAGGACCTTGCTAGAAGAGGGTGTGAGGGGGGTCGGAGGACACCTGCCCCTCACCCACACTCCCCTTGTCACACGCCCGGCCCTCCGTACTGGTGGCGGCCCCAGCCCAGCTCAGGCAGATAAGGCAGTTTCTTGATTCGGATGATGCTGTCGTAGAGTGAGGGCTGGAGGCTCTGGGCCACGGCATTGGCCAGGATGACGGCGATCATGACCGGCAGGATGTGAGCAATCTGTCCCGTGAGCTCGAACACGATCACAGCCGTGGACACTGTGTGTGTCACTGCTCCTGCCAGTGCAGCCGCCCCTGGGGACAGCCACCTTCAGTCTCCTCAGGGTGCCCAGGCCCCAGACAACCCTCCCCACCCAGAGACAGTCCTGTGAGGGCCCTCAAGGCTGCCCAGTACAGTCTTGGGGATTGGGCTTCTGCGGCGAGGGAAAGCCAGGTTTCTGCCAGCAGGGGGCACCAGAGTCTCAGACCCTGTGGCCTCTTCAGGGGTTTTCAGGACAGATGGCGACCTGGAGTACTCACCCACCACTGCGTAGCCTCCAGGCACAATCCGATAGGTGCTGCTGTCCGTGTGAATCCCATCTGGGAACCAGGCGGCCATGCTTTCGCCCACCAGACGCCCAAATGCCGCTCCTTCAGGGAGGGGGTTGGGAAGAGAAACAGGTAGTGGAGGGGGAGGGTGGGGGCACTAGAAAGAGAGAGGGTCAGAGGGTAGGGGAGGGGCCAGTGGGTCATTCAGTGCAGGGGACAGCCCTGTGGGGGTGGGGGGTGGGGCGGGGGCTGTACCAAAACCCACACCCTGGCAAGGGGTGGCCAGAGGGTGGGAAGGGTGCAGGCTGGGAGAACAGGCAGCTGAGGACTCACCAATGACAAAGACAGGCATGAAGGCCCCACAGGGCACTGGGATGGTGGTGGCCAGTGCAGACATCCAGAACTGCAGGCAGGAGGTGGTTCAAACAGGTTGGAGGTGCCACCTGGCTCCAGGAAGCCCCCAGCTCCACCCGAGCAGACTACTTTGCTTATCAGGTAATAAACATCCAGCTGTCGCTCAGAGTCCCCCAGAGGTGAAGGGATGGGGAACGGCTTGGGAACCAGATGGCTTGGGTTCGAATCGTAACTGTGCCACTAGCTGTGTGACTTCAAGCCAATTATTTACCTCTTTGTGTCTCGACTTCCAATCTCTAAACCAGGGGAACTGATACTACTTTCCCATATCACTTATTAGGCTTAGAGGGGTTAATATATGGAAAGTGCTGGGGACAGCGCATGGCCCTCAGTAAGCCTAGGTAAGTGTTAGATGCACATCTGTAAGGAGCCCCACCTTCATGAGAATGAAGATGACCAGGGTGAGGAAGACGTTGGCACGTGGTGGGCTCCAGGCCTGGGAGGTTCCGGGAGCTTCTAGCTCTTCCACCAGGCCCTGGCGGACCCATGTCCGGTTGTCAAACAGTGTGACCAGCGTCTCTTTCTGTGACAGCTGTAAGTGAACAGGGTGCCTCAGGCTGGGGAACAGACAGATGAAGGGGAGAGGCCCCTCAGAGAGCGTGGGCTGTTGGCTTTAGAGGGGATGCATTCCAATGGGAAGCACAAGTGCCTATTCTGCCTGGGATTACCTGTCCAGCCATGAACTGTCCCAAGCCAGGGGGGAAGGTCAGAGTGGAGATGAGCAGGGTCACCAGAGCTGGGAAGAGCAGGCGTCTAGAGAGATAGGTTTCACAGCATCAAACATGGGTGGTGCACGCACTACAGGTGAGAGACTGGGTGCCCTCATACACCTCAAGGCTGAGGTCACAGCAGAGCCTTGGCTCTTACATGAAAGAGCCAAGGTCCCCTTTGCTGTTCATGGCATGACGGCCGCGAGGGTGATGGCCATCCGGGGTTATTATGAGCCCAACCAACTTTCTGTTGGCTCCCGACTGTCTAAGTGGGTAGCAGTGACGGAAAGTCCATCCCCCAGCTGTCTCCTGGACACCTCTGAGCTGTGTCTCCTCCCCCTGCCCTCAGAAGCCCTGGCTCAAGGGCACATTGTGTGAAAGTGTGGACAAGTTTCTGCCTCTGTCTGTTTCTCTGTGGTGACTTAGAGTGAAGGTCAGTGTTAGGGGAAGCTGGGGTCATTTATGAAGTTGACTGAAGGTGCTATAGGGAGTAGGTTCAGTTGGCTGCCCTTTCCCTGAAGGACGTTAGTCCCAACAGAAGGCACGTCTCAGGCCTCCCCATTCCCAATCCTCAGGGTCACAACTGAGAGCTGTACTCCAGAGATTAAAAAAAAAAAAAAAAATCTCACCCATTTCCACGTTTCACTGGAGGAAACGAAGGCTCACATACTCTCCAGGGAGCACTGCTATCTGTGTCAGGCCAAGTGCCTAAGGAAGCCTTAGTCTTTCATCCAAAATGCCCCCTGTCACTGACTAAAAATTCAAAAGTGCCAATTTTCCGGTAATTCATATAAGAGCCAAAATGTTCAATCCGCCTGGAAAACACCATTGGCTGATTTTCTCAGTGGAGTGCAGGTTTTTGGGCCACTACACTATATACCATCTTACTGTCACTGCCTCCCACCCCCACCCCACTGTGACCCTCACAGCAGCCCAAAGTGGCCTAGAGAGGAGCCCAGACCCAACTCACTTCTTCATGAGGAAGCGGTTGATGGTTTTCTGCTTCCGCATCACCTGGACAATCTTCCGGTTCAGGTAGACAAAGAGTGCTCCCCCGAAGCCACTGGCAATACTGGAGAGGAAAGAAGCATCCGGGTCAATGGGCATCTTCCCTCTTTTCCCTCCTCCTCTCCAACATGCCCCAGCTCCCTCAGCTCCTCACCCTATGACAGCAAAGGCTGGGAGCTCCTGGAGATCAAAGGGAAAGTCAAGCCGGAACCGGGTTTTGAAGAGAGCAGTGATGGTCTCTGAAGGGAAGGCAGAACAGCAGAGGGAGGTAGGTGTAATGTCGAGGCCCCCCCCTAAGCCATCTCAGGGCTCCCCTCATCCCCCATGACACCCCACCTTCATCACGGTTCCAAACTGCCAAGACCCGGAAGATGAAGGCACTGAAGGTAGCAGCAAAGAAGCCCCGCCAGTAGTTGCGCACAGCGAAGAAGGTGGAGGTGACCTCAATACTGAACAGGACCCCTGTGAGGGGCAAGGAGAACACCAGTGAGGGCTTGGGCCTGGCCTCAGGACTCAGACCGAGGTGGGAGGACAAAGGAGGTGCGGCCAAGGGCAGGGCTGGGGCCTGGCCTGGCTGTGTACCTCCGATAGGTGCGGCGAAACAGCAGCCCACTCCCACGGCACAGGCAGCGGCCAGCATCTCTGTGTTCCGGGATTCGTTCTGGCCAAAGTGGTGGAAAGGCGTGTCAACATGGGCTCAGCAGCCCATCCCCTCCTCTGCCTTTCCCCAGGGTCCCCCTTACCTCATAGATGCCCCCAAAGAGGGAGAGGAACTTGCTGAGCAGGGCAGCACACATGCTTGCTATATGCACAAAAGGGCCCTAGGAGGTGGGGGCAGGTAGTGAGTGGGGAAGGGTACACCCCGACCCTGCCCTGGCTTCTTCCTCCACCAGGAGGGCCTCTTTGATTCCCCAACCTGCAGTTACCTCTTTGCCAAGGGGCATCCCGCTGCCCAGAGCACAGGTCAGTCCAATGACCTTTGCTACAAAGGTCTTGAGGGTGAGGTATTCCTTTAGCACCACACCCCGCAAGATGGTCTTCATCTCGGGGATGCCGGACCCTGGAGTGGGTACAGTCCCAGGAGAGTTATTTGATGTGCCCATTTCAGGGGGTTCCACCTCTGCCCTCCCCTCCTCTCCTACTGTACCAACAGCCTGAGGAGCCAGGATCTGTGTGAATCCCGCTGAGAACGTGATGAGGACGACAGGATAGGTGACCCAGGCTAGGTACTGGAGGAAGAGGCTGGTGTTCAAGCCCCGGGACATCCACTGCTGAGCTGTGGGGAGAGGACATGTTGCCGGACCCCTGGTGTGCATACCCAGTGCCCGCCTGGCCACTGGGACATACTGATATGATGTGCTGTCCAGGGAATATCATACAGAACCTCGGTACAAGGAGCAGGGAGGCGGCCCTGGAGAGCCTTCTCTGGGACAGAGATCATTGAGGTAAGAGGGTCAGTTGGAGAGCGGAGGCAAGAAGCTGCGGCTTATGGGAGTGGCCGTGATTATGTCTGAAGATGGGCATTCAGCTGGCCAAGTAGCCAAGATACTTGGACAAGTGTGGCCCAGAGGAAGCAGAATGGTGCTTCCCAGCCCTCCTGCTGCCAGCCCTTGTCCTCACC